>NC_056628.2:75002960-75667460 GCF_002870075.4 Lactuca sativa
TGATGTTCTTAATCGAGCTCTTCTGAGGATTTTGTTTTAATCATTCGACACGTTTGATTCACTGTTGCCTTGTTCTTATTTTCGTGTTCTTACTGTTTTATAATTAATTACATGTTTAAGATCTAATCGATCTTCAAAGATTAAAGTTTTAATCTCATCAATTGGTATCAGAGCAGGAGGCTGTGTAATCGATACACATCTTTTCTGTGAAAAGGTTTCAATTAGGGTTTTTTCCGCAATCATTGATATTTATTGATCCGTCATCTCATTATTGACGTATCTTGATATTTATTGTTTTGCCCTAATCTGATTTATTACAAGTCTGATCTTTAAACAGGTTTTTCGATCATAATGGACGAGTCGCAATCAAACCCCATCAATATTTCCAACAGCATCGGTTCAACCACGAAGATTCCAATCCTATATACCCATGATTATGAAGTCTGGGCGCATCACTTCGAAGACTACGTGATAGGATCTGAGGATAATGGATACCTCATATGGTAAGCTATCATTAATGGACCTTTTTCTCATTCTACAACGTCCAGGATTATCAAAACTCAAAAGGAGTACAATGATCTGCTGAAGGATGTTAAAGATATTGCGCAAGATAAAAAGGATAAATTCCAGTGCAATATCAAGGCATTAAGGTTGATCAGGTTCGCCCTTCAGTCCGACACCTTCAGGTTGGTCAGCTCATGCACGATGGCAAACGAAGTTTGGGATAGACTTCGCGAACTGTACTCTACAGACGAGGATCTTGAACATTCTATCCAAACCTTGCTCTTATCTGAGTTTGGAGAATTCAGGCAAGGAGCCGAAGAAACTGTGTCCCAGACGTTCGATCGCTTCAATCATCTTCTTAGCAGGATGATCAAGCATGACATCGAAAGGAAGCTTATCAAGCAGAAGGTTACGTTCTTAAATGGTCTAAGGTCAGAATGGAGAGCTGTGGTGTCAACAGTTAAATCCCATGAGCAGTTTAAATCATACTCTTTGGCGAAACTGGTGGGTATTCTCAAGTCCCAGGAGAAGATTGTACTGCAGGAGAAGAACGTTGTTTCAAGCCTTGGTTCGCTGGCCCTCCTGTCAAAAAGTAAAGCTGTGATGGAGGATGAAGACCTTAACTTGCAGGAGTATGACCTCACGTCTGAGGATTATGCTATGATGGTGTCTAACCCCAAGAGGTTCATAAAGAAGAGATTCCCCAGCAACAAAAACCGAAACTGGCAGGGGAGTTATAGTTCAGAAAAAGTTAACAATGAACCGAAGGTTGAAGAGCCCAAGAAGGAACCGAAGGTGGATGGTGATTCTGGAGTAAGCTGTTACTACTGTGATGGGAAAAACCACTATGCTAAAGATTGTGTCCTTAAGAAGATGGCTGAAAAGGATGAGGAAGCTGTGCTGCAGAAAAGGCTCGATGAGATGAGAAAGAAGAAGTCTACCGCTAACCCTTCTATGAATGCTCTTATTGTGCAGGGTTCGGTTGCTGATGACGAGTTCGATAGCGTGGAAGTTTGGTCTACCGACTCAGAAGACGATGAAGCGAGGAAGCCTACTCATGGAAAGGCTTATGTGGCAAAGGAGGAGAGCAGTGGAGGAAGATGCTTCATGGTGTCTGATGTATCTCAGATGAGGGGATACAACACTGATGGTGGAAGCAATGAACTGAAGGTGCAGGAGGACATGTGTGCTTTACGGCCAAACCACTCAGCCAGCAGTTTAATGAGCTTGATGAACTGATAAAGAAGGTACAATCGGTTTTCATTTCATTTAATGTACCACAATCCTCATATGAGAAAGAACTAAAAAATGTTAATACACGAATTTCTCATCTAGATAGTAGCTTAACTCAAAATCGAGTCACCAATTCTAACCTAACTGATCAATTAAGCAGGGTGTCTTCGAAGAGTGAGGAGCGGCGCATGTGGATCGAGTTGAAGGAGTCTGAATTAGTTAAAATTAAAGACGAAAATATTTATTTACATAGACACAATTTAAAGTTGTTGAAACAGCGGAATGTTTTTTGTTTAATTGCAAAACGTCTTTATTCTAATATTACTCAGAATGATTTTATTAATATATTGTTTGGAAATCATATTATTAATTAATGATTAATCAAAAATTAATTTAATATTAATTTTGGGATCTAGGTTTCTCTAATTGAACATGCAATGTATCCAAGACTTTGATTGATAGATCTAATAAAAAACATTCAAATCATATATGAAAAATAGATCTAGAAGATTACCTTGAGTTGCTTGCTTGAATCTTCTTGTCCTTGGAGCTTAGATTCACAATTGTCACTCCTCTAATGGCTTACAAACACCAACTAGCAAGAGGATGATAATAGAGAGAGAGAGAGAGAGAAGGGTGGGAAATCGGCCAGAGTTTCTTGAGATGCAAGAGTGTCGATTTGCTCCTCCCAAGGGGTCTATATATACTATTGGCTACTAGGGTTACACTTTAAACCCTAATTGAATATCTTAGGCCCTAAGCAATCCAATAATCCTTATGGACTAGGCCTTGGACGATTTCTAGGCTCTTCCAAACCCTAAAATCGTCCACCCTCTTATCCTTAAGGATTCATAGCCTAAAACATAACTATCACACATTTGACAGTTTACGCCCCTTTATTCAATTAATCTCTTTAAGTCACCAAATTAATTCCTAATTAATTTATGACTTATATTAATCAAATAACAATATTATTATTCATTATACTATACTCATAATATTAATAATATTTCTTCTCTCATTATAAATCATCCTGTCAAGTTGCTATGGTGAAGGCACCCGAAAAAGACCATGCACAACCGGGTCAAATACTTGCCAAATATAGTTGCAGCCTTAGACACTATTCCAACAATCTCCCACTTGGATAAGTCTAGTAACTATATATACAAGCATAATCCGATTAGCAATCGTAGCTCTCAAAGACGCTATTAAAATCTAATCTTAATCAGTCCTGTCCTTTAGATAAGGGATCGTATAGTCCTCTGTTTAGATATTACGTGGACAATTACATGGAATCATTTGTCCAGCAGTTGGTTTCTCGATCTCAGATTTATTCGACATAAAACTTAATCGAACACATCAATTTAGTTCTGACCGGGCCCGGCACATAAGTCAAATCAAATCATCGAGCGGCCGAGATATCGCTTTTACCCTCTTAGGATAAAAGTAACAGATAAACTTCGACTTATATGCATTTACTTATTCATTAATCAATTATACACAACAATGCGTTTTGTGACATCAATTTACTGATGCAGTTTCGCATTATCAATGTACAACCAATTAACAAATAACAAACCATATATCTAGGTTTTAAGACCATATGATATTATCGTATGGACTATTTGAATAATTTGATTATTCTTAATAAACTCAATTATTCTGGAAGTCAAAACATGCAAAGTGAAACAATAGTTAAACAATTAACATAGGACAGTAACTTTACTTATAAATAATACTCCTTTATTTAATCATCAAATGTCAATTACATTTATCTATTATAAGTTTCTAAACTATCTAATCTAATCTAATATCATCTCTCAGTCCTATATTCCTAGCCTACTGCAAATGCTTAATGCTACTCAATCCCTTCGTAAGCGGATCTGCTGGGTTATCTTCTGATGATATCCTCCTAACCACGAGGTGTCCTTCTTCAACTCGATGTCTAATAAAGTGATATTTTCTGTCGATATGACGAGATCTTCCATGATCCCTCGGTTCCTTGGTCAAGGCAACCGCTCCTTCATTATCACAAAAAATTTCCATAGGCTCCTTTATGGCAGGTACAACTCCAAGATCACCACTGAAGTTCTTCAACCATATTGCCTCCTTTGACGCTTCGCTCGCTGCAATATACTCTGATTCGCACGTTGAATCAGCTACGGTTTCCTGCTTGGAACTTTTCCAAGTTACTGCTCCTCCATTAAGGGTAAAGACCCAGCCCAACTGCGAACGGTAGTTGTCCCTGCCGGTCTGGAAGCTGGTGTCACTATACCCTCGTACCTTTAAGTCATCACTCCCCCCGAGGAGTAAAAAGCATTCCTTCATCCTTCGAAGGTACTTAAGTATATTCTTGACCGCAATCCAATGGGCTCTGCCAGGGTTCCCTTGATATCTACTGACCATGCTCAAAGCAAAGGCTACATCAGGGCGAGTACAAGTCATAGCATACTTGATTGAGCCAACTGCGGAAGCATATGGTACTCGGCTCATTTCTGCTATCTTGGCTTCGGTACTCGGACTTTGAGTCTTACTCAACTTGGCATTACTTTGTATCGGTAATTCTCCCGTCTTCGAAATTTCCATACTAAAACGTTTTAGTACCTTTTCCAAGTAAGTGTTCTGACTAAGTCCTATTAGTCTTTTACTTCGTTATCCTTTTTCCTAAAATATAGGAAGCCTCTCCAAGGTCCTTCATAGCGAAGCACTTCCCGAGCCACGACTTAACCACCTGCAGTGTCGGGACGTCGTTTCCTATGAGTAGTATGTCATCGAAATACAAAACGAGGAAGCTAACTATACTCCCACTGGCTTTGACATATACACATGATTCATCTTCGCTTCGTACAAATCCAAACTCTTTGACTTTCTCATCGAAGCAAAGATTCCATCTGGGAGACGCTTGCTTAAGTCCATAAATGGACTTCTCAAGTTTACACACTCTATTTGGATGCTTCATATCAAGAAAACCCTCTGGCTGAGCCATGTAAACATCCTCAGCCAACTTTCCATTAAGGAAAGCGGTCTTGACATCCATCTGCCATATCTCATAATCATGAAATGCAACAATGGCTAGCATCACCCTAATAGACTTTATTTTCGCAACTGGTGAGAAGGTCTCGTCATAGTCAACTTTGGGAGTTTGAGTAAAGCCCTTCGCAACCAAACGTGCCTTATATGTGCGTATATTTCCATCCATGTCGGTCTTCTTCTTGAAGATCCATTTGCACCCAACAGTCTTATGTCCGGGCACGTTATCAACCAAATTCCAAACTTGGTTGTTACACATGGATTGAATCTCGCTGTCCATCGCCACTTTCCATTTTGCAGATTCCGAGCCTGCCATGGCTTCCTTATAGCTATTAGGTTCATCTAGATTTATTTGTGTACCATCACTAATATACGTGTCCCCTTCGGTAGTAATATGAAAACCATATAACTAGGGTTAAAATATAACTCTTTCGGAACGTCTAAGAGGTAAGGACTCGTCAATTGGTTCAACCGGAGTTTCCTCCTCAGGTTGAGTGCCAGCGGTAGAGGTTCCTTCATCACTTGACTCTTGAATCTCTTCAAGCTCGATCTTCCTCCCACTGTATCCTTGACTTATGAGTTCTCGCTCTCGGAAAACCCCTCTCCTCTCAAAAAAGACAACATTGTCACTCGGTCTATAGAAGAGATATCCAAAGGATTTCTGCAGGTAGCCGATGAAAATACATCGCTCACTACGAGGTTCGAGCTTGTCGTGCGTATCTCATCTTACGAAAGCCTCGCAACCCCAAACCTTGATATGTGCCAACGAGGGAGCTTTCCATGTCCACATCTCGTGAGGTGTTTTGGCAACCTTTTTTGTAGGGACTAGGTTAAGGATATGGGCAGCAGTCTCTAAGGCATACCCCCAGAATGAGATAGGTACTGAAGCATGACTCATCATAGAACGAACCATGTCCAACAAGGTTCGATTACGCCTTTCTGCCACACACTTCAACTACGGTGTCCTAGGTGGCATCAATTGTGAAACGATTCCGCATTCTTTAAGATAGTCGTGGAATTCAAGACTTAGGAACTCTCCTCCTCGATCGGATCGAAGCATCTTGATTTTCCTGCCTAATTGATTCTCCACTTCATGTTATGAATTCTTTGAACTTTTCAAACGTTTCTGACTTGTGCTTGATTAAGTAAATATACCCATATCTATTATAATCATCGGTGAAAGTCACATAGAAGCGGTTCGCATCCTTTGTGGCGGATCTAAAGTGTCCACATACATCGGTACGTATGAGATCCAACAAACCCTCACCCCTTTCACACGTACCAGTGAAGGGTGACTTGGTCATCTTCCCCTAAGGTCGAATGACTCCAACACTCCATCCTTTTGGAGTTGGTCTATGCACTTCTTGTTGACATGTCCAAGACGACACTGCCACAATCATAACAGTTTCATAAATTCCATTACACAACATTGCTTCAAAATATAAGACACCATTTAGATAAGCATAAATTGAACCATTCCCATTATTAAAAGAAAAAATAAATCCTTGTCTAAACAAACCATCAAATGAAATGATGTTTCTTGCCATATCTGGCGAGTAGCAACAATTATTCAAATCTAAACATAATCAATTACTAAGAACTAAAGAATACACTCCAATCTTGGTGACAGGCGACGATCTTCTGTTCCCCATGATTAGATTTATTCTTCCACGCTCCATATCCCTATTTCTTCGTAGTCCCTGCAATTCGGAACAAATGTGGTAACCACACCCGATATCAAGAACCCAAGAAATAACATGAGATGAATCATTAGATTTAATTGTATAAATACCTGCGAAAGAAGGTTTGATCTTTCCTTCCTTGATGGCTTGCAGATATTCTGGGCAGCTTCTCTTCCAATGCCCTATTTTGTGGCAATGGTTGCACTCTGCCTCCTTCGGGTTTGGATTGGGTTTAGCAGGATCAACCTTGGTCCCACTGGAAGAGGAACCATCTCAGGACTTTCCCTTTTGGTAGCTCTTTGACGGAGCCTTCCTCTTCTTTCCCCTTCCTTTCCCTATGGCCAAAACAGGAGCAGCGGGTGGATTGGGAGTTGGTGCAACTGACTTGTCCTTAAGGTTGCTCTCAGTAACCCTTAGGAGACCTTGGAGTTTGCTTAGGGTGACCTCCTCCTTTTTCATGTGGTAGGTCATCCTAAATTGGTTGTAACACGGAGGCAAGGAGTGAAGGACCATATCGATAGCCAAGTCTTCCCCAAAGTCGACATTCAACTTGCGAAGACGATCGACATACCTTTGCATCTTTTGCAAGTGTACGGTTAGAGAATCTACATGTCCCATTTTGGAAGAGATCATGTTAGTGAAGATCTCATAACGTTCCTGCCTCGCGTTTGATGGTATCTCTCCAACAAGTCTTGATGCATTCCGTACGGATACATGTCCTCATATGACTTTTGGAATTCGGCGTTCATTATGGCTATCATGATGCAATGAACCTTCGTTGCATCACGTTCATTAGTCTAAAAAGCAGTCATTTCAGCCGAAGTAGCGATTTCTAGATTGATCTTCTCAAGTTTCTCGTCGAGGACATACTCCTTGTCCTAGTAGCGAGCAATCGTGCGAATGTATCTTATCCATTCGCTAAAGTTTGTTCCATCGAACGTCACTTTTTGGCAAAGGCTCATTAGCGTGAATGAGCTAGCAGCAGCGTTGTTCGCGTTTGACATCTACAAATAGAAAGGACAAAGATTGATTAGAATTTGAATCCCTAATTATCACCCAATATGAAAATTAGGGCTAGGATCCAACAACATTATTTACATGTTAGAAACGGGATGCCATAATCTAACATCCAAACAATTCTACACCATGAAAACATAGGCTTAAGTTCTAAATGTATTGAGAATTCCTAGGTTTCGATGAGATTCATTGAACTCTTCAATGGCATGTTTAAATCTCGATATGCCCCTCTCGTTTGTGACTAGGATGCCGAGGATCACAAAGTGGGTGTGAATAACCATGAAAATCTACACGATGCCTTAATTGTTACAATCACCTATTCGATGTGCCGGTAAACCACACACGCTCCACCGAACTATGATAAACAATGAATCACCCTTTGCCACCTTTTCTTAGAACCAATTAGTGTGCCGGTAAACCACACACGCTCCAATTCACTTTTCCTAAAGTAAAGGTGAAAAGTGTGAAAAGTGTAACTTCATGGGATTGCATCAATTCACTTTTCCTAAAGTAACTAGGATTGGGAATTTTTTAAAAAAATAGTTTAGTTACTTTTTGTGTTCATTATACTTATTAATGAGGAGAGAGAGTTGCCTTATCCTACCCGTTCGGCTAACGACCCTCCACCGATCAAGCAAGCGGTGGGTGTGAGTGTACACCCATTAAGTGCCATTTTATAGGCCGCAACCTTATACCCACCTTATAGACCGGCTTCGTGAATGAGGCCTACTAACGGTAAGACTAGCATTTTTAATTATACATACATACATATATATATATATATATATATATATATATATATATATATATATATATATATATATATATATAATAATACATACATATATATATATATACATACATACATATATATATATATATATATATATATATATATATATATTAGACTTGTAATATTATATTAGTATAGGGTTGAATTTTAAACTTTTAAAATTCCAGGGTTTGAAATTTAAATTGTCTAAATTAAACTTTTAATCATAAAACATAAATTTCAAAACTTGAGGACAAGTTTTAAACTTTTCAAAACATAAGGGATCAAATAAAAAATAATTCAAATTAACCATTTAATCTCATAATTATCCATATTTGATTTATTTAAATGTTTCTTGCAAAACAATTCACCAATTCAATTAAAATAATCAATTAATATCACATATGGAAATTATTATTCAATTAATTGGTAAATATCTTTTGTTAGATCAAGGATATACTCTAATATATGTTAAAATCGGATTTATATTGACCCATAAAGATAAATGCAAGTTTCCATAAGATTACAGCAAGAAAACCCGAAAATAGCTACATCTGATGCTCGAACTCGCCGAGTAACACACTGTACTCGCGGAGTTGAGGCCTATTCGCTGAGTACACTGTGGTACTCGCCGAGTTCGTCAGGCAGATGGACCAAAATCGATTTTGCAATCAACAATCAAGCAACCAATGCATCCATTCAATAGAAACCAATCAAGGCTCTGATACCACTGATGCGTTTGAGCCATAAGAACATTCCTATGTGCACATACAAACCCTAATGCTTGGATCTAGGTTTCTCTAATTGAACATGCAATGTATCCAAGACTTTGATTGATAGATCTAATGAAAAACATTCAAATCATATATGAAAAATAGATCTAGAAGATTACCTTTAGTGGCTTGCTTGAATCTTCTTGTCCTTGGAGCTTAGAGTCACAATTGTCACTCCTCTAATGGCTTACAAACACCAACTCGCAAGAGGATGATAATAGAGAGAGAGAAGGGTGGGAAATCGGCCAGAGTTTCTTGAGATGCAAGAGTGCCGATTTGCTTCTCCCAAGGGGTCTATATATACTATTGGCTACTAGGGTTACACTTTAAACCCTAATTGAATATCTTAGGCCCTAAGCAATCCAATAATCCTTATGGACTAGGCCTTGGACGATTTCTAGGCTCTTCCAAACCCTATAATCATCCACCCTCTTATCCTTAAGGATTCATAGCCTAAAACATAACTTTCACACATTTGATAGTTTATGCCCCTTTATTCAATTAATCTCTTTAAGTCACCAAATTAATTCCTAATTAATTTATAACTTATATTAATCAAATAAAAATATTATTATTCCTTATATTATACTCATAATATATTAATAATATTTCTTCTCTCATTATAAATCATCCTGTCAAGTTGCTATGGTGAAGGCAACCCAAAAGGACCATGCACAACCGGGTCAAATACTTGCCAAATATAGTTGTAGCCTTAGACACTATTCCAACAATGTGTATAATAGACCATGGGGGTAACCCATGGCATTTATTTTGGATTAGGTGCTAAGCCCATAACTATATTTAGTGTGTACTTAATTTGATTATGAGCATGGTCCTTTTGGGTTGCCTTCACTCATGCAACTTGATAATATGACAAGTGGAGAGAGAGTAGGATTTATTATATGAATAATAAATTGGTACTCAGAATGATTTTATTAATACATTATAAGATTAATATATTGTTTGGAAATCATATTATTAATTAATGATTAATAAAAAATTAATTTAATATTAAATTTGGGATTAAAAGAACTGATTAATAATGGAGGGACCAGTTTTGCAAATCATTGATAGTTGCAAAAGTAGGCTGGTGGATTCCATCGGTGGAGTGGACAAAATCCTATACGGAGGCCCTATAGATTTCGTACAGGGGATCTAAAGAGGGGATCCATGGGCTGCTTAAGCCTGAAGCAAGGAATTAGGGTTTCCACCTGAAAACCTAGCAGCCAAAGCTATATATAGAACCCCTCCATAAGGAATTTCGGTCCTAAGCTTTATGAAATCCTAAAGTAGCCGATTTTCACCTCTTTCCTAAGTCATTCTTTGCATTAGGTGTTTCTGACTCCATTAGAGGTGCAACACTTGGGGCACTAGGCTTTCAGAAGTCAAGATCAAGCATGATTGTTCTTGTTATTACAATATAACAAGTAAGGTAATCTTCTAACCCACATATATATATGAATTTCGAATTGTATATGTTAGATCTAGGGTTATTGCTTTAGATTTTGTATTTGCATGTTCAATAGAGAAAAACATATATTCAAAGTAGTTAGGGTTGCATGTGCACCCTAGGAATGTTGTAATGCTCAAAACCCATCAATTTGCATGAAAACCATGGGGGTAGCCCATGACACTTGTACATAAGACCATGGGGTAGACCATGACATTCGTACGAAGTACCAGAAGGGTAATATATGGCACATGAATGTAACACCATGGAGGTAGTCCATGGAAATCTAGGGGAAGACCATGAGGTAGTCGATAGTAGTTGTATGTATGGTATGCAGTATTTTGGGGAAATCGCTAGAGCTTTGTTCATATAGTTTTGTGGTTTAAACGCTTTTAGGTACTTCCAATTCCAAAGGGAATGACTCGGCTTGACTGCACAACATCCCTTAATGATTTTTCGTATTGCTGATTGTTATATTACATTGATGATCATGATACATTTGATTATAACTGATTTTGGAATAAATATTACTTGAACTTGAGGATTTAAAAATGAAAAATTTTATCAGTATTTTTGGGATGTTACACTCACATAATACTGGGAAGAATCATCCATGACCTCCAGAAGGTCTTGGAAAATTACGAAGTGTATCATATGTTTCTTTAAGTAAAGCAAATATTCCAACAAAATAGTGATGAAAGAATCTGTGACACCCAGTTAAAGCGGAAACACGAGGCACAACAATACAAAGGGTTTCATAGCAAAATATAAAGACAATACCAACCATATTATTAAAAAGCATTAAAATTTACAATATCTTTTGAACAATTTTTAAAAATAAATTACAATGTATTAAATAAAATAACACACACAAATGCTCCTACAAGTGTTGTGTTCCTATGTGCCACTTACTCGATGATTCTTGAAAAGCATGTAAAATGAGCGATCAATTACCGAAATAGTTGATGAATTCACAGATTTACAAAAATAATAGTTTCCATAAATAAATGTACATTGATATATCGGGTAAATAAGTTTCGTTGCTAAAATGAGTATGCAAACTTCATTACTAAAATGAGTATACAAGTTTCGTTGCTAAAATAAGTATAGAAGTTTCGTTGTTAAAATGAGATGTTAGATTCATATGTGCATCAAGTTTCCATTCATCAGTTCACAACCCAAGCCTAATGACCGAATCGTGCCCTATTCACTACTATGTGTATCGCAAACACAGTGTATAAATATGGTAAAATGCACTCAAGCGAATCGTGCGTGTGACAACCCAAAAATTTCCGTTAAAGTTATCGTTGAAGTTAACGTCGAAATTAACGTTGAAATTAGTTACGTAAAAAATTTGTCAAATTTATCCCGAAAATATTTTTGACCGAAACTAAACCTGTTCGAATATTTTAAATAATATTCGTCAAGCGAACAAAAATTAAGGCGGTATAATTTTAAAATTTGTCGTTATTAAGGAAGTGGTGAAAAACCCGTTCGCGGTTGGTGTTAGGAAAACCCCAGCGAGGCCATAAGCTCCACCCTATATAAGGGAGGAGTGGGATTCACTCCCACCTTAGACTCTCTCTCTCTCTCTCTCTCTACTTTCTCTCTCTACAAATGGGTTTTGGTCAAAAATCGCCCACTCAAGCTCCAAATCGGTAAGTAAACCTTCCTAGCTTGTTATCTAACTTACCTAGCTTGCAAATTCGGGGTTTAATCATCAAAAAAACCCCAAGAACATGAGTTTATGGCCCATGAACACCTTCATGGACCGTAAACACTCATAAAGGGTTTTTTATGCTCAAAAACCCTTCCAAAACACTTCTCATGCTTAGCAATGGCTTAGAGGCTTACCCGAAAGGACTTAGAACACCAAAATCGGACCAAATGGGGAGTAAACATGAGTTTACGGTCTGAGAATGTTCTTGGACCGTAAAACCATGTTCATGGACCATAAACACCTTTTATGATGTCAAGCTACCCCTCAAACAACTCCAAGGGCTTCCATGAACTCCCTAGGGTGGATAGAACTTTATTTTCCTTCATTTTATGCACCAAAGCATACAAATATGTATCAAACTTGAGTTTATGGCCCAAGAAGGTTCTTGGACCGTAAACACCTATCCTTAGACCATAAACACCCCCAAAGGGTGTTAAAGTGCCCTTAACACTTTGTATGACTTAGATTTGGACCTAGAACTCTGTATGCTTAACCGACAACCACATAAACGCATGATTCATGGGCTAACATGATTTTACTGCCGCAAACTCATGTGTTTACGATAGTAAACTCCCCAAGAACATCTCCTTAGACCGTAAACACCTTTCCAAGGTGTTTAAGTTCCCTAAACACCTTCCTATGCCTTTAAAAGCCACTAGAACCTTACATGCATGAGTTAGAACCACCAAACAACGAAAGAAATGTCCAAGTATGAGTTTACGACCATAAACTCATGTGTTTACGGCCGTAAACTCCTCAAGGAGTGAACAATGGACCGTGAACTCCATTTGTGCCCATTATGGAGCCCCAATCACTTCCTTAGCCCTTGATTCAACTCTAGCATGACTCCATGAGTGAGTTAAGACCTTTAAGCATCCCATGACACTACTACCATGAGTTTACGGCCGTAAACTCATGGGGGAAAGGGTCTTGAAACCATAAACACCCATAAGGGCCTTCATTTGAAGAGTAAACTCCAATGTGAGTCCATACACACCTTCTACGTAACCCGGGACACTTCTAGCACTTGTAGCAAAGTGTTTTTGTGTCGTAAGACATCCTTAGTTGCTTAATTAGTTGCTAAATGAATAATTAGATACTTAAATGTATCCTTACATGTTAAATAGGATTCGCGTGTGTGGTCAAGTCGTCACTTGACACATAGCATCCTATACCGGCACCTCCGTCGGATCCACTTACAACAGGTGAGTTCATACCCCTAATGAACCTTTTCAACTGTTTTTACATGTTTTATGGGGGGAATACAAGTTAAACATGCCAGTTATCATATCAATCACATGTGATTGATAACCCGCATACATAAGAATTTATTACATTGTTAGCTGTTTTACTAAGTATGATACTGTAAATGGTTTTCTATAACGTCTTTACTTGTTCAAAGCTTTTCTCAAATTGACTCCCGTGCTAAATGTTTTATTTAAGTCTCATTTAAAACTCGTTTACGAAAGGTTTTCAAACTTATTTTAAAAAAGAGTACCAAGCCGTGATTTTCTTAAGTATAAAGGTTTTCCAAAGTTTTCATCAAAGTTTTGTTACATGTTTTTATACTCCTACTTGGTTAAGATACTACTGCTTCACTTATACTTAGTTAATGCTTCCACTTCATGATACACTTTTACTTTGTGAAACACTTCTACTTAGTGATATGCTCCTACTTCACGATATGCTTATACTTCACGATACGCTTCTACTTCATGATACGCTTATACTTGTTAACGCTTCTACTTCACTTTTACTTGTTAACACTTCTACTTCACTTTTACTTGTTAACGTTTCTACTTCACTTTTACTTGTTAACGTCTCTACTTCACTTTTACTTGTTAACGCTCCTACTTCAATTATACTTGTTAACGCTTCCACTTAGTTAAATGTATGCCTGTACTTGTATAGTTATATAAATAATGATTAAAGGTCTTAGGAGGGCTAGTTCTCCCTATTTCCTTTTCTTCGTTGAGATGTGGTCTGGTGGGATCGGATATCCATCTGAAGGTCGTTTGATCATTGATTATATATCCTCTATACATGTATAGACATATGGGTTTACATTGATCAGTTCAGTTATGAGTCACTTCTACTAGTCCAACACTTACATCATAATTCACAGTTTGAGATACATCTTCAGGACACGACCTTCTCTATTGTCTAGTTGGTAACCAGAGTCTCTTGTAGGGAGAGCGGACATTGTGTGTATAGATCTATACGAGATTGACACCCCCGCACCCTGGCTGCTAGCTACAGTCCATGACCTACCAAGCCAAGGGGTGACAAATGTCATATTCACACCGACGCTTGCAGGGCGTCAAGTACTCTAGTGTCGATTAGTATGGTAACAAGTATCTCCATATTACCTTATAATTCATGGCATTAAGGTAATGACGTTTAACACTGTTTGCTGGGAATACACACCTAGAAAATACACACCTCGAGTATACACACCTAGAATTACACTGTTTTAGACCTTTCTAGACGTATCATTCAATTGATACTGCCTGGGGTCTGTGTCTCAATGTTTTAGACCTTGCTAGATGCATCATTCAATTGATACCGTTTGGGGTCTCTGTCTTTCTGTTTTAGACCTTACTAGACGTATCATTCATTTGATACCGTCTGGGGTCTGTATCTCCTCTTGTTAGACTGAGCTAGGCGTGTCGTTCATTCGATACTCTCGTGGAGTCTGTGATCTCTTTCGCCTTAGTCAGCAGTCTTCACTGCTGAGGCATATGTTATTTTCCTAGATATTCTCCTAATTTGTGTAAAATAAAACACCGTATTTTGATAATGATAGTGTTTAAGGGAAAATCACTTTTATAAACATAACTTTGTCATGTCTTGGTAGAAGACTGCTTTTAATTAAGAAAATATAGGATTTTATGGAAAGGACTCTAATACACTGTAGACTCTAAAACTAACACTTTTATAAAGTTATTTTGAACTTACACAAATGACACTAAAGACTCATGAACTCACCAGCATTTATAAAAATGCTGATACTCGCTTTCAAAATAACTTGTATTCTCAGGTCAGCAATAGATAGGTACATCTCAGGCGCTTTTGGTGAAGACAGTTCTGTACCAAGCTGCACCTATATTATTACTTGTATTACTTTGATGTTTCTACGTAATGTAAACCATGTAAAACTATTACAATGAATGCAATGGTTGTTGTACTTTGATTACTATACTACATATGTTGTGATACTTGACATGACGTCATCCACCGTAGAACGTTTCCGCTGTTCAGGTTTTGGGGTATGACAGTGCGAGTGAGGAGTTGTCTACCTCTTAATAGCACTATCCATTCTGAGAGTGGTCCAGATTCGCTGAAGGCCTGGTGAGGCGGTCCAGTCATGCTGAAGACTCTGCAGGAGTTGTTGGATCAGTTCGAGGATATGGATTGTGTATGTGGCAGTGTGATAGCATTAGAAGGTCTGTCCCCGGGTAGCGATCTTGATTAGTTGATATAGTGCATGGGCTTGAGAGTCCATGCGATTAGATTCAGAGTATGTGTGTTGGATAAATAGCGGTTACGCTATGAAGGAGTGGTGTAGCGTTAGGCGAGCACTGTGGCACTTGCCGGAGTGACAAGGCGGCCAAGTGATTTTCCTTGGTAAGGAAAGGGAGAGGAATGTAACTCCGAGAGAGAGTGCGAATCCACGGAGGTGGAAGTAGCAGCGCAGGGTTATGATGGGAGTGGTCCAATTATGGTCATTGAGCAGCGAGTTTGCGGCAGTGGTATGGGAGCACATCCGGGTTGGATGGTTGCTGAAGCTCGACAGGAATGCATGGATGGAATCCCGGAATTCCAGATGGATTTGTTTTTGTGGTGAAAATTCATCCGAAAGGATGTTTGAGAGTGTCATCAGTGTATCGGGGTTTTCCTAACCCGAGGACACTAGAGCCAGTTTGGTGCGGTTATGAGATTGTGGTGGAGAACTCGTGGGAGTTGCTCTAGGGCTGAAGTTGTGTCATCCTGTCAGCAAAGAAGATAGAGTTAGGTTTCGTATTTCGATGGTTGAGTCTTGGTTAACCTGGTTCAGTGGATGTCAGGCGATGCAATGCGGGGAAGTTCTAAAGTAGAGTTCCTGCAGGTTTCGAGGACAAAGCCTAATTTAAGTGGGGGAGAATTGTAACACCCCGTTCTTTAAGTGTTTAAGTATGAGTCCCTGAGATTTAAAAGGAAGGTTAATTCTGGTACTTTTGCGAGAAATGAGTTTCATCCGAGAAGGTTTCGGGCTGGCGTATGTGTTAGAAGCATTGGGCTTCTCATCACCCGTATGAATGTAAAGTTATTTGGGAGCGGGTTTAGATTACAGGAGTGGCGGTGTTTTGAAGTTGATCATTTTTTATAGCTCGCGGTGGTATAAGTGAAAAAGGGTCCCATGCATGCATGGCATGCATGCATTTATTGGTGAAGTCTGGCTGGGTACGCCCAGCGTAAGCTGGACGTACGCCCAGCGTAAGGGAGCGATAAGTTGCGGGTGGCCGGGTGAGTACGCCCAGCGTACCAGGGAGGTACGCCCAGCGTACTCTCAGAAACTCCAAACCCTAATTTAGGGACAACCACTATATAAGGAACATGTTGGTTCACCCCTTAGCCTCCTTATGCTCATCCTTAACCTCAGAAAACCCTAAATCTCGTATTTAATCCATTATTTGGGTGTGTTTGACCTTGGGAAGCTTATTTTCGCAAAAGAAAGGCTTGAAGGAGAAAAGAGAAGTTGTCAAGGAAGAAGAGGAATGATTGGAGCTTGTAGATCTGAAGAGATACCATCCTCTGGAGCTTGTTTGAGGTATAAAGCTTCATGCTTGACCTTCATATTGTATAGATCTATGTATTTTGAAGCTTTGTCCCCATTTAATATCCCAAAAGTCCTCACCTTGTTGCATATTTCGATTTGGTCAAGAATATATGTCCTTTTAGACCTTTTGGGAGGTCTTGAGTGAGAAA
Source organism: Lactuca sativa (assembly GCF_002870075.4). Taxonomy (NCBI): domain Eukaryota; kingdom Viridiplantae; phylum Streptophyta; class Magnoliopsida; order Asterales; family Asteraceae; genus Lactuca; species Lactuca sativa. Next base: position 75,020,110 of record NC_056628.2, read on the forward strand.
AATTAGGTCCCAAGGGTTGTAGTTGTTCCATGTGTGAGATATATAGGTCTTAATGGATTAAGACCTTGGATTAAGATCTTAAGGACGTCCCAAGTGGTAAAGTATGAGACTTTATGAGTTCTAATCATTTTTGGCTTAAGGATCTTGAGTTTGGGCTTGAGAGCTTAAACCATTAAGTCATTATGTGGATTTGTTGAGCATAAGGGTTACGCCCCGCGTAGCGGGCCAAAGCCTCGATCCTCATTCGCATATTCATTGTTGTACGCCCAGCGTACCAAGGAGGGGACGCCCAACGTACTCCTCCTGTTGGACTTTCATTTTTGGGCTTCGAGTTTGGGCCGTTGGTGGACAGTTGGTTATTGGGCCATGTCTGGGAATTTATGGATAGAGTATCTTGGGCCAAATTATTGTTATGGTCATTGGATCTAGGCCCATTTGGTGAGGTGGGCCCAATTTGGTAAATTGGGCCAATATTGGACTTTGTATAAGATTTGGACTTGGGCCTTGGCCCGATAAGTGGATGTATGCTTGGCCTAATGTTTATTTTGTTATGATGGTTAGTTCGGGATTTGCGGTGAGTTGGTGATTCGAGATTCTGCTTCTTCAGTTCAGAGTATCGGCATTCGCGAGGTGAGTTATCCTCACTATATCAACAGGGTCTAAGGCACCAAGGCCGGCCCTTATCGGATTGAGATTCGGGTAGTTGTTGTTATGTTTCTTCTTTGATATGTTTGCATCCTGAGAGCTAGGATGGTATATGTTAGAGACATTATTGAGATCGGTATCTTGAGAGATAGGGAGATGCTATGCTAGTGACCTGTTAGGTCGGTATCCTGGTTAGGATGATGATATGTTATGTGATCTGTTTGATTTGCTTGTTGACTATGAATTGCTATATGATTGTATGTATATGTGCACATGGTTGTTTGGACTGGAGTTGGGTTGAGTCGGGTCCTGCTTTGTACTGTAGGCCAAGATAACCAGAGTCGACCAGTTGTTCGGAAGGCCCAACGAGCGGTCCGGATAGGCTGTAGGCCCCAAGAGGGCGGACCAGACATGCCGAGGCTCGGTGCGGGCGGACCAGTCATACTGTAGACTCAGAGAGTGGACCAGGTGGATTGAAGGCCCGGTGCGGGCGGACCAATCACACTGTAGACTCGAGGTTTATGGCTAGACTCAGAGGGTGGACCAGGTGGACTGTAGGCCGGTGTGGCGGACCAGTCACACAGTAGACCCGAAGTGCATGGCTGTTCTGTGATCAGATATGTTGTGGCATTTTATGCGTGTATGGTATAAGTGGTTGATATTTTGGGGATATCTCACTAAGCTTTCGGGCTTACAGTTGTGGTTTTATGTTTTTCAGGTTCTTCAGGAGACCGTGGCAAGGCGAAGGCATGATCGTACCGCTCCTCATGATTTTGTAGTAATGTGATTCTGGGAATACTTAAATGTTTTGTATTGAAAACCTTTTTGTAAAGATTTAATGGAATCAAGTTATTTTTGAAAAAAAAATAAAATTGGTTGTATTTGTCGGTTGTTACAAGTTGGTATCAGAGCCTTGGTTTGAGTGAATTGGAGAAACACTCGTGTCACTCCAGTCTCAAATCGAGGAGAGTTTTCAAAAGAGACTTTAAAATGATTTTCAAATGAGTAAAGGAGGACGCGGAGGTACGATCACCCGGAGCCAGTAAGTAACCCCAAAATACCATGCATGTTATTTGTTTTTGAGCTTTGATAGAACAACATGCTAGTGTTAGGCTAGGGATCTTCAGGATTTCATGATAATGTTGCTTGATTTGTGATGCCTGTAGCCTAGGATTTCGTTGTGGGAGATTTTCATAGTTCCTCTAGTGGTGAGGGTTGAGAGTTATTATGCATGTTTTCACTAGGGTGTTGTGGTAGTACTTCATACAAATATTGGTAGGTGTGGAAGGTAGTATGGGCCCGTACTACTGAAAGCACAGGACCCATACGCGTGTCAGGGAAACCATGACCTCTAGGCTTGGGTTGAGAGAGTTGGATCCCAGGATAGTGGGAAGAGTCTGAGATTTTGTGTGGTGTTTTTCAGTATGGAGATTCCGAGGCATGATGAGAGTGGATCCGGATCAGGATCGGGAGCAGGAGAGGGAGTTCCGGGCGGGTCAGTACCGCCCGAGGTTATCGGTCAGATGAGCACGTGTGAGTTGGATGCAAGGATTCGTGAGATCCTACGTGAGGAGATTGCTGAGTTGTTCCGGGCTGAGTTGCCGGAGCTGTTTGGGTCGATCAAGACCGCCATGGCTGAGTATTTTGATGAGTGCTATGCAACTCTCACAGAGACGGCTGCCGCGGCGGTTACAGCAGCTGTAGCAGCGGCATGGGGAGGAGCTGGTCGGGGCTTTCAGTATCGGGACTTCGACAATACGAAGCCTCCCACCTTTGATGGAGTTCAGGACCCGATTGTTGCTATGAGGTGGTTATCGGACGTGGAGGGGTGTTTCTTCACGTGTTCATGCCCTGCTGATCAGAGGGTGAGGTGTGCTCTGAACCTGTTGAGGCTCGGGGCGAAGGATTGGTGGAGATTGACCACGGGGTCATATTCGGATGCGCAGAGGGCTGCGGTTTCATGGGATCAGTTCAGGGAGATGTTCAGTACTCGTTATGTTCTGCAAGTTGGGAGGGAGAGATTGGCTCAGGAGTTCCTTGAGCTGAAGCAGGGTTCGGAATCGGTGACCGAGATCACCAGGATGTTTACTGAGAGGGCGATGTTCTGCCCTGAGTTCGCTTCGGAGCAGGCTCAGATGTCTCGATATCTGAGCATGCTCAAGAGGGATATCTGACATTTTGTGTCTACGTAGAGGTGCGAGACCTTGTTGGAGTTGCAGGAGGCCGCCAGGCAGCGTGAGTTAGAGATTGAGTTGCAGTTGCGTGAGCTGAGGCAGGTTCCGGTGTAGTCGTAGCCAGCGCCGAAACGGTCCAAGACCGTTGATTCTAGGGTGGGAGATCAGTGCAACCACACTTGTGGGAGGTGTGGGAGGGGTCACGCCGGAGTTTGTAGGTCCAGTGGTGCATGCCGCAAGTGCGGAAAGGAAGGGCACTATGCGAGGGATTGTCGGCAGTCAGCGCCGATTCGGGATTTGAGGATTTGTTATCATTGTCATCAGGTTGGACATTTGAGGGTCAACTGTCCACAGCTTGCTGCAGGACCGGTGCAGGCTCCAGCACCGGCCACTTTGAGGATCGCAGGTGGAGGTCAGGGTAGAGCGGAGCCCCTAAGGGCACAGGGTCGTGCTTTCTAGCTTACGGCAGAGGAGGTCAGAGCAGTGCCAGATGCAGACGCAGGTATGTTCCTTTCTTGTTGTATTGATTTTCTTGCGATTATTGTGGAGTATTGTCTATGTGTTAGTATCTTTGTGTGGTTTTTGGTGCGGTATTCGTTGTTTTTGAGGGTTGTGGTTTGGTTATGGGTTATTGTATGGAAATTTCGTTGGTTATTATGTATGAGGGTGATTAGTGGAAATTGGCTTTTGGTCTGAATGTCGGAAAGCATCTGCTTCCTAAGGAGGTTAGCTGCAGATTGAGTTTCTTTCGAGCGGGATGATCAGTGTAGGAATGTGATTTCTGTGAAGGTTGTTTGAGCTAGTGGGAATCAGCCCGCGTATAAGTGTTGGTTTTGTGCAGAGTTGTTTTAGGAGATCGGTGATGGCGGCTGATGCTGATAGTCAGTACCCTAAGTGGGGGAGAATTGGAAAATTCTCCAGAAGATCAATGAGCATGTGGGGTTGCTTAGCTGTTTGGGATTCAGCAGTGTTCTGTCAGCCCAGAGTGTAGGTTGGCATGAGTAAGTGTCGGGCATGCGGGGCGGGATACAGACCTAGGGCATTTGATTGTGGAAGGCCTGGGTTTGGGCCGGGATCGAGTATGTGTGATGGAGATAGAGTTCAGAACCCCTAGAGGGCTAGAACGATATGCATGGGAGGATTTCCCGGAGAGATAGTTCGGAATGATGAATGTTATTTGAGCGGTCCGGATAGACTGAAGGCCGGTGGGCGTACCAGTCAGGCCGAAGGCTCGGAGAACGGTCCAGCTAACCTGAAGACGCTGAGAGCGGTCCAGATTGGTTGAAGGTTCTGAGAGTGGTACAAATTAGCTGAAGGCCTGGTGAGGCGGTCCATTCATGCTGAAGACTCTGCAGGAATTGTTGGATCAGTTCGAAGATATAGATTGTGTATGTGGCAGTGTGATAGCATTAGAAGGTCTGGCCCCGGGTAGCGATCTTGATTAGTTGAGATAGTGCATGGGCTTGAGAGTCCCTGCGATTAGAGTCAGAGTATGTGTGTTGGATAGATAGCGGTTACGCTATGAAGGAGTGGTGTAGCGTTAGGCGAGCACCGAGGCACTTGTCGGAGTGACAAGGCGGCTAAGTGATTTTCCTTGGTAAGGAAAGGGAGAGGAGTGTAACTCCGAGAGAGAGTGCGAATCCACGGAGGTGGAAGTGGCAGCGCAGGGTTATGATGGGAGTGGTCCAATTATGGTCATTGAGTAGCGAGTTTGCGGTAGTGGTATGGGAGCACATCCGGGTTGGATGGTTGCTGAGGCTCGGCAGGAATGCATGGATAGAAGGATGTTTGAGCACATCCGGGTTGTGGTGAAAATTCATCCGGAAGGATGTTTGAGAGTGTCATCAGTGTATCGGGGTTTTCCTAACCCGAGGACACTAGAGCCAGTTTGGTGCGGTTATGAGATTGTGGTGGAGAACTCGTGGGAGTTGCTCTAGGGATGAAGTTGTGTCATCCTGTCAGCAAAGAATATAGAGTTGGGTTTCGTATTTCGATGGTTGAGTCTTGGTTAACCTGGTTCGGTGGATGTCAGGCGGTGCAATGCAGGGAAGTTCTGAAGTATAGTTGCTGCAGGCTTCGAGGACAAAGCCTAATTTAAGTGGGGGAGAATTGTAACACCCCGTTCTTTAAGTGTTTAAGTATGAGTCCCTGAGATTTAAGAGGAAGGTTAATTCTGGTACTTTTGCGAGAAATGAGTTTCATCCGAGAAGGTTTCGGGCTGGCGTATGTGTTAGAAGCATTGGGCTTCTCATCACCCGTATGAATGTAAAGTTATTTGGGAGCGGGTTTAGATTACAGGAGTGGCGGTGTTTTGAAGTTGATCATTTTTTATAGCTCGCGGTGGTATAAGTGAAAAAGGGTCCCATGCATGCATGGCATGCATGCATTTATTGGTGAAGTCTGGCTGGGTACGCCCAGTGTAAGCTGGACGTACGCCCAGCGTAAGGGAGCGATAAGTTGCGGGTGGTCGGGTGAGTACGCCCAGCGTACCAGGGAGGTACGCCCAGCGTACTCTCAGAAACTCCAAACCCTAATTTAGGGGCAGCCACTATATAAGGAACATGTTGGTTCACCCCTTAGCCTCCTTGTGCTCATCGTTAACCTCAGAAAACCCTAAATCTCGTATTTAATCCATTATTTGGGTGTGTTTGACCTTGGGAAGCTTATTTTCGCAAAAGAAAGGCTTGAAGGAGAAAAGAGAAGTTGTCAAGGAAGAAGAGGAACGATTGGAGCTTGTAGATCTGAAGAGATACCATCCTCTAGAGCTTGGTTGAGGTATAAAGCTTCTTGCTTGACCTTCATGTTAAATTGATCTATGTATTTTGAAGCTTTGTCCCCATTCTTGTCCAAAAAGTCCTCACCTTGTTGCATATTTCGATTTGGTCAAGAATATCTGTCCTTTTAGACCTTTGGGGAGGTCTTGAGTGAGAAAAATGAGGTCCCAAGGGTTGTAGTTGTTCCATGTGTGAGATATATAGGTCTTAATGGATTAAGACCTTGGATTAAGAGCTTAAGGACGTCCCAAGTGGTAAAGTCTGAGACTTTATGAGTTCTAATCATTTTTGGCTTAGGGATCTTGATTTTGGGCTTGAGAGCTTAAACCATTAAGTCATTATGTGGATTTGTTGAGCATCAGGGTTACGCCCCGCGTAGCCTTAGAGTACGCCCCGCGTAGCGGGCCAAAGCCCCGATCCTCATTCGCGTATTCATTGTTGTACGCCCAGCGTACTCCTCCTGTTGGACTTTCATTTTTGGGCTTCGAGTTTGGGCCGTTGGTGGACAGTTGGTTATTGGGCCAAGTCTGGGAATTTATGGATAGAGTATCTTGGGCCAAATTATTGTTATGGTCATTGGATCTAGGCCCATTTGGTGAGGTGGGCCCAATTTGGTAAATTAGGCCAATATTGGACTTTGTATAAGATTTGGACTTGGGCCTTGGCCCGATAAGTGGATGTATGCTTGGCCTAATGTTTATTTTGTTATGATGGTTAGTTCGGGATTTGCGGTGTGTTGGTGATTCGAGAGTCTGCTTCTTCAGTTTAGAGTTTCGGCATTCGTGAGGTGAGTTATCCTCACTATATCAACAGGGTCTAAGGCACCAAGGCCGTCCCTTATCGGATTGAGATCCGGGTAGTTGTTGTTATGTTTCTGCTTTGATATGTTTGCATCCTAAGAGCTAGGATGGTATATGTTAGAGACCTGATTGAGATCGGTATCTTGAGAGATAGGGAGATGCTATGCCAGTGACCTGTTAGGTCGGTATCCTGGTTAGGATGATGATATGTTATGTGATCTGTTTGATCTGCTTGTTGACTGTGAATTGCTATATGATTGTATGTATATGTGCACATGGTTGTTTGGACTGGAGTTGGGTTGAGGCGGGTCCTGCTTTGTGCTGTAGGCCAGGATACCCAGGGCGGACCGGTTGTTCTGAAGGCCCAGCGAGCGGTCCGGATAGGCTGTAGGCCCCAAGAGGGCAGACCAGATGTGCCGAGGCTCGGAGAGTGGACCAGACCGACTGAAGGCCCGGTGCTGGCGGACCAGTCATACTATAGACTCAGAGAGTGGACCAGGTGGATTAAAGGCCCGGTGCGGGCGGACCAATCACACTGTAGACTCGAAGTTTATGGCTAGACTCAGAGGGTGCACCAGGTGGACTGTAGGCCGGTGTGGCGGACCAGTCACACAGTAGACCTGAAGTGCATGGCTGTTCTGTGATCAGATATGTTGTGGCATGTTATGCGTGTATGGTATAAGTGGCTGGTATTTTGGGGATATCTCACTAAGCTTTCGGGCTTACAGTTGTGGTTTTATGTTTTTCAGATTCTTCAGGAGACCGTGGCAAGGCGAAGGCGTGATCGTACCGCTCTTCATGATTTTGTAGTAATGTGATTCTAGGATTACTTAAATGTTTTGTATTGAAAACCTTTTTGTAAAGATTTAATGGAATCAAGTTGTTTTTGAAAAAAAATTAAAATTGGTTGTATTTTTCGGTTGTTAGAAGGTTACACACTAGTAAGTCTCTAGTCGAAAATCTAACACAAATATACTTAATTTCTACAATAGAATTATGCCAATATGGTGTAAAAATTAGGTTTTTTATAAGTTACAAACATTTTTCTATAAATTTAGATTTCCATCGATGAATTTGTTAAATAACAAATTTAAGTAAATAATCATATTTTTGGCAATGTCAGTCGAAGTGTAACTATCACATTTTGAAAAGTGTTTCAAATGGTTCAAAATTCAAAACATAATCAAATAAGTTATAAAATTTTCCAAAATTTATATTTCAGTTTTAACTAAAGTCGAAGACATTAAAATAAATTTTCTTGAATTTTTTATTTTTCTAACTATTTTTCACCAATTTAATTCCTTGAAAACATCATAAGATTTGGTAAAAATAGTAAAAGATCATATAAAATTATTATAATTGTTTTGTTACTACTTCATAGTATCCCTAAACTAGAAAAACTATTAAATGTTAGTTTTGATCAAGTAAACCCATTTTTATAATTTAAATGTCTTTTGCGCCAAGAAATTTTAATTAAATATCAAAATGTAATTAAAAATCACCAATATTTTCATTTGTTTTCCAAAAGAAGTCAATGATCTCCAGAAAAGATTCCATGAATTTTAGATATGCATAGATATTTTTCCTTTATTTAGCCACTTGAATACTTACAAATTCAAGAAAAATAGAAAAATGTTAATAAAAATTCCCAATATTTTTGTATATCTTATATACAATGTATATAATCTGGAACCAAGGATAAAAATTGGTTTTTGAACAAATTAACCTATTTTTTGTGTATTTATTCTATTAAAAATGCAAATAAATATCAAACAGTTTATAAAATTTCTCAAAGTTTTTATTTGTGTTTAAAATGTAATAGAAGATGTTATAATGATTTCTTGTGATTTTTAGAATGATTTAACTATTTTTCCTTCATTTATTCTGATAAATAGGTATTAATTAATGAAAAATTACTAAACAGTATGCAAAATTCATGAAACCTTTTATTTACTATTAATATATACTATAAGATATACTAACAAAGTTTTATAATTTTGGAGAAGTTTTTCTATTTTTCATCAATTTAATCCTATAGACATTCATTAAATCAGAAAAATGAACAATATTTTTGAAATTAAAAGTTTTTTTCATTGAGTCTCTATGATTTCCGTAAGATGCGAAAATTATCAAATATGGTTTTTGACATTCATAGCTATATTTTACAATTTATTTTTCTTCAAAAAAAATAAATTCAACTTCAACAGAAAAAAAGTCATAGAGATGCATTCAACTTCATGAAACATCTTTAATTTTTTCATAAGTCATATCCGAAATTTACCAAAATTTATTGACCGTAAAAAGTATTTTATGTGAATTACTGCTCTATTTGCTTGAAAAAATTATAATAAATCGATAAAAATGATTTATTTTCTAAAAATTTCCAGATCATCTTATTCTGTTGTTTGCATTTTGGGAAACATCATATTTGAGCAAAATAGAAGGTTTAGATAATTATTTATGAGTAAATCTTTTATGACATATTTGAAAGCTTTTTAACAACATACTTTGATCATCTACCATCTAAGCTTGAAGATCATCACATGCATGTTGGTTTTTGGGTAAAATACTACCACCATCACCATAAAAATTGTGGTTATGAATATATTATTGATAATCCATCCATAGAATGGTGTAGAAGTAGAAAATGTGTAAGAAAACACAAAATTATGAAGGAAAAAGTGATTACCTCAAGAACAAGACTTGATGATGAAATTTTTTAGTGTCATGAAATTTATATTTTCTATAAAAATTTTGGATGAGAGGAAGAGAAAGATTAGATATAGTTTAAGTGGTGATGATGATGAAGTGTTGGGAGAAATGAGAGGTGGAGTGTAAGAATGGCTTAAATGATCACTAGTTTTGAAAGAGTGTTAGTGGTAAAGAGAGAGAACGAAATTGAGGGGATGAGAGAGGTTTTCATTCTCTTCCATTTTTTTAAGAGCTTCAACTCTTTTATAAAAATATCAATATTTTTATAAAATGTGCACCTAAACCTAGTTTTTATTCATAAAACCTTGATTTATGTTTTATAAATTAAGGGTAAATTTTAATGTCTTAATTTTTTTCTTGATTAAATTTTCCTGAATTTAGTCATTTTGAATTGATTTTATAAGGTTCGTTACAAATATTATGGAGTTTTAGGTGTTAAAGTTTATAAATTTGAGTTCTAAGGGCTTTTAGGGTTTTTCGGATTTTGCTAAACTTTGGATATCAAGAAAGATTGAATTTTGGAGACATCAAATTATTTTTTAGTCTTATAACTGTTTTGTAGTTATAAATAATGTTGGTAATTCCTTTTTGTCAGTTTATTGGCATTTCTATGTAGTGGTTCCAAGATTCAAGTGAAATTGAAAAACCAAGTATACTAGTCATAGTTTCGACTTTGACTTAAGTTCCTACGAGACTTCGACCTAATTTATACTACTATGAATATACAAAGATTCTCGAGTCATAGAATGGCCTAAATTTGGATATTTGTTACAGTTAAAGTAGCTATAGAAGTTTCGTATGAATGTTAAATATATGTACACTATCCTTGGTTTCTAATTGTTTCCAAGTTTCAAGTAGGTTCTACCTTATCCTCTAACTACTAAAGCTAGCATGTTCCGTGCCTATATATGCAACTAAGTTTAGTCAAGTCTAGATCTAACTCCAATTTTGACGGTTGTCACAAAATCAAACCTATTCAAATGTTGAATGCTAATATGTTCGAAGATACTTGTAATGTGTGCTCAAAGAAGCCTATGATTTAGAAAAGGGAAACACAACATAAACTATAGAAATCAAGAAACGGCCGCAATGTTGGATCTTGTTTGTATTTTTTAGAAATATGAAACTGCAAGAGGAATTGCTCCTCTTATCTCATTAAGTTAAGGACGTCTAGTAAGAAAATCACTTTATGTATCTATATGATATAAGCATTTACTTTTAACAATACTCTAAAGTATATGATACTGCATGTGGCAATAATAATGTATTATGTGTTGATGTTCACAAGAATTAAGCAACTGATTACAAACGGATTGGTATTCAAAAATGGAGACATAGGAATTGTTTTTGTTGAAACTATCATAACCTATGACTACAAAATACTCTTTATTTATTTATAAAGAATAGCTTTTTAGTAACTTTTACGACTAGGAACATCATAACAATTAGAAATTTTTAAGTAATCCAGATTTACTTATCATTTTTAATATTGATATTCATGTTTCAAAACCATGTATTATTAATAATTTTTTCTCATAATGATATTTATGAACTAAATTTTTTTTATTTAAATTAGTAACTTTATTATTTTTTATTTTAATTAATAATTATAAAGATAACACCGAAAGGACTCAAATTATATTTGATGCCAATTTATCTATGACATTATCATCTTGACCATGTCAACAAGAAACACATATCCCAACTAGAAATTATGGTCTTTTGAAGAAAAATGAATATGATTCAATTGACATGTGTGAACCCTTTTTACATTGGAAGATGATTTTGAAGCGTCTTTCTCTGTTATTAGTGAAAAAGCAAAATGTTTGTTAAAGAATTACACATAGTGATGTATATGGTGTCTTCAATCCCATGAGTGTATGTGGTGATTGATATGTACTTAATAAGCTTTCATAATGACTTTTATTCTTTATTGTTGAAACATCTGTAATACTAAAACTATTTAATACTGAAGTTGAATGATAACTTAATAAGACCAAAAAAAAACCTTTTTCTCATACATAAAAAAAATTAAGCTAAGGTCCCTTGGAGCACCTAAGACCTTTGAATCAAGTAACAATTCATTCCACGTAGGACATGTTTGTACATCTGAGAGGAGAAATCGGACCTTATGGGATGTGGTTTGCTCAATGATGAATAGAAGAACTCTGTCCTTTATGATTTTGTGAGTTATACTCACTACAACACACATATATTGAATATGTTTTTAAACCAAATAGGTAGATTAAATATGTTTATAATACTAAGGATGAAATGTTTTGTCATTATCTAAAAGGTACAGAGTTATGAAACTTATGTAAGACGACAACCTTAAACTCAAAATAACATCTAATAAGAGCATTTGTATAGAATATCCTAAATGATTTTTATAGTAAATTCTCTTCAATCCCACCAATAACATTGCAATCGTCCTTCCAGAAGACGAGTTCTTAGAAATCTTATTTCTAAGTGGGAGCAATGTGGAACTTAAAGAAATTCGAGGACCATAAGCTAAATGCATTATTTTTGGAACTAGCAATCGACAAAAGCTTTTTTTAATTAACCAGTTAAAATAGTTCATCAGAATTAAAACAACACAAAGTGTTCAAAAATATGGTAGAATTTATCAGAATCTAGAGAAAGTTTCATTTCTCATATCTGATGATGAAACTTTAATGGTAAACACTTTTTACAATCAAAATGCTATATTAGATTCAAAATCTAAAAAATGGCTTAAATCCATGAACATGCAGATATGCAATCCATATATGATAATCAACTATGGTCTTGAATGGCTTTTCTCCTATAACAAGACTACAATGAGTAAGCAAGTTTTCAATGTGAAAACTGTCATTCATGAGAATTATGTTTTTTAGAAATCTAGTAGGAGTGCAATTACATTCCTAATCATGTATGTGAATGACAAATGGATTATTGCAACAAATATCTATGCATCTAGATCATTCAAACTTAAAGGAATAAGTAAAATTGCACTAATTTTCTTGCCAAAACCATATGACACAATTTTGAGAATGCATCAAAATCATAGCCCAAAAGTTGAGATAGAGAGCATAATTTTATTCCATAAGATATCACAATTATATATCACATTTATGTCATGTTATTCATGAAGGTCAGATGTGACTTATGCTAGGGCATGTGTCGAAAATATACTAGTACAAACCAGGACTAAGTCATATGATAACTAACAGGAACCTTCTAAAGTACTTATGAAGAACTAAAGAAATATTCCTGATATGTAGAGTATTTGAAAGAAAGTTGGGTTTAAACTGCTACATTGATGCTAACTTCCAAATAATTTGAGATGATCCTCAAACATAATCAAGCATATCCTCATTATCAATGGAGGAAAAACTACATTGAAAGAGTTCTGTACATAGTAAACTATGTAGAAAAATACATTGCCACTTAGGAAACTGCACATGCTCAAATGAAAGATACATTGCCATTTAGGAAACTGCACATGCTCAATAAAAAAAATTATCATTTTTGGCTATCGAAACCCATTACAAGGAGGAAGGCTTGTGATGTCATTTAGGATCGATACAAACCTTTCCATTTCAATGATATACCTTTTTGATTGCTATCTAATGCTTATTATAGCCACAAGATAAAGTGTTGAGTCATATCGTGATATATCGAAAGGCTAGTAGTCTAGTTGCGAGGAGTCTACAAATAACGAATAGGATTGTGTATTCGTTATGTAATCTATTTGCAAGGCATTATGAGTTTCGTGGTCTTAACGTTTAGTCCTTGTATTTTTTGTCATTTCGTGAGTGCCCTATAAATATGGTATATTTAGTAGATGTTAGTAGACAGAACACACACGCATTTTTTGTTAATTCTCTATGTACTCTTTCATGAAATATATTGACTTGAATGTAGATTTTATTTACATAAAGTATTCATTACTTTCTCTTTTTGCATTCGATTTTTCGGTTTAGATAAACAAACATCCTTTAATTGGTATCAAAGCAAGAATCCATTCATCGATTGAAGATTTATTTTTCTCCCATTTTCATATTTTTGAATCGTTCTATTGGATTCAGAATTTCCACAAGATTGAAACATAATCCTTTTCTCAATCGGTTGGGATTTAGTTTTTATGTTTTTTTTATTTAATCAATTGCTATCCATTAGAATTCTATGCAATAAAAAATTTCTTTCTTCAAACCTCATTCATCCACGACAAACATCAATGTGAACACTATGATGAATTTTTCTCATCTGGTTGGATTTGCGACTAAAGTCCCTATGTTGATGCCTAAATACTATGACTAATGGGCAAATCGAATGGAAGACTATCTAAATAGTATTGATGAGGACTTGTGGAGATCATTCGAGAAAGGGTCTTTTCGTCTAGATTTGGTTCAAGCTGTTGGAACTGTTGCTGCTTCTGAATACAGGATTTCCCAATGAATCAAGATGAAGGAGAATGATATAATATGTCTCCATGAACTTATAGGAACTCTTCCACCAGTTGTGTATAATTATATTCGTGAAAATAAAATAATGAAGGTGATCTAGGATACTTTCAAAAAATTATCATGGGAACGAGAGCACCAAAAAGAGCTCAGTTACTCAACTCTTGTTAGAACTAGGTTAATTAAAACAAAAGGAAAATGAATCCATTGAAGTGTATTAAGATAGATTGAATGACTTGATTTTTAAGTGTACACGATATGGTGTTGTTCATTCGACATTGGAATACAATCTAACTTTCATAATGGGACTAAAAACGAATGGAGAAATATTTGTCTCATGATTAAAGCTCAAGAGAATTTTGGTTCTTATTTTTTATTAATTATGTACAATATACTGAATGCTCATGAATCAGAAGTCAAGGACATCGTTTAATAACACAAATCAAGTGTTAGTGGTCTTTTAGCTTTGGTACCAAAAATGTCTAGAAGAGAAAATGATTCAGATGAAGAAGTGAAGGATGGTGAAGAAGGTTTTCTTTTGAATTCGGATGATGAAGTACTTGCCGATTATTCAAATAATAGGGTCTAGAAATTCTACAAAAAGGCCTTTTAGTGGAAGCTTCAAAAGCAATTCAAAAAATAAGACAATTTTGAGTTCTAGAAAAGGGATGAAGTAGGTTGAAAAAGTTGAGAATAAGAAAGAAGAGAAGTCAAGTGAGAAGAAGTCTGAGTTGATATTCAAGGGTGATTAAGGGTATAACTACAATTATTGCAATGGTCATAATCATTTGGTTAAAGATTGCATGTTGAAAAAGAAAGGGTAAAAGATAGAGAAAGTAAATAATGAAGCCTATTGTGGGAAAACGCTTGAAGAAGTGCGAGCTGAAGCAAAGAATCTCTCTTTGATGGCGAAATGTGATGACAAAAATGAAGGAACCCATCAAATTTGGTCATTCGGTTAGGATGATGAGGAAATGAGATATCCAACTCATGTTGTTGTATTTGCTAAGATTAAAGAGGGTCAATTTGAGAAGAGTTCGGGTGATAAGGAGTCTGATGGAAGAATTTCAGGATGGTGTTTTATCTCGACAACTCAAAATTCTCTTTTGACTCCGAAGGTATGCGATATCCTTTTTTCTATGAATGTTCCTTTAAATTCTTATCATGCTATTTTGTCTAGGTTTGATGATACTTGTGCTTAACTGAATGATATGTTAATTTCTATGACTAACGAAGCTGAGAAATCAAAATCTTTGCTTTACGAGACACAAAATAGATAGGAGGAGAAGAAGAGCATGATAGTGATTAGAGCATATAATAACAAACAAGGTGATTGATAGGGATGCAGCTAGGATGGAAAATATGAAGTTAGCAAAACAAAGAAACATTTATTGTTATTAAGCAAAAAGATTGTATGGAACATTAACAGAACTTTATCATTCTACTGAAATATGACAAGAAAAAAAATAGAAAATTACTTCCTTTCCTTTTATTTAAAAGAGAGCAGGTAGATGAAACTTTCAACTGCAAAAGTAAAATTGTTGATTTCGATAAAGGTCCTTATGATTCATATGCTTATGGAGTTGTTAACATAAATGATTTTTTTAATGCTTATGAACTTGTTAATATTGTGAAAGAGACCTTGATGAACCTTCGACAGCCAAAACCGTGATTATCAAGATTTTGTTGTTGTCAAGGACTATGTGAGTGATGACGATGAAGTTTCAATAGAAAAACAAATTCCTCGAATTTTTGAAGATCAAATTTTTGAAGATTCAAAAGATTTTACAAAAGTTTTGAAAGAAAAAGGAATACAATTTCTTGAACGAAATGATGTTCTTTATCCAAAATTCTAAGATTCAGATAACGTGAATTACCGTAATCAAGTTTTTGTAACGAAAGGAAATGGTGAAAAGATTAATCCGAAGTTAAAGGTTTTTGTAAAAGAAGAAAAATAAAAAGTGACAGATGAAGGATTTTATTATAATCAAAACACAATAGAAAAATGTTTGAATAAAAAAATCAAATGTTTTTCGTCGTCAAACAAGTACAAAAAGAGTTTGGGATGTAAAAATATCAAATTTTGGTGTCAAACAGAAAAAGTGAAGAAAAATGTGAGAAGTCTTTACCTAATGATTTCATTAATAAAAAGAGAAATCTCAACCTTTCAAAAGAGTTGTTGAGACATTGTTGTCGAATGAAGGGATTACAAAAAAGAAAGCACAAAATAAAACTTATTGGAAAAATACAAAAGATTCTTACAAGGAAAGGAGTTTCAAACAAAAGTCGCGAGGTTTTTAAAAGAAGGTGAAATTAAATTTCAAAATTGTTTTTCACAAAGGCAAAATAATTTTCAAAATGGTTTTAAAAGTGGTTCTCTGAGTGGTTTTGAAAACAATAGATAGAGAAGTTTTTCTCAAAATAGACAAGTTTCTCTAAGGGATGTTCATTATGGTTATCAACATTGATATCAAAATCGTTTTCAACAAGAACCACAAAAGGCAACATCTCAAATGAAGTTTACACAAATGAAAAATGTCACAAAGAAAAATGTACCGTTTAAACCAGATAATCCATATTTTCCAAACCTGATTGAAAACACATGTTGAATGCTTCTTTTATAAAAGGTAAAAATGAAATGAAGAATTTTAATGTTCAGTTTGAAGAAAAAGGAAAGCGATTTAAATCGAACGGGTTATCTAAAGAACAAGTGAAAATATCTTATGAGAATTACTTAAATGCATGAATGGAAGCACTTCCTTTCAAGAATCAATACCAAAAGTGTTAAAATGGAAAGAATTTAAACGCAAGAAAATTGATGTTTATCATAAAACGGTTGAAAAAGAGTAAATTAAAGTAGACAATTCGTTATTGAATGATCATATTTCAATGCCTAAAAATACGAAATTGACTTAATTGATAAAATCAAGACTAAAGGTCATAGTTAGATTTTTAAGTCTACATTGCACACGACATTTCACACTAATAACTAAGGACCCAAAAAGCCTTGGGGACCTAAATCTTTATGGATGATCACAAGTACTCTGTGACGAGCAATATGACGAAAACTGGTATATCGATAGTGGATGATCGCGTCACATGACTAAAAGAAAGGATAACTTAAGATATTTTCGCAAGTTAGAGAATACTGGAGTAGTAATGTTTGGGAACAATCAAAATGTCAAGCTAAAGGATATGGGAAAGTAACAAATGCAAAGTTTAGGGTGAAATGGTTCTCATATATCGAAGGGTTAAAGCATAACCTAATAAATTCCTCTAAACTCTTTGTAGGAACAGGGAACTAAGTGCTTTTGAAAAAGAAGGAAGTTTTATTTTGAACAAAGAAACAAAGGAAGTAATGTTAAAGTCAAAAAGAAAGGGTGACATGTTTACTTTAGACATGAAACCTATTGTCGGTGTTCCCTTAGTTTGCTTACTGTCGAAAGCCTCTTCTAAGCTCAGTTGGATTTGATATCAAACACTTTCTCATCTCAACATTAAGATTTTAAATAAATTTGTTTTGAATGATCTTGTTAGTGGCTTACCTAGTTGAACCATTGGAACTTCAACATATTGAATTGTGTAGACCATTGACTGTCAAGTCAATCAATAAAAAAAGTACATACTTGTTATAGTGGATGATTTTTCTCGATTTACCAGGACTTTCTTTCTTAGATAAAAATCTGAAACTACTCAAGTGATGATTGGTTTTATCAAAAGAATTGAATTGAGCTTGAAGAAGAAAGTGAGAAGGATCTAGAGGACATGGATATGAGTCCCAAAATCAAATTCTAGACTCGTTTCTAATGAACATGGGAATTTCTCATAACTTTTCATATTAATACACACCTCATCAAAATGGTGTTTTCGAAAGGAGGAATCGTTCTTTGTGTGAAGCAGAAAGGACAATGCTCACTTATGAAAATTTGCCTCAATATTTTTAGGCAGAAGCAGTTCTGACAACTTGCTTTATGTAAACTCATTATTTTATTCATCGTCTTTTCAATACCACTTCCTATGAAATCATTAACAGAAGAAAACTTAATGTCAATTTTTTTTCATGTTTTTGGTTGCATATGTTTCATCATGAATCTCAAAGATAATCTTTCTATGTTTCAGATGAAAGCTGATGAAAGAATTTTCTTAGGATATTCTCAAGCCTTTGTCTCATATTTAGTATTAAACAAGCGAAATCGAAAAGTTGAAGAAAATTTTAATCTCATATTTGATGATTATTTTGTCAAAAAGAGTAGAGAAACAATTTTCACAGAAACCTATAATTTTTGAGTTATATAAAGAATAAAAAATTATTTCTATTGAATTTGATTTCGACTTTCTCATTAGTTCATCTGACAGGGATATCAATGTCGAGGTCAATGTCGATGATAATCAGATATTGGAAATTTTGAAATATTCAGATAACTCAATAGTAATTGACAAATCGAAACTTTCATCATCGACATCAACAAACGAATGATTATCAAGATATACTAAATGAAAATATCGAGGGGGGCATTCGATATCCCAAATACATGATAAGAGGGATTCTCATATCACGGGAGCATTCATCATTGCAAGATGGCGTTGAGGGGGAGCAACATCATGCCAATTCTTTGGTTGAAGGGGAATCAACTAAATTAAATATCGAAAATGATAATCTTGTAGTTGATAATGATGATTATATTTTTGTTGTATATGACTTATTTGAAGCCGAAGAAGCATTTGAAGATGAAAATTTAGATTTTGATTCATCATTTCCTCCTTTGGATAAATGGAAAAAGAGTCATCGTAATGAACAAATTCTTTGTGATCGAACGTCGGGTGCTTTAACACGAGCACCAGTGCAAGCAAGAAATGAAGTTCTTAATGTTCATCAGGAATATTGCATGTACCATATTTTTCTATCCAAAATTGAGCCAAAATAGTAAACAAACTTGTGACAACCCTAAACTTTCCATTCTGTTCAACCATTCACTTCAATATGAGTTAAAACTATTACTGCTAACTTTCAAACTTTTTGGAATAAGTTTGAGTGGTTTAAAATTTGTGATTCAAGAGATATCAGGAGAGTGGATACCCTACGGTGTACTATGTAGCAAAACATGCCCAAAACTTCAATAGTTTTGAGTTTACGGTCCAAGAATGGAATTAGGACCGTAAACCCAAAAGACTATATAAGTGTGACTTAGTTATTTTAATCACTTTTTCACATTTCCAAAGACTAAGTCCATTTCTCTCTCAAGTATCATCCTGTTTTCTTCAAAGATCTTCAACTAGTAAGTGTTTCTAGCCTTATTATCATTAGATCAAGTGTTAAACATCAAGAAATCATCAAGTTTCCCCAAGAACAAGGTGTTCACGGCCCAAGATCTTCTTGGACCGTGAACACTAAATGTAAGGCTTAAATGTGCCTTTTTGTCCCTTTAGACCTTGGAAACAAGTATAGCAACAACCCTTGACATGTTTAAACCTGAAGAGCATCAAGAAAACACCCAAATATCACAAGGATAATGTGTTTACGGTCCAAGAATCTCCTTGTACCATAAACCCTAAAAAGTGTGCTTTAAGTGTGCCAAAGTGCCCCTAAACTCTAACCAAACCTTAGAAGCAAACATGGAACCTTCCTTTGTTGTGTTTAGCACAAGAAAACCACACCTCTTAGGCATGTTTTGATGCCCCAAACTCATTCCTTAAGCTTAGAAACTAGCCTAGACCTTTACCTGGAAGTGTTTAGGACTTGAAGACTTCATTTGACCATAAACCATTTGAGTTTACTACCGTAAACTCAAAGTCATATGGTCCAAAAAACCGGAAACCCTATAAAGGGGTGATATGTTTCCCTAATCACTTCCTAAGGCCAAAACTTGAAGTTAGGGTGCTTCAAAAGGACTTCTAGGACTTCAAACCACCACATGGTCAAGGTACCATGAGTTTACGACCGTAAACTCATGGGTTTACCACCGTAAACTCAAGTGGAGTTGTTTCCAAAACTGTAAAGAACATTTAGTGCCATTTCACTTCCCTATGTTGAATCACATGTGATTCTAACACCTAGCCAAGGTGTTTCCTAGTCCCGGAAGGTGTTATCTTTCATATAGTTGTTTATAAACACCATATTCATGTCAATATGTGTCCTTATATATCATTTAGGACTTACTGTGTCTCGGGACTTCATTCATCGAACTTCTCATCCGTACACGCATACCCGTTTGAATCACCCACATCAGGTGAGCTCATACCCCGTAATGAATCTTTTAACTATTTTAATTGTTTTAAGGGGGTGAATACAAGTTGAAAACAATGATAGTTGTCTAAATGTTTGTTATAAACATCTTTCAAAATGTTACTTATGTTATTTATAAGTTGTTAAAACATTTCAAAACTCTTTTAAAGGTTATGTTACTTTATAGTTATACAAAACTCCATTTTTATAGTATAAGGATAACTTTGTAGATAAATGAGTCTTTTCAGTAAAAATCCAGTTAGAGCATTAGTAAGCTATTATAGGTATAGTTTCAGAGAATGCTATTCATTACTTCTGGTATAATGAAGCACACACAGAACAAAATAGAACAGAACAGAACATAACATAACATAACATAACATAACATAAAAAACAAGTAAATTTGCTATAGCATGATAACACGCAGACAGGATCTATCTTTAATGTCGAATACATGGATTGCATGGATTTGCTCCGGTTGCTTATGGTTCCCTCAATCTGCATACGTGAGAGCAGTTAGTAGGGGTTCCAGCTTTCACATTACGACCGTAATAAAACACACATATGTTTTTAGGTAGTTAGTACCTCCGTATGTCATTATAAACGACATCAGGGTACTCATTTCTCCTATTACTTTCATAAAGTGTCGGTAACACTTGAAGGTTAATCAATTCTCTATTCGAGATAGGTTATAAACTAGGGAGAATGTACTTTGCATTTGATAAAGGAACAGTAGAGTCTTGGTAGAAGAGTGCTTTCATAACAGTAGAGTCTTGGTAGAAGACTGCTTTCATAACAGTAGAGTCTTGGTAGAAGACTGCTTTCAAAACAATCGAGTCTTGGTAGAAGGCTACTTTAAAAAGATTGGACCATGATGCTAGCCTTATGATTCCGTAATGTATACACTATAGGATACATATATGTTAAGTACATTCTGATAGCTAATAGGATGTGTGTTCTTCGCTGTACGTCTTGTTCCCGTTGGATGTGGGTTTACACCGAAGTCACCCAATCTATTATCTACCCGAATCTATATATATTTATGCTTAGTATACATTAAGTCATCATAAAGGTACCAGGTATGGATCAGGTCATAGGACACAGGGTCAATGCACAGTTTTTCTAATACAAAACTTTCGTTTCAAAGTCAGTACTTTTGATATACAAAACTAGCAATTTCCCAGTTATGGGCTTAATCCATATTATTAAGCCAGTACAGTTTTAAAGACTTTAAGTGAGTTAACTCTATAATACCTTAGTTTATACACCATGTTTATATATAAGACTAGTATCCGACAGCTATTAGGATGTGTGCTCTTCGTTGTACGTCCTGTTGCCGTTGGATGTGGGGTTACACCGAGGTTACCCAATCTACTATCTACCCGATATCAAATTATATATAGCAGTATAAACAAAGCTATTATAAAGGTAATCACCATAGTCAATATTTTATTATAAGAAATATAGGTTTTCTTAAAAGGAACTCTTCATTAGATATAAAGGAACCATTACAAATAACTCCATGAGTAACAAGTGAATACACCAATGTTATATATGACAACGATCTAACAACCAATGGAATATCTGATATTTGCCTTACTTATTGTACCCCGTCGGGTTGTAGGTTGAGGGCAGATGCGCATAATCGATTGTTTGTTTACTCCAAGTATATATAAATTGTACCCACTTATTACGCATAGAAAGGCTTGTAGTGTCATTTTACTTAACTCCCATTTTAAGTAGGAAATATATGATTTTCTAGAGGAACATGCAAACTTTACAAAACAACACCTTACAGCTTACAGTACTTTACATATACATTTTCAACCACATTTTTACAGCTTCCTCACATCACTAAAATCTTATGAACTCACCAGCTTAATTGTTGATCAACTCTTTCAAATAACTTGTATTCTCAGGAGACTATTAGACAGGTGCTCGTGCTGGGACTTCAGAAGATGGTGCATTATAGCTTCAAGTCTTGTTTTGTTATTTGTTTATGACTTCTATGTTTTGTGAACACATACATTGTAAACACTTTCTTTCTAAATTAAATGGTTGTTCATTACTTACTTACCATATACATATCTCGTGATACTTGACATGACGTCCTCCACCCCCAAACGTTTCCGCTGTTCCAGTTTTGGGGTATGATAAAACTCATTAGAATATGTAGATTGGGTAGTTGCAATGCATTCAGAATTGGAACAATTTGAAAGAAACAAGGTTTGATAATTAATTCCTAAACCTGAAAATGTTACGATCGTTGAAATAAAGTGGATTTTTAAAAATAAAGTCGGCAAAAAGATAATGTGGTTCGCAATAAAGCTAGATTATGATGAAACCTTTGCCCCTAGTGCAAGACTCGAGACTGTATGAATTTTTCTTGCTTATGCAGCTCACAAGAATTTCGATGTTTACCAATTGGGAGTCAAATGTGCATTCTTAAATGGTGTTTTTGAAGAAACAGTCTACGTTGAACAAACACTTGGATTTCTAAACAATAAGTTTCCTAATCATTGTTATATTTTTGATAAAGTAGTTTATTAGTTAAAACAAGCACCTCGTGCTTGGGATGCAACACTAACCAATTTTTGGAAAACTGGTAAATTTAAGCAAGCATCAGGTGATCCTACTTTATTTCCTAAGAAAGTTGGGGACCATCTCATGCTTGTTCAAATTTATGTTGATGACATTTGTAAAATCCTATGTCCCGTCATTTCTTATTTCATGGTGGTGGTCCGGAAGTCGATTGTGTAAAGGCTTTGGGCCTTTAGGAGGTAATATTTAGACCTTTTGGAAGGAGGCAATGATGATTATGAGATATAAACCTTTGAATTGTGTTTTGGGTCGATGGGTAGAACGGGAAAAATCATAGGTCGAGTTCTTGCATGAAATATAGATTTTTATTCGAGAATTTTTTATTCCAAGCTATTTAGATAATATTGTAGACTCTTCGATATCATTCTATGGATATAAAGAACATCAAAATGGAATTGGAACAAAGAAGTTACGGCCGTATGAAATCAGGACGCTTTTTTGGTCAGCTGCATACACCGGGCATTCAGGGAGTATGATGGGTGTACTAGGGCATCCTTAGTACGCTGGGTGTAAATGATGTTGGGCGTACATGATCAGTTCCCAAACATTATATTCATCGTTTGAGCCCTATTTAAGCTCCATAACTTCCCTAAACTTACTCCATTCTCAGCCTCCACCTCTCCAACACCCTCTCTTGAAACGCTAACCCTAGTTTGATCATTATGATAAAATAGAAGGTGTTTTATGTGCTTTGGATTGTTCTTGGTGCACCTTGGAGAAGAAGGAACTCATTGAAGAAGCGTTGGTTGCACTGGACCTTTTAGATCCAGGCGTTGTTCACCTTGATCTTTCTTCTAGATGTATAAAGTTTGAATCTTGATGAGGAAGTTGTTAAATCTAGCTAGTTTTGGGTGTTATGAGCTTTTTGTGACTTTAAGTAAATAAAGTTTAGATTTTCGATGCTTGTGACCTTGTTATGGATAAAGTTGGAAACCTTATCCATCTAAATATCATATTGATTCAGATTTGAAGGTTGGAGACTTGGACTTAATATATTATGTTGAAAAAGATGCACTTTTGGTTCCTTTTATGACTTAAAGACTAGATGTTGTTTGTTGGGACCATTCTAGAGGATAAAGTTCGAAACTTAATCCGTTACATACCTATTGGGATCCATAAAAATGTTATCTTGGCCTTTCAATCTATTCCATGCAAGAGTTCTGATGTCTTAATGGATTACTAAGTAACGATTTTAGATTTGGTACCTACCCTAGCCATGGAAAGTCATAAAGGTGGAAATTTGATGACTTAAGAAAACGTTTTGAGGCTAGATTTGAGTTTTGGTGAAAATTCCTTAAGGGATTAAGTGCTTAATGGAAAGGATGGAATCAGCTCGAGTATGTTTGGCATACTAAGCCATCCCATGTACATGGGGCGTAATTTGCGTATGTAAGGCATACTCAACTAGCCTTGGACTTTGACTTTTGTTGACACCGTTGACCATTTTCTTTTTGACCAAGCTTGACTTTGGGTGAAACATGAGGGTTTTGATTAGTGATTAAGATTCAATATCGTTATCATGTTAGTCGATTTGTAGCAACAAGCAGTATAGCAGGGAGCGTATCACGGTGTTCTTGGGTTTCTTCATTTCAGGTGAGTTTCCCCTCATTATACCATGGGCCGAAGGCACCAATGTCATCCCACTAGTTATGGTTATTTGTTAGTAGAGGGATGCCTTAGGGATTGTATATATTCATGTAGAATAGATTGAGGAATCTTGGTGTAGACTCTTTTACATGCTCCTTGTTTGGTTGTGGTTCTAGAGTTGGATCACCTATTCGAGTGGCTACTTCACCTCTGAGTATATACGGTTATGCATTCTTAGTATGTTGATATTTAGTATGTTTCTAAGTTGTAGTGATATGTTAAATTCTCATCATAGTATCGAGTTCGTTACTATGTTGTAGTGGCATGTTAGATCTGCATCCTGGTATATAGAATGTTGTTATGCGGTAGTGATCTATAGAACTGTATGTCGACTCGTAATTGTTGGTTATCATCTACTGGAGTGCCCTAGGGACTGTATGTAGTTATGTAGGATAGCTGAGAACTCCTGATATGGGCTTTATTGCTTGTTACTTGTTTGGTTGTGGCACTATAGTAGGATCATCTGTTTGGGTGACTATCTCCCCTCTGGGTACTTATGGTTATGCATTTCATGGAGGTTAGCTGGTAGCAGGACTGTATGTTGTGGGAGGACTCATAGGCGGTAATGATTTATATGATTGTTGTTTGTCTATATTATGTGCCTACTTGATTCGTGTTTATTTATATGTCAAGATATGGTAGTAGTGGGTTGAGGCGATCCTGATGTGTGTTGTAGGACAAGATACCCAATGTGGGTCGGTTGTAAGTCGTAGGCACGAAGGCTCTGGAAGAGCAGTTGGTTGAGATGGTCGGCCAACAAACCCTGGGTATTCCACCCCGATGGCTGAGTGAACCCGATGCATGCTTTTATGTTTATCGTATCGGTTATTTTTGGGGAACTCACTAAGCTTTATGCATACCCATTTGTTTATTGTTTCAGGTATCATCGGTGACTATAGGAAGGCGAACGCGGGACTATAAACACTCATGAACAACCTTGAGGATTACGCATTTTCTATGATACTCTGATTTTTATTAAATGTAATTTGGAATAAATAGTTTTCTTAATAATAGATTTATAAATTTGGAAGTTTTACCTTAATCAAAATAAAAAACTTGGTTTTGAAAAATGTGACGTTACAACAATATATTTTTTTCTACAGACACTTTGTTGTCTAAGGAATTTAAGGATCTTATGAAAAGTCAATTCAAAAGGAGCATGATGGGAAAAATCAATCATTTCTTGGGATTGAATATTCATCAAAGGAAGGAAGGATTTTTATCTCTTAGGAAATCTATACAGAAAGATTTATTGGTCGATTTGGAATGTCGAATGGTTCAAGTGCAAAGGTTCTTGTGGCTGTTGAAACTCACTTAATCCCATTGTTGGATGCACCTATTGTTGATCAAATGCCATATTGAAGCACGGTTGGTTCGTTATTATATTTAACTACAACTCGACCTGATATTATGTTTTCAGTTTTTAATTGTGCAAGGTATCAAGTGAATCCTAGACAACCTCATATTAACGCTATCAATAACATCTTTCAATATTTAAATCATACTATGAATCATGGGGTATGGTATCCTATGAATAAAGGCTTTTTTGATTCAATCATACTCGGATGCTGATCTAGGGGGTTGTCATGTAGATCGAAAAAGAACTATAGGAGGATGTTAACTCTTAGATGGGAAACTCGTGAACTGGCAGTCGAAAAAGTAGACGTGTATCAATTTCGACAACTGAGGTTGAATACATTATTGTTGTGGCTTGTACATCTCAAGTGATACGGATCCAAAGCAAATTATTTGACTATGTGTGACAACCTAGAAATTTCATCTTAATCCACTGACGATACCCAACGTGAAAATACAATAATACAATCTTGTAAAGCGCCAAAATTTAAACCACCACTCTTATTAACGTAAAACCATAGGCTAAAAAATAAGTGTTCAAAAAGTCACATCACTTTACGAGGAGGTTAAGATATTTATATTTTACATGCTTCCACGATTCTAGATCTATAGATTTGGCAAAAATCTGACATACTATAAACGAGATATGACAATAATAGAAAATATGTGCATGTCGTACTTAGAAAGTTACAGCGAAGAAAACTACAATGAGATTGGTCGCCATTTAAAGAAAGTCACCAAATATGAAAACATAGTACCACTTAAAGTAGGAATTATTGTAAGGCCCTGAGAATGGATCTTACCAGTGATCAATAGCAAACATAGTCATAGAAACGAGAATAATAGTAGAAGAGAAAATAAATCAAACTTGCACACGTTCTATTGCTGAAAACGTCTGGTACAACTCGATATACGGCCGTGAACAATTAGGCATCAACAACAAAACACGACTGGCTAACCCTCTATATATAGGGAACTACGACCAAAAAAAGTTTACTATTGTAAGGTGTTTATAACCGTAAACTCATTACAGACTCGTAAACAACCACCAAGCCTACCAAAATACTCTATCTATACAAAACCACTATTATAATGCAAAGCTTAGACCAAACCACTAATTGAGCCTTTCAATCTCCCCCTTGGTTTGGTGCTAGCTTGAAGTTAACCCTTGTTGACTACCATAACGGCTGCTTGCCCCATTGCCACATTCCACATACGCTTATTAAGAATCTCATCAACCATGGTCGTATATACCTTCGCAACATCCTCAAAAATAACCTCCGCAACCAATATCTGAAAGTTGCTTAGGTGATGAATGTCCCACTTTCAGAATTGTAACAAATCTCTTCGGGTATAGAGTCGAATGTATCCATTCTTGAGCTTGATTACCGTAGTTGAAGTAATCTCATCAAAAACCCAACACTCCATTGAGCCTAGAGATCCATCTTGATAATTCTGAAGCACAGGGAACTGTTTAACTTGTTTAGTTGCAGACCATATCACAACTTGCAGAGGTTTATCAGTTTTAGGATCAATAACATGAGGATGCTCCAACATAACGGACTCAACATTTTCATGGCAGGAAACCCCTTTTTAACCTGATCTTCAAGGAAGTGCTTGAACTGGGTCGCCTGTGGATTGTTTGTGAGATTTGAAAAAGGAGTTCGTGATAATTCTGTCAGATCTACCCTAGTCCATGAGTTGAAATCATGACTATCTCTGTAAAGCTCAGAGTTTCCACTCTTTCATAGCATGATCCACATATTGAGAGGATCATGAAACCCCCAAGAAACAATTCCCAATCTATCGCCGAATGTATCTCTAAATAGAACAAGCTCAAGATCAGTCACAGTAATTTCAGGTTCATCCCAAGAAGCATTCTGGTTAGGGTTCCGTTTAAACAACAGTTGTCCCTTCTTAGCTGCTTCTTCCTGCGCATCACATATTATTGCTGAGACATGAGGGGCTTGGGGAGGCTCAATCTCAACGCGATCAACATCCCCTGATGTCTGACCAGTTGGCATGGTAACTGGAAAGGCTTGAGTATGTAGATTAATTTTGTATTCATTAGAAGACGTTTGATATTTATCACCGAGGTCTTCCTCAAGCTTCTTCTTTAGCTCAAAATAGCTTGAAGTCAAAAGATTGAAATGATCTTGAAGATCAGAAATCTGCTTTGACTTTAGTGCTTTGTCCTTAAGAAGGTTAGCTACTTGCACACCGAGCTTTGAATTGTCAGATTGAAGTTTAGATAATTGAACATTAAGCTTTGTATTTTCAACTTGAAGATCCGAAACACGGATGTCAAGCTCAATGTTCTTCTAACTAAGCACTAATATCTCCTTCTGTAGCCCAGGGATAGTGAGATTGTATCCTCCAAAACTGTCGTCCCCAATAGAAATACCTTTACCGCGAGGGGGAGGCATCAAAAATTGCTCCTCAGCCAAGTGCCTGGCTAATCTTATAGAAGCATCATCGTGATTAGATCGAGGAGGAGAAAACCTTGGTGGAAAAGAAGATCCACCAACTTCAAAAGTGGTATCTAGTCCTATAGTAAAAAGCTTGGTTGTTGTAAGACTAGGAGTAGTGGTAGGTGGTACTGGAAGGCCACTAACAAGATCTGCAATTAGATCACTTTTCCTTGGATCCCTTCTTCATTTCTTCATTGGGGGTTGACCGGTCTGTGTTGATGTAAGATCACTCATGAATGGCTCTATAGTAGGAGGAACAGAAACACGAGGAGGAAATCCTATAACCGTCTCCAGAGCAGTGGAAGTATTTTCCATTTGGTTTGTGGTAGGAGGTGTAGTTTCAAGAACTTCATCAGGCTCCCTTGTCTCTATCATTCGAGGAACAACTTCATCGACATTGCTGAAGATCGTTTCAAGGTTCTCGTTTGTTACAAAATTAGCACTACTTGCAATAGATGCAGCAATATCATCATGGTCAAATCCGGTAAGATCAAGATTGTGACAACCCAAAGTTTATTCAGTCAATATAACCCGTTTCAGTTAATGGAATATTCTATTTTATAAAAGTTCCGTTAATTTGGAGTCGAAAAATAAATAAATGTTTTATTTATTTATATTTTATGTTTTATCATCGTAATAAGATAAATAAAAAACACGTAAAATTACATTTCCATTTAATTGGAAAAAGTTATTTTTATTACGACCATTTAACCAGGTAAAAAGTTCAAACCTCGTTAAACATAAGTGTCGGGTAGTCGTATACCGGGTACAACACCCAAGCCTTATATAAAGGAGGGTGGACACTCCATAGAAACCTTTTACCACACTAGACCCACTTTCTCTCTCTACTCTCTCTCCTCAAGTCCGATTTCATCCAAAAACCGCAAGTTTCCGCCTCCAAAACGTAAGATCTCTTACCCTAACTTGTTCTAGACATCATTGCTTAGTGTTTTAACTCAAAAATCATGCAAGAAGGCTGAAAAAGAGGATTTTATGGCCTAAGAACCTCCTTAGGCCTTAAACCCCTAAAATGATGCCAAAAGTGCCCAAATTCTCCCCTTTAAGCTTAGAAACTAGTTGTGGACTTAACCTAGAAGTGCTTGAACCTTGAATCAACAATTTTTAGGGCTTGAAAGAGGGTTTACGGTCCAAGCATATGCTTAGACTGTAAACACCCTCTAAGCTTGCAAATCAAACCCAAAACTCTTCCAAACCACATTTAGGCTTAAGATATGGCTTAGGGACTTGCTATTTCGGACTTGGAACACCTAAATCTTGTCATATGAGGGGAAAACAAGATTTTATGGCCAAGCATATGCTTAGACCGTAAACTCCCTTAAACCATGACAAATGACCCTTCAAACCCCTAAAAAGCCTTACACCCTCACTAGAACTTGTTAGGAATGAGCCAAGGACCTCAAAATCGAAGATTGGAGAGTGCACAAGAGTTTACTAACGTAAACCATGGGGTTTACGGCCGTAAACTCCCAAGGAGTGGTCCTTGGACCGTAAACTCCAAGGGAGTACCCTCCTTTGACCTTAAACACCCCTATAGCCTTGTATATTACCTTAGAACGACTTCTAGAACCACAAAAGGCTTGAAACCACTCACTTACACTCCTCCCATGAGTTTACAGCCGTACACTCATAGGGGATGTGGTCTCCTAACTGTAAACTCACTTATGGTGGGTTTAAGAAGAGTAAACTCCATTGTGAGGTCTTATACTCTTCCCTTGCAACCCTTTAGCCTTCTAGCACTCAACCATAAGACCTTTAATCACATTAGGATGCCTATATGTGTTTAATTAGAGTTTAAATCACTAATTACTTGTAAACATATGTCTTCATATGTTACTAGGGTCATAAAGGGTGTACAAGTCCTTACTTGACACCAAACTCTCATCCGACACTTCCACCCGATCTACTCATTTCAGATAAGTTCATACCCCTTAATGAACCTTTTCAAATGTTTTTACATGTTTTAGGGGGCGAGATACAAGTATAATGCTACAAGTTTTATTATCAAATCATACGTGATTGATAGCTTACCATCAAAAAGGAATTTTTCAATACCTTTAGATATTTGTCAATATAACGGTTTTTAATTAATTATTAAATGCTTTTTTAAAGTTAAATTGTTGTTAAACTATTTTCAAACTATGCTTAAACTACTTTTCTTTTAAAAATATATCTACATTAATATATTTATATAAGTTAGACTTGAAGGACTTAGGACCGATAGCTCGCCTTACTTCCTGTTCTTGTTTGATGTGGTCTTAGGGTATCTGTTATCCATCCGACTGTCATTGATTTCTTAGTTATATATCATATATATTGGTGTTAGATATGAAAGTCTTCATCTTATTCAATACATTTGTTATACAAAGGCCGGAAATCATACACTCTAGTTAACTACAATAGGTATAGTTAAGACTATTGCTCGTTACATCTACTACTACTACACCCACTATAACTGCTATTATTACAAGTTAATACACGTATGAGAGAACACTCTATGAACTATACAAAAGACTACTATACTATAATACAAGAGAGCACACTAATCCAGAGTATAACACACTATCTCGCTATAAGACACCCTACCGCGCTTATACCATGTGACCAGGGCTTTCCGAAAGGAAGGCAACACTACACGTATAGAGCTATACGGGGCAGACACTATTACATCCCGACTGTTAACTACAGTCCGAGCCGGCCAGGCCTAGGGGTGGCACTACATCACTACACTACGTATGACCGGGAAGGTCATCGGGTTCTCTATTTTCATACAGTTGGCCACATGAAGGGTTACACCTATATCCAAATTAATATACTAAGACTAAAGTCTGAGCTAACATCCCAAAGTAAGTAAGTATCTATTACTAATGGAAGTTTGCACCACTACTACTGTCAACAGGCATAACTTTTCCTCATCTATGTTACTCACATGATATTTATTACCGTACTTTTACAACTGAAGGTTTTCAATGATAATACTTACACGCAACTCAAAGGATTTAACTTACAATGTACTTTTCGGGAAATATAGAATTTTCTAAGGATCTCTAATACTTATAAAGATAAACTTTCAGTTTTTATACTATAAGTTTGTAAAAACTTTTATACAACAACGACACTAAATTCTTATGAACTCGCCAGCTTTATGCTGATACTCGTTTTCAAATAACTTGAATCCTCAGGTCAAACATAGACAAACATTGGTGCAGCTTTTGGAGAAGATGGAACACATACAAGACCCATCTTTTATTTTTCTTATACTTTTGGTGTCTATTAAACTTTAAAGAACACGTTTGTAATTAAATTCACTATGTAAATGCAATGGTTGTTGTCTATTGTGTTTACTATTATGCAATTGTTATGATATTGTACATGACGTCCTCCACCCAAGAACATATTCAGCCATTATCGGTTTTGGGGAGTGACAAAGATCATCAAGAGAATCATGTTTATATCCCTCAACTTCTGTCTTAGTTGTCACAGTCCTTTCAACATAGTCACTTTGAACATTAGCAGGGATCAAATCATATTCTTCCGCCACATTAGCTTCAGGTGTCGGAGTCTCTTCTTCTTCTCTATTCTCATCATTAGATACGGTAATAACATCATCGTTTGCAGATGATTTCTCAGAAGATGCAGGCTCAGAAGATGCCTTGTCAGATGATTCATAAGACTCCGAGGACTCATTCAGTTCGGCGAACTTTCCAAACTTCTCTAGAGGATACTTTCCTTGAAAAATAACTTTTCCTCTCCAGTTTTGCTTGATGAGCCCTACGGTGTGAGGACCCAGTGATTTCATCTGAAGAGTATCGCCTTCCTTCACCATATCTGGAAACTGAGTATTGATAAACAATTGAATGAACCTAGGGTACAATAAGAAAGTATCCCGGGTTGAGGCCCTAATTTTTATCGTAATTTCATCGAAGATAAATCTAGAAAAGTTGAAATTTACTCTGGCAGCAAGAGAAACGATCGCTCCAGTATTCCTCATTGAAATTTCATCAGCTCCCGATCTTCTTCCTGAAATGCAGCTAAGGAACACATCCGCCAAAAATCTCCAATACGGAGGAAAGAACTTCTTTAAAGTTGGAGGTGAAGTGCCTTCATATCCCATCCTCCTTAGAATTCTATGAGCATCCTCAATCCCAATATCCGTGGGAAAATTAGGTTGATCGTCAATCAACAACGTATCTCTGATAAAGCCCTCAGTGATCACTATCTCGCGTCCTTTTACAGTAGCTTTAATAACAACAACTCCAGCATCATCCATTTCCATTTTAGTCGTCGCCCAGAACTCTCTGATCAAATTCTGTTAAACAACTGGATTCACAGGGATGGCTGATGACAGACAGCATTCCCTGAGTCTGTGGATCATCGACTTGAGGTCCTAGTGAACAGCTGGAGGATCTGCCAAAACAATAGCAAGTAAGACAGAAAGAATCAAACAAACAACAAAAGTTTTTAGACAATTTAATTTTGATCCCAACAATTTTAAAATTAGGTCAAAATCAATTTTTTTTAGTCAACATTGTAGTTTGCGGTTAACAGGGAGTTTGCGGTCAACAGGGGTTTACGGCCGTAAACCCCTTGCCAGTAAATTATCGACCATCTGCAGAGTTTACGGTCGCAAGCAGTTTACGGCCGTAAGCTTGGGCCGCAAACTCCGACGACTCTTCTTTCTCGATTTCTTCCTCAAAAACGCAGTGAATCATGCAATAAAATACATATTCCTGGTCTAAAGCTCATTACCTTCGAGACTATCGGATTAGATTTGCAAGATTTGACGAAAAAAATTTCGAAGAGAGAGAGTGAGTGAAGCGGGGTTTGCGGCCGGAATAAGAAAACTGATGGAGATTCCGGCGGAAAACTCCTATTTATACCCATTTTACATTTACCTGATAACCACACAGTATAAGGCAGTCTCCAACACAGTCCAATATTTTTCAAAAATTTTAAAAACAAATCTTTTGAGGATTAATATTAACTAAAATTAAAAATAAAAAAAGAAATAAAATTAACTTTGCAAAAATTAAAAATTAAAAAACAATTTTTTTATTTTAGCAGTTAGCAAAATAAAAAAAATTAAAAATAAAATTAAAATTAAATTGACTCCAATTAAAATATACAACTTAAAAATTTAATTATTGAGAAAGAATTTGTGACGTTGGGATCAAAGTTGTTGGACAGCCTTATTCCACTTGTCGGTACCCTTATTTTCACGTCTTCGTCTGATCGATCGTCAGTATTGTGGTCCACTTAAACACGAAAAATTTGTGACAATTTTAGGACAATTTACCAATGACATGACACATACATATAGATGATTTATATTTTATTATTATGATTGGCCCTAATTCTTAAATAAAATTTTCTTATGACCATTTAACTGACTACAACCAGGGATATTGTTGTCCACCTAAATTGAGCAGCGAGATCTACAGACAACCTGTATGTGTTCAATTTTAATTGTACTAGAACGTGTTTCCCGCTTCCTGGCATGCCCCAACCATCAAGGACTTCCGGAATACTCCTTACACCGGGTGAGCAGACAATTATTAAGAGAGAAGATAGATTTAGAGTGCATATGCCATACATCCAGGTCGGATCTCTTCCAATCACGCAGAGGATGAAACATATGACTAACTGAATTTTTGGAGGGATTGAGAAGAGAATGGTGCATATACTGTGTACCAGATCAGATTTTGAGTCACGCAGAGGAGATAATATATGGCTAACAGATGGAAAGAATTGCATAGAGAGAAGATGCAGAGAGATAGAATTGCATATGTTACAGTCCAGGTCGGATGTCTCGATAACGCAGACGAGGCAACATGTGACTAACAGACAAAAAGAAAGAAAATAACCTTCAACAGACCTAGTTTATCGGAATTCCCCAGTCACGCCATCCAACTAGAATTAAGGACAGAATCCACAGATCGAGGGAAAGTGAATCCACAGTTCTAGATACGGGTTATTTAATGTGACCGATAGATTCCCATGTATATCTCCTTGCTCAACCTATCTGAGCGTCTTGATGTCATGCTAAACGGATCTAATTAGGTCAAAGTTTGTCAAGTCCTTAAATTCATTAGACTCAACTTTCCCTAGTCAAGTCCATTTAAAATCTTTCGTACCTACCAGCGCATCGAGCACATAGCGTAGACGGTTCAATTTGGTACATTACGCAAATTCAGATTGCCCTTTATCACTTGCTAATTTTATTTCCCATCACAGCACCTGCAAACAAGACTAACAACAACATTTTTAATTTTCCGGATATTTTTTTTAATGTTTTTGGATTTTTATTATTTTTTTTTATTGTTTTTTTATTTCTCCCTCTAAATTTGTGCATGGGTGAGAATTAAATAAAACAAAATAAAATAAAAAATAACATGCACAAATTTAATCTGACCTAAAAAATAAAAAAATAAAAAAAATAAAAAAATGAAGAAATAAGAAAAATAAAAAATAAAAAAACTTTATCCTCAAAACGAATCATTTTCAGAACACCCACAAGCACATCGAAGCGAGCTTTGTTAAATGGATTTGTGAACAGATCCGCCACATTATTAGCAGTAGGGACCTATTCCAGTCGGATTAGTGAACGCTGATAACAGTCTTTGATAAAGTGAATTTTAATGTCGATGTGCTTGGTTTTAGAGTGTTAGAATGGATTTTTGGCAATTTGAATAGCTGCCTCATTATCACAATAAATAGTGGTTTCTAAATAATTCAAACCGTAATCCAACAGCTGATGTTGGATCCAGATGACTTGAGAACAACAGGTAGATGCAGCACCGTATTCCGCCTCCGCTGTGGAAGTTGAGACAGTGTGTTGCTTCTTGCATTGCCACAAAACTAGTCTGTCACCTAGGTATTGACATCCCCCTGAGATTGATTTCCTGTAAAGCTCACAGCCTCCATAATTACTGTCAGCAAAAACATAAAGATAAAATTCAGAATTCTTCGGATACCAAAGACCAAATTTTGGGCTCCCTGTGATATACCGAAAAATTCTTTTGACAACAATAAGATGTGATAGTTTAGGATTAGCCTGATAACGTGCACATTGACAAATTGCAAACATTATGTCAGGTCGGCTTGCAGTAAGATATATCAGCGATCCGATCATCGATCGATAGTGGGTCTGATCTACAGATTCGCCGTCAGGATCTGGAGTCAGAAGAGGTCGTTCAGCCATTGGTGTTTAAGCAGATATAGCGTCCTGAAACCTGAACTTCTGAAGAATATCCTCTACATACTTGGCATGATGTAGTAGGATTCCGGTTGAATTCTCTATAACCTAAAGCCCCAAAAACATGGTAATTTCTCCCAACGAACTAATTTCGAATCGCTTCTTCATTATACCTTCGAATTCTTTGCAGAGTTGCAGACTGGTTGACCCAAAGATAATGTCGTCAACATAGATTTGCAAAAGAATTTGATCATTACCGACATGCTTGATAAACAAAGTCTGATCGATAGTGCCACGAGAGTAGCCATGCTCGAGCAAATGCTTTGTTAGAGTTGCACACCACGCTCGAGGAGCTTGATGTAACCCATACAATGCCTTGTCCAACTTGTAGACATGATTAGGAAATTTTGAGTCAACGAACCCAGGAGGTTGATCAACTTAGATTTCTTCCTTCACCTTGCCATACAAGAAGGTAGTCTTGACGTCCATTTGAAACACGGTAAAGTTCATGTAAGAAGCATATGCTAGGAAGATATGAATAGCCTTCAGGCGAGCTAGTGGAGCATAAACTTCAGTGTAATCAAGACACTCAACTTGTCGAAAACCGTAAACCACCAATTGAGCTTTATTTCGCACAATAACCCATGAATCGTCCTGCTTATTGTGATAAACCCATCTTGTGTCAAGAGACTTCTTGCCCTTTGGTAACTCAACTAACATCCAAACACTAAGTTTTTCAAATTGAATCGTCCTGCTTATTACACTAAGTTTTTCATTCAGAGACATTTCAACATTCTTAGGCTCTATTTGAGAGATAAAGCAAGAGTAGTGTAACAACCCGAAATTTCGTATCATTACATGTAACCCTTTTCGTAATCCATTTCGATCAACCAATCGTCGTTTCCAAATTCGTTTCCGATTTAGCTATTTAATTAAGTCATTAAATTGTAATTATCTAAAATGAATTAATGGGTGTCCTAATGCATTTAGAAATCATTCTAACACCCCATTCTAGTGATCGGAACATTTCTAGAATCAACCATATCGGGTTACGGCAACTTGGCCGGGTGCGACCAAAAGCCCCGTCTAAAGCCGGTATCGAGTAGAATTTCACCGTGTCCAAATCCCGAACACTATTTAAAGTGTTCTAATCCTTCATTTGAAGCTTTTGCTTCATCTCACTACTCTCTCTCTAACCTCTCTCCTCATCCAAGATTAAGATCCAAAATCAAAGAATTAAGGCTCCAAATCATAGAGGTAACCTCCCTAGCTTGTTGTTTAACCTCTTAGGCCTTCAAATTCGAGTTTAATTTATCATTTTGGACCTGGAACATGTGTTTACAGCCACGGAGCATGCTTGGGCCGTAAACACATAAAATCATGGGTTTTTGAGCAATTTAACCCTTCCAAATCATCATTGGGACTTAGATACGACCTTAAGGCTTACAAATCCGAACTTTGAACACCTTAGACATGGATTTTGAGGGATTAATATGAGTTTACGGCCAAGGCATATGCTTGGGCCGTAAACCCCTCAAACATGGGGAGTAAACCCATTTAAACATGTTAGAATGCCTTCTAACTTCACCAAAAGCCATGGAATAAATCATAGAGTCATCTAAAAATAGTTTGGGGACCTTAAATATGTCAAACACCCCCTTCTTAGGTGTTTATGGCCAAGGTACCCCAAGAACATGTTCATGGGCCGTAAACTCCTTTATACATGTCAAATGATACCCTAACTTCATACCAAGGTTTGGAAAATTAGTTAGAATCACATGTGATTGTCCTAAGCATCACAAAACATATATGGTTTGAGCTTGGGGGATTTTACTGCCGTAAACTCCAAGTTTACAGCCATGAACTCCCATAAGTGATGTATATATTGAATCAATCCAATCTAAGGCATTAGAAAAATCCATTCTAGCATTTCCCATGTCCATTCAAGCCATTTAGCACTCAAAATCACCCAAACATGAGTTCACGGCCGTGAACTTATGTATGTAGGGGTTATATGGCCGAAAAATTATTAGGGAGTTTACTCTTGAAGAGTAAACTCAATTCCCAAGTCCTTCGTATCATTACGCGTCCGTAGATGTCACCCGGGTCACTCCAAACACTTGTTTTGAAGTGTTTTCGGTCATTGGAGTGTAGTATCTCATCTAATTAGTATTTTTAAATCTAATTAGATATATTTGGATATTATTTCATAATACACAGGAACCTCGCGTGTAATCAAGCCCCGAACCAACGTTTAGTACTCGAAACAGTCGCATTTCCTCGTCTGGTGAGTTCGTACCCCTACCCTTTTTTCACTATTTTCAGGGGGGAACACAAGCAAAGTACAAGTGATTACTAGTACTCAAAAAATGTTTTCATGTGTGTGTTTCACATTTTATATGGTTTTAACACTGATTGTTACAACTGATAACCATTTGAACATGCAGATCACGGAAACATATATTTGTGAAATGGATTTTAAACTGTTATGTTTTATATATATTTCACAAATGGTTTCCACATTTTATCAGTTAAAAGCATGACATTAGAACCTTTGAACATAAAACTTGTACATTGTTTTGTCCTCGGTAACACTCCACAGAGATACGCGAGTAGAGGATTATCATATTATTACTAGTAAATTGTTAGTCCTGTATGATTGGAGACACGTCCTCGGCGAACACACCACAGAGATGCGCGAGTGGAGGACTGCACCCGTAACCAGAATCTCTAGGATAGGAACCGTGAATTGAGTGTATAGACCTATACGGGGCTGAGTACCCCACACCTGGTTGCTAGCTACAACCGAACCGAAGTGGTTCAAGGGTGACGAAGGTCATAAGGTGATGTGGACTACTTATTGCCACATCTATTCTATCGTATGGTTATGGAACTCGCAATTAGGATAACATAAATTTACTTAATAGTAATAATGAATAACGTAATACATTTTACAAGATAACCAGGTTTCAGTATACATCTTTCATATTGGTAACCAATAGTCAGGAAAGTATGGGACTTTCCAAAGAACATTATACATAACTAAAAAAAAGGGTAACAAACCGGGTAACTTTTCATCTCAAAAGGGTAAACATGTTTTTCCGAATACATCCTTTACATTTGATAACCAACAATCAGGAAGGTAGGGGACTTTCCTGGGAATACATTTGTACATAACCAGAATAGTATAACAAACCAGATAACCTAACTGTACATTTCACAAGGGTAAACGTGTTTTCAGTGTACAACCTTACTTTGCTTTTCATCTTGAGAACCATTAACCAACCTTTTAAGAAAATATGGGATTTTCTTGGTGTGTGTAACATTTTCAGAAACAGAAAGGAAACTTGAACATTTTCACAAAACAAAATTGCTTATGAACTCACCAGTATTATGCTGATTTTCAAACCGCTTGTGTTCTCAGGTCAACATTAGAACAGGTACCGAAGATCCTTTTGTCCAAAGATGGAGTGCGCAGAAGACCTGTTTCATTTTGTTTATATATATACTATGTATCATAACTGTACAACTTTGCTTTTGAAACAATTGAAAAACTTTTCAATATGTAATGTAATGGTTGTTTTACTTTACTTACTATGTGCATTGGATTGGATACTCAACGTGGAGTCAACCCCATAAATGTTTCCGCCTTTGGTTTTCGGGGTGTGACAGATTGGTATCAGAGCCCTTGTTTATAGTGAATAAAGTATACCAAACCTTACATGGTATAAAACTATAAACACTAAAGGGCCTAAGTGATCGGAATTAAAAGTATCTTCAAACTATAAGTATTTTTAAAAGTATACAAGTATGCCGAATCGTCGAGATCCGTAACTACAAGTAGAACAGAACATAAGTAAATGGGTGTTCTGTACTGCGGTTAAACCTGGGCAGTTATGTAGTCGTGTCTAGGATCAATATGTCCTGGCCAACTATATTCATTCGAGACGCGGCCAACATGTGCTTGGGAGTGACTGTGGTATGCGGCATGCCTAAAACTTACCCTAATACCACAAACATCGAGCCAGTGTCGTAGCGAATCATGAAATACTATGGGAGTATTTCTCGAGCCAATCCTTTGTAGAAATCCTCGTTCATGTATAGATCCTTGATCATTATGTTAGAGATAGTTTACCTGCTTTGATAACTCTTTCCTGCTTTATCGCTTATTCGGAATATATATCTGTCATATCTCTCGATTCAATTCAGAGGACTTATCATCCTCTCTTTCTTGATCTTATTAGATCAAGATGCCTCCTAGAATGAGACCCAGCTCAAAGACCAACAACCCTCCGCCACCACCTCCTCCTAGAATTGACCTCGTGGTATTTCAGGCAGCTGTTACCGTCGCGGTGGCAGCTGCTATGTCCCAATTAAACACCGGTGGTTCCGGTGGTTCAGGAGGTGGTACTCAAACTCAGGATCAAGAAAGTAATCAGGGACACTGAAAGGAGGGTTCCTATAAGGACTTCATGAATGCAAAACCAACATCTTTTGATGGCACAGGAGGTGTCATTTCCTTATCCCGATGGTTCGAGAAAATCGAATCCATTTTTGAAATTTGTGCCTGTGCGGAGTCTGATAAAGTCAAATTCGTAGCTTGTACCTTCATTGATAAAGCCTTGACTTGGTGGAATGGCCGAGTCAAATCTCTGACCCTACCCGTAGCCAACGCCATGGGCTAGGAAGCCCTGAAAGAACTCCTGATAGTTGAATACTGTCCCCGTGGTGAAATGCAGAAACTAGAGCATGAGCTCTGGAACCTGAAGATGAAGGGTTCCGATATTGCTGCATACACTTCCCGATTTGATGATCTCGCACTTCTTTGCCCGGGATTGGTCACTCCTGAAAGTAAAAAGATAGAAAAGTTCATCTGGGGGCTAACCCAGCCAACAAAGGGAAACGTCTTAGCTGCACGTCCGGATACCTATGCTGGTGCCAAGAGTTTAGCCCAAACCCTAATTGATCACAGTGATGATGTCGAGGAAACCACCACCGCTTCTAAGCCGACTAAAAGGAGTGGTGAGAAGAGAAAGTTCTGGAAGAAGAATAGGAGTCAATCTTCCTAAGGATCCTCCAAGAGACAGCAGACTGTAGCAGTCCATGCTGCTACTACCCTCGTTGTTGCTGCTTCTGTTGTAGGATCCACAGCTCCAACTCCTACTAGCAGATATGCTGGTAATCTTCCTCTGTGTGACAAGTGCAAGTACCACCACAACCCCGGCCCCTGCCGAGAACTATCATGTACCAATTGTGGTAAGAAGGGGCACACGGTCTGATTCTGCAAGGCTCCGGCCCAATCGGCCAATCAATCATCTTGAGCAGGCATTGGTCAAGCCTGCTATAACTGTGGAGAGGTTGGGCGCTTTAAAAGGAACTGTGTCAAGAAGTCAACAGCTGATAATACCGGGAGGGTTCTAGCCATAGGACAGGAGGAAGCAGTCGCCGATCCCACTGTAGTCTCGGGTACGTTCCTTCTCGACAACTCATATGCTAGTATTCTTTTCGATTTGGGTGCTGAAAGAAGCTTTGTTAGTCATTCGTTCAACACATAACCTAAAACATAATCCTCAAGCTTTAACTGAAACATTTACTGTCAAGATGGCTAACGGTGAGAAAGAAAGCGCTAACGAGATATTCGTAAGTTGTACCCTTACCCTAAATGACCATTCATTTCCCATTGATCTGATGCCAGTTTCTATAAAGAACTTTGATGTCATCGTTGGCATGGATTGGTT
Source organism: Lactuca sativa (assembly GCF_002870075.4). Taxonomy (NCBI): domain Eukaryota; kingdom Viridiplantae; phylum Streptophyta; class Magnoliopsida; order Asterales; family Asteraceae; genus Lactuca; species Lactuca sativa. Next base: position 75,060,909 of record NC_056628.2, read on the forward strand.
GAGTTCCAATCATGCTGATATGCTCTGTTTCGAAAAAGCCATCCGTCTCGACCTTCCTTCGGATCAAACTCTCGTAATCTATGGCGATAAACTTAGTTCCAATCTTCGTATCATTTCCTGCATCAAAGCTCAAAAGCTCCTGCGAAAGGAGTGCATTGCATTCTTAGCCCATGTAAGGAACGAGAAACAGGAAGTTAAAGACCTCGCGAGCATCCCCGAAGTTTGTAACTTTTCTGATGTATTTCCCGAAGAGCTTCGAGGAATTCCTCCCGAGCGTCAGGTCGAGTTCCGTATTGACCTAATTCCTGGAGCTACTCCCGTAGCGAAATCTCCGTATCGTTTAGCTCTAGCAGAAATGCAGGAGTTATCCAGTCAACACAATGAGTTGCTTAGTAAAGGATTCATTAGACCGAGTTCCTCACCCTGGGGAGCTCTGGTATTGTTTGTCAAGAAGAAAGATGGATCCTTCCGGATGTGTATCGACTATCACGAGCTGAACAAGTTGACCGTCAAAAACCGATATCCTCTTCCATGAATAGATGACCTCTTCGATCAACTCCAAGGAGCCAGTTACTTCTCCAAGATAGACCTTCGGTCAGGGTACCATCAGCTACGAGTTCATGAGAGTGATGTGTCCAAAAAAACTTTCAAAACTCGGTATGGACACTACGAATTCATAGTGATGCCCTTCGGTTTAACCAACGCAACGACAGTGTTCATGGACCTGATAAACCGGGTGTGTCGTCCTTATATGGACAAGTTTGTCATTGTATTCATTGATGACATACTTGTCTACTCCAGAAGCGAAGAAGATCACAAACAGCACTTGAGGTTAGTGTTGGAAACCCTTAGATCTGAGAAGTTGTGCGCAAAATTTTCCAAGTGTGAGTTCAGGATTTGGAAGGTAACTTTCCTTGGTCACGTGGTAAGCGAGGAGGGTATTCATGTAGATCCTTCCAAGATTAAAGCGATAGAGAATTGGTTGGAACCGAAAACGCCCACAAAAATCCAGCAATTCTTGGGTCTCGCCGGCTATTATCGGAGATTTATTCAGAACTTTTCCAAAATCGCTAAACCCTTAACCACTCTAATCCAGAAAGGTGTACCCTTTTTTTGGAGTGATAAGCAAGAAACCACATTCCAGATGTTGAAGAAAGCCTTGTGCAGCGCGCCTGTTCTGTCCCTACCCGAAGGGACAGAGGACTTCGTTCTACTGCGATGCGTCTAATCAAGGCTTAGGCTGCGTTCTTATGCAAACAGGAAAAGTAATTGCTTATGCTTCTAGACAGCTGAAAGCACACGAGGTCAACTATACCACACATGACTTGGAATTAGGAGCCATAGTCTTTGCATTGAAGATTTGGAGACATTACCTCTACGGAACCAAGTGTACGATCTTCACTAACCATAAGAGCCTGCAACACATCCTTGATCAGAAATACTTGAACATGAGGCAACGACGATGGGTAGAACTACTTAGTGATTATGAGTGTGAAATCCATTACCATCCCGGCAAGGCCAATGTTGTAGCAGATGCCCTTAGCCGAAAGGAGAGTTCAAGCCGAAAGGTGAAGACCCTGACGATGACCATCCATTCCAACTTATCCATACAAATCCAAGAAGCCCAGTTAGAAGCCCTCAAACCCGAGAACGTGCCAATCGAAGCCTTGAGAGGAATGGAAAAGAAACTTGAGATCAGAGGTGACGGAGTCTACTGCTTCATGGATCGAATCTGGATTCCAAAGTCCGGAGGATTCAAGGAGATTGTCATGGAGGAAGCGCACAAGACCAGATACTCTGTTCACCCGGGTTCGGACAAGATGTACCTGGATCTCAAGACACAATACTGGTGGCCAAACATGAAAGCTGAGATAGCTATGTTCGTGGGCAAGTGTCTGACTTGCGCCAAGGTTAAAGTTGAGCACCAGAAACCCTCGGGTCTGCTCCAACAGCCCGAGATGCCCGAATGGAAATGGGAGATGATTACCATGGATTTCATCACCAAATTACCAAAGTGTCCGAGTAGGTATGATACCATTTGGGTAATTGTCGATCGTTTGAAAAAGTCCGCTCACTTCATTCCAATCAAAGAATCATACAAGATGGAACGACTCGCGCGAATTTACATCCAAGAGGTAGTTCGACTGCACGGTGTACCTGCATCCATTATCTCTGATCGAGATAGCAGGTTTACCTCCAGATTCTGGCAGTCTCTCCAGAAGGCTCTTGGAACCAAACTAGACATGAGCACGACGTATCATCCTCAAACCGATGGACAAAGTGAGAGAACAATCCAAACCCTGGAGGACATGCTTAGAGCATGTGTCATTGATTTTGGAAAGTCTTGGGACACACATCTACCTTTGATCGAGTTCTTGTGCAACAATAGTTACCACACCAGCATCAGGGTTGCCCCGTTTGAAGCCCTATACGGTCGTTAGTGCAGATCCCCTCTGTGCTGGGCCGAGTTGGGGGACACACAACTAGCCAAGAGTCGAGTTCCCGACAGTGCTCTCACTGGTCCTGAAATCATCCACGAAACCACTGAGAAGATCATCCAAATCCGAGAACGATTGAAAGCTTCACGAGATCTCCAAAAGAGTTACGCTGATAACCGTCAGAAACCTCTGGAATTCTAGGTCGGAGACCGTGTCCTGTTGAAAGTCTCGCCCTGGAAAGGCACGGTACGCTTCGGAAAGCGTGGGAAACTTAACCCAAGGTACATTGGACCCTTCGAGATCCTCGCCAGGATCGGTCCGGTAGCCTATAAACTTCGTTTACCCCATGAGCTCAGTAACATTCATCCCGTCTTCCATGTTTCAAATCTCAAGAAGTGCTTATCTGATGAAACCCTAGTGATTCCCTTAGACGAGATCGAGATCAATGAAAACCTCAACTTCGTGGAGGAACCGATCGAAATCATCGATCGAGAAGTCAAACATACAAAGCAAAGCCGCATCCCTTTAGTGAAGGTCCGTTGGAATGCCAAGCGGGGACCGGAGTTCACTTGCGAGCGTGAAGACTCGATGAAACAGAAGTATCCGCATCTCTTTCCAGATCCATGATTTGTATCTTGTATTGTATCTTAATTTTGAATTTCGGGATGAAATTCCCTCTAACGGGGGGGGGGGGGGGGGGGGGGGATAATGTAACAACCCGAAATTTCGTATCATTACTTGTAACCCTTTTCGTAATCCATTTCAATCAACCAATCGTCGTTTCCAAATTCGTTTCCGATTTAGCTATTTAAATAAGTCATTAAATTGTAATTATCTAAAATGACTTAATGGGTGTCCTAATGCATTTAGAAATCATTCTAACACACCATTCTAGTGATCGGAACATTTCTAGAATCAACCATATCGGGTTACGGCAACTTGGCCGGGTGCGACCAAAAGCCCCGTCTAAAGCCGGTATCGGGTAGAATTTCACCGTGTCCAAATCCCGAACACTATTTAAAGTGTTCTAAGCCTTCATTTGAAGCTTTTGCTTCATCTCACTACTCTCTCTCTAACCTCTCTCCTCATCCAAGATTAAGATCCAAAATCAAAGAATTAAGGCTCCAAATCATAGAGGTAACCTCCCTAGCTTGTTGTTTAACCTCTTAGGCCTTCAAATTCGTGTTTAATTTATCATTTTGGACCTGGAACATGTGTTTACGGCCAAGGAGCATGCTTGGGCCGTAAACACATAAAATCATGGGTTTTTGAGCAATTTAACCCTTCCAAATCATCATTGGAACTTAGATACGACCTTAAGGCTTACAAATCCGGACTTAGAACACCTTAGACATGGATTTTGAGGGATTAATATGAGTTTACGACCAAGGCATCTGCTTCGGCCGTAAACCCCTCAAACATGGGGAGTAAACCCATTTAAACATGTTAGAATGCTTTGTAACTTCACCAAAAGCCTTGGAATAAATCATAGAATCATCTAAAAATAGTTTGGGGACCTTAAACATGTCAAACACCCCCTTATTAGGTGTTTACGGCCATGGTACCCCCAAGAACATGTTCATGGGCCGTAAACTCCTTTATACATGTCAAATGATACCCTAAATTCATACCAAGGCTTGGAAAATTAGTTAGAATCACATGTGATTGTCCTAAGCATCACAAAACATATATGGTTTGAGATTGGGGGAGTTTACGGCTGTAAACTACAAGTTTATAGCCGTGAACTCCCATAAGTGATGTATATGTTGAATCAATCCAATCCAAGGCATTAGAGAAATCCATTCTAGCATTTCACATGTCCATTCAAGCCATTTAGCACTCAAAATCACCCAAACATGAGTTCAAGGTCGTGAACTCATGTATGTAGGGGTTATATGGCCGAAAACTTATTAGGGAGTTTACTCTTGAGGAGTAAACTCTATTCCCATGTCCCTCGTATCATTACGCGTCCGTAGATGTCACCCGGGTCACTCCAAACACTCGTTTTGAAGTGTTTTCGCTCATTGGAGTGTAGTATCTCATCTAATTAGTATTTTTAAATCTAATTAGATATATTTGGATATTATTTCATAATACATAGGAACCTCGCATGTAATCAAGCCCCGAACCAACGTTTAGTACTCGAAACAGTCGCATTTCCTCGTCTGGTGAGCTCATACCCCTACCATTTTTTCACTGTTTTTCACTGTTTTCAGGGGGGAACACAAGAAAAGTACAAGTGATTACTTGTACTCAAAACTTGTTTTCATGTGTGTGTTTCACATTTTATATGCTTTTAACACTGATTCTTACAACTGATAACCGTTTGAACACGCAGATCACGTAAACATATATTTGTGAAATGAATTTTAAACTGTTATGTTTTATATATATTTCGCAAATGGTTTTGCACATTTTATCAGTTAAAAGCATGACATTAGAACCTTTCAACATAAAACTTGTACACTGTGTTGTCCTCGGTACCACTCTACAGAGATACGCGAGTGGAGGATTATCATATTATTACTAGTAAATTGTTAGTCCTGTATGATTGGAGACACGTCCTCGGCGAACACTCCACAGAGATACGCGAGTGGAGGACTGCACCCGTAACCAGAATCTCTAGGATAGGGACCGTGAATTGAGTGTATAGACCTATACGGGGCTGAGTACCCCACACCTGGCTGCTAGCTACAGCCGAACCGAAGTGGTTCAAGGGTGACGAAAGTCATAAGGTGATGTGGACTACTTATTGCCACATCTAGTCTATCGTATGGTTATGGAACTCGCAATTAGGATAACATAAATTTACTTAATAGTAATAATGAATAACGTAATACATTTTACAAGATAACCAGGTTTCAGTATACATCTTTCACATTGGTAACCAACAGTCAGGAAAGTATGGGACTTTCCAAAGGAACATTATACATAACTAAAAAAAAGGGTAACAAACCAGGTAACTTTTCATCTCAGAAGGGTAAACATGTTTTTCAGAATACATCTTTTACATTTGATAACTAACAATCAGGAAGGTAGGGGACTTTCCTAGGAATACAGTTGTACATAACCAGAATAGTATAACAAACCAGATAACCTAACTGTACATTTCACAAGGGTAAACGTGTTTTCAGTGTACAACCTTACTTTGCTTTTCATCTTGAGAACCATTAACCAACCTTTTAAGAAAATATGGGATTTTCTTGGTGTGTGTAACATTTTCAGAAACAGAAAGGAAACTTGAACATTTTCACAAAACAAAATCGCTTATGAACTCACCAGCGTTATGCTGATTTTCAAACCGCTTGTGTTCTTAGTTCAATGTTAGAACAGGCACCGAAGATCCTTTTGTCCAAAGATGGAGTGCGCAGAAGACCTGTTTCATTTTGTTTATATATATATATATATATATATATATATATATATATATATATATATATATATATATATATATATATATATATAATATGTATCAAAACTGTACAACTTTTCTTTTGAAACAATTGTAAAACTTTTCAATATGTAATGTAATGGTTGTTTTACTTTACTTACTATGTGCATTGGATTTGATACTCAACGCGGAGTCAACCCCGGAAATGTTTCCGCCTTCGATTTTCGGGGTGTGACAAGTAGATACAAGTATTAACATCTCCACTTTGACTTCTTGTTTTAACATCGTCGCCCAACTGACCAATGATGTTATCGATCAGATGATCGCGTTGAATTCTTGAAGATATCTCTTGGCTGATGTCATTGAGAGAGACAGGAAGAGTGTGAATGTTGATACCTCCTTCATTTGCTGATCGAGCCGCTACAGAAGGCTCTGCTACAAACTAATTTGAGATAAGTACAGTAAAGAGTAGTTCCATAAAGGTTGAAGAGGATGCAGAAGCGTCATTAGATATGAACTCTCTTCCCAAAGGAGCAGATGGCGTAGGTTTAGCATCAGAAGTATCATTTTGGGTTAGAGATTTAGGTCTATCATGTTTTACAGATAACTCCCCCTCTGTTATAGAAGAGGACTCCCCGTCAGATATAGCAGAGGACTCCCCCTCAGACAAAACCGGGGACTTCCCCTTGGATGAAAAATAGGATGCAGATGGATGTTAGTAGACAACTTCTTCGTCTTCATCTTTAGAAATCTTCTTCAAACTAGAAACAGATCCAGACGTGCCACTCGACGACACATTTATTGATTTGAACAGCGATGTGTAATCAAACAGCCAATCTGGACCACTCTAGCATCCGTCTCATTTTCTTCCAACCAACACACGTCATAAGATTCCAAAATTTGTTTTGTCTTCTTATTGTAGACTCTAAAAGCAGTGCAATCAGCATACCCTACGAAGTAACAGTCATCGGCCTTGGCATTAAACTTCGGGTTGGTATCTAAGTGAAGAAGGGTGCAAAGACAACCAAATACACGTAAATGACTGATTGATGGCTTGTGATTGTATAAAATTTCATACAGGGTCTTCATCTGAGCTTTATTGATCAACATGCAATTCTGAACATAGCAGGCAGTGTTTATCGCCTCAGCCCAAAAGAAGACTGGTAGCTTTGAATCACACAACATCGTCCTTGCATCGTCTTTTAGCGTTCTATTTCTCCTTTCAGCAACACCATTTTTTTGGGGTGTGTGAGAAGAGCTGTATTGATGCGTGATACCCTTTTCAGTGCAAAAGTGATCGAGTACATAATTCTTGAACTCTGTTCTGTTGTCGATACGAAGCGCCTTCACCTGATTGTTAGTCTGGTTCTCAATTAATACTATAAATTTCTTAATCAAATCAGCAACTCCAGCTTTGTTGGATAGAAAGAAAACCCACATAAATCGAGAGAAATCATCAATCACAACCAGGTAATAATAATTTATGTTGATGCTAAGAACATTTACTGGTCCAAACTAATCTATATGTAGCAATTGAAGGACCTGGCTAATTGATTTGACCTGTTTTGGTAGGTGTGGTTTTCTATGATGCTTTCCTTGGGCACATGACACGCACTTTTCGAACGTAATGAAGTCTTTGACAGGCAATCCACGGACCATCTCATTTTTCGCAAGACGATTCAAGTTCTTGGCATTCGCATGACCTAGTCTTCTGTGCCACAGCATTGTAGTTTGTTCGGAGATCTTGGAGAAAAGGCACGGAACTTGTTCTGGAAGATTGTTATTCATATCAATGATATAAGCATTCCCATCCCTTTTAGAATTTACAAGAATCCACTATTCTGGGATGACAAAGCCTGGCTTGAGAATCATGCATTCCTTATCAGTGAAATGCGTAGAATAGCCCTTGTCACAGATCTGAGATACACTTAACAGACTATGCTTCAGTTCGGGAGCAAAATTAACATTCTCAAAACTTAAAACCCCATTTGTGAAAGTTCCTCTTTGAGTGATCTTGCCACCTTCTTTACCCACAAAGGAGATGTATCCCCCATTAAATGATTGAATGTTGTGTAGTTGGGTGATATCTCCTGTCATATGCCGGGAACAACCACTGTCGACGAAATAGGGTCTGACGACATTCCCCCGCAACTGTCCCTGCAAAATGTGAGAGTTTAATTAGATTTGGGAACCCAGGTCATTATTTTCCTGGGTGGTCCCGATGCCTTTTCAAATTGAAAATTTTCGGTTTTTTCAGAGGACACGGAAGATGAATTGGAAGCCAGTTTGGGCAGCCATTGATAATTTGGTTTTCTAATGGTCCCGGGTGATTTTGAGATTGAGTGTTTATCAGTTTGCTTGAAGCATGTGGCTTTTCTACCAGAGTTGGTTGAAGACTCACTGCTACTTTTTGACAAAACCAACCTTGGCTTAACCATGCTCGGTTTTGGAAAACTACATGGGACTTTGTAATGAAAAACCTTTTTATGTTTTTGAAAAATGACCCTTTTTCTACTCCGATCATCTTTCCAATCATCATTTCGGGAACGATTTCTAGAGGACTTTCTAGTTAAATACCTTCCTCTAAATTTGTTTTCTCCTCTTGGAAATTCGAAACGTACAAACATACGATTTTGACAGTTTCTAGCTATATTGCTACCAACTCCACAATTGAAACAAATCTGTTTGTTATTGTTATAACTTGTACTACATTGATCAGATTTGTTTTCCATCCCAACACCCTTACTTCTCTCACAGGAACATGAATGAGAATTAGGTTGTGAGGCAAGTGAGGGTACATCAGATGGGGAAAATTGTGAAACTGGTAGTTCTTCAAACTTATTATCACACACATCAGAATTGTAAGCTAAATTGTTCAAAGTAGACACTTTCAAACCATTCAAAACAGTATCAGAAACAATAGATACACCACCACAAAAAAACATTGTCATTAGAAAAATCAAAAAAAAATATTGTATTTATTCAAAACTAAAACTTCAGGTTTAGACTCGGTTTTATTTTCAGAAACAGATCCTTCAACTTCGTGCTTTGACTGATTCAAGGATTGATCTGCAGGAGAAATAGAAATGTTAGTACTTTCAACATTAATAAATCCTCCCGAAACAAAACCAGATGGCTTGCCATAAACCATGAATGGTTCATTGGTAATCTCTTCTTTGGACAAGGGCTAGTGCTCATATGAATGATTGAAGGGAGGAGACACTTGATTATAACCTAGACCATTTGATTGATTTCTCTTAAATTGCATGTAGTGTTCTATCATATTTGCAACTACCTCACTCGAGACATCATATTTTCGAAAATCAAAATCAGCGGTTTCAAATTTGCCCTTTAAAGATTCAATTTCAGCCACTAGTTCAGCATTCTGTTTCACTACATAATCATAATTTTTGCATTTATTACTGTAGTCTTCCTGAAGTCTCCTAAAGTCCTTTATTTTGGATTCCAATTAGGATTTAAGTGGTTTTTGTCCTTTTCTGAGTTGGTAACCTTCATATCTAAGGTCTTCTACTTCCTTTTTTAGTGAGTCATTAAGTTCATGAAGAATCTTAAGGCTTTCTACTTCACTACCTAATGTCTCAATTTTCTCATGCATAATTTTAACATAATCAATACAAGCTTGAGAGCATGATGGTAGACTTAGCTCGGTTGAATTAGCTTCATGAGAAGAAGATACCATCAACGCAAACTACAGCTCCATCATTTTGTCTTCAGCTGCCCCAATCTCTGCCGGAGCATCATCAGAGACCTACGCCAGGTGGGCGTTTTCAGGTCCAGACAAGGTCAGGGCCTGCATCTGATCCTCCCAGTCGAATGACTATGCAACCATAGCCTTCTCGTTGTTTATCTGAGCACCACTTCGATTGTTTCCAACTGCAACTATTGTCCTATCATTATTTAATCTTTTGTCTGACTGTGGACAATCACTAGCAAAATGCCCTGGCTCGTGGTAGTGGAAACATCGCAACGTTCCCTTACTGAACCCAACTTTCTTTTTAGCACTCATCCCCCAGTTGTTCTTTCTAGTCTTTTTGGCAAGCTGTTTCGCCCTAAAAACTACCATGGCAATTTGCCAGGTAATATCCATCTCATCAACGTCTTCAGGGTGAATCTGATCAAGATCGGAAAATGATAGTTGGGGTGGAAGATCCCCGACTACGAGTGCATTGTAGCAATTGACAAGCCCTGAAGCAAGTGCAAGATTTTCATCACCCACATTTCTCCTTGAAGAAGAATCCCCAGTTGAGGATGAAGTAGCTTGAGAAGCCACGAACAATTGATTCTGTCAGAAAGGCATGGTTGATGCAGAGGAAGCTGATGGAGTGGGAAAAGTCTGAATCTGAGCTTGCGGAGTAGTAAGTGATTGACCTGCAGAAGGAAGAGAAAAAGAAAAGGATGAAAGAGCATTGTTAGTAGAGATGCCAAGGTTCGCAGCTGAATATGAGTTCACATGGTTGATCTCTCGCTGCTTGTCATCAATATCACAAGCCTTGATGACTTCCATCACTTCAGCAAGAGAGAGACGGCTAAGATCCTTAGTCTTCTTGATGACAGCTACATTCATGTCCCAAGATTTTGGGAGAGCATTCAGTAGCTTCTTGTTTATCTCTAACTTTGTATAGAAAATCCCAGCTACAATCATTTCATTATTGAGAGATGTGAACCGCTGTAGTTGTGCTTCAAGAGTCTCTCCAGGAACATAGTTGAACATATTGAACCGTTGTCGCAACATATCTTGGCGACTCTCTTGCATGTCTTCGTTCCCTTCATAGACCTCAATTAGGGCTTCCCACAAAGCCTTAGCAGAGGTATACTCCCTGAAACCTTGAGCAATATCTGGAGACAGGGCCATGGTCAAAGTGGCCAAAGCCTTCTCCTGCTCTTCAACTTTCTCGAAGTCTTCATCAGTATAGTTGTCCATCTTCTTGTCAACCACTTGCCCTACAACTGTAGTGGTTATTCTGACTGGATCTTTGATTATGCATTTCCAGATTTTGAAGTCTTTCATTTTTATGTATTTCTCAATTCTGTACTTCCATTCTAGGAAGCCTTAAGCGGATAAAAATCTAGGAATTCGGGTGGTCGTACCCATTACTGAATCCAGCTCGTGATTATTTGTTTGACATTGAGAATCCATTATAATTTTTATTTAATTCATATGAGACAAAAATTTAACTTATTTATGATTAATTAAGCTTCTAGTCAAGGACAGTTTACTGCTGTAAATGATGTTTACGGTCAAGCTGTAGATTACAGCCGTAAACTTCGAGTTTATGGTCGAAAGTGGTTCACGGTCTGAAGCTTACGGTCCAAGAGTAAATATTTTTCGGTTGATGAATATTCCTTATTCACGGCTCAAGAAAACTTGAATATTGCAGCTTTTCGACAAGACTAAAAACCCTTTTTGCAGCAATTACGAACTTTAGTCTCAAATCAATGAAAATCGCTCCAAGATCGATTGTAGAGTGCCTTTGACGTTGGTTTTGCTCTGATACCAATTGTAAGGTCCTGAGAATGGATCTTACCAGTGATCAATAGAAAACACAATCACAGAAACGAGAATAATAGTAGAAGAGAAAAGAAATCAAGCTTCCACATGTTCTATTGCTGAAAACGGCTGGTACAACTCGATATACAACCGCGAACATTTAGGCATCAACAACAAAACACGACTGGCTAACCCTCTATATATAGGGAGCTACAACCGAAAAGAGTTTACGGCCGTAAAGTCATTACAGACTCGTAAACAACCACCAAGCCTACCAAAATAATCTATCTATACTAAACCACTATTACAATGCAAAGCCTAGACCAAAGCACTAATTGAGCCTTTCAATTATGAAACAAGTAAAGCTTAAAATTGAAATTAAATGGAGAAGATATGATTTTTAACAATAACAAAAACTAGTTGAAAAACGATAGTCAATACTAGCAAAAACGATGAAAAGGAAAGTTGTAGAGAGAAATGATATCAACAAGGATATATAAAAGTCGTAGAAAACAGAGTTCATATGTTAGAGTTACGGAATTTCAAAATTTAATATTCCAATCACGCCAGAGGTGCGTCGCACGCACCTGAAAGTTGATATGTCTAGATACCGTGTGATGTGGCACACAAAAAAGATGACACGTGGCAGCATCGTTCGTTTCACACACTTTTGTGTGGCGGGAAATGCGCTGCGAGTAGCTCAAAACCCCTAAAAATAGCAAGTCTCGGCTGATCCTTTCTCACACCTCAACACACATATCTTTCTATTTCTATCTTAGAATTCGTGACAATGACTCCCGAATGTCTAAAATGAAACATTACATAGATATCACTAACGATAGTTAGATAATTATGCCCGTAATAATAGGATGATATTATGCCCGGTAGTAACTTTGCTCAAACTCTTTAGCTAATATTATGTGTACTTTTTACGCTAAACCGCTATGATAGATAAGATAATACGTAGTTGTCACGTTGGGTAGTTGCCATAAAATACTAAAACTCAATATTATAGCCACTCTTTGGATAAGCTTAGTACTAGTGTTACTCTGCCCAAATTCTAGGCCACGCGAAACACACTAGGTATATATATATAATAAGTAAAACCGCATCAATACAATAAAAATAATAACACGACCGACTAGGGGAGGCCCCACAACAAGATTTAGATGAGACACAATTCATCAACACGCTGATAGATTTTTGGCTAGCACTCGACCTATAATCATGAATTCTTAAGTGAGCGAGAGATATATGTATAGATCTATACGAGATTGAAACTCCCACCTATGGCTGCTAGCTACAACCCAACGACAAGTCGAAGCAGGCATAACTTTCTGAACACAGGAACGTCCGATGAAGCATCATGGATTTTCGGATCAACAGTAAAAACTTGAATATAGGAACACATTGTAATTTTCTCAAACAAAAACCAACTATCCTAAAACTATTAATACCATGTGTAGTGATACTACACACAAAGTCAAACGAGTTTAGGTCAACCAACGTCTAACTATTTTAGACTACTACTACGTACCAAACTAAGAAAAGTAGTGATATTACGCTTACACTTAATGACACGAGTTCAAATACCTACATTCTTTAAATGGAATATCCATTATTCTTAAGGAACACCTTGAGAAATGGTGTATGCATTACGATAAGAGGAATCTGAGGAGAATATTATCAAAATACTAACCATGAAGGACGACGAGAAGTAAAACTATACATCTCCTATCCAAAAAAGTATTAAGATTATATCACTAAGCTATGTGAATCCTACTGCCAAAATACTAGAAAATACGCTAACAGACTAACATTGGTTGAGGATACAACGAGTGCTACCCTATGAACATCAACAAAGTATTTTCACACTTACCAATCCTGTAAATTCACAAACATTATGTTGACTCTCTCAAAATCACATGTATTCCTAGGTCAATAAACATAGATAAAAGAGTAACAACAGAGAACAAACAACTCTCAGACTATCAAATAAGATAGAGGTAAATGAGAAAGGGACACAAAGGCCTCTACAATAAAGCCAACAATTCCAAAAGACATGTCGCTCGGTGTTTCCGCCACCAGGCCGAGGGTTTGACATATTGGTATCAGAGCCTTAGTGTTATAGCGAATTAGTATTTCTTCAGGAAATAGACCAATAACCTAGGGACATATACTCTATGAATATATGTCCTCAGATCTACAACTAAAAGTATTATTGAAACACACTACCAATAGACTATTTATGGGAAAGGTGACTAGTTTGGAGTATCGCTTTAGTTGTTGGTTTTCAAAATGGTTATATGTTAAAATGATACTGCACTCCGATACTTCTCACCCGGGTGATCCTTATTTGATAGTCTTGAAGTACATAACCAAAACTTAAAATACACGAGAAATCAATATTTTAAGTTAAATACCCAAGATAAGAATAATAGTAGATTGACCAAGCCAAGATTACACAAAGATCTAATCAACTATGTTTTATTTTGGATGGGTCCAATGAACTACTAAAACTAAATATGGTAATCAACAAGGTAAAAGCTTGAGCAATCCAGAAGAGCAAAAAACAAATTATGTAAGAAAATGTATATACAATACCAAAAGATATTTAAATAGATACATTGTATAGTTATTTACCAAAAAGAGGACGTCTAGGCCCATACATCACCGATAAAACATACAAAATATAAGAGTATCAGAAAAAAAATCTACATACCCAAATAACAAATAAACATGACTAATCAACATAACTAACTTGCTTCTAGATGCCACAAGATGAACTAGGTCACGAATCAATAGATCCCTCGGAACAATTAGCTAAAGCTTAACCTACGTTGAAGCTTCACATGGATTTCTGAATACATCAACTAGGTTATAAAGTGCCAAAGTTCAACTTTAAAACTTAACACAAAAATCATGTTCGGAAGGTCAAAGGTTACGAGTAAGTAGAATACCCTAAATTCTTAATAAAAAATTATAAAGTGCTTAACTAGTTTAAGTACTTACAAAACTCAAATTAGTTCAATCATAATTCGATTTAGTTATAAGTTGGAGCTAATATCTACAATTCATAATTTGAATTATGTGCCAAAAATATAATCCAATGATTGTCAAATCCTACATTCATGTGTGATGTACCTTTATTTCATTTATTTGAAATGTAAAAATTTGGTTTTACAGAAATCAAATCATAAGTTACCTTTTTTATAACTTAATTGAAGATAATACAAGTTTATGATCTTTTTCTAAAAACAAAATAATTCAATAAAAACCAATAAATAAACTCTTGGATGTTTATAAAAATACCTCGAATTTTTATAAAATCTAAAGACCATTTTGTAAAAATTGTAAAGAGGCAATATTTAAAAATATTACAAATTTCTAAGACACATTTAATCCTTCTCTCCTCCAAAAATTTGTTCATAGGCTCTCTCTCTCTCTCTCTCTCTCTTTCTCTCTCTCTCTCTCTCTCTCTCTCTCTCTCTCTCTCTCTCTCTCTCTCTCTTTATGTCTCTCTCTATCCATGATCTTGACCGGTTCTTCCATGAAGTTCAGGTTTTTGTTGATTTCGATCTCATCAAGAGGGATTATAAGGGTCTCATCGGATAAAGACTTTTTAAGATTTGAGACGTGGAAGACGGGATAAATGTTGTTACGCTCTTGTGGTAAACGAAGTTTGTAGGCTACGGGACCGATCCTAGCGAGGATCTCGAAGGGTCCTATGTATCTCGTGTTCAGCTTTCCACGCCTTGCACAGCATACCAAGCCTTTCCATGGTGATACCTTCAAAATAACACGGTCTCCAACCTAGAACTCCAAGGGTTTTCATCGTTTATCGGCGTAGCTCTATTGTTTATCTCATGAGGCCTTCATTCGTTCTCGGATTTGTACGATCTTTTTGTTGGTTTCACGGATGATTTCTAGACCAGTGTGAATGATGTCAGGGACTTCCCCATTGGCTAGCTGCGTGTCGCCCACATTAGCCCATCATAGAGGGGATCTACACTTGCATCCATAAAGGGCTTCGAACGCTGCAACCTTAATGTTGGTATGGTAACTGTTGTTGTAGGAAAATTCGACCAAGGGAAAATGGGTGTCCCACGACTTACCGAACATAATAACACATGCTCTTAACATGTCTTCCAAGGTCTGGATGGTTCTCTCATTCTGCCTATGTGTCTGAGGATGGTAATTGTGCTCATATCCAACTTAGTTCCAAGAGCTTTCTACAGGGACTGCCAAAATCTCAAGGTGAACCTACTATCTCGATCCGAGATAATAGACACAAGCACACCGTGCAGTAGGACTATCTATTGGATGTAAATTCGCATGAGCCTCTCCATTTTGAATGTTTCCTTGATTGGCAGGAAGTGGGAGAATTTAGTTAATCGATCAACTATTACCAAGATGGCGTCGTACCCACTCGAAGATTTGGGTAATTCGGTGATGAAATCCATGGTAATCCTTTCCTACTTCCACTCGGGTATATCCGACTGGTAGAGTAGACATGAGGGCTTCTGATATTCGACCGTCACCTTGGCGCAAGTCAGGCACTTGCCCACGAAGGTAGCGATCTCTGTTTTCAATTTTGGCTACCAATACAACTTCTTGAGATCGAGGTACATCTTATCCGAACCTGGGTGAATGGAGTATCTGGTCTTGTGAGCTTCGTTCATGACAACCTCTCTTTAACCACTGAACTTTGGGGTCCAGATCCAGTCCATGAAATAATATACTCCATCTCCCTTGATCTCTAGGTTCTTTTCCATTCCTCTCAAGGCTTCACCCGGCATGTTCTCTGGTTTTAAGGCTTCCAGTTGAGCCTCCTTGATTGGTGCGGATAATTGGGAATGGATAGTCACTGTCAGTGCCTTTAATCTACGACCTGAGCACTCCTTCCGGCTGAGGGCATCTGCCACCACATTGGCCTTGTCGGGATGGTAGCGTATTTCACACTCGTAATTGCTGAGTAGCTCAACCCATCGTCATTGTCTCATGTTGAATTCCTTCTGGTCGAAACTATGCTGCAAGCTTTTATGGTCATTGAAGATAGTGCACTTGGTTCCGTAGAGATAATGTCGCCATATCTTCAATGTGAAGACCACTGCTCCCAATTCAAGGTCATGCGTTGTGTAGTTGACTTCGTGTTCTTTCAGCTGTCTTGAGGCATAAGCAATGACTTTTCCCTGCTGCATGAGCACACAACCTAGGCCCTGATTGGATGCATCACAGTAGACAACGAAGTCCTCTGTCCCTTCAGGCAGAGACAAGATAAGTGCGCTGCATAGGGCCTACTTCAACGTTTGGAACGCAGTGTCTTGATTTTCACTCCAACAAAAGGGTACACCTTTCTGAGTCAGAGTGGTTAAGGGTTTGGCAATTCTGGAAAAATTCTGGAAAAATCTTCGATAATAGCCAGTGAGACCCAAGAATTGACGGATTTTTGTGGGCATCTTCGGTGCTGACCAGTTCTCTATCGCTTTGATTTTGGAGGGGTCAACGTGTACGCCTTCCTCGCTTATCACGTGACCTAGGAAGGTTACTTTCCAAATCCAGAATTCGTAATTAGAGAATTTCGCGTATAGCTTCTCCGCCCTTAGAGTTTCTAGCACCAATATCAAGTGATGTCTGTGATCTTCCTCGCTTCTGGAATAGACAAGTTTATCGTCAATGAACATGATTACGAACTTGTCTAGGAAGGAACGGCACACCCGATTCATCAGGTCCATGAATACCGCTGGTGCGTTAGTTAGACCGAAGGGCATTACTACGAACTCGTAGTGACCATATTGAGTCTGAAATGATGTCTTACGAACATCACTCTCATAGACTCGTAGCTGATGGTACCATGATCTTAGGTCTATTTTAGAGAAGTAGTTGGATCCTTGAAGTTGGTCAAAAGATCATCGATCCGCGGAAGAGGATATCGGTTTAAGATAGTGAGTTTGTTCAGTTCGCGATAGTCCATGCACATCCGGAAAGATCTATCCCTCTTTTTCACAAATAAAACCGGGGCTCCCCAGGGTGAGGAACTCGGTCTAATGAATCCTTTGTTGAGCATCTCATTGAGCTAACTGGATAAGTCTTGCATTTCTGCTGGCCCTAAGCGGTATGGGGATTTAGCTACGGGGGTAGCTCTAGGGATTAGGTCGATGTGAAACTCGACTTGGTGCTCGGGAGGAATTCCCAGAAGCTCTTCGGGAAGACATCAGGAAAGTTATAGACTTCGGGTATGCTCTCGAGGTCTTTAACTTCCTGCTTCTCGTTAATGACAAGGGCTAGGAATGCATGATATTCCTTCCGTAGAAGTTTTCGGGCCTTGATGCATGAAATGATACGGAGATTTGAACTGAGTTTATCACCATAAATCATGAGGGCTTCGCAAGAGGGAAGATTGAGACGGATAGCTTTTTCGTAACAAAGGATATCAGCATGATTGGGGCTCAACCAATCCATGCCGATGATGACATCGAAGCTTTTTATGGAAACTAGCATAAGGTCGATGGGAAAAGAATGATCGTTTAGGGTAAGGGTGCAACCACGGATTATATTGTTAGTGCTCTCTTTCTTACCATTAGCTATATCGGCGGTAAAAGTTTCAGTTAAGGGTTGCGGTTTATGGTTGAGCAGATGTTTGAATGCATGACTAATAAAACTTCTCTCCACACCAGAATCAAAAAGAATGCATGCATAAGAGTTATCGAGGAGGAATGTACCCGTAACAACGGTGGGATCTGCAACAGCCTCCTCTTGGCCCATTGCTAGCATTGTCCCTGTGCTACCAGTTGTTATTGACTTGGGGCATTTTCTGTTGTAGTGCCCGACTTCTCCACAACCATAACAGGCTTGACAAATGCCTGCTCCACGGGACTGGTTAGTGGGTTTGACTTGTGTCTTCCAGCCTCGAGCTGTGTCGCCCTTCTTGCCACAGTTGTTGCACGACATCTCCCGACAATGTCCCTAATGATGGTTGTTGCAATTTTTGCACAAACGTAGTTTTCTAGCATAACGACTGGGATTCGTTGGAGTACCAAGAGTAGTAGCAGCGTAGATTGCCACTATTTGTTGTTTCTTGGAGGGCTCCTGAGAGAACTGGCCTTTGCGTTTGTTCCAAAATTTATTCTTCCCACTACCCTCCTTCTGTGGTTCAGGAACAGCTGTCACCTCGTCAAGATCGACTCCATGATCGATCAGAGTCTACGCCAGACACTTGGCACTATCAAATGTAGTTGCCTGAGTAGCCAAGACATTTCCTTTGGTTGGTTGTGTCAGTCCCCAAATGTATCTCTCAATCTTTTCGCTTTCCGGGGTGACCATTCCCGGTAAAAGAAGTGCTAGGTCTTCAAACCTAGATGTGTAGGCAGCAATGTCGGAACCCTTCATCTTCAAGTTCCATAGCTCGTGCTCCAGTTTTTGCATTTCGCTCTGTGGGTAGTACTCAGCAAGCATGAGCTCTTTCAAGCTCTCCCAACTTATAGCATTTGCTACTGGTAGGGATAGGGATTTCACCCGACCATTCCACCAGGTCAGTGATCTGTTGGTGAAAGTGCAAGCCGCAAATTTCACCTTACTGGCTTTGGAACAAGAGCAAATTTCGAAGATATACTCGACCTTTTCAACCATCGAGTCAAGGCAATAACACCTCTATTGTCGTCGAATGATGTAGGTTTTTCATTCATGAAGTCTTTATAGGAGCACTCCTTCTGGTGTCCCTGACTCCCTTCATTATTTTGGGGATGAATACCACTCCCCGATCCACCAGAGCTGCCAGGGTTAATCTGTGACATTGCAGCAGCCACAGCGGCAGTAACAGTTGCCTGAAACATATATGGATCGAATTGAGGAGGTGGTGGTGGCGTTGGATCCGCTGAGGAATTGTTGCTCTTTTTGCTGGGTCTTTTCTTTGGAGGCATCTTGTTATAAAAATAATCAGGAAGAAGAGGATTCTAATTCCTCTAGAATTGAATTAAGAGATATGAAATAAGGTATATTTCTATATGATAGATAAAGTGCTCTACTAGGCGATAAACAGGAAGGGTTACTAACGCAAGTAAATTATCGCTAAGAAAGAATGAGTTGCAACACTTGGAATGAATATGTACAATGTATTCAGTTCTAACTAAAATACTCCTATAGTATTTTAAGTTGTCCGTTTTTTTTCTATCAACAGCTTGTTGTATGGATACTTGGTAAGTTTTAGGCTTGCTGCAACACCACAGTCACTCCCAAGCACATGTTGGTCATGTCTCGAATGAATATAGTTGATCAGGCTATATTGACCCTAGACATGATTACATAACTGCCTAGGTTTAACCGCAGTGTCCAACATCCAAGTACTTTTCTTTTGTTCTACTCATGATATTGTTTCTGGTATGTAGGTATACGTGTATACTTTTGTAAAAATAATTATATTTTAAAAGTATACTTTTAGTTTAGAGCACTTCATCCCCTTAGTGTTTATAGTTGTATGCCATGTAAGGTTCGGTATACTTAGTTCACTATAAACAATAGCTCTGATACCAATCTGTCACACCCCCGAACCGTCAGAACGGACGACGGAAACGTCCACGGGCGGTTGACGTCATGCGTAGTATCACAACAATCGTATCATAGCAATCAAAGTAAACACAACCATTACATTACAATATAAATATTTACATTAGTTTGAAAACATAGTTTGTACACGTCAGTATATAACAAAAGTAAAAGTCGCCACTCTATCATGCTCCGTCTTCTCCAAAAGCTGGAAAGGGTACGTGTCTATCGTTGCCCTGAGAATACAAGAAGTTTTGAAAATGCATCAGCATAAAGCTGGTGAGTTCATAAGCATGTTTTTGTATTTTAAACTAGTCACTAAATTTGTACAAATGATTTCTTTTCATTATAAGTAAAATATCGTTTGTATCGAAATCCTAGTCAATCACCAGTAAGTAAAGTATGTTTCGTTTGAAAACCCTGGCTACCACCAGTATGTAAGCTATCTTCTGTTGAAAACCATGGCTACCACCAGTATGTAAGGTATGTTCTGTTGAAAACCCTTTTCTTCCATGACTTCCCGATTCATACAAGGTATGTACAATCCAAGGAGTCGTGGAATGAATATGAATATCCGATAGTACATGTAAAAATGATCCGTTTATGAAAAGCCGAGTTATCCCAGGAAAATCCTATATTTTCCCTGGAAATTGATTTTTGGTTATTCGTTCTAAATTGAGGTGTACAAGTATCTACTGTACTTATATCGTTTAATGTAGTTTCCCTGAAAGACCCTTGTTACTTGAGGTATATAAGCCTTATTACATAAATAAAACTAATAAATATGTGGTGAACTAAATCCTGAAGGTATTTTTAATACCCTCTAGTTATCAAATCGGTTTTTACTTTGAGGTTAGTTCACTTGATTCATTATTACAAAAGTAAATCTTTGTTATCTAGGTTGCGAGTTTTATAACCATACATTAACTAGATATGGCACGTAACGGGGTTAGTATCCATTATAACTTTGTCACCTAGGCATGGCTGCCTAGTTGTAGCTAGCAGTTCAGGTGCGGGATAGTCAGTCCCGTATAGATCCATACACAATAGTCACGCTCTCCTTACAAGAGATTTTGGTTAGAAGTGCTTGTCCTACACTCTCGAATTCGGTGGGAGTGTTACCAAGTACGTGTCTCCAACATTTAGAGAAACAAATTTACAAGTAATAATACTGAAAATCATGTTTATGATTTGCATGAATCCCTTATAAATAATATATTTTACCACATGATTCACAAGTTAGTTACCCTAGTTTTGAAAACTGTTTCTATGAGTAGATTTCTTAATCGTTTGGTAAAAACTGTTTTCCACGTTAAAAGCATAGTGAAAATATAATTATTTTAGAAAAATAATATATTTTGAGCACAAGTTCCTTGTACTTTTACTTGTATTCCCCCCTGAAAACATGAAAAATCAGAAAACGTAGGGGTGTGAACTCACAGATTGTTGGGTGCAAAGAATTGAACCGAAAGGTCCTCAAGTCGACGCGCGTGGTACTTAATAGAATCCTAATATCAATAAATACATATACATATCTAAATTAGCGATTTTGTTAGATAAAGTCTTAGATAAACACTTTTTTTCGGTTAAGGAATGTTATCGGGACTTAGTTGAATGGAGGAAACAGGCTTTTCCCCACGAAAGAGCTGTTTAGGGCCGTATATGGGGTTTACTGTGACAACCCGATATTTCGAGACAATATGATGGATCACAATTCAAATTTAGATCAAAATTTAACTTTCCTAAAATCTTATTTGGGATAAATAAAGTAATAGGAATCGTATCAAGGTTTTCATACATATGAAGAACCCTAAAATCTGAGTTATAACGAAAAAGTTATGACCAACCGAAGATTCTCGGCGAAACCGTCAACACTGATAGACGTGAAACGCGAAGTTTCAATACAATAATTTTTAGCCTTAGGTATCTAAATGAAAGTTTTAGATATTATTAAAACGTAAACGCACATGAAAAGGACGTCCAAATCTGACTTCGTATGAGGAAGTTATGATTTTTCTAAGTTACGGATATAGCAGTAGACAGCTAAAAACTCAAAATAGAAATCGAGAGACTTTTAGACGACACAAACTAAATGAGAATCGAAGGTCTCAACGATAGAAGCACAACGGTAAAAAGTCTGACTGAAAGGGACGTCGGATGAGGAAGTTATGAAACTTTAACGGACTTTTCCTGTTCCGACCTATTAAAATATAATATAAAAAAATAAAGTCAAGATTTGCCAACGGAGTCTAAACAAAACTTGTAGATCGTAGTCTCAGCTTTGCGTTGATATAAAGAACATCGAAAACGGAGTTCGTATGAGAAAGATATGAATTTTTGAAGTTTACTAAATAATTAAAATATAAATTAAAATCAAAATCCGGTATTATCCGAAGGAGGAGTCATCGGACCAATCCAGGTTACGCCCAGCGTACTCGGATGCTAGGCTCCGGCTCGTCCACGTCGCTCCGATGCTTCGACCAAGGATGCTCTCATGAATGACGTTGCGTACGCCCAGCGTCCGCGAGGGATTCAGACCCTATAAAAAGGATGCGAGGATGCCGGCCATTTTTGTTCAATTCTTTTCTTTCTCACGCCGAAGCTCTGCGTTTCAACCCTCAGAGTCATCCCAAAGGCCCGGTTTTCATATCCAAGTTTGGAAGGAAGTTTTACGCTCCCGAGATTCCCGAGAATCCCGAGAAATCCGCTTTCTCGAGTAGAAGTTATGCTCGATTTTCGTCATGCTTTCTTCAATCTATCAGGTGAGTTCATACCCTTATAATCCACACTTTTAAATGTTTTATAAAGGTTTTTATGCTTTTAAGGGGGGGGGGGGGGGGGGGGGGAATACATTTAAAACACACGATTATTATCGTTTGTTATATAAAGTTTCATTATACAATTTTTATGAACGGAATCACATGTGATTTATAACTATTATAAGGAAACTTTCATATGCAAAATATATCACAATAACATCATATCTTTTGAAATGAAAAATGTTGTTATATATGTATAAATCAAACACCTTGCTTATACTATATGTATATGTGTCCATCTTAGACACTACAAAAATTATACTTTTCATAACAAGTGAGTGTTTCACTATGAATTACTATACAAACGAGACACACTTTTAGAAAACTATAATAGGTATCGTTTTACGAGAACATCACGAACTTTTACATACTAGAAATACTATTTCAAGGAGATACATTCATATACAAGAACAAACGAACATATTCATATGTACTTCAAATAGTTTTCTCGAACGTTTTTACATGTTGAAATACTTTTAGAAACTGTCTTACAAACTATAGGTTTCCTTTTTGAATCTGTTATAATTGTGCTTCAAACAAAGGTTTTCTCACACTTAAACTGTTTTGTCAAACGGTTTTCGATTTGATTTATAAACTGACATCAAGTCATAATTCTTATTTATTAAACTTTTCAAAGGTTTTACAAAACTTTTTTTATGCGTTTATATTATAAATTGCATGCCTCTATATGTATAGTTATATAAGAAATGTTTAAAAGACATAGGAAGGCTATCCACCCTGTTTCCTTTTCCTCGATTTGGATGTGGTCTGATGGGATATTGGGTACTCGTCCGAAGGTCGTTTAAATATTAGTTATATATCATATGTACATATATAGTCATAAATGTTCCAACAATTAATTCAGTTCCGACACTCTTGGGTAGCAAGGGTGTATAAACCTACTTGGACACTCATCAATCACATTCTTGTGAACTATTATAGGAATAGTTTCGGGGATACAAAACATTATCCCTATTACAAGAAATTACACCAGAGTCAGTTCATTCATGAGTCTAGACTACATGCTATATGAAGGGATACTCTCACAGAGATTCCTCTTACATGGATACATTTATATGGATACTCTCACAAAGATTCCTCTTACATGGATACCTTTATATGGATACTCTTACAGAGATTCCTCTTACATGGATACACTTATAGGGATACTTTTACATAGATACTATATGGTAAGAAACAATAACGGACTAACCATAAAGGGGAAAACCATCTTTGTTACAACAAAACATACAAGTGTTGGTAGAAGACTACTTTTTATACTAGTAGAAAATATGGGATTTTCTAGGAGTTTTCAAAACATATACAAACGATTCCATTGAACGATTTCAAATGTTATCATCAAACTTATACGAACAATGACATTAAATACATATGAACTCACCAGCTTAAATGCTGACCTACACTTTCAAAATAACTTGTATTCTCAGGTCACCGGTAGACAGGTACGATGACCAGGTTTTGCGAAGATAGAGCAGTCAAGACTCGTCTTTTATTTTGATTACTTGTTGTAATATCTTATTACTATGAAATAACACACATGTATTAAACTATTACTATTAATGCAATGGACGATGTTGTTGCTTGTTTACTACTTTACATTTATTGTGATACATTGCATGACGTCCTCCGCCCCAGAACGTTTCCACCATTTTCGGTTTTAGGGTGTGACATTTACGGTCGTGAACAAGGTTTGCGGCCGTCAACAAGGTTTACGGCCCGTGAATGGAGTTTACGGCATACAACTGGGTTTACGGTCATGAACTGGGTTTGCGGTTTTTTAAGATCCGAAGGTTTATGACCGTAAACTCAAGAACAAGGGTGCTTGTTTTCGACAAAAATGTGTTCCAGAGGCTCCCAAAAGGCCCAAAATGACGATTTCAGGTGTTTTTCAGGTGAAAGAAGGGATTTTTGGTGTTTACGGTCAAGAGGTTTAGAGAGAGAAAGTGGGTGTTTCCGGCCAAGAAAGTTCAAATGAGGGTGGGGGTCCTATATTTATTTGCCAGGGGTATGGTTGGTGGTGGGTCCACCTCGCACTGACCGCAAACAGGTTCATGGTTGTACACAAGTTTATGGCCGTAAACTCGTCTTGGCCGTGAACATGTCGATTTTCGAGAAAATAAAGGTTTTTCGCATGATTTTTGGTTTTCCGACTCGTATAGAATTGTAACTATAATCTTAGCTGATTTACTTAACCCAAGAAGTTGATGGAAATTTTAATAAAATTAAATTTTTATTAATGGAGGTGGGTTCAAGTAACGGAAGAAATTTCAGGTTGTCACAAAGGCACGAAAAAAAATCCCGGATTTGGGAACATTATTAGAACATGTAAAAATTCATCTGTGAATTTTTGCAACTGTTTACTATTACTACCAGTTTTTCATATTATTTTGTTTAAATTGAAAATAAATATCAAAGGACCTTAAAAAATTAATATAAAATTTCTTGGCACCCATACCCTCTATTAGAACCGGAAAATAGATGTTTATAAATTTTGGGGTTCATTTTCATGCCCTTGTGGATTTTGAACTTAAGGTACCGTAAATTCAACATTTACCGATAATGAACCGAACAAACTTTGAGCACTTTGTAATACCACTAGTTGACTAAGTAGTTACTGGATTATGGCTGGTGACAATGACTTACTAGAAACTTATTGTTCCATAGCATGCTAGTAGGGATCAACCCCGACGACTTAAAATCGCGACACACGATCCGTGAACCTTCTCTTGTGAGTATTCACAACCCCTTTTTACTGTTTTCATGTTTTGGGGTAGAAAGCATGCTATTGTTTTATAAACTATCCATATTCTTTTATGAATATGCAGAACTCTATTTTGTGAACTTAATGAACTTACTGAGCTATGTTTTATGAACTCATTGAACTTGCAACTATGTTGTTTATAAAACTTTTGCTATGAACTTGGTGATATGAACTCTATGTCAAGAACTTTGTGTTTGAAGTCCCTAGAGAACCGAGAAAACCTATTAACTCGTATTCGAGCCGATGATCTTATGGATAACGCTATTTGGGGTGGACAACCCCCACTCGCCGAGAACTGCGAGTGCATATTTCTATGAACTGACATCATGAGAACCATGTACACGATGGAATGGGTAAAGAACAATCGTTTGGCTTGGTTGTAAACAGAGTGCTTTGGCGTTCAACACTCATTTTGAGTTTGAACTTTTGTTGAACAAATCTATGTTTTCTTATTGAGATGATGTACCTTTATAAACCAATGAACTCACCAACTTTTTATAATTGAGCCTCCTTTTTTCATCCTTTTCAGGGAACAGTAAATGATCAAAATTAGATGTCAAATTTGCACTTGAAGTTTCTTTTTCTATATATTAGACTATGTAGTTTGGAAATAAATGTATTTCTTTTATGTGATCTAAACTTAAAAACACTTAATGATTATGGTTGGTACTCTTATTTACCTTGTGCTAAGAGACCTTATGTAACAGCCCAGATTCCCAGGTATTATTCATTCTTATATTTTTGATATTTTGTGAGGATACTCGGGGAGTTGGAGCTCAAACTCGCCGAGCAGGATCGCGGTTTTGGACGCGGGTTCGCGCCTGGACTCGACGAGTCCAAGGAGTGGACTCGGCGAGTCCACGTTGTTTAATGAAACCCTAATTCCCCAGGTTTGGAGCCTATTTAAGGGGACTTACAGCCTCCCATTGCGGCTACCAGTCCCTTGAGAAGAAGTCACTTTTGGGCCTTTGTATTCCTTGTTTAGCAAGAAGAAGGTGGCAAGAGCAAAGAGGAGGTGAGATTCCAGCAGATCCAGAGTCCAGAGGTTTTTGAAGTAATGGTTCGAATCTCCTTCAGTTTTAGGGTTGATATTTAGAGTTAGGGTTTTATAACCCCTTTGGAGAGTGATTATGTGAAGCAAATGGTCCCTCTTCGAGTTTGTGCCTTGGATCTGGACTCAAAGAGGTCTAGAGACCTTAACCCTTGGGGCTTTTTGGGTTATTATGGAGTTATTTGACCTAGGTGGTCATTTTTGGGACCAAATCATCTTTTGATGCCTTGTGGGGGTTATATAGGCATCAAGTTCCAAACTTTACATGACATTCATGCTTGGGGAGGCTAGATCTATGGTTTGGGAAAGCAAATTTGACCTCAGAAGGTCAATAGAGTTTGTGCATGGCATGAACTCGCCGACTTGTTCTTGAGACTTGTCGAGTAGGGTCAGGGTTTCACGTAAAGTGCTCAACGAGTGGACTCGCCGGGTTGGGGGATGACCCAGTTAGTCAGGGAGAGTCATTAGGGGGATGAGTCAAGCCTGAGCTCGCCGAGTTGTTCTTGAGACTCGACGAGTTGAGTCGTGGTGGCCCCGCAATTCATGCCAGGTGGAACTCATCGAGTTAGGGAAGTACTCGATGTGTCAACAGAGGATCCGAGGGGGGTCAGTGAACATGTATAGACTCGCTGAGTTGCTTTGGTGCACTCGCTGAGTCCGGTCAAAGTTGACCGTTGACCGTTGACCAGAGTTGACCAGTGTTGACTTGACAGGGTTAATCAACCTTAGTTGTGAAAGTGTTAATTAGAGATATATTATATTATAGGAGGATTATAGCTCGGGGGATCGAACACGAGCGATTTCAGGGATTTGCGGGTTATCGAGATACGCGAGGTGAGTCTTCTCACTATACTTTACCTTGAGTAGGTAACCAGAGTTGTGTGACAGAGTATTTGTATGCTATGTATGTTGTGTGTTGTACTGCATTATTTCTATGTGATTTATGTTGTGCATGTTTACAGAGTTAGAACCGGAGGGTTCACAGAGTTAGAACCGAAAGGTTCACAGAGTAGGGTCCACGGACCCATAGAGTTATAGCCTCGAGTGGCTCATATGTGTATGTGTGGTATTTTGGGGACTCACTAAGCTTCATGCTTACAGTGTTTTGTGTTATTTGTTTCAGGTTTCTCTCAGGATCACGGGACGGCACCGGCTCGATTGTACACACCAGAGAAAGAGTCATGTTTTGAGGATCCTGGTTTATTATGCAAGTGAAAATGGAGTTAGGTTTTTGTAATTCGATTATGAATGAGATTTTAAAAAAAGTGTTTTAAAGAATTAGATTATTTTTAAATGAAAAATTGTATTGAAATTTACGGTGTTACAAGTTGGTATCAGAGCCTTGGTTTGAGGGATTCGGATGCACCTTCGGGTAAATCTGGACTCAAACTGAGGAAGTAAGAAAAGTTTTCAAAGAAATAATTTTCTAAAGCGAATAAGAGTTCAAAGAGAAAGCGAGAAAGAGCAGTGTGTACAATCAGCCAGAGCCCGAACGGTGATTTCCCAAAATACCCTTACTTTTGTGTCATGAGATATTTATGATGCACTTTATGAGATATTATTGCATGCTACAGACAGGCTAGGTATTTCATATCTTACGACTAGAGTGTCCTGATTTGTGATGCCTTAGCCTAGGGATTGCTGTTATATGCGATGTGTTTTTGAGTATGTGATGAGTGAGAATATTTAGTTGGAATCCTTTAGGGGATTTGAGTAGAGGAGTAATCTAGGGGAGATACCTAGATGAATATTGTGGTACTTAGAGAAAGAATAGTTAGAACCCACGAGGGGAAGAGTTGCAGAGTTCGGTGGTACTTTCGAGGATGAGCACAGCAAGCGGAGTTATCACCCAGAGTGAGTCCTATGTATTCTTCGATGCTCGAATGTTGCTTGCTTCGTGCTTTGTGGAACTCTCGATGATGGGAGTCAGCTACCAAGAGAATATGACGATATTCAGGAGGTAGATGGTTGGCATCATTAGGAGCTCTTCAGCAGCTGATGGCAGAGAAGTGTGGGAATCTAGGAAGAGCCTAGGGAGTAACCTTAGCCAGATGAGTGCACTGGCAGAGTAGAGAATTTCGCTGGGGAGCGAGCACGTGCGACGGAATTGGTAAACGAGAAGGTGGAGCAGCTACTTAAGAGCTCCAGGATAGTCCGTGTGGAAACTATGGGTAGATGTGGCAGGTAGTATGGGCCCGTACTACTGAAAGCAGAGGACCCATACTTGATACAGGGAGTATTCTGAAGGTTCTAATGAGCGGATTAAGGAGTGATGTTATGGTTCGAGTACCATACATCGGAGCGGATTGAGGAGTGATGTTAGGGTTCGAGTACCATACATCGGAGCAGATGGAGGAGTGATGTTATGGTTCGAGTACCATACATCAGAGCGCATTGAGGAGTGATGTTATGGTTCGAGTACCATACATCGGAGCAGATGGAGGAGTGATGTTAAGGTTCGAGTACCATACATCGGAGCGGATTGAGGAGTGATGTTATGGTTCGAGTACCATACATCAGAGCAGATTGAGGAGTGATGTTATGGTTCGAGTACCATACATCGGAGCAGATGGAGGAGTGATGTTATGGTTCGAGTACCATACATCGGAGCGGATTGAGGAGTGATGTTATGGTTCGAGTACCATACATCGGAGCGGATTGAGGAGTGATGTTATGGTTCGAGTACCATACATCAGAGCGGATTGAGGAGTGATGTTATGGTTCGAGTACCATACATCGGAGGCGGATTGAGGAAGTGATGTTATGGTTCGAGTACAATACATTGAAGCGGATTGAGGAAGTGATGTTATGGTTCAAGTACCATACATCGGAGCGGATCGAGGAGTGAAGTTATGGGTTCGAGTACCATACATCGGAGCGGATGGAGGAGTGATGCTATGGTTCGGGTACCATACACCGGAGCATATTGAGAAGGGATGTCATGGGATGAGTACCATGGTTCGTAGTGAATGATGCTTGTAGTTCCCCGGTTATTCGGTCATGATTGATGAGGTAGAGATTGGACGTTATGGGTTTTAGGCCAGTGGGCCATGATTGAGTTCGAAGAGGCATCCCTTGAGAGGGAGGTCAAGAGCCTTTCAGAGTATTTTGGTAAGGAGGGGAGAATTTCGGTCTGAGTTGAGCAATCAATCGATAGAGGAGATGTCACCTTCTATGACCTGGGTGGTGCTATTTATGTTCGTGTGCGAAACATAAGAGGCATGATGTTTAAGTTTTGGGTTTGGAGGTAAACCCTACAGGTTGTCATTGATGATGATTTCCATCAGAATATCAGGTAGCATGTGTGCCATGAGGCAGTGATTTACTATGAGCAGATAGTCAGTTTGGACTGAGATAGTCGAGGACCACGTTACACCTATTTGAGTATAGTAGGGCGTATTGTAGAGGTATCAGTGGGGAGTCCAGTCGAGTTTATCAGTGCAGTGGTTTTTTCTATCTATGTTGGGTATTGAATATGGGAGTGGGTCCCTATTCTTGGGATGATCCAGGTGTTGGAACGTCGGTTGATGAGTCGAGGTGGGGGAGTATGATGATTTCGTGGGCCAGTCTATGAGTCAGTGATGTTATTGGACAGTTGAGTTGTTCGGTATTGGATTGCTACGAGACTTGGAACTACTAGAGGAAGTCGTGATGAGAAGTTCTTGAGGATTTCATCTGAGGTTCAGAGTTATGAGATCGATTGATTTCCTTAAAGGGGATTATCGGGCGTTGCGTAGCACTTTCCAGGAGCGGGTGCGTTATTGCTGGTGAAAATAGTTTGTGAGGTTGTTGATGTGTCAGATAGTGATGGTTCGAACCCTAAGTGGGGGAGAACCGGGTGGTTTATTGAGAGAACCAGAGATTTGTGCAAGAGCGGTTAGGGGTTGGATACAGAAACCTGCGGCTTGAATTCATGAGATCAGGGTTATTGGTGATCAAGGAAGGGTGCAGGGCGAGATAATGCATGTGGTATATGTCTGAGAGAAGGATGGTGTCTCCACAGCGGGTGGTCAATGGTCAGGAATCTGGTGGTGGTCAGAGTCATTTCAAGTGGAAGACTCGTAATGATGATACGGGCAGCTGAGAACTTCAGGGTTGAAATATGGGTAGAAGATTGTCGAGTAGCCAACTCCCGGGCTGGGATGTGTATTCTTGCTTGGATTCTGAGCAGTAGTGGAAAGGGTTTCGGAGGATCATCAGTGTGTTCTGAAGAGTTAGCGCCTTCCTTGTATTCCAATTGAGTATTTGGATGCACTGAAGTTGCGCATTGAGTGAAATAGGAAATTATTATGGGATTCAGAGGAAATGTATTGTTGTATGTGTATGGTGCTGGGAGTAAGGGAATCAGTGGTAGAGGCATGACATTGTGATGCTCTGTTAGGGTGTTCCGTGGTTTCCGCGTATAGCGTCCCGATTTCGGAGTTATTTAGAGTCTTGGGTTTAAGATGATTAGTGATGTATCATGTATCCACGGTTCCAGTGGGAGCCCTTCTTGTATTGTCATCAAGAGGGATTATTTAAGGAAGTGGATCTCCGCAGAGGTAGGTTCTGTGTTATGGCGGTTGCCGCCAGAGTCTGTAATGCATATCGGGGCAAGTATGTGTGTAACTATCTATGATAGTCTTCGGTGCATGAGTTAGTGAAAATAGTGTGGCGTTTTAATGAGAATGAGAGTATAGGGTGAAGCTACGGGGAGCCGTAGTACTCATAAGTCACAGAGAGAGAGAGAGAGTCGTGATGCTACGGGGAGCCGTAGTATTCGCCAGTCAGAGGGTGTTGTGATGCTACGGGGAGTCGTAGTACTCACAAGTCAGACAGAGAGAGAGAGTTGTGATGCTATGGGGAGTCGTAGTATTCGCCAGTCAGAGGGTGTTGTGATGCTACGGGGAGCCGTAGTACTCACCAGTCATAGGGAGGGAGTCGTGGTACTACGGGGAGCCGTACTACTCACTAGTTAGTTGGCGTTGTGATACTACAGGGAGCCGTAGTACTCACTAGTCAGAGGCTTTCGTAATGTTGCGGGAAGCCATAGTACCCACTAGACGGCATGATGCAGAAGAGTTTTAGGCTTGAGTAGCCCCAGTGTTGAGTTTTTGGAGCCTAGTGGTTAAACCGGGGCGAGACTGGGGTCTCCGTCTCTGTCAGGAGGGTCAGCGAGGGGCGCGGGAGAATATGCGCAGCAAACGCCAGAGGTTAGAGCTGAGTCGATCTTCGATTGGATTGTATTTTTATGAGGAAAAGGGAAATTCGTGACTTGTGTGTCACTGGGCCGTGATAGTGGTCACGGGGAGGAAGTTAGTGAGATATTTTGGATCATGTTATGTGTGACCTTTGGGGGTTTAGCTGTGGGACCAAAAGCTGACCTGGTGCTCGTATCGAAGATGAATATGAGAAATGAACTAGAGTTTACCATGATGGTGTCTGTGGACACTTCAGAGTGAGCAAACGATTCAGACGCTCGAGGATATGCTTCGGGCATGTGTATTAGATTTCAGGGGGGAAATTGTTGCCCGTATTTGCCCTTGGCAGAGTTTTCTTACAACAACAGCCATCATTTGAGCATTGGTATGCCACCCTTTGAGCAGTTGTATGGGAGGAGGTGTAGGACCCCCATTTGCTGGGGAGAGGTTGGACAGCGTGTGATGGGCAGTACATAGATCGTACTCCAGACGACAGAGCAGATCCAGCAGGTCAGACAGAGGTTGTTGACCGCTCAGAGTCGTCAGAAGAGTTATGCGGACAGACGCCGGTCCGAGCTTGAGTTTCAGGTCGGCGACTTTGTGCTCCTGAAGGTCTCTCCTTGGAAAGGAGTGATTCGATTCAGGAAGAGGGGCAAGTTGGGGCCCCAATAAATTTGTCCATTTCGAGTGGTCGCGAGGGTAGGCAGGGTAGCCTATCGTTTGGATTTGCCAGCAGAGTTGAGTCAGATTTACGACACTTTCCATGTGTCACAATTGCAGAAGTGTATAGCCGATGAGTTGGCAGTGGTTCCATTGGAGGATATTCAGGTGCATGCGAGCCTGAATTATGCTGAGAGACCAGTGGCAATCAGAGATCGGAAAATTAAGGTTATGAGGAACAAGGAGGTACCCTTGGTTTTGGTTCAGTGGTAGCATCGGAAGAGGTCCGAGATGACTTGGGAGTCGGAGTGTGAGATGCGCGAGCAGCATCCAGAGTTATTTGCAGAGCGAGACTTCGAGGACGAAGTCTAGTTCTAGTGGGGGAGATTTGTAACAGCCCGGATTCCCAGGTATTATTCATTCTTATATTTTTGGTATTTTGTGAGGATACTCGGTGAATTAGAGCTCAAACTCGCCGAGTAGGATCGCGGTTTTGGACGCGGGTTCGTGTTGGATTAATGTCTAAGTCCATAACTATAATTGGTAAGACTTGACCCGACCCGGCATGGTCCATTTGGGTTGCAAACCTTCATGCACTTAGATAGACTATAATGAGAGAAATAAGACACTTATGGTTATTAATATATTATAAGTTCTAGTATATTAATAATAAGAATAATAAGATTGTTTAATTAGTATTGATCAAGAATTAATCTAGGATTAATTAAGTGATCAAAAGAAGACTAATTAAATATATGGGTTGATTGTGTAAATCATCCATACTTATATAGTGGGCTAATGCTCCATGGATAATCAAGTTGGGCTAAAACCCATAGGATGGTCCATGGGTGCTCCATGGTGTATTTGAACCCATGGATCCAAGGAAATGGAAAGTCATGACAATTAAGGATTTACCCTAATTGTAACACTATATAATGATCTTATTCTTGACAAAAATCGGCCACTAGGATTATTCTAGAGAGGGCTAGCCGATTTCATGAAGTGTAGAACTCTCTCAAGTTATTCTAAGTGTTTTGATAACTGTGATTCCATTTGAGGCTTCCACACTATTGGGGCTAGGCACTCAAGCTTCATGAAGACTTTCTACATCAAAGAGGTATGTATTCTATCTTGTTATATTCATGTTTTGTATGATAGATTAGGATGATACCTTGGATATTCTTATTTGCATGTATAATAGAGAAAACATAGATCCAAGGTATTTAGGGTTGCATGTACACTTAGGAGTGTTAGAATGCTCAAAACCCAACAGTGGTATCAGAGCCTAGGCATGTTTTCTTGTTATACTTGCAAATGGAGCTGAAAAATCGAGTTGTGATGCTGTCAGCCCAGCAGACTCGCCGAGTCCATGAAGGGACTCGACGAGTCCAAGGCAAAATTCATCCAACTCGCCGAGTTATGTTCATGCACTCGACGAGTTGGACCCCAGACAGCATATTTTCGAGGTTTTTGGCTAGAAATGGACTAGGAACATTACCCTACGTTGTTTTTGAACTTATAAACTTGTTTTTTAATGTGGTAATGTTCATGCTAATCCATTTTCAAAGATAATTGTCAATAGATTCATGTTTTGTATTAGTTTAAGGTTTAGACTAATTACATGAAGAAGTTTGATATGAATTATCTTGTTCTTATGAGTTGCTTAGATTAATAGAAAAGTTAATTGAAATAGTTGTTTTCAATCCATTTTAATCTAAGAGTTGAGTACAAAATGTGTTTGTGTAACTTGTCCTCAAGTTACATGAAGAGTCACATTAAAGACTCATAAAACTCATAAAAGTTGGTAATGGTTACAAAATGAAGAGTCTTGTGTCATTGAATTTTTTTTTTTATGACTCCATAACTTGTCCTCAAGTTATGGAAATTCAAGAGTCACTTCATTAATAAATAAATAAATAAATAAAGTGTAACCTTAATTAATTCCATAAGTTATAAAAATAAAGAAAAGATTAATTCTTTTATTAGTTTAAAGTCTTCCATAAGTTATGGAACTTGAAGAGTTTTTTGGATTAAAACTACTTTAAACACATAAGTTATGGAATTAATTAGTTTTGAATAGTTTCAAAACTTGCCCTCAAGTTTTGGAATTTGAAAAGTTTTCACTTATGAATACTTTAATTCCAAGTTAGCCCTTAGAATTTTAAAAAAAGTTAAAATTCAACACTTATACTATTTATAACATTAATGGTTAATTATTATATATATGTATAAGAACAAGTCGTTTTACCGTTAGTAGGCCTCATTCACGAAGCCGGTCTATAAGGTGGGTATAAGGTTGTTGCCTATAAAATGGCGACTTAATGGGTGTCTACTCTCACCCACCGCTTGCTTGACTGGTGGAGGGTCGTTAGCCGAACGGGTAGGACAATGACTTTAAATTCTCCCTTCATTAAAAGTATTAATGATAAATACTAAAGTAACTAAAATCTTAATAATTCCCAATCTTAGTTACTTTAGGAAAAATGTGAATTTGGTGCTAACCCATGGAATTCACACTTTGTACCTTACCAAGTCGTTGGTGGAGCGTGTGTGGTTAACCGGCACACTAACTTGGACTAGTAAGGACCACGAAGGGTGACTTAATGTTTGTCATAGATCAATGGAGCGTGTGTGGTTAACCGGCACATTGATTAGGTGATAATATTAAGGATACCAAGTGAATTGGTATGGTTATTCACACCTTGTTTTGTGATCCTCGGCATCCCAGTCACAAAATTTGAGAGGGCACACTCGAGATTGAAACATGCCATTGAAAAGTTCAATGAATCTCAAAAGATCTAGGAATTTCAAATCCAATTAAAACCTAATAAATTATTTCGTTTTTCATGGTGGAAATTGGTGAATCGTCATTCGCCTACCTTCAAATATTTTATAGCTTGGATTACGGCATCCCTCTTCTAAGTTATAAAATAGTTTGTTGGGTCCTAGCCTTAATATTTCATATTGGGTGTCATATTAAGGACTTTAAATCAACTATCTTGAATATCTCCCAAAACATGTCTGGTTTAGACATTTATGATCTTCCCAAACCTCTTGAAGATGATGTTCCTCAACATCATGCTTCACTTCCTTTATCTCCTCCAATTATTCTCCCTCACCCACAAGTTCTTGAAAAGTTTAAAGTCACTCAAGCCCTATTGGCAAGTTAAGGTCTTGGTGTGGTCACATCTTGGAGATGTAGTCACATATTGACAAGACGGGAGAGTTGGGTGTCAAAGTCTCGTGAAAGTTGGATGTTCAATCACTTTCTTAGTAACATAGCGGGTCACTTTGGGACTACTATGAGACAGACTATGACACGAGCCTTAATGATCTTATCTATTTGTTTTGTGCTGTGGAATCAGCAATGATTTGGAACACTAGTAAAGCAAATTTTGTTAGAAGATCAACTTCCCAAACCTTAAATGGACATTGGCAATGGTAGCATTGGATATCTAGAAAAGCATTTCTCTTCCCAATGGAAAGGGATCGGCCATAGTCAACTCGGTTGACCAAATGGTAAAGAGAAAGGCTAAGTCTGAAATAGTCTCATGTGCCATTATCAAAGGGTCTCCATATGTTTATATTGCCAAAGAAAGGGGCATTGGTTGCGAAGCTGCCCTATTTACCTGAAAGGTCATAAGGTTGATCAAGTCAAGAGGTTTGACTCTACTTCGGGTAAAATACACTGTATAACTCTGTTAAGTTCCTATTTGGAGATTCTTATTACATAATGTGAATGGGTCACATGCTGATGTCTTTTAAGAATCAAAGAAAAGATAGGAAGCTTAAAGTAAGTATATGCTGATTCTGATTGCGAAGATGGGTTTCGATCGCATGGTTCGGTAATCAGAATTTTGAGCTGTTGCTTAAGAGTTATAATATATTGCTTGTGAATAGATAACAACAAGGTTTTCATGTGGATTGTAAGGATAAGTTTTTCCGCAAAGTTTTAAAATAAAAGAAAAAAAGGTTTTAATTTTATTTATTTTAAAAATATCCTTACAATGGCATCGGTGGAAAATTGTTGCTTATATGTTTCCAGTAATAGCAATATTGGAAAGTGGATTTGATTCTTTCATTTGTGGTAGTGTCTGAATTTACCAAATGAAGAAAGTTTTTCATCACCCAAGTTTCAATTGGACAGAAACTTGGAATCATACAAGTTGTATTGTATGATGAATGAGAATTTTCATCTTTGAAAAATTAAGACTAATTCTTTGATCACATGTATATGTGAGTCAATTGAAGGACTAAGGAATTAGGTACACTGGGTGTGCGCTGGTCAAGGTCCACTACAAAGATTGATTTGTCATGATTTACTAAAGATTAGTAAATATGATTATACTTATAAGGTTAAGTATAATTTTGTAACATTGGAAAACGAATAAGAAGAATCAAATTAGGCAGAAAGATAAAAGTTTCTCAAATCTGAAAGGACGGGAGAGTACTTTAGTATCAGCTTTGTGATCATCTTAATGATTAAGAAACCATATCAAAATTTGTTCTCTAAGAAAGTCTTAGTGCATTCTTATGACTAAGAAGAAGGGATCTTGAAATTGTTGAAATGGTTAAATCAAGAAGATGAATCATACTTCGTTCCAATACAAGTCTTGGAGTCATACTCCAAGATTGTAATTTGAGTGACATGTCTTAAACAAGGTTTAAAACACTTATCAAATGTAAGAGTAAAATGTTTTCTACTCTTGTACATTTGAGATTGGTAAGTTGTGATGTCTTGGATGAGACAAAGACCAACTAAGACCAATTGTGTGAAGTGTTAGTCTTGATAAGAATCCGCACTATCCCTTGAATATTTGTTTTATCAAGGAATGGTTCTTGACTAGGAAAACTTATATGTCAAGGGGACAGTGGGAGCCTTAAAGATCCTGAAAGAGTTTCAAGATTTAATCAAGAGTAAAACCTGTAATTTATCACTAGCACACGACTTAAGGTTTTCAACCTATCGTGTTGACATAATTCTTATTTCTGTACCTACTTCAAATAAGTTGAATTTACATGTGAGTTATCAGAGTTCAACTTGGAAGCATTGGTGGGCCTTGTGTTACCAAGGTGACAAGAAACTAAGATTGAATAAGTTTAATCCATGTAGGGCTGAATTTGTCACTAACCTTATCTTGTGATTATGGTTTTGACAAATTCGCATGGATAGGAACTCATACACTATTAAATCTAAGTGTCATAAGGTTTCTCTCCGATTCATGAAAATGATGGTGAGGAAATGCTTTCACTAAATAGATTTTAAGTAGATATCAATTGTGTCATTTGCATTTTCAAAAGTCATTAGTGGAGCGCGTGTGGTTAACCGGCACACTAACATGGACTTGTGAGAAATGGCAAATGCCTAAGCAATTGAGACTATGATTACGGCATCCCTTTTCATAGTTCTGAAAATTGTTTAGACACACATGTGAGCTATCTAAGAAAGGGTGTATGAATCTAAATTTCAGAAGTCCAACAGATTTCTGGAAATGTGTCAGAGCTAGTGGGAGCATAAGTGTTATGCTGATAATCATCATGTTAGTGGGAGCATGACTATTATGATTAGTATTGCAAGCTAGCAATGTTAATTATAGAAAACAAAGTTTCAATCCGTGAAGTTGCAGGGGTTGAAAAGTTGTTTTGCTATAATTAAGGGAGAGGAAATTATACTTCATGTCAATTCTAAAGCTTAGATTGAGATTTTAATCATCTTTAGTCAAGAATATATGTGAATTTTGTGTTGGAATGGTTCAACTTGAAGAAATTCTATATATATTGCATTTTCAAAATTCGATTATGATTACGGCATCCCTCTTCATAGTTAAATTTTGAAAACATGGAAAATAAAAAATATTGTAGCAAAAGACTGGTCTAGTGTCATGTCTTTATGTCAAACATCATGAATAGTATCCCATATGCTTCGGATATAGGATCGATTTCATGTGCTATAATATTCATCCTTTCTAAATTTTCC
Source organism: Lactuca sativa (assembly GCF_002870075.4). Lineage (NCBI taxonomy): Eukaryota > Viridiplantae > Streptophyta > Magnoliopsida > Asterales > Asteraceae > Lactuca > Lactuca sativa. The sequence goes on from NC_056628.2 coordinate 75,099,257, forward strand.
AAATGCTTAAGGCATTTAGAAGGGAAAAGTCTAGAACTGGATATGACTAAAGTGATTAAGCAATTGTCGAGGACAATCTGAGGTTCGCCAAAGATTGGTTGCTCAGGGACATTTGGAAGTCTAGTGTTAATTTTGGTAGGACCATATCGACATTTTCTGAAAAGAGGTAACTCTTGTTCGGAAGTGATAGTCAAATAGGACTATGGAAATGTCTCCATAGGTGGAAGTGATTCAATCTATGTAAGATTAGGAAACTTAATGCAAAAAGGATGTTCCCAAGGAGCTGATCTCCTTTGGAATGCTCTGTAATGGTTGTTGTCAAGTCTTTCTGACTTTGTGCATAATCATTACAAGAGGATCAATGCATATAAGTTTAGAATCTAACAGATTTCAGTAAATGACATAAATTTGGAATTCTTGCATTTACAATAAGGATTTGGGATTGTGAAATGAGTATCATTGGAATCATGTTCAATTGATCTACATCACAATGTAAGGATCATAGACAAACATAGTGTGCATACTTGGGGTATGGCATAACTATTGTTTAGAAAAACAAAGTGTACATGCTAGGAGCATGGGACGACTGTTGTTTTTATTCAAGTCTTAAGTTGATTATTTGAAACATTGAATAATGTGTAATCAATATGGTGATAAATAAAAAGTGGTTTTATTTATATTCAAAAGGGTTCTGAGACCATATTAGATTCGATTATTATTGTATTTCACTTTGCATGTTTTGACTTCCAAAATAGCTAGGTTATTCTTTCCGGATGACTAAGTTATTTAAACACTCCACAGTCGTTCATATGTTGGAAGTAGGTATGAATCAAGACTGTCATGAATCGGGTTTGTAGATGGCTAAATGAGTTTAGTCATGGCAATGGTTGCTACAACATTCATGAGTACTCATAAGTTATGAGTATTGGAATAAACCCACGCTCACTTGTATCACTTCATGGAATTTATCTCGAGTGATCGTGAGACGATAATATCATATAAATCTTCAAACCTAGAGATATGAGTTGTTACCTATGAGTTGGTTGTGCATTGATTGCACGTAAACGCATCAGTAACTTGATGTTATAAAACGTGCCTTTGTGTACAATTCAACAAGTAGTAGAACAAGCATATGAGTCGAAGTTTATCTGTTCCTTCTAGAAATAGAAGCGATATCTGGGCCCCTCGATGATTTTGTTGTGACCTATGTACCGGCCGGTCAGAACTGAATTGATGTGTTCGATTAAGTTCTTTGTCAAACAAATCGAAAATCGGGAAACAAACTGCTGGACAATAAGTACGACGTTGTTCCATGTATTTGTCCGGCTGATATCATGAGAACAGAGGATTATATGATCCCTTATCTAATGGACAAGTCATTGACAAGATCAGAGTTCATCTACAAGGTCAGAGTTCGACAGAAGCTTTTGAGAGCTACGATTGTCGGTTGGTTCCTGAAGTCATACGCAATAATAGTTTTAGACTTATCCAAGTGGGAGACTGTTGGATTAATGTCTAAGTCCATAACTATAATTGGTAAGACTTGACCCGACCCGGCATGGTCCATTTGGGTTGCAAACCTTCATGCACTTAGATAGACTATAATGAGAGAAATAAGACACTTATGGTTATTAATATATTATAAGTTCTAGTATATTAATAATAAGAATAATAAGATTGTTTAATTAGTATTGATCAAGAATTAATCTAGGATTAATTAAGTGATCAAAAGAAGACTAATTAAATATATGGGTTGATTGTGTAAATCATCCATACTTATATAGTGGGCTAATGCTCCATGGATAATCAAGTTGGGCTAAAACCCATAGGATGGTCCATGGGTGCTCCATGGTGTATTTGAACCCATGGATCCAAGGAAATGGAAATTCATGACAATTAAGGATTTACCCTAATTGTAACACTATATAATGATCTTATTCTTGACAAAAATCGGCCACTAGGATTATTCTAGAGAGGGCTAGCCGATTTCATGAAGTGTAGAACTCTCTCAAGTTATTCTAAGTGTTTTGATAACTGTGATTCCATTTGAGGCTTCCACACTATTGGGGCTAGGCACTCAAGCTTCATGAAGACTTTCTACATCAAAGAGGTATGTATTCTATCTTGTTATATTCATGTTTTGTATGATAGATTAGGATGATACCTTGGATATTCTTATTTGCATGTATAATAGAGAAAACATAGATCCAAGGTATTTAGGGTTGCATGTACACTTAGGAGTGTTAGAATGCTCAAAACCCAACAGTTCGCGCCTGGACTCGGCGAGTCCAAGGAGTGGACTCAGCAAGTCCACGCTGTTTAATGAAACCCTAATTCCCCGGGTTTGGAGCCTATTTAAGGGCACTTACAGCCTCCCATTGCGGCTACTAGTCCCTTGAGAGAACCCTCAGAGAGCTAATTCGTTTTAGGAGAGAAGAAGTCACTTTTGGGCCTTTGTATTCCTTGTTTAGGAAGAAGAAGGTGGCAAGAGCAAGGAGGAGGTGAGATTCCAGCAGATCCAGAGTCCAGAGGTTTCATTTTGAGGTAATGGTTCGAATCTCCTTCAGCTTTAGGGTTGATCTTTAGAGTTAGGGTTTTATAACCCCTTTGGAGAGTGATTATGTGAAGCAAATGGTCCCTCTTCGAGTTTGTGCCTTGGATCTGGACTCAAAGAGGTCCAGAGACCATAACCCTTGGGGCTTTTGGGTTATTATGGAGTTATTAGACCTAGGTGGTCATTTTTGGGACCAAATCATCTTTTGATGCCTTGTGGGGGTTATACAAGCATCAAGTTCGAAACTTTACATGACATTCATGCTTGGGGAGGGTAGATATATGGTGGCCCCGCGATTCATGCCAGGTGGAACTCATCGAGTTAGGGAAGTACTCGACGTGTCAAGAGAGGATCTGAGGGGGGGTCAGTGAACATGTATAGACTCGCTGAGTTGCTTTGGTGCACTCGCCGATTCCGGTCAAAGTTGACCGTTGACCAGAGTTGACCAGTGTTGACTTGACAGGGTTAATCAACCTTAGTTGTGAAAGTTTTAATTAGAGATATATTATATTATAGGACGATTATAGCTCGGGGATCAAACACGAGCGATTTCAGGGATTTACGGGTTATCGAGATACGCGAGGTGAGTCTTCTCACTATACTTTACCTTGAGTAGGTAACCAGAGTTATGTGACAGAGTATTTGTATGCTATGTATGTTGTGTGTTGTACTGCATTATTTCTATGTGATTTATGTTGTGCATGTTTACATAGTCAGAACCGGATGGTACAAAGAGTTAGAACCGAAAGGTTCACAGAGTAGGGTCCACGGACCCACAGAGTTATAGCCTCGAGTGGCTAATATGTGTATGTGTGGTATTTTGGGGAACTCACTAAGCTTCGTGCTTACAGTGTTTTGTGTATGCAGGTTAGGGACAAGAAAACAATCCAAAATCCACCCAAGATTGGGAGTTTACGGCCCAGAACTCTCATAGGCCGTAAACTCCATTTTCTAAACACTAAATGGTGTTTTGAGGACACTAGGACTTTAAGGCTTGCATCTAGGCTATTTTCCCAAGTAGTTTAAGGTCTTAAACACATCAAATGATACAAACAAATGTGAGTGTACGGCCCAGGTGTATCTTTGGCCGTAAACTCCATGTAAATGGACATAAAGGGTGTTTTCATTGCACCTAAACCCCTAGACCTTTACAAGAAATTGTTCCACTTAAAATGAAGGACCAAAACTCACCAAATCCACTTATCAAAGTGATTTTACGGCCAAGAGAATGCTCTTGGGCCATAAACTCAAAGGAATGGCACCAAAGTGTGCCTAGGGTCCTCATTTGCCTTAAACAATTATCTAGAACATGTCCTTCAAAAGCAAGAGGCTTGAAAACAACAAAAACAACACCCCAAGGGAGTTTACGGCCGTAAACTCCAAGGGGAATGGCCTTGGGTCCGTAAACTCCTATTTGGAGTACTTCTAGACCTTAAACCCTTCCAAGGACTTATCCACTAAGTTAGAATAATTCTAGAAAGCATTTGGGACTTCAAAACACACCAAACACACATGTTTGGGAGTTTACGGCCGTAAACTCAAGAGTTTACAACCATAAACTCCATGTGTGATGGTTTATGGAGAGTAAACTCTCATATAGGGTCCTTTGGAAACCCTAAACACAAATACCCTGTCCCACTATAGCTTAGATGAAATCCTTACGGCTTAAAACACTTATATAAAGTGTTAACTATGTCTAGGATGTCTTAAACATTATCAATTAGTCATTTGAGTCTAATTGAGTGCATATATGTGTGATTATATGTTCATTAGGATCGTAGTGTGTGCACAAGTCCTCGCTTGACACCTAGCCATCCTATACCGTTCAGTTCATTCCAATCACCAACTACAGGTGAGTTCATACCCCTAATCAATGTTTTAAATGATTTTAAATGCTTTAATGGGGGGAATACAAGTAGAAACAAACATGTTATTAAATCATTGATACGTATTTTATAACTGTGTTTGTCATTTATCAGAGTTCACATGCTACAAAATGTGATGCATGAAATGGTTTTACATCTTAAAAACACATTGTTACCATATGTTTTACCTCTGAAATGTTTATTAAAATGACATCAAGTCATTGTTAATTATTGTTCAAAACCCATCAGATGTCTTACAAAAACCATTTTTCATTCTTGAACTAAACTATGCATATACACTTATATTCTTATATATGTATTGATGTCATAGTTTGCATCTTTCATTTAGTTTCCCATACCCTTGAGTAGTAAGAGTGGGTAAACTTACATGGTCAACTAGTTATATTACAGTAGATTATCATAGGGATAATTTGAAGATATCAAACATTACTTCTATTACAAGGAGTCACACAAGAGTCAGTTCATTCATGAGTCTATACTAGTACATTACCTGATACATGAATATGTTTACATATACTTACATGATACATGAACACGTTTACATGAACGCATTACATGAGTACCTTTACGTAGATACACTTATATGTGTACATTAACAGGAATACTTGTATCTTGAATTGCGAGGATGATTTATTAGTACCTTCTGTGTAAATCTTCCTGCCTATTCCACAGTACCTCGGAATATCTAAGACAGGACCCTATCCCATAGTACCTCGGGATACCTAGATGGGCCTCTATCCCACAGTACCTCGGGATATATGTATGGGACTAACCATTCCGGAACCCATCTGTTAGCAACAGTGGGTAATGAACATCTACGGATGCCTACGGTTATTACTTATGCTAGGAGTACCTTTACAAGGACTAACCCTTCCTTCCACCTGCTGCTGCTACAGAGGACAATTGGACAATCTTCGGATGTCCATTAGGTTACATGTAATATGTTAGCCCTAGTACCTCGGGTCAACATTTACATTCGTCTTGTTAGCACCAGTACCTCCGGCTAACACTTACATGATTATATTTTTCCTGTTTACTTTATTTTGTGATATCTTTCACATAAACGAGGAGTTAGACTAAGTACTTAGGTACTAGTAAATAGAAAGGAAAAACTATCATTTTACATAGTCATAACAAAACATTCTGGTCTTGGTAGAAGACTACACTTCATACGTACAGAACATTCGGGTCTTGGTAGAAGACTACATTTCATACTTATAGAAAATAAGGGTTTTTCTAGGGATTTCATACTTAACACAACATTTTCATTTAAAGGTTTACATGGCTTTCATAACAGATTTTCACAAACAAGGCAATGACACTTATATACTTATGAATTCACCAGCTTTAAAGCTGATAGTCGCTTTCAAAATAACTTGTATTCTCCGGTCATCAGTAGACAGGTACCGAGGCCAGGTTTTGAGAAGACGGAGCAGACAAGTCTCGTCTTTTATTTTGGTTGTATATTTTTGGTGTCTTATTACAATGAAAGAACACACATGTATTAAACTTTACTTATAATGCAATGGATGATGTTGTTTCTTGTTTATTATATTACACTGTTGTGATACTGTACATGACGTCCTCCACCCCTGAACGTTTCCGCCGTTCGTGGTTTTGGGGTGTGACAGATTGGTATCAGAGCATTGTTTATAGTGAATATAGTGTATCAACCCATAAAAGATATACTAACTATAAATACATGGGATTAAAACACTCTGTCTCAGAGATATACTTTTAAATAATAAAATATTTAACAAAGTATACGTGCCTGCATTCATACTAAAATCAGTGTCACAACGACAAGAACAAAAGTATTACGATTGTTGGACATCACAAGTAAGCCTGGGGATATATAGTCAGTCTTGGGAATGGCATAGCCTGATCAACTATGCTGGTCCGAGGAGTGATTAGAATATGCCCAAGAATGGTTGTGATATGGCAACAAGTCTAAAAACTTACCAACACAACCATAAAGAAATACCATATGGGTATTTGGTCTTACTATAAGTACCCTAGTCAGTTCGTCTACTTCAGCTATTCCTTATGTTGTTGGGCTATGGGGAATTAGTCCATGAGACACATTCATTTATCATTTATTCTTATCCATGTCGTCATCTTTTAAACGTATAGTTAAAGATGCCGCCACGCAGAAGTACAAGACGTAACCCAAATAACGCAGCACCAATACCACCACCTCCACCACCACCTGTACCCCTTCAACCACCTAATCCCTTCAATGCCACTATGTTCCAGGCAGCTTTCACAGCCGCAGTTGCAGCTGCTGTGTCACCAATCAACGCTCCTGCCCCTAGTGGATCAGGAATAGGTGCACCACCCTCGAACCACGGCGAAAGCCATGGACACCCTCGGGAATGCACCTACAAGGACTTCACTAATGCCAAACCCCGCAGCTTTAATGGAACTGGGGGTGTTATGGTGTTGAGACAATGGATTGAGAAGATGGAATCTGTCTTCGAGATCTGCGGATGCCAAGAAGGCAACAAGGTCAAGTTCGCAACTTGTACCTTCTCTGACCAAGCGCTAACATGGTGGAACAGCCATGTTAACTATCTAACTTTGGTGGTGGCATATTCCATCGGCTGGGAAAAGTTGAAAGACATGCTGATGAAGGAATACTGTCCTCGAGGTGAAATACAAAAGCTCGAGCAAGAATTCTCGGGTCTACAAATGGTTGGATCCGACATCACTACCTACACAAATAGGTTCTGTGATTTGGAAAACTTATGCCCCGACATGGTTGCTCTCCAGAGCAAAAAGATCGAGAGATATATCTGGGGACTGTCGCCCCAGATCCAGTCAAGTGTGATCGCTTCCAGGCCTATTACCTTTGATAGCGCCAAGGAACTAGCATATTCCCTCATCGATCACCGGAAACCCCAGAACACAACAATCCCTACACCTGTACCACCAAAATCCAACCCCGACTACCACAAGAAGGGGTGGAATAAGAGGAAAAGAGGGGCTCCGCAAGGATCCTCCAATACGCAACAACTTGTGGCGATCAATGCTGCCACAGTAACTCCTGTTGCCCCTGTGAACCTCTTACCAGCAAAAACATATGTTGGGACTCTCCCGAAGTGCACCAAGTGCAACTTCCACCACCACGGACCTTGAAGGGAGATGCAGTGCTCTAACTGCAACAAGAAGGGGCACACCGCCCATTACTGCAAGGCTCCAACAGCTCAAGCCGCCCAGGTCCCAAACGCCGGGATGGGCCAAACTTGCTACGGATGTGGCGAGGTGGGCCATTACAAGAGGAACTGCTCTAAAGCGGGGATGGCAGGCGGAGTGGGAAGAGTTATGGCTCTAGGCCACGAGGAAGAAGTAGCTGATCCAACGATAGTTACTGGTACGTTCCTCCTCGATAACTCATATGCTTGCATACTTTTCGATAGTGGAGCCGAGAAAAGTTTTGTAAGTCACAAATTTGCACACCTGGTTAAACAAAAACCATGTGCATTAGATAATTCATTCACAGTAGAAATGGCTAACGGGAAAACAGAGAGTACAAACTGCATATACGTAGGTTGTACCTTAACTTTAGATAGCCATATTCTCAAGATAGATCTCATGCCAGTCACAATTAAACGTTTCGGCGTTATCATCGGTATGGATTGGTTGAGTCTTCTTCGTGCCGACATTATGTGCTTCGAAAAAGCAGTTCGTCTTAACCTTCCTAACAACGAAACTCTAATTATCTACGGCGACAAACCTAGTACGAGCCTTCGCATCATTTCGTGCATTCAAGCACATAAGTGCTTGCGGAAGGAGTACCATGCATTTCTCGCACACGTCGTCGATACCAGCCAAGAACAGAAAGACATCCAGAAAATCCTAGAAGTACGCGACTTTCCCGACATATTCCCAGAAGAACTTCCCGGTTTACCACCACAACGCCAAGTCGAGTTCAGAATCGACTTAGTGCCAGGGGCTACCCCCGTAGCAAAATCTCCTTATCGTCTGGCACCGGCTAAAATGCAGGAACTTTCCAGTCAACTTAACGAACTTCTCAAGAAAGGATTCATTCGACCAATCTTCTCACCATGGGGAGCACCGGTCTTGTTCGTCAAGAAGAGAGATGGATCATTTCGCATGTGCATCGACTATAGAGAACTCAACAAACTTACCATTAAAAATCGTTATCCTGTGCCCTACATTGACGATTTATTTGATCAACTTCAAGGAGCCAACTACTTCTCGAAGATAGATCTGCGATCCGGATACCACCAACTACGAGTGTTAGAGGAGGATTTTCCCAAGACAGCCTTCCGAACTCGTTATGGGCACTACGAGTTTGTAGCGATGCCATTTGGATTAACTAGCACGCCCGCAGTATTCATGGATCTGATGAATAGGGTGTGTCATCCTTACTTAGACCAGTTCGTCATCGTCTTCATTGATGACATACTCATCTACTCTCGAAGTAAGGAGGAGCATAGTCAACATCTTCGTAAAATCTTAGAAACATTGCGATCGGAGAAGCTCTACGCGAAGTTCTCAAAGTGCGAATTTTGGATTCGACAAGTCGAATTCTTGGGCCATGTAGTTAGCGAAGAAGGTATACACGTGGACCCTTCCAAAATTAAGGCAATCGAGAACTCGTCAGCACCAAAGACACCTACTGAAATTCATCAATTTCTAGGTCTAGCTGGCTACTATCGCAGGTTCATTCAGAACTTCTCCAGCATAGCGAAACCTCTTACAACCCTGACCCAGAAAGGCGTGGCCTTCGACTGGGAAGAGAAACAGGAAAGAGCGTTCCAAACGCTCAAACGAGCCTTGTGCACCGCCCCGATACTATCCCTTCCCGAAGGAATAAAAGACTTCATTGTCTATTGCGATGCATCCAATCAAGGACTCGGATGTGTTCTGATGCAACGAGGTAAAGTCATAGTCTATGCCTCGAGACAGCTGAAGACACATGAGGTTAACTACACAACCCACGATCTCGAGCTAGGAGCAGTTGTGTTTGCTCTGAAGATCTGGGGACATTACCTATATGGTACAAAAAGCACGATCATTACAGACCATAAGAGTCTACAGCACATTTTCGACCAGAAAGAGCTCAACATGAGACAACGACGGTGGGTCGAGCTACTTAGTGATTACGAATGCGAAATTCGTTATCATCCGGGTAAAGCCAATGTAGTAGCCGACGCGCTAATTCGGAAAGAATATACTGGTCGTAGAGTCAAGTCTTTGACTCTAACTATCCATTCACACTTGTCCACGCAAATAAAGGAGGCTCAGCTCGACGCTTTGAAACCTGAAAACGTGGCTGGTGAATCCCTTAGAGGGATGGATAAGAACTTGGAAGTCAAGGGTGGCGGAGCCTTATACCTCATGGATCGGATCTGGACACCGAAACACGGTGGCTTCAGAGACTTGGTCATGACCGAAGCTCACAACACTCATTATTCCGTCCACCAGGGTTCAGATAAGATGTATCTGGATCTTAAAAAGCTATACTGGTGGCCTAACATGAAAGCAGATATTGCTACCTTCGTTAGTAAATGCCTTACTTGCGCAAAGGTCAAGGTCGAATACCAGAAACCCTCCGGTCTTCTACAACAACCGGAGATAACAGAATGGAAGTGGGAGCGGATCACTATGGACTTCATAACCAAGTTACCCAAGATGACGGGTGGACTTGATTCCATATGGGTCATCATCGATAGACTGACCAAGTCTGCACACTTCCTACCGATCAAGGAAACAGACAAGATGGAGAAACTTACCAGAACTTACATTAGGGAGATTGTAAGGCTGCACGGTGTTCCTTTATCTATCATATCAGACCGAGATAGTAGATTCACTTCAAGGTTCTGGCAGTCATTACAAAGTTCCCTAGGAACTAGGCTGGACATGAGTACAGCCTACCATCCACAGACCGACGAGCAAAGTGAGAGAACTATCCAAACCTTAGAAGATATGTTGCACGCCTGTGTGATAGACTTTAGAAAAGCTTGGGATACTCATTTACCCCTTGTTGAATTTTCCTACAACAACAGTTATCACACGAGCATAAAGGCAGCTCCATTCGAGGCCCTCTATGGCCGAAAGTGCAGATCCCCTATGTGCTGGGCTGAAGTGGGTGATACCCAGTTAGCTAAGGGACGAGTTCCCAAAAGCACTCTCACGGGTCCGGAGATCATTCGGGAAACGACAGAGAAGATCGTTCAAATTCGTGAACGATTAAAAGCCTCTAGAGACCGACAGAAAAGCTACGCCGACAAGCGTAGGAAACCATTGGAGTTCCAGGTGGGCGACCGACTCCTACTGAAAGTCTCACCCTGGAAGGGCTTGATACGCTTTAGAAAGCGTGGGAAGCTCAATCCAGGATACATAGGGCCTTTCGAGATTCTCGCAAGAATCGGCCCTGTGGCTTACAAGCTCAATCTACCGAAGGAACTCAGTAACATACATCCTACCTTCCACGTGTCAAACTTGAAAAAGTGCCTATCCGACGAGACTCTTGTTATTCCACTCGACAAGATCGAGATCAACGAGAGCCTCAACTTCGTGGAGGAACTAGTAGAGATCATGGACCGAGAGGTCAAGGAAACAAAGCAGAGCCGTATCCCGATAGTGAAGGTGCGCTGGAACGCAAAGCGTGGACCGGAATTCACTTGGGAACGTGAGGATCAGATGAAACTGAAGTACCCTCACCTTTTTGCTTAGTTATTTGTAATTTCTTATCTGCTTAAATTCTAATTTCGGGACGAAATTCCTTCTAACGGGGGGATGATGTGACAACCCGAAATTTCCATTTGTACGAACAATATCTATTCAATAGAAGCCAGTCCAATTTCAGTGATTTTCAGACTTTTCCGAACAAGTTTGTGTACATTAGGGTTTACACTTCAGGGAATATCAGGAGAGTGGATGCTCCTGGGTTTGTGAAATTTGAACATTTCAAGTTTCATAATATTACAGTCCAAGTTCGAGAATAAAAGTATTCAGGACTATAAATAGTTTTCTGAATTAAATTAATTCATTATTCACAATTCCAACTAGAGAAAAGCCATTTTCTCTCTGACGGATCTTCGGGTTTTTATCCCAGATTGTGAGTAACTCTTTCTAGTAGTCTTAGAATACTTATTAGATGCTTATAACATGATTTAGATGGCTAAATCATTAGATCTAGGAGTTTACTCCCCAAGGTGTTCTTGGGCGGTAAACTCCCGAAACGAAGCCAAAGTCGAAACTTGTGTTATGATAAGGTCTTAGACTCTTATGTATGCATGTTAGGGACAAGAAAACAAGCCAAAATCCACCAAAGATTGGGACTTTACGGCCCAGAACTCTCATAGGCCGTAAACTCCATTTTCTAAACACTAAATGGTGTTTTGAGGACACTAGGACTTTAAGGCTTGCATCTAGGCTATTTTCCCAAGTAGTTTAAGGTCTTAAACACATCAAATGACACAAACAAATGTGAGTTTACGGCCCTAGTGTATCTTAGGCCGTAAACTCCATGTAAATGGACATAAAGGGTGTTTTCATTGCACCTAAAGCCCTAGACCTTTACAAGAAATTGTTCCACTTAAAATGAAGGAACAAAACTCACCAAAACCACTTATCAAAGTCAGTTTACGGCCAAGAGAATCCTCTTGGGTTGTAAACTCAAAGGAATGGCACCAAAGTGTGCCTAGGGTCCTCATTTGCCTTAAACAATTATCTAGAACATGTCCTTCAAAAGCAAGAGGCTTGAAAACAACAAAAACAACACCCCAAGGGAGTTTACGGCCGTAAACTCCAAGGGGAATGGCCTTGGGGCCGTAAACTCCTATTTGGAGTACTTCTAGACCTTCAACCCTTCCAAGGACTTAGCCACTAAGTTAGAATAATTCTAGAAAGCATTTGGGACTTCAAAACACACCAAACACACATGTTTGGGAGTTTATGGCCGTAAACTCAAGAGTTTACAACCGTAAACTCCATGTGTGATGGTTTATGGAGAGTAAACTCTCATATAGGGTCCTTTGGAAACCCTAAACACAAATACCCTGTCCCACAATAGCTTAGATGAAATCCTTACGGCTTAAAATACTTATATAAAGTGTTAACTATGTCTAGGATGTCTTAAACATTATCAATTAGTCATTTGAGTCTAATTAAGTGCATATATGTGTGATTATATGTTCATTAGGATCGTAGTGTGTGCACAAGTCCTCGCTTGACACCTAGCCATCCTATACCGTTCAGTTCATTCCAATCACCAACTACAGGTGAGTTCATACCCCTAATCAATGTTTTAAATGATTTTAAATGCTTTAATGGGGGGGGGGAATACAAGTAGAAACAAACATGTTATTAAATCATTGATACGTATTTTATAACTGTGTTTGTCATTTATCAGAGTTCACATGCTACAAAATGTGATGCATGAAATGGTTTTACATCTTAAAAACACATTGTTACCAAATGTTTTACCTCTAAAATGTTTATTAAAATGACATCAAGTCATTGTTAATTATTGTTCAAAACCCATCAGATGTCTTACAAAAACCATTTTTCATTCTTGAACTAAACTATGCATATACACTTATATTCTTATATATGTATTGATGTCATAGTTTGCATCTTTCATTTAGTTTCCCATACCCTTGAGTAGTAAGAGTGGGTAAACTTACATGGTCAACTAGTTATATTGCAGTAGATTATCATAGGGATAATTTGAAGATATGAAACATTACTTCTATTACAAGGAGTCACACAAGAGTCAGTTCATTCATGAGTCTATACTATACATTACCTGATACATGAATATGTTTACATATACTTACATGATACATGAACATGTTTACATGAACGCATTACATGAGTACCTTTACGTAGATACACTTATCTATGTACATTAACAGGAATACTTGTATCTTGAATTGCGAGGATGATTTATTAGTACCTTTTGTGTAAATCTTCCTGCCTATTCCACAGTACCTCGGAATATCTAAGACAGGACCCTATCCCATAGTACCTCGGGATACCTAGATGGGCCTCTATCCCACAGTACCTCGGGATATATGTACGGTACTAACCATTCCGGAACCCATTTGTTAGCAACAGTGGGTAATGAACATCTACGGATGCCTACGGTTATTACTTATACTAGGAGTACCTTTACAGGGAGTAACCCTTCCTTCCACCTGCTGCTGCTACATAGGACAATTGGACAATCTTCGGATGTCCATTAGGTTATATGTAATATGTTAGCCCTAGTACCTCGGGTCAACATTTACATTCGTCTTGTTAGCGCCAGTACCTCCGGCTAACACTTACATGATTATATTTTTCCTGTTTACTTTATTTTGTGATATCTTTCACATAAACGAGGAGTTAGACTAAGTACTTAGGTACTAGTCAATAGAAAGGAAAAACTATCATTTTACATAGTCATAACAAAACATTCGGGTCTTGGTAGAAGACTACACTTCATACGTACAGAATATTCGGGTCTTGGTAGAAGACTACATTTCATACTTATAGAAAATAAGGGTTTTTCTAGGGATTTCATACTTAACACAACATTTTCATTTAAAGGTTTACATGGCTTTCATAACAGATTTTCACAAACAAGGCAATGACACTTATATACTTATGAATTCACCAGCTTTAAAGCTGATAGTCGCTTTCAAAATAACTTGTATTCTCAGGTCATCAGTAGACAGGTACCGAGGCCAGGTTTTGAGAAGACGGAGCAGACAAGTCTCGTCTTTTATTTTGGTTGTATATTTTTGGTGTCTTATTACAATGAAAGAACACACATGTATTAAACTTTACTTATAATGCAATGGATGATGTTGTTGCTTGTTTATTATATTACATTGTTGTGATACTGTACATGACGTCCTCCACCCCTGAACGTTTCCGCCATTCGTGGTTTTGGGGTGTGACAGAAGGTTATAAAGAATATCGATTATCCCTTAGGAAAGCCTAAACTATAATCGTTGAGTGAATAAAATATACCATCTAGTATTACTAAATCGGTTAGTGCACTACTGGAACTTAATTATATATAGGCTGATCACCTACGTATAACTAAAGATGAGAAAGTGCAAGACCAAAATTGGTTATAGTGAGTGGTATGAACAGCCTAGGATCTGCTTAAATACTAAACAAAAATGGAAACCCTTATACGTACATAGCTATCAAGTTACATTAGGCTGCTAAAATACTTCTAAATGCTAGGATTCCATATATACAATTTAGTTAGGTCGAACTCTACATTTGCCTCTCCCGGATCAGCAAAAGAATTGTAATACATTATCGGATGCTCGTTAGTTAACCCATCTAGTATTGAGTCGTAAAAGGACCCCTCTATGGGATTGGAGTCCGGAGAGGAAGTTAGCAGTCAGTAACCTACCTAGGAGACCTACACACTATTCAACTGTGTCATCGACTCCTTAGGTCGACATCTTCATCGTCCTACACCGCATACCTTACCGACGGGCCAATTTATATCACTAGTCTCCCTAGGATGCTATAAGGATGTAACTCCAATTGTCTTGTTGTGTGCTGCTAACATAACAATAAGTATCTTCTAAATTAAGAAACCCTTGAGATACGTGGAATATAACGTAATGCATAAAATCAAAATTCCTTGTGAGCTTCGAGAGTTAAATCCAAAATATTTTCAAACGACGCACAAGCATATCTCTTATTTCCCCGAGCTTTTACCTCAACCCCTAAGGTTGGATCGCTTCTGACATTGTTCCTGTTCAAAGGGTTTAGTGTAGAGGGAAATCGACCAATTACGACATCATCCAAGATCTGGAGGAGCTATTACCTCTCAGACATCATTATAGAGAACTACTTCACGATGGGAGGTACCACCTTGACATAGTCTTCTTATCCTATTTCGGGGACATATCTGAACCTCGCTTGACACATATACAACCACATTTGGAATATGTGTGGCCACTATGATCTATTATTCTAAGCAACCTTAGAAGTACCCTTCATGTACCATGGAAGATAATTGACACCATCCCAATGTTGTCTCCTTGGATTATACATATAGTGACTCGCTGCTCCTAATGTACAAGGAATGTTTAGTCTAGTGCATGTTGTTGTATACATTATGCTGCTAACTAATAATATGAAAAAGGCCTTGGCCATTCCTTCTAGGTCGTTCTCTCTCTTTGAAGATTGTTTTGTGAATGTCTTAAGTGACTTCTCAAATGCGTATCTCTGGGCTTGCTCTTATCCATAAGAACTTCTTAGGAATTTTTGAACATACTTCTTTCGAGCTAGTTTTAGAATACCATCAACTATATTTCTCTATATTCCCATTCCTAAGATTTTCATACCACTCATTAGGTCATTGTCCTCAACCAATCCAAAGAACTATTTTTCCAAAATTTTGATATTCAGCATGTAGACTGAAAAACCATGTCAGATTTCAGTAATTCTAGAGGAATTGCCTAAACCTTCCGTGCCTAGGCAGGTCGTGTTTAGAATTGTCCTAATTTGTGGCGTAACACCTGTAGCTAAAGCATCGTACCGCTTAACACCAATCATAAATACAAGATCTATCTGTTCACCTCCAGAAACCCTTTGAAAAAGGGTTCATTTGTCCTAATTCTTCATGATAGGGTGCACTAGAACTATCCGTTAAAGAGAAAGATGGATAGATCGAATGTACATCGATTATAAAGAACTGAATAAGTTGATGATCAAGCAATGATACTCTCTTCCCAGAATCAACGATCTATTCGACCAACTATAATATGCCTCATACTTCTCTATGATCGCCCAACCACTAAATGTAGTGACACAAAAAAGTTAGGAATTTATTTTGGTAGAAACAATAAGATGTATTTAAATTGCTAAAACACAAGTTGCAACACGTCGACCCTGATTGTACCAAAAGGCATGGATAATTATAGCAAAATGAGCAAATGTTTCATCACAGTCTAACCCTTCAAGTGGACAAAAACTGATCTGATTTAGAATTGAGTAACAAACACACATTCAATCAAAGAAAAGAGGAAGAACATATCATGTAAATGCAATATGACTGGCTCCTGTTAGTCTGTAAAGTGTACAAGATATTCGAGAGTGTTTAATAACTGAAGAGTAGAAAAATGACTTTCGACTCAAGTACCTACACTATTTATAGGGTACAATAGACTCAGCAAAAAATACAACGTCAACACATTCTACCATCGAAAAAATGTGCCTTGTAAATACATATAGAGTCGAAATTACTTGGATTTCGGACCCTTACAGATTCAATGTATTTCGACTCTTAACTCTCTACTTTTCAACCCTAATATCTCCCCATTAGTAAGAGTAATCAAAATTATGCCATAAGCTTCAAAGTCTGAAGAAGTACATTGGTAACCTCCATATACCACAAAATTATCTTTCGAACCTCTGCCGGGTCTTCAACTTCATTCCTCTTGCAGTTGTGAATTCGAACAAGGAGATTTGTAAATTGAGGTTTCGTATACCTCTCTAAATCAATAAATTGAAACAGAATTTTCGTAAACTTCCCATTCTTATTCTTTTCTGGAAATACAACCAATGATGCTTGTAACAAAGTAATTTTCAAAACAAATTTTTCCTTTTTCAACAACCAAAATTACATTTAAAATCATTCTCAAAGGAGTATTTCACAATTGTTATTACTCAAAACACATTCCCAAGATCATAGACAAATATCCACTCTGTGTGTACGGTTCACGCCAGCGCCTTCCCACGGTCCTCGCTAATACCTGAAACACATACACAACAATTGTAAGCATAAATGCTTAGTGAGTTCCCGAAGATACCACATACAACACATACGCCACTCGAGGCTATAGCATGACCCTCCGGTCGATGTGTCTCAGTGGGACCCTCCAGTCCCGTAGCTCGTTGGACCCTCTGGTCCGGTTATAGCTCGTTGCACCCTCCAGCCCGATTTATATCATTGGACCCTCCGGTCCGGTCTATAAAATCATACAACATACATATATCACATAGCTCATAATCTCATACATAACACATAAGACCCTCTGTTCAACACATAATACCACTCTAGGTAACGTATAGTGACAGGACTCACCTCGTGTAACTCGGTAACTCGGAAATCTCGGACTCAGTGAAATAAGACCTAGCCTCCGCCTAATTATATGAAATAAACACTCATCATCAACATATTTCCCAAGGCTAGACCATTCCCTCTAATCACTCTCATGAAAGGTAAAAGACCATTTTACCCCTTACTTGGCTCAAATACACTAAAGTTGACCAAACCCTAAAAGTCAACAAAAGTCAACCCTTCGGGTTACGTTGCGCGTACCAAACATATACGTTGGGCGTACCCGGAGCCGTCACAGAATCGGGGTACACGACCCTTTACGCCGCGCGTACTGGGATTACGCCCAGCGTAATACCTAGCTTCCTTATCCATTTCATTTAGGTCTTAATCGGTTAAGACTTGCATCCAAAATTCAGATCTGACTCCTCTAATATGACTTAATCCATAAAGTTAAAACCTTTAAGCCTTTGGATGGATGTAAAGATCACTTTGTTCTCAAAACACCTTTCCTCTTTCCATAATGAGACTATAACTCATGCATGACACAAGATCCATGTCCAAGACTAGATTTTTATGAATCCATAACACAATATACACTAGAAAAGGTCAGATCTAAGCTCATGGAGACTCTTTGCACACAAAGTCTCCAACTTTGAACCAAAAACCCTAAAAATTGTCCAAAAAGCAAAACTTATGAAGAGAAAGGAAAGCTTTGAGCTTTTTACCTCAGAAGGGATCTCCAACCACTATAGAACTCAGATCTACACTTGTTCTTCAACTTCTAGCTCCAACAATGGCTCCTTCTTCTCCTTATTCACCTTGAAAAGATAACTTCAAGCTCAAAAACACACAAACACAAGCTAAAGCACGGATCTTAGCTCTCTAAGGACTCACTCAAGGGGATATGGGTGCTATGGCAAACGACTACATGTTCCTTTTATAGTGCACAAGCCAGAAATTAGGGTTTGCATCTGGGCTCACTACGCCCAGCGTAACCCCTGGGTATGCCCATCGTACCCCGGCGAGTCCGCATTCAATTTAAGCGCGTGAGTACGCGCGGCGTACGCCTCAGTACGCCCAGCGTACTCACCAATCCAACATACAACTTTAAGGGACTAATTTGCCAACTCTCCAAAATAGAAGGGTCATAAAGCTTACCTGGATTTCGGGCTGTTACAATTCTCCCCCACTAGAACCAGACTTCGCCCTCGTAGTCTCATGCCGCGAACAACTCCGAATGCTACTCCCGCATCTCCGACTCTGGCTTCCAGGTCAACTCGGACCCTCTCCGATGTTGCCACTGGACCTGAACCAGGGGCACTTCCTTGTTCCTCAGAACCTTGATCCTCCGATCCAAGATTGCGATCAGCTTCTCAGCATTTTTCAGACTTGCGTCCACCTGGATATCCTCTAATGGTACCACTGCCGACTCATCGGCAATACACTTCCTCAGCTACGACACGTGGAAGGTATCATGAATCTGGTCCAACTCCGTAGGTAGCTCCAAGCGATACGCTACTTTGCCCACCCTCGCAATCACTCTAAACGGCCCAATATACCGGGGTCCCAGCTTACTCCTCTTCCTGAATCGGATCACTCCCTTCCAAGGAGATACCTTCAGGAGCATGAAATCACCGACCTGGAACTCAAGTTCGGATCGTCGCCTATCCGCATAACTCTTCTGACGACTCTGAGTGGTCAATAACCTCTGTCTGACCTATCTTATCTGCTCTGTTGTCTGAAGCACTATCTCCGTACTACCCATCACACGTTGCCCTACCTCGCCCCAGCAAATGGGGGTACAACACCTCCTTCCCTACAACTGCTCAAAAGGTGGCATACCAATGCTCGAGTGATGATTGTTGTTATAGGAAAACTCAGCCAAGGGAAAATACATGTCTCAACTCCTGCCGAAATCCAGTAAACATGCCCGAAGCATGTCCTCGAGCGTCTGAATCATCCGCTCGCTCTGCCCGTCGGTCTGTGGGTGGTATGCGGTACTAAAATGCAGCCTTGTACCCAATTCCTCATGAAATTTCTTCCAGAATCTGGAAGTGAAACGCACATCTCAATCTGAGACGATCGAGATTGGTACTCCATGTCGTGATACTACCTCCCTAATGTACAACTCTGCCAGCCTCTCCACTGAAGAGCTCTCACTGATGCAAGGAAGTGAGCGCTCTTCGTCAACCTGTCTACAATCACCCAAATCGCATCGACACCCCTAGCCGTCCTCGGCAATTTGGTGATAAAATCCATGGTAATTTGTTCCCACTTCCATTCGGGAATCTCTAATGGCTGCAACTTACCATGCGGACGCTGGTGCTCGGCTTTAACCTTGTGACAGGTCAAGCACATCTCTACGAACCATGCGACATCCCTCTTCATATAGGGCCACCAATACTCCCTTTTTAGGTCCAAATACATCTTAGTGGCCTCGGGATGGATCGAGAACTTCGATCTATGCGCCTCCTCCATCAAGATGGTACGCGCTCCGCCCACAAACGGTACCCAAACCCGACCCTTAAAGATCACAAGTCCTCGACTATCGGTAACAAACTCCGATACCTGCCCGATCACTCGCTCCCTCTTGCGGTTCTCCGATCTCACGGCCTCCGCCTGGGCCCCTCGAATGGTGTCCCATACCAGAGTCATCATTGTCAATCTCATGCAAACATCTCGTATCAAGGCGCCCTCCGCCCTACAGCTCAGGGCATCGGCTACAACATTAGCCTTGCCCGGATGGTACAAGATCTCACAGTTGTAATCCTTCACCACATCCATCCATCTCCTCTGGCACATATTCAGGTTGGGTTGATCCATCAAATACTTCAAACTCTTGTGGTCCGTGTATATAGTACACCGAACCCCTTACAGATAGTGACGCCAGATCTTGAGGGCGAACACCACTGCCCCCAACTCCAGATCATGGGTGGGATACCTCGACTCATGAGTTTTCAGTTGCCTCGATGCATATACAATCACATGCCCCCTCTGCATAAGCACCGCTCCCAACCCTAATATCGATGCATCACAGTACACTACAAAATCCTCCATCCCTTCCGGGAGTGCGAGCACCGGAGCTTCGCACAATCTCTGACGAAGTGTCTCAAATGAGGTATGCTGCTCCGGACCCAATGAAAAAGCAACCCCCTTCTGGGTCATCTTGGTGAGTGGCACGACGATCTTAGAGAAATCCCTGATAAATCTCCTATAATAACCAGCCAACCCAAGGAAACTCCTTATCTCGGTAGGTGACCTTGGCACCTCCCAACTCATCACCGCCTCGATCTTTGCCGGATCGACCAATATCCCCTTCTGGTTAATGACGTGCCCTAGGAACTGGACCTCTCGTAACCAAAAATCACACTTGGAGAATTTAGCGTAAAGCCTCTCCGATCTCAAAACTCCGAGGATCTCCCTCAAATGCTCCTCATGCTGCTCTCTAGATCTTGAATACAGCAAGATATCGTCAATGAATGCGATCACCAAATGATCCATGATCGTCCTGCACACCCTATTCATGAGGTCCATGAACGCTGCTGGTGCATTGGTGAGCCCGAAAGGCATCACCACGAAGTCGTAATGCCCGTAATGAATCATGAACGTTGTCTTCTCGATATCTTCATTCCGAACCCTCATCTGATGATATCCCGACCTCAATTCTATCTTGGTGAACCAAGACGCTCCCTACAACTAATCCAACAGATCGTTGATCCTTGGTAACGGATAACGGTTCTTGACCGTCCGCTTGTTCAAATCCCGATAATCAATACACATCCGATGTGAACCATCCTTCTTCTTGACAAAAAGAATCGGCGCTCCCCAAGGTAAGCTACTCGGTCTAATAAACCTCTTCCCCAGCAGCTCCTGAAGTTGCAAGGGTAAATCCTACATCTCATTCGGCGCGAGGTGATAAGGCGCCTTGGCGATAGGTGCTGCTCCCAGAACCAAATCGATATGGAACTCCACTTGCCTCTCGGAAGGCACACCCGACAATTCCTCGGGGAAAACATCCAGAAACTCGCACACTATCGGAACCTCATCAATCGAACTTCGCCTCCCAGCGGCCACTTGCATGTCGAACACATAGGCTATGAATCCGCTCCAACCCTGCTGCAAACTCTGCCTCGCTGGCAGCCGAACAAAATGCTAACCCACATCGGGTTCCCTCGTAGTACACCATAAGTACTCCCCCACTAGGGTCTCGTATCGTTACCAACTGATGATCGCAGTCTATGATAGCTCCAAATCGGCTCAACCAATCCATGCCCACTATAACACACACGTCCCCCATCGCAATCGGGACCAGATCTATTGGGAACTCCACACCGAAGATCTCAAGTATACATCCTCGAATCATATCCGTAGCAAACACCGCTCGCTCGCTAGCTATGGAAACTCGCATAGGTCAACTCAACGTCTCTCGAAGGACACTAATGTGCTGACTAAATGCCAAGGAAACAAATAACCGACTCGCACCCGAGTCAAATAATACCAAAGCAGGCACAGAACTCACAAGAAAAGTACCTACACATATCATCATATAAGCACAATATCTCAACTCAAATAAAAGATAAATACAAAATACATACCAGCCACAACATCGGCCGCTTCGCGCACCTCCTCCGCAGTCAACTGGAAAGCTCTCCCATGAGCCTTTGGTGCCTCGGCCTTCACTGGCCGAACCTTGGTAGCCCTAGCAGCAGGCGCAGATCCCTATGCTGATCCCTGAAGTAGCTGAGGGCACTCGGCCTTCCGATGGCCGGTCTGGTTGCAATGGAAGCAAATCGAAAATCCTTTGGGGAAATCCCTCGCGATATGCCCCTCCTTCCCGCACTTGTAGCATACTACGGCCTGACACGACCCCTCGTGACTCTTGCCGCACTTCCCACAAGTGCGGCCCTTCGTGCTCCCAGATCTCGAATCAGCGGGTCTGGCCCGCTTGGCTGTCGGCTGAGACTGAGCCGGCCGCCGATCCATCCTCTGTGACTCGGCCTCCTCCCTGGCCTGAGTCTCCAACTCAATCTCCCTCTTCCGGGCATTTTCCTGGAGCTCAGCAAATGTCCAGTAAGTCGAGTTCGCCACGAACTCTCGAATATCTCTCCTCAAAACACTCAGATACCGGCTCATGCAAGCCTACTAAGAAGACACCTGCTCAGGGCAAAACATCGCCCTCTCATGAAACTTCATGGTAATAACTGTAACAGAATCAGTACCCTGCTTGAGGGCCAAGAACTCCTGGATCAACTGTTCCCTCTCCACTGGGGGAACATACTCGTCTCTGAACATGGCGGTGAATCTCTCCCAGGTCACCTCAGAAATCTCTGCCAGAGTGAAGCTCGCCGTCACGAACTTCAGCCAATCCTTCGCTCCTAAGCGGAGCTGGTTCAGAGCGAACCGTACCCTCAAGTGCTCTGGAGAAGAACACGTATAGAAACATCCCTCGATGTCAGCAATCCATCTCATCACAGCAATCGGGTCATGTGTCCCATCGAACTCTGGTGGCTTCGTGTTGTTGAACTCCCGAAACAACAACGAGTCACCTCCCTGAGGTCTGGCAGCAGCAACAGCAGTAGTAGCTGCAGCAGCTGCAGCCTCAGTCACTGTTGCATACCGCTTGTCAAAGGTCTCAATCAATGTGGTCTTGATGTCCCCTAACATCTCTGGAATCTTAGACCGGATGGCAGCAGCCACCTCCTCATGAATCAATCGACGGATCTCCTCGTCGCTGACACCACTGCTCTCAGGTGTGTGTCGTGTCCCAACCATGATGCCTTTGAAATACAACATATAAATATCAGAGACTCGATCGAGCATACTCGCACTCGAAAACGCAACCCTACTCGTCCTCCAATATCCAAAGGATTCTTACTTGGACTGCTCATTGATCCGGTGTCTTCAGTAGTACAGGCCCTATACTACTGACCACACCGCATCAGCATTCACCCCAAGTCCTCCTCCTTGGATCCCGAATCACAAGTACTCTACTCTCGCTATGCATTGGCTACCCTCCGATAGACCTCTCATGAGCTCCTAACTGCTATCTACTCGCTCTCAAGGCATCTCATAGCAGCAGTAATCTCCTAGGCTAAGGCATCACAAATCAGGCCACTCTAGTCCTAATATAAATACCTAGCCTACTCTAGCATGCATAACATAACATAGTATATCTCATAACACATAATGTAAGCGTATTTTGGGGATTCACCGTTCGGGCGCTGGCTGACCGTACACACTGCTCTGCTCTGGTTGTCTCAAAACTCCTTGCTCTTTTAGAAAATTTAGTTTTTATTGTTGAAAATTTCTCAAATCCTCAGTTTGAGTTTAGATACGCCCAAAGGTGTATCCGAGTCCCTCAAACCAAGGTTCTGATACCAACACATAACAATGTAATTTTCAAAACAAATTTTTCCTTTTTCAACAACCAAAATTACATTTAAAATCATTCTCAAAGGAGTATTTCACAATTGTTATTACTCAAAACACATTCCGAAGATCATAGACAAATATCCACTCTGTGTGTACGGTTCATGTCGGCACCTTCCCACGGTCCTCGCTAATACCTGAAACACATACACAACAACTGTAAGCATAAATGCTTAGTGAGTTCCCCAAGATACCGCATACAACACATACGCCACACGATGCTATAGCATGAACCTCCGGTCAATGTGGCTCAGCGGGACCTTCCAGTCTCGTAGCTCGTTGGACCCGTTGGTCCGGTCATAGCTCGTTCGACCCTCCGGCCCGGTCTGTATCGTTGGACCCTCCGGTCCGGTCTATAAAATCATACAATATACATATATCAAATAGCTCATAATCTCATACATAACACATAAGACCCTCTGGTCAACACATAATACCACTCTAGGTAATGTATAGTGAGAAGACTCACCTCGTGTAACTCGGTAACTCGGAAATCTCGAACTCAGTGAAATAAGACTTAGCCTCCGCCGAATCATATGGAATAAACACTCGTGATCAACATATTTCCCAATGCTAGACCATTCCCTCTAATCACTCTCAGGAAAGGTAAGAGACCATTTTACCCCTTACTTGGCTCAAATAAACTAAAGTTGACCAAACCCTAAAACTCAACAAAATTCAACCCTCCGGGTTACGCTACGCGTACCAAACATGTACGTTGGGCGTACCCGAAGCCTTCACAGAATCAGGGTACGCGGCCCTTACGCCGCCCGTACTGGGATTACGGCCAAAGTAATACCCAGCTTCCTTATCCATCTCATTCAGGTCTTAATCGGTTAAGACTTGCATCCAAAATTCATATCTGACTCCTCGAATATGACTTAATCCATAAAGTTGAAACCTTTAAGCCTTTGCATGGCTGTAAAGGTCACTTTGTTCTCAAAACACCTTTCCTATTTCCATAATGAGACTATAACTCATGCATGACACAAGATCCACGTCCAAGACTGGATTTTTATGAATCCACAACACAATATACACTAGAAAAGGTCAGATCTAAGCTCATGGAGACTCTTTGCACACAAAGTCTCCAACTTTGAACAAAAAACCCTAAAAATGGTCCAAAAAGCAAAACTTATGAAGAGGAAGGAAAGCTTTGAGCTTTTTTCCTCATAAGGGATCTCCAACCACTGTAGAACTCGGATCTACACTTGTTCTTCAACTTCTAGCTCCAACAATGGCTCCTTCTTCTCCTTCTTCACCTTGAAAAGATAACTTCAAGCTCAAAAACACACACAAAAGCTAAAGCACGGATCTCAGCTCTCTAAGGACTCACTCAAGGGGATATGGTGTCTAGGGAAAAGGACTACATGTTCCTTTTATAGTGCACAAGCCATAAATTAGGGTTTGCATGTGGGCTCACTATGCCCAGCGTAACCCCTGGGTATGCCCAGCGTAACCGGGCGAGTCCGCGTTCAAGTTAAGCGTATGAGTACGCGCGGCGTACACCTCAGTACAACCAGCGTACTCACCAATCCAACATATAACTTTAAGGGACTAATTTGCCAACTCTCCAAAATAGAAGGGTCATAAAGCTTACCTGGATTTCGGGCTGTTACAATGCTGATGTGATATCTCCCTATCTTCAAAATTTTCAATATTAAGCTTTCCTATCAACAAAGATTGAGGAACTTTTAAAGGCTTATTGATAGATAAAGCAAGCTCAATATCTGTGATAGCAAGGTAATCATAATAGTTGTCTATGAAAACCTTGATATGAGCAAAACCAATGATGAAACCATCCTTTTTGGTTTTAGTCAGATTTGAAACATCCACACTACTTAAAATCCTTGTGACAATTACCGTGTCATTTAATTCATCAGTTGGAAATCTGCAATTGAGAATTCACAAAAAACATCGTTCGCTCTTAAGACTACATAGTGAAAATTTTGCAAAAGTACTTCGAACAAGTTTTCTTGCAGTATAGTCATCACTTTCACAATCATCACAAATGACCATACTTCTGATTCATTTTTCCCAAAGATTGCATGGAATCGAATCTTCAGTCTTTTGAACTCATTTTTATCATTGAAATTTTCAATTATCTTGTACTAGGAAGACGTAAACAACATGTAGTTTATTAGGAAGTCAAGGTGATTGAAATTAGAATTCTCAATATCATAGCCCTTCTTAGGAACCTTGCAAAAGTAGTCATTTATCCTAATTAAAACAATACTATCAATTGTTTGATAACACCACTGATTGTTGGGATCACCCTTGTTCAAGCCACGTGGGGTCATTTTGTCTTTTCCTCATGATACTGTTGATTTGCCTTTGCTTCTCGATTTCAAGAGTTTGTTGCTCTTTCTTCTCTTCTTATGAAAGAACTATAGAGATAGCTTTTCCAATATTTCTTGGAACATCATTCGAAATAGGTGCAACTGAACTTGAACTTGAACCTCTAGCTCCTTCATTTATAGTGATCCCTTTTGTTAGTGATCTTGTAGTTGTTGTTGTTGAAGTGATGGTCAATGATATGGGAAGAGAAGTCAGAATTTGAGTCGAACTAAATTTACGAACAACAGTCCCTTTCTCATAATCTTTTGAGGTACCAACTCCTCCACATCCTTTCTCTCCCCCATGTGACACTTGCACCGCACGTGGATCATTAGTTGGTAATCGTAGAACAAACTCAAGGATGGGAGCAAGTTCTGATTTAATATTGCTCTCAATAGTCAAAATAAGTTAACATATTGACTCTTATGAAACTGATGAGTGATTCGAAAGATAAGTTTTTGAAATAGACTCCTTTATACTAGACAAAAACTCTTCCAACATGTAAACACCTGAGAATCCCTTTTCATCTTCTCTTCAAGCTTGTTCAAATACTTAGTGTTGAAATCCACCAACTTTATGATAGAAATCACCACCACATCAACTTTACTATGCAAGAAAGTGTAATTTTTCTCCATTTTTTCGATTCTTTGGACATCTCCAATTTGAGTTCAGCCACTTTAAGATCCACAGACTCTTTCATCTTCGTCACTTCTTCAACAAAATTATCATCACGCTCCTTTGAAATATCACGAAGCTTCTAAATCTCGTAATCAAATATTTTGGAATGAACAACCAACCATTTGACTTGTTTTTGTACAATGCTTTCAAGCAAGCTTCGAAAACGATTCTCTTGAGATTTCAAAAAATACTCCATCTCGACCCTAGTAACGAAATTCCTTCCCCAGTATTTGACTGTATTTGAAGAAGATAATTTATGTTGTTGTTGAGGATTTTGAATTTTTTTACCTGAAGTGATCATGTCATTAGGAATATTATCCTCCTTAGGATAGAATTGAAGATCAGCAAAAGACACCATGATCTCATCATCATTTGGTTCTTCTTCATGGATCACACTCTCAGCCTTTGTGGAATTAAAAGAGAAGAGGATGGTAAATGGTTCATGCATGATCGTGGAGTATTTTGGTGAGATGGTTGAAATTGGTATTGAAGTTGTGATGGGTGATGAAATTAGTGGTAAAGTAGTGAATGTTTCAAATATAGAAGTTTCGAGTATAGTTGAGATGATGGTTGACGTGGGAATGGGTGATGCTTCAAAAGTAGAAGTTAAATAGGATTCATTGTTCTGCACCCCTTCACCCATGTTGACATTTGTGTCCTTGTCAGAAAAGTGTACAAAAATGTATGGAGTTCAAACCTCCTCCATATTGGACTCGGTATGCCAAACCCCAGGTGGTATGAATGTTGTAGTTTGATCATTAGAATTGATGTTTGTATCTGTATTAGATACGTTTACATTGACATCAGGATCCCTTGTCGCCTTGATACTTGAGTTGAGAGGAGAATCCCTTTGAGGTGATCCAAGCACAAAATCTTCATGTCGAAAGTCCGATCTTCCACTATCCCTGTCATTATCAATTTTGACAGTGACATGGTCAAGTGGATCCTTGTGCGTCCTTTTCTTCTATTGAAACTTCTAAGCGATATCCAGGGGTTGACACTTCTTCGAGGCAGGTGAGATAGGTACAATTACATCTCTAAACAATACACCTCTCCTGTTGAACTAAGGCTTTCAAATCCTCTAGATACCCTAAGAATAAGTATGCAAAGAACCAACATGCCTTTGCTCAATAGTCTCGATTTTGGATTGTTGAACAGATTTTTTGATTGGAGAATCACGAGGTTTCTTTGTTGGTTTCATGGTATGCTTGAGAATTCCTCATTTCGAAGTAATAAATTCTTTCATAACCTCCTCTACCACAGTTGGTGGTTTCTCTGCCTTCTTCTTTTTCTTTGTAAGTTTAGAATATTTCGGAGAACCCTCGACCCCTTCAATGGAAAAACACCAATAGAAACAGAACAGTCAATTGAGTCCAAATATTGTACAAGAAGTAGATTTTGAGGTTCAACAGGCATGAGCATCGCATCAATATTACGAGCAACAGTAGGGAATATGGATATATCATCAACAAAAATTCGTGGAGAAGCCATAGTCGAAAACTCAACCTTTTAGACATCATAAGGAACCAAAATCCCCTCTTGGTGATATACATCCTTAAGAATCAAACTGCAGTAACGAGCACACGAAACACCATTAGTTATATTGGTGTGAGAAATTCTTGTTCCAAATTCCTCCCAGAGATGTGTGGTATAATCCCCATCTAGACAATAATATAGCCCAACAATTACTGAATAAACGTCCGGTTTGGCTTTGTCTAACCTTTAACTTCAACCTGTCAACCATCATAATAAGGTTCCAAAGAGAAAACTCCATATGCAGGGAAGACTTGACTTTTTGAAATTACTTATTCCAGTCAGAATTGGTCCATGCCCCATTTCATTAAACATGTGAAGAACTTCATCAGTAGAAACTTCATTGAAAGTACCTGAGATAGTGAACTTCATGATTTAGGCAGAATGCTTCTTTGTAAGCTTTCTCGTCTTTGAATTTTTCAGTTGAAATGTGACGACCTTCATAGTTTTTTTGAACACCGTAGTGGAATCAGCAAGAGAAATCCATGACATTGGAACCACAAATGAAGAAGGCAATGTTTTCGAAAGATTGGAGTTATTTAGGGTTTGAATTAACATATGTAATGGCTCTAGATACTGATCAACCGTGGGAACCAATCAAATATTAGTATTCTTAATCTTTATCATAGGTTGTGAGACATCTTCTTCATTATTATGGTTGATGGATCAATAGTTGTTTGAGGAGTAGCCATTGCCATTATTGTAGAAGAGTTTGAAGATGATGAACTGTTGGTGATTTTCGGAAATTTGATTTGAGAGCATAAAGTCTAAGAATAAAATCAATAATTTCTTTTTATAATCGACGATATTTTTGAATTTTAACTAGTAACCAATAGTACACTGCCACGTATTGTGTTGGTTACTTAACTGGCACCGGAAACATCTCCACGTCATAAAAGTGATCATCACATTTTCCTTGAATCTCATGAAAATCTTGAACTGTCATGTCCATCGGATCTTTCTTTGTTCCCAACCAGATAAGAACTGCCACATATTTCGAGCTATGATCGAGTACATCTTGTTGTTTTGATACCAATACAACATCATTCCTTCGCATAGAAGTAAGGCTCATTCACTTATGGGATTTGAAAGCGAAATCATATGCTAGTCTTTGCAAAATCAAAGT
Source organism: Lactuca sativa (assembly GCF_002870075.4). NCBI lineage: Eukaryota > Viridiplantae > Streptophyta > Magnoliopsida > Asterales > Asteraceae > Lactuca > Lactuca sativa. Next base: position 75,128,854 of record NC_056628.2, read on the forward strand.
TTCGAGTTGGTAGTACTGAAAACCTCAAGGATTTAAATGCAATTGTGTGCCAATGAATGAGAGAGAAGAAAATTCAAAAAATGTGGTTTTTTGTGATATCAAAATGCATTTGATTCGAAAGTAGTTGTATTCCAGGCAAAGATCTCTTCATTCGACATCAAAAGAGATGATGAAATGCTTGTGTGGTTTACCATGAATTACACTCGAATACTCGTTGATGAGCATAAAAGGGCTTCTTTTCCATTGGTTTTTTAAGGTAGGCTCAATTTTTTTTCAACACCACAATTTAACATAAGTATGATTCAACTGAACAAAATTACTTGGATGACCAGAGTTGTCAAGAACAAGAATGGTTGGATATGATTTGAAATAACAAAAAGTTAGAAAGATATTCAGACGAAAAATCACATTCCAATAAAAAAACCTTAGATCTTGTGAGACAAAAATGTATTGGTTTTAGAAAAGTTCATCAACATCACGCAAGTCCAATGGAAAATGATTCTGAATATCAAAAAGGTACTAAAATAAGTGTTTCGTTAAAATTTTCAACAAAAATGTTCACCTTCAGTTCCTTGAGTGTTAGGATTTTTGGGTTTCACCATCATCACAAAAAAATGATTGAGGATCATAAATACAGAGTGTTGCCATATATACATTCTGGTAGGTTTTTGTGACAACCCCATATTGTCCAAAAGCGATGTAACACTCAAAAGTCAAACACAACGAAAACTATTTGGAATCAACGAAATTAACCTCAAAAATAAAGTGTTCAAATATCTAAATTGGGATGCATCAAATATTAGATATCGTGCCAACGTTTCCAAAAACATAATGAACATTCGAAACCGAGTTATATTGAAGAAATTATAACCACGCGAATATTTACGGCTCACTGTTAAAACATTATTTAACGTAAAAAGTGAAATTACAATAAAATGCATTTTAGCCTTAAGTATCTAAACAAAAGTTGTAGAGTTCGTTAAACTGTAAATGTACATAAAAAGATTGCCCAAATTGGACCTCGTAAGAAGAAGTTACGAATTTTCTAAGTTTCGTAACAGTAGTAGAAGGCTAAAAACTCGAATTGAAGATCGAGCGGTATTTAGCTATCGCAACCTAAACGAAAGTTGAAGACCTTCACAATAGGAGTAAAATGATAAAAAGACAAATGAAAACCGACGTCGAATACAGAAGCTATGAATTTTTAACGAACTTTAGCAGTCCCGGCCTATTAAAAACATATCATTAAAAATAAAGTCAAAACTAGCCGACGGAGTCTAAATGAAAGTTGTAGAGCATAATCTCACCTATGCGTGGATATAAAGAACGCAAAAAACGGAGCCCATACGCGAAAGTTACAGCATTTAGAAGACGGAAGTCGGGATTACGCCCAGCGTAATATAGGAGTACGCCCAGCGTACTTAGGAGCAGGGTCGAGTCCCATCGGCTGCAGCTCTACGCCTAGCTAGACTCGAGTCGTAAGCCATGACGCAAAGTTACGCCCAGCGTAACCGAAGTACGCCCAGCGTACTCCGGTGGTACGCCCAGCGTACTCGACTTTCCAGGACTATAAATAGAAGGCATGAGCTACGGGTTTTAGCACACCTTCACTAAACTCTCAATCACTCTCTCATACTTTCAAGCTCCATAAGCTGTCCCGACGCCCTCAGTTTCCGTACCCGAGCCCCCGACGAAGATTCTACGCTACTGAGATCCCCGAAGAGCTCGAAGACGCAGCTTTCCGCGGTCGAAGTTCTGCTCGACTCTAGCCCCACTCTCTTCAAACCAAACAAGTGATTTCATACCCCTACCTTTCAAGTCTTTTCATGTTTTAGGGGGGAAATATAAGTACAATACAAGCAAAAGCATCGTTTTATAAACATAAATGTAACATCTATCTTATTGATTATCGATACCAACATCTTTACGTATAAAGGGCTAGTATATCATCAAGTTATCTTCACTAAGTGGAACATACCTTCTGAAAAACTATAGTGGGTATAGTTAGCAAGTTATTCATACATTTTTACATATACATCTTGAAAAACGAAATACTTTCAAATAAAGTAAAGTCTTTCTTATCGTAAATCTATTTATACTAAGCAATGTGAGATATTCAAACTTCAACGTACTCTTATGTATGCATTTCAAGTCCTGTATTATATACCATAATCTCTTGGAGGGAGAGCGTGATACTTGTGTATAGATCTATACGGGATTGACAACCCCGCACCTAAACTGTTAGCTACAGTTAGACCGGCAGGTCTGGGGTGACAAATGTCATAACACTACAACACCTGAAGAATGTTGCTACAGGCAGTCAATGTCATTAGTATGGTTATAAAACTCACATGAAAGTATAAAAACAAGTTTGATTTACGATATTTATATATGCATTCAGTGTTTACATTATTTTTGAACACAAAGTTTATCTTTATCATTCAAGTACGAAAAATACTAACGCACTCCAAATTTTGGGAACTTTTCAAACTATATATAGAAAATATTGGATTTTCTGAAAACCACGTTCATCGATTTTCTACCAAAAGGACATACTTTTCAATACAAAACACTTATGAACTCACCAACTTAATTGTTGACACTTTTTCGAAACCACTTGTATTTCTCAGGGAATCAGTAATACAGGTAACCACCAGCTTTTGAAGAAGGAACGTTAAAGACGTTATTATTAAACATTTATATCATCATATTGTAATATTCTTTTGCAAATATGTATAACGCAACAATATACGTTTTTATTATATATATGATGGTTGTGTTACTTTCTTTACAATATTCAATTGTTGTGATACTACGTGAAGTCATCCACCCCCGAATGTTTTCGCCATTCTGGTTTGAGGGTGTGACAGATTGGTATCAGATCATTGTTTATATTGAACTAAGTATATCGAACCACATAAGATATACAAACTATAAATGCAAAGGGGACCAAAAACCCTCTGACAAAACATTTTCATAAACAATATATTTTCTTTTAAAAATATACATTTTTACTCGCATGTATTAGTCTCGTATCATGACAAGTTTTCTAAAAAGTATTAAGGCAAGTTGCGACACTACGATTGGGCCTTGGGGTATGTAATCAAATCGAGAATAAATATAGCCTGATAAACTATATTTATCTTGGATTTGACCAATGTACGTCGAGGAATGGTCGTAGTGGACAACAAGCCAAAAACTTACCAAATAAAATGATTTTAGATTCGTCAATACTATAGGAGTATTGTTATAAATAATAGTACAATGAAAAACGTGCGCACCGTAAGATATAGTTAAACGTAGGATGTCATTAAATAGAAATTTCTTTTCTTATAAAATTCTCATACCTCTATCCTAATACAGACAAATGGCCGGATTCCATTTACCGGGAGATCCCTACTACCCAAACCAGGTCAACGGCGGCTGGATAGAAGAAGACCCGTAGGAAGACCCCGGAGGAAATCGAAGAGGAAGTTGAAGAAGAATTCGAAGTTGAAGTCGGAGAGGAATTCGAAGTCGACGAGGAGGTCGAGGAAATTACTAGTGGAACAGACTCCGAACCGGAAGTAATCGACCCTCCCATCCCTCATCCTCCCGAAATCAGACCATATCAACCGGGGCCCATTCCCATGTGGGGAAGCCACCTTTATTACTGGAGCCGCCAACTAGGTGTACGCCCTCCTTTCGGCATGTGTCGAGATTTTTACAATGTCAGTGGGGGAGGCTCAGCTGATCGAGCACTTCTTGTTATTGTAGGCACTATAGCTACTTAGAACTACCATGCGGACAAGCAAGCAGCCAGAGTTCGCGAGATCAATGCTGCTACACAGGGTAACGCCGCAAACATCCGTCGTTTGGAAGGACTACACGAAAATACCCAAATTTACACAGGGACGCTTCAGAATTAAATGGTGACAGCACTAGCAGAAATAAGAGAGGAGAAAGAACAACAAGCAGATTTCGAAAGGCGCTTGATGGGGATCAAGCAGTCGGATGCCGAATCCAGCTCCAAACGTACAACACGCCGCAAGTAGAACTTCCTCAACTCCAACAATTTTGATATAGCATAGGACCTCGGATAAAGTTTTTCTCTTATTTCCTTTGTATCTGTAATCGGAGACCTCTACATAGGTCGAAATTTACCTAAAACATGAAGCATAATGTAACACACCTTAGGTGTGACATATATATATAAATATGAAGTACTTCTTTATATACCTCTCGAAACTTATGGGATTAACTAAATTACTATACCTACCTTGAAACCATAAACTAAAGTCAAAACAAATTACAAAATACAACTAACCCTCTAGCTCACAATTGTCAAAACATTAGAAACTTATAGTATTCATTCTTATTTTCTCTACGAGAACATGCCTCCTCGTAGATCAGCACACAGAAACTCAACTCCAAACACCACCTCCACCACCTCCTCCAATTATGGATGCCGCTATGTTCCAAACTGCTGTAACCGCAGCGATGGCTCAAATGAGCAACAACGGGTCAGGAGGAGGAACAAACAGCTTTACAAATGGCCAAGGTCAAGGTCGTTCAAGGGTATGCACTTACAAAGATTTCACCAACGGAAAACCTATTCCCTTTTATGGGACTGGGGGAGTATTGGCCCTATCCCGATGGATAGAGAAAACGGAAGTTGTATTCGAAATTTGCGCATGCCCTGAAGAAAGAAAAGTATAATTTGTTGCTTTTACTTTCTCTGAACGCGCCCTGACATGGTGGAACGGCCACGTCAAGACACTAACCCTAGTGGTGGCGAACTCAATGGGTTGGGAAAACCTGAAACGAATGCTCCTTCGAGAGTACTGCCCAAGAGGCGAGATTCAGAAGCTCGAACAGGAATTGTGGGGCCTTTCGATGGTAGGCTGGGACATCACAGGCTACACCAACAGATTCAGTGATTTGATAACACTTTGCCCAGGGATGTTGATCCTGGAAAGCCAAAAGGTCGAGAGGTACATCTCGGGACTATCACCCCAACTTCGAGGTAGTGTGTTAGCTTCCAAACCCCTGACCTTCGACAGCGCCAAGGAACTGGCGCAATCTCTCGTTGATCATGGTGTCTGTCAAGGAGTCACAGCTATCATGGCTGAACCAACCAAAGGGAACAACAACAACGATATCAATGCCAACAAAAACAGCAAGAATAAATTCTGGAACAAGAGAAAGGGGCAAACTTCACAAGGACCTTCAAAGAAACAAATGGTTGCGGTTCATGCTGCTTCTACTCCCACCACAACTCCTGCTACCCCTGCGCCAACAAAACAATATGCAGGGAACCTACCCAAGTGCAGCAAATGCAACTATCATCACCACGGTAATTGCCGCGAGATACACTATAAGAACTGCAACAGGAAAGGGCACACTGCCCGTTTCTGTAAGGCACCAGCGCGACCAGTCACTCAAGTTCCTGGTACTGGGATAAGCCAGGCATGTTATGGGTGTGGAGAAACTGGGCACTTCAAGAGGGACTGCCCCAAAACAAGGAACGTTGGCCGTGTTGGGAGAGTGTTGGCAATAGGTCAAAATGAAGCAATAGCCGACCCAACGGTGGTTACGGGTACGTTTCTCCTCGACAACATTTATGCATGCATACTCTTTGACTGCGGTGCGGAGAGAAGTTTTGTGAGTCATAAATTCAAACACCTACTTAATCAAAGACCCCAACCACTCAATAAAATATTCACTGTAGAAATGGCTAACGGTAAAACGGAAAGCACAAGCGATATATACGTAGGGTGCACATTAAATTTAAATGAACACTTATTTCAAATCGACCTTATGCCCATTTCGATAAGAAGTTTTGATGTAATTATCGGTATGGACTGGTTAAGTCTTCACCATGCCGATATTCTTTGTCACGAAAAGGCTGTTCGCCTCAATCTACCTAACAGAGAAACCCTTGTCATATATGGAGACAAACCTAGTTCAAATTTACAAATCATCTCCTGTGTTAAAGCACAAAAATATCTTCGCAAGGAATATCATGCCTTTCTAGCCCACGTAGTAGACCAGAAACAAGAACCAAAGAACATTAAAGACATTCCGAAAGTCTGTAACTTCCTAGATATTTTCCCAGAAGATCTTCCAGGAATTCCACCAGAGCGCCAAGTTGAGTTCAGAATCGACTTAATCCCCGGAGCTACTCCAGTAACAAAGTCACCTTACCGTTTAGCCCAAGCCGAGATGCAGGAACTGTCCAGTCAATTAAATGAGCTGCTTAGCAAGGGCTTCATCAGACCGAGCTTCTCACCATGGGGAGCACCGGTCCTATTCGTGAAAAAGAAGGACGGATCCTTTTGCATGTGCATCGATTATCGGCAGCTGAACAAACTCACGATCAAGAACCGATATCCCCTACCGTGCATAGACGATCTGTTCGACCAACTGTAGGGAGCAATCTACTTCTCAAAGATCGATCTAAGATCTGGTTATCACCAACTGCGAGTGCTGGAAGGAGACATCCCCAAAACGGCCTTCAGAACATGCTATGGTCACTACGAGTTTGTAGTGATGCCCTTCAGGTTGACAAATGCTCCAGCAGTGTTCATGGACTTAATGAACCGAGTATGCCGTCCCTTCCTGGATAAATTCGTGATTGTGTTCATAGATGATATACTCATCTATTTAAGAAGCCAGGAAGAACACAGCCAACACCTCCGCCAAGTTTTGGAAACATTGAGGGCAAAGAAGCTTTACACAAAATTTTCGAAGTGCGAATTTTGGATCCGGGAAGTGGATTTCCTAGGACATGTAGTAAGAAAGGAGGGGATACACGTGGATCCTTCTAAGATCAACGCAATAGAGAGTTGGACAACTCCAAGAACCCCTACAGAAATCCTGCAATTTTTGGGTCTCGCCGGGTATTACCGAAGGTTCATACAAAATTTCTACAAGATTGCCAAGCCACTCACCACCCTAACTCAGAAGAGTGTGACCTTCGACTGGGGAGAAAAACAAGACACCGCATTTCAAACACTAAAGCAAGCCTTATGTAGTGCACCCATCCTAACCTTGCCAGAAGGAACGAAGGACTTCGTGGTCTATTGTGATGCATCGAACCAAGGACTCGAGTGTGTCCTGATGCAACGAGGGAAGGTCATTGGCTACGCCTTAAGTCAACTAAAGACGCATGAAGTGAACTACACAACGCACGATCTTGAGCTAGGAGCAGTCGCTTTCGCTCTAAAGATATGGAGGCACTATCTCTACGGCACAAAATGTACAATCTTCACCGACCATAAAAGCCTCCAACATATCCTCAACCAGAAAGAACTCAACATGAGACAAAGACGGTGGGTAGAACTACTAAATGATTATAAATGCGAGATTCGATATCATCCCGGAAAGGCTAACGTGGTGGCCGATGCACTCAGCAGGAAGGAATACTCAGGCCGCAGAGTGAAGTCTTTAACCATGACAATCCATTCACACCTGTCCACGCAAATCAAGGAAGCCCAAATAGAAGCCATAACATCTGAAAATGTGGCAGGGGAAGCCTTAAGGGGAATGGATAAGAAGTTTGAGGTCAAGAATGATGGAGTTCATTACTTCATGGATCGGATCTGGACGCCGAAGTTTGGCGGATTCAGAGAAGTCGTCATGAGCGAAGCCCATAAAACACGATACTCCATACACCCCGGCTCCGATAAGATGTATCTCGACCTCAAGAAATTGTACTGGTGGCCGAACATGAAAGCCGAAATTGCTACCTACGTGAGTAAATGTCTGACGTGCGCCAAGGTCAAGGTAGAATACCAAAAGCCCTCAGGATTGTTGCAACAACCAGAAATAACCAAATGGAAGTGGGAATGTATAACCATGGATTTCATAACCAAACTACCCAAAACGGCAAGCGGACTCGACACTATCTAGGTGATCGTCGACAGGTTAACTAAATCAGCGCACTTCCTACCGATCAAAGAGACGGATAAATTGGAGAAGCTAACTAGGACATACCTCAGAGAAATTCTACGACTACATGGTGTGCCCATATCCATTATCTCGGACCGAGATAGTAGATTCACCTCAAGGTTCTGGCAGTCACTACAAAAATCTCTAGGAACAAGACTGGACATGAGTACTGCTTATCACCCACAAACCGACGGCCAGAGTGAGAGAACGATACAAACCCTAGAAGATATGTTGAGATCTTTCGTAATCGATTTTGGCAAAGCATGGGATACCCATCTACCCTTGGTCGAGTTCTCGTACAACAATAGCTACCACACTAGTATCAAGGCTGCCCCGTTCGAAGCCCTCTACGGCCAAAAATGCATATCACCTCTATGCTGAGCCGAAGTGGGGGACACTCAACTAGCAAAAGGACAAGCAACAGACAACACACTCACTGGACCAGAAATCATAAGGGAAACTACGGAGAAAATTGTCCGGATCCGGGAACGTCTGAAAGCATCAAGGGATAGACAAAAGAGTTATGTGGATAAAAGACGGAAACCCTTGGAATTCCAGGTTGGAGATCGAGTCCTACTAAAAGTCTCGCCCTGGAAGGGGTTAATACGTTTCGGAAAGCGTGGGAAACTGAACCCAAGATACATCGGACCAGTCGAGATCCTTGCCAGGATCGGTCCAGTGGCTTACAAACTTAGATTACCTCAGGAGTTCCACAACGTACACCCTACCTTCCACGTATCAAACCTAAAGAAGTGCTTGTCTGATGAGACCCTTGCCATCCCTCTAGACGAAATTGTAGTAAATGAGAATCTCCAATTCATAGAGGAACCAGTAGAGATCATGGATCGGGAAATAAAAAGGACTAAACAAAGCCGCATACCTATTGTAAAGGTCCGCTGGAACGCCAAGCGAGGACCTGAATACACCTAGGAATGCGAGGATCGGATGAAACAAAAGTACCCCCATATGTTTCCTAACCTGTAAACTATATCTTAGATTAAATTTCGGGACGAAATTCCCCTAACGGGGGGATGATGTGACAACCCCATATTGTCCAAAAGCGATGTAACACTCAAAAGTCAAACACAACGAAAACTATTTGGAATCAACGAAATTAACCTCAAAAATAAAGTGTTCAAATATCTAAATTGGGAGCATCAAATATTAGATATTGTGCCAAGGTTTCCAAAAACATAAAGAACATTCGAAATCGAGTTATATTGAAGAAATTATAAACATGCGAATATTTACGGCTCACTGTTAAAACATTATTTAATGTAAAAAGTGAAATTACAATAAAATGCATTTTAGCCTTAAGTATCTAAACAAAAGTTGTAGAGTTCGTTAAAATGTAAACGTACATAAAAAGATTGCCCAAATTGGACCTCGTAAGAAGAAGTTACGAATTTTCTAAGTTTCGTAACAGTAGTAGCGGGCTAAAAACTCGAATTGAAGATCGAGCGGTATTTAGCTATCGCAACCTAAACGAAAGTTGAAGACCTTCACAATAGGAGTAAAATGATAAAAAGACAAATGAAAACTGACGTCGAATACAGAAGCTATGAATTTTTAACGAACTTTAGCAGTCCCGGCCTATTAAAAACATATCATTAAAAATAAAGTCAAAACTAGCCGACGGAGTCTAAATGAAAGTTGTAGAGCATAATCTCACCTATACGTGGATATAAAGAACGCAAAAAACGGAGCCCATACGCGAAAGTTACAGCATTTAGAAGACAGAAGTCGGGATTACGCCCAGCGTAATATAGGAGTACGCCCAGCGTACTTAGGAGCAGGGTCGAGTCCCATCGGCTACAGCTCTACGCCTAGCTAGACTCGAGTCGTAAGCCATGACGCAAAGTTACGCCCAGCATAACCGAAGTACGCCCAGCGTACTCCGGTGGTACGCCCAACGTACTCAACTTTCCAGCACTATAAATAGAAGGCATGAGCTATGGGTTTTAGCACACCTTCACTAAACTCTCAATCACTCTCTCGTACTTTCAAGCTCCAGAAGCTGTCCTGACGCCTTCAGTTTCCGCACTCGAGCCCCCGACGAAGATTCTACGCTACCGAGATCCCCGAAGAGCTCGAAGACGCAGCTTTCCGTAGTCGAAGTTCTGCTCGACTCTAGCCCCACTCTCTTCAAACCAAACAAGTGAGTTCATACCCCTACCTTTCAAGTCTTTTCATGTTTTAGGGGGGAAATATAAGTACAATACAAGCAAAAGTATCGTTTTATAAACATAAATGTAACATCTATTTTATTGATTATCGATACCAACATCTTTACGTATAAAGGGCTAGTATATCATCAAGTTATCTTCACTAAGTGGAACATACCTTCTGAAAAACTATAATGGGTATAGTTAGCAAGTTATTCATACATTTTTACATATACATTTTGAAAAACAAAATACTTTCAGATAAAGTAAAGTCTTTCTTATCATAAATCTATTTATACTAAGCAATGTGAGATATTCAAACTTCAACGTACTCTTATGTATGCATTTCAAGTCCTGTATTATATACCATAATCTCTTGGAGGGGGAGCGTGATACTTGTGTATAGATCTATACGGGATTGACAACCCCGCACCTAAACTGTTAGCTACAGTTTGACCGGCATTTCTGGGGTGACAAATGTCGTAACACTACAACACCTGAAGAATGTTGCTACAGGCAGTCAGTGTCATTAGTATGGTTATAAAACTCACATGGAAGAATAAAAACAAGTTTGATTTACGAGATTCATATATGCATTCAGTATTTACATTATTTTGGAACACAATGTTTTTCTTTATCATTCAAGTACGAAAAATACTAACGCACTCCAAATTTTGGGAACTTTTCAAACTATATATAGAAAATATTGGATTTTCTGAAAACCACGTTCATCGATTTTCTACCAAAAGGACATACTTTTCAATACAAAACACTTATGAACTCACCAACTTAATTGTTGACACTTTTTCGAAACCACTTGTATTTCTCAAGGAATCAGTAATACAGGTAACCACCAACTTTTGAAGAAGGAACGCTAAAGACGTTATTATTAAACATTTATATCATCATATTGTAATATTCTTTTGCAAATATGTATAACGCAACAATATACGTTTTTATTATATATATGATGGCTGTGTTACTTTCTTTACAATATTCAATTGTTGTGATACTACGGGAAGTCATCCACCCCCGAATGTTTCTGCCATTCTGGTTTGGGGATGTGCCAGTTTTGACCAGAGATGTCGAGGATATGTAGTGAAATGTGTGATCATGAAAGAAATTTTGGTGAAAAAGATTGGGTTTAAGAAATCATTATACCTCTGTGAAATATATGGACATTGCATAAATCTCTTTACTCAATATGAGAAGAGAAAGGTAGCTCCTACATTAATGTTAATATAGCCTAATTAGGAAGAAACATTCTTAGTGAGAGTTCCAATAAGGTGTCGAACACATAAAGTCTATGAGGCTTGAGGTGAAAACACAGAAGCATGCTTCTAGGGATGCATAACTAGTACACTAGTTTGAATGAATACATGTCCCCTCGATGGATGTGATCGTCGAGCAAGCACCGCAATTGCACGTTGTTACAATGAGACACAAATTGTTGAACAAAATATGAAATAAAAAAAAATCTTTTTGGATTTTTGTTTTTGGAAATCAAATACAAAAATAAGAAAATATTTTTGGATTTTTTATTTTTGAAAAGCGACGAACTTGAAAATGTTACTGAGAGACGTTCGATCTAGCAGATAACAACCCCCAATCATGTTGCACATCAAATAATTTTTATCATAAAAGTGAATTGAGTTCAGAATGATTAAGATGGAATTTGAATGCAAATGTTGAATGGACACAATAACTTCTAAACGGTTCAGAAAAACAACAACGAATCGTTAGCAATTCGATCAAGAAGAACATGAAACAGAACTTGCATCTATCATTCCCAATCCATTCAAAATCCTTAAGAATGATTTTTCATTCAATGGTTTTGTGAAAAATGTCTGCAAGTGGGTTTAAAAAAAAATGGACCTCAATGCTCCCATCTTCTACATGATCCTTTATGAAGTGATATCGAAGAGCAATGTGGTTGGTTTCCGAGTGTTGAACTGGATTGTGGCATATACGAATGGCACTTTGTGAATCACAATACAAAGGAATTTTCTTCATATTGATTGCGTAGTATCGCAATTGGCTTTAAATCCAAATTACTAGTGATGTACACGTAGCTGCATCTAGATACTCTGCTTCTGCAGTCGAAATCAAAACAAAAGTTTTCATTTTCGATTCCTAGCTTACAAGTTTTCCATCTAATAATTGACATCTGCCAGTTGTGCTTTTTCGATCAAGTTGACGTCCACCTAAATCCACATCTAAAAATCCTAATATAAACAATCTTGTCTTCGATGGATACTATAATCCCAACGAAACTAATCCTTTGAGGTATCGAAATATATTCTAAACAGCATTGAGATGGGGTTCTCTTGCGTTCGATTGGTACCTATCACAATTACATACATAAAACATAATATCAGGTCGACTTGCAGTTAAATACAAAAGAAAAACAATCGTGATTCGATATGTCATTAACTCCACTGCAGGCTTATCCAAGAAAGGAGTTAAGTGTGTGCCTACAACCACAGGTACATTAAACTTAGTGTTATTCGTCATTACGAATCTTTCAAGCAGCTTGCGCGTATATTTTTCTTGATTAATAAAGATGCCTTCCCTACTTTGGCGAATATGTAAACCCAGAAAAGTATTAATTTCCCCATCATACTCTTTTCACATTTGCGTTTTATGAGCTTCTCAAATTCCTTAGATAATAAAGGATCAGTCGACCAAAAATAATGTCATCGACAAAAACTTAAACAAGCATCAGAGGATCCCCTACTTTCTCTAAAAATAAAGTGGGATCAAATGATCCTTGTATAAATTTAGTAATTTTCAAAAATAATTGGTTAAAATTGCATACCAGGCACGAGGTGCTTGTTTCAACCCATAGAATACCTTATCTAAAATATAACAATAATCATCTTACTTATCATTGACGAAACCAGGTGGTTCTTCGACATAGAACATTTCCTCCAGAACTCCATTGAGGATTCACATTTGACATCCATTTGATAAACATCGAAATACTTATGCGTTGCATAAGTAAGAAAGATGTGTATCGCCTCGAGTCTTGCAACAGGGGCAAAGGTTTCCTCATAATCGATACCTTCTTGTTGAGAGTAACCTTTTACAACTAATTTTGATTTATTTTGAATCACATTACCTTCTTTATCAGTTTTATTTTTAAAAAATCCAGTTTAGACCAATTAACGATATATCCTTTATTTTAGGAAATAACCTCCAAACTTTGTTTTGTTTGAATTCAGCTAGTTCAGATTTCATTGCAACAACCCAGTCAGAGTGTTCTAATGCAACCTTTACTGTTTTTGGTTCTAGTTTTGAAATTAACACATTAAATATATAGTATTCTTGATGAACATTTTGGACTTTATTTTTGGCTTGAATCTGGGCTCTTGTCAAGACTCCAGAATTTGGAAGACCAAGAACCTCTTCCTTTGGATGATCGTGTGTTTATTTATCCATTGTTGGATATGCAGGATCAAAATCTAAAGGTGTAACTTCAAAAATATCATTCGCTTCTGAACCTTCTCTTGTATTCTAAATATTATCAGTGACATTATGATAATCATTAGTTTGATCATTGATATTATTAGGATTCAATCCACTTGGCTCCCCTTCGACATCAACATGGTCCAACACACGATCTTTCCCGATTTGAGCTGTAGTTCGCATATGCTCACCTTCAATAGTTGAATAAGGATTGTCATCACGTAATTTCGAACTCAAGTGCCCCTCCTCCCCCCCCCCTCCACTTGATAATCAGTTGAAATTTATGTTCTTTCAACATTCATTCTTGAAGTTGATGTAGAATGTGTGTCATTTTCCTCCCGTGTAATAGTTGAATCATCAGAATGTTTTGATTCTTTAGGAACTTGATTATTATCAACATGGTTTTCAGCATCAATCACGCTATTTGGAACTCCAAACATCAAATCATAAGAATTCATAATTTCAGATACATCATTTGTTTCGGCAATTATAGGTTTTTGAACAAAAGATTGTTCAACTCTTTTGAAGCAATAGTCATTGAATGTAAGTTTGAAAGTTTCTTCGATCATCTTATTCTTATGTTCAACACCCTATAGGCAACAAAGTTATGTAAATATCCCAAGAAGATTCCTTCATCAGTTTTCGACTAAAATTTAGAAAGATTGTCCTTGAGATTCATGATGAAACATTTGCACCCTAAAACATGAAAGAAGTGACCATTAGGTTTTCTTTTGTTTATAATTTCATAAGGTGTAATATTAAAATGATGATGAATGAAAGATCTATTTTGTGTGAAAAGAGCAGTCGAAACAGCTTCTACCCAAAGATACTGAGGCAAATTCGCATAAGTAAGCATAGGTTTGAGCAGCTTAACATAGAGAACAATTCCTCCTTTCAACAACACCATTTTGTTGCGGTGTGTAAGGGGATGAAAAATTTTGTGATTTTCCCAACTCATTCAAGAATAAATCTAGAAATCAATTCTTGAATTCTGATCTATTTTCACTCTTAATCCTTCAAACTTTCTTCTTAAACTCAACTCTATGTTTTTTATAAAGTAATTCACCACTTGACTAGTTTTAGACTTCTATCGAAGAAAGAAAACCCATGTAATCCTTGAAAAATCATCAACAATGACTAATATGTACTTCTTCTTATTGAATGTCTCAACGAAGAGTCACATAGGTCAATATGAAGAAGTTCCAAAGGTTTGATGATTTTGGAATCTATGACAGTTGGATGACCATGTTAATGTTGCTTTCCCTGTTCACAAGTAGCACACAATGAATCGTTAACAAATTTTAATGCAGGTAAGTGTTGAACAAGATCATTTAAAACCCGTTTGTTATGACTGTTGAAATTAAGATGGGATAGTCATCGATGCCATAACCAACTGAGGTATGAGGAAGCTCTGGACAACAAACACACATAAGGAATTCCAAAAATAGGTTTGATGTCAATAGTGAACATATCTCCTTTTCGTTTCAACTTTAGAAGTATCATCTTTGTTTCCTTGTTAGAGTGAATGATTCCATATTCATCAAAAAGAACCTGATTTCCAATGCCTACAATAAGTTATGAAACACTTATCAGATTATGTGTTAGTCCTTCAACATACGCAACTTTATTCACCATGAATTTTCCATTCATCGTTTTTCTATATCCATTGACCTTACATTTGTTTTTATTGCCAAACTTTACGACTCCTACATTGTCTAGCTTTTTAAAATCTCTCAAATTTTCCTTCCTCCCAGTCATTTGACATGAGCATCCACTATTAATGTACCAAATATCATCATATTGCTCGTCACTTAGTACCTGTGATCAATTAGAAAAATTTAGGTCCCCAAGACCTTTTGGATCCTTGCACATTACCTTGCAATGCATTATGAAATGATAAACCTATAACCCAACTATGAACTTCAACTTGAAACTGTCAATTAAGTCAATTTCATTGGATTTAGACATCAAAATGTAATCATTCAATGGGAAAGGTTCAACATTTACTTTCACTTTTTCATCCTATTTCTAAAATCCATTATCATTCTTCTTAGGAATTTCTTTCTACTTTTTCATAACCGTATTAGACTTGTGTGATGAAGAACTTCCACATCGAATCATTCAAGTATGCCTCGTAAGCAGATTGAATTTACTCTTGAGAGTACTTTCCCGACTGATGTTGTTTTTCCTTTTCCTTCTTGCCAATGATTGATGTTCCTCATGTTACTTCACCATTTACCAAATGACGCGTTCACCTTCTGCTTCGAATTAGGGTTTGGAAAGTGTGCATCTTTAGGTTTAAAAGGTTCATTTTGCTTTCCTTGAACGTCCAATTTTTCAAATTTTGGTTTTGGAAATGACCCTTTTTGTGGATTTTGAAAACGATTTTGGTATTGATTACAATAACCAACACAATTTTGGTGAAAACCATTTTGATTTTCTTCAAAATGTCTTTGAGCATGAGTTTGACAAAATTCCCATCGTCCAACAGTTTGAAGAAAATTTCGTTTTTCATTGTTTTTAACAAAATGTCCAATTCCATAGTTTTGACCAAAATTTCTTTCACTATCATTTTGAACATAGTTTCCATTTGCATGATTTTAACATTATGTGGTTGAAATTGATTTTGAACATTGTTTCGACTTTTTGGAAAACCATTTTGCTTTTGGGATGGTTAGTTATGAAATGATGTCTTATTTTGAGAAAATGTATGAACATGTTTAGATGATTTTTGCTTAAAAAACTTATGTTTTTGAAAACCTTTTACATTTTTCTAATAAGCTTTATTTCGTGCTTTTGTATTCGAAATACCTTCCTCACAAACCAATTTTTCTACATCTTTTTTGAAAAATTATGATTTTTCCTTTTGATGTTTTGAAGCATTGAGTAAAGAGTTACCACCTTTTCCTTTGTGCTTATTATCAACACTTGATTTTTCAGTTTTAACTTCCTAAACACGTTTTGGATTTTGTTGTTGAAAAGTTGTTGAGTTTTTATTCAAACCATTTTCAATTGGGTTTTGATTCGAATAAAAACCTTGTTTTGTCACTTTATTATTATCTCCTCAACTAGTTTGGTCAATTCTGGATTCACCTTATCAAAATTTCCTAAGGTGACAAATACGTGATTTGGAAATACAACTTCATATGAACCCTTGAGCTTTAGATAGACTACTAAATTTGATTCCAGGTAATGTTTTCCTATATCTTTCAACACCTTTTTGTGCTCCTTTGATTCTTCATAGACTTGTTAAACTACGACTCTTGGAATAGGTGTTTCATTCGAATCATCATCCTCATCGCTCACATAGTCTTCTACCACAACATGATCAAGAGGATCACAGACTTTACAGGTAGAAGATTGATCATTGTTAACCTTCGACATTGAATCATAACATATTTCGTTTTCTGTGGCCATCGAATTGACATTAATAACAGGTAATCCTGAGCAATTGACACTCTCTTCAGGCTGAATTTCGCTGATATTATCATAATCATATTCGATATCAGCAAAATTTTGTTGAAAATCAGAGGTCGAATTCTCAGACATGTTCAAAATTTTAACTTGTTCATTTTTTTAGAGCTTCATCAACAATATGCACAAGATCATCAGCATTCAACCATTCATAGTCTTAAATATTCCATACGCATATGAATTGTTAGGAATTTTATCATACTCAGATATTTTCTTTTCACAATCATATGAAGTTTGATCTATCTTTTCTCTCTTATAATCTAAGAAAGGAAACAACTTTTGATGTTGTTCTTTTCATATGTCAGATGAATGATGCAACTCAGTCAATTTAGCATAAAACACTTGGCTAAATTATAGTAAATATTCCTCTTTTTAATTAACAACATCTTATCAATCCTAATAGAATTTCTATCTACTGTAACATTTCTTAACTGAAGCTCTAAACTCTTAATGACACTCTTCTTAAATTCCTATTTGTTTCACACATTATATAGCAATGATTTTGAATGTTCAGCTTCTCTACTCATGGAAATCAACACATCATTAAGATAAGAAAGCGTATCATCAAAATTTGTTAAAACTGCATGATAAGTATTCGAAGGAATTTTAAGAGATTCAAGAAGTTTATGTACCTTTGCTGTCATAGGAGATTTGTTAGCAGTTATAGATACGAAACATCTTCCTGAGATCTTCTCTTCTTCAAAATCACATTCTACGAACTATGCATACATATCTCCATGTGTAGGATTTCGGATCTCTTTGTCATCAGACCTGGAAGACTAGATCTGATATGTACCTTCATCCTTATCTCCTCCTCAAGCCATCAAATATATTCCTTGGTTCGAGCTTTTATCTCCTCAATCTTTCCTACATAGTATGCTTCATCCTTCACTCTCTCCTTCTTTCCTCCTTCTTTCTCAACATATAGTCCTATGCTACTGATTTGACCCATTGTAGTAATTTAAATCATACCCAAATCACCTTTGAGCTTCATCTGCTTCTTCTCAACCACGTTCTTTACTTCCTTCTTTTCCTCATTCGATTCGAACTTCATACTCTTTTCCGGTTGAGCTATTCCCTTTAAACTCATTGTTGTTATTCTACTTCAAATTGAACGGCTTTTTGAAGAACTTCTTTACTTTGTTATTTAAATAGTAAGCCACTACTTCATCTTCAGAGTCAACTAGAAAGCCTTCTTCTTCAAGTTTAACTTCTTTAACAGATTCGATTTTAGAGTCATTGGTAGTCACTTTCGTCATCAGTGTCAATGGTCCACCTAAGCTTAACTTTCCTTCTTCAACAATTTCATTTATCTCACTTTCATCAGATTTAAGAACCTTATATAGATCAACCAATGAATAACCATCATAACTTTCTTGACTTTTGATCATCAGGCTAATGTTTCTCCATTATTTTCTCAATCCCATAAGAAAAGTAAGATTATATTCCAGAGTCGAACAAGTAACACCATATCGTGTACATATGAATATCAATTCGTTCAAACGATCATGTTAAGAATCTATTCATTCATCTTTCTGCTTGAACTCAACCATTTCCAATAAATATCGCTTCACAGAGCTTTTATTTTTCTTTTCATTTCCTTGATATTTTTCTTTCATTGTGTCATTAACCTCCTTTGATGTTTTACAACTTCGAACATAATTTTAATCTACTCGTGGAACAGAACCACGTAGTTCGAAGACATTTCTTGTCATTCACTTCCTGTTAACTCTTTCGCAAATCCATATCAGCAGTTGAACCAATAGTTCCAATATCTTCAAGCATATCGGGATGAAAATTTACCCTTTTGATACATCTCCATAGATCTTCATCTATTTCATTAATATAGTCCTCTATTATGTCAGCCCACTGCTCATAGTATTTTGGAATAAGCGTTGGAATCTTTGTAGATCATCCAAGCAAATGAGAGAAACTCGATATAGTGTTCATGTTAAATTTTGCCATTGTTGTACGGACAAATGAGATATTTGATTCAAAAAGAGATCTGAAAGGATAATGAAACAGAAATTGACTAGTAATCAATCGATCTAACAAACAGAGTGTAGAACAGAAAAAAAAACATCAAATTAAACAAGTTTTCTAATTCAATATTGTGGAATATTTTGAATCTGAAAGAGAGATTCAAAAAATATGAAAAAAACGAGAAAACTAAAATTAATTGAATTAATCCTGCGCTGATACCAAATGAAGTGAGTTAGAATTGAGTAACGAACACGTAATCAATCAAAGAAAGCAAGAAGAACACATCATATAAATATTATCTAATTGGCTCATATTAGTTTGAAAAGAGTACATGATATTCGAGAGTGTTTACAAACTAAAGAGCACAAAAATTACTCTCGACTCAAGTACCTACCCTATTTAAAGGTTACAACAGACTCAACAAAAAGTACAAGGTCTATACATTCTAGCATTAAAAACAAAATGTGCCTTGTAAATACATATAGAGTCGAAATCACTTGGATTTCATTCCCTTATAGACTCAATGTATTTCAACTCCTCACTATCTACGTTTCGACCCCTACAGAAACCTTGAGCCACAAGTCTAACTTTGTTTGTTATCAGAATCCCATCCTCATCGATTTTATTCCTGAAAACCCAATGAGTGCCAATTTTAGTCTTTCCTTGAGTTTTTGGAACAAGATTCCACACACAATGTCGTTCAAATTCATTTAGCTCATCTTGCATATCCTTGATCCAGTCGGCTTCTTTCAATACATCAACGACATTTTTTATTCAATCATTGAGATGAAATTAACAAACATGTAGAAGTTGTTGCTAACTATGTTGTGGGTGAGAATCCCAGAATTTACATCTCTAATGAGTTGAGATTTAGGTTGATCTCAAAGAATTATTAGATTAGAACTTTCATTTGTGTTACTTTGAGCAGAGTCTTCCTGATTTCATGGTTCGGCTTATTCAGGGATGACAGTCTATCGTCATAGATAGGTTGTGAACTGATTAATTGACCAACATTTGGTACAATGGGCTCGACGTTACTTGTAAAGAACTCAGGAAAGGGATCAAAGCGACTGTAAGTAAGTTCATTTAGAATTGATGAGCGGTGATCAAATCGATCATGAATGAATGAGTCTTTATCAAAGGTAACAGTAACTATTTCTTCAACAATTTTATTTGAAAGCCTTGGTTACATTGGAGTAACCTAGAAACACTCCTTCATCAACTTTTGCGACAAACTTCGAACGTTGATCTCTTTGATTCAAGATGTAACAAACACATTCAAACACATGAAAATAAGAGATGTCAAATTTCCTTCCTTTCAGTAGCTCATAAGCATTTTTCCCATGACTCTTAACAATGATAGACTAGTTTTAGGTGAAACAAGTTGTATTGATCTCTTAAACCCAAAATGATGAGGAAAGACTAGCTTCAACGACCATAGTTCTTCTAGCTTCAATGAAAGTTATATTTCTTCTCTCTGCAATACCATTTTGCTGAGGATTTCTAACTACTGAAATGTTCTGAGAAATTCCTGACATTTAGCAAAAGTCTTCCAGGGAGGAGTTTCTAAATTCAGTTTCATGATTACTACGTACTTGCCTTACTTTGTGATCATAGAGGATTTCCAACTACTTAATGAGGACAATGATTTCATCAGCAGCATCACTCTTCTTTCATAAAAAGAAAACCCATGTAAACCTTGAAATTCATTGACAATGACAAAAGTGTATTTCTTTCCAGCCCTTGACTTAACTGGAACTAGTCCAAACAGATCCATGTGAAGAAGATGAAGAGCTTTGACAATAGAAGAGAAGGAGTTTGGCTTGAAGGAAGACATTAGGAATTACTCTTACAAGCTACACATCTTGTCCTTGACATGCTGAGCACATCTTGTCCTTGAAAAACTCCACTTTAGGAATTACTCTTACAAGCTGATTCCCTACAATCTTCGAAATATTCTTGAATTTTAGATGTGATGGTCTCTTGTACCAAAGTCAATTTAGATGAGATTAAGCACGAGAAAAGAAGAAACGATGAAGAGAGTTCTCAGAAGAAAACATATCCATAACATAGATGTCGTTTTGTCGATTTGCAGTAAGAACAGTGATACTCTTTTGATCAACAACCTTTCCTTCTCTCTTGTTAAAGAGAACTTCATAGCCAGCGTCACACAGTTGGCTGATAGAAATGAGATTATGTTGAAGACCTTTTACATAAGAGACATTCTTGTAAACAACGAAGTTGCACTTGATGGATCCAAATCCCTTTGTAGCTCCCTTTCCATTATCTCCATACGTAACAGTTGGACCATCATTCTTTATGAAGTCTTCCAAAAGTGACTTGAATCTGGTCATATGTCTTGACCATCCGCTGTCTAAATACCAAATATGCTCTTTACCTTGATACACTGAGGTATCGTCCCATTCTGACTTGAGGTCCTTATCAGCATGAGGATGATTAACATTAAGGGTTCCAACATTGTCATGTGAAACGTCGGCATAAGATTCAACAATCTTAGCCATGTGACATTTTTACCTTCATCCTCTAAGGAGTTTTCCTTTTCAAAAGCTGAAGATAAAGTGATTTTCATCTCCTTAGCGGTTGAGTAGTTTTGGACCAAATGATAGACATAAAAGGGATTGAGTTTCTAATAGTAGTTCTTGCCTTTACATCAAGATGCAGCACCATTTTCTCTTTCATGTTATATTTGTTGGAATAGTGTCTAAGCCCGTAACTATATTTGGTATGTACTTGACCCGGTTGTGCATGGTCCTTTTGGGTTGCCTTCTCCATAGCAACTTGACAAGGTAATTTAAGGAGAAAGAGCGAGTATTATGATTTATTAATATATTATAAGAATAATATATTAAAGGAGAAATCATATTTATTTAATTAGTATTGGTCATAAATTAATTAAGAATTAATTTAGTGGTCAAAAGAGATTAATTGAATAAAGGGGTATAAACAGTCAAATGTGTGATAGTTGAGTTTTAGGTTAAGCAAACCTAATGGGCTTAAGGTGGAACGAAATTATGATGGGTAACCATCATATTTTCGTCCAAGGGCCTTATTCCAGAAGGTTCCATGGGCTGCTTTGTGGTTAAGCTGTCCATTAGGGTTTAGAGTGAAACCCTAGTAATCTGTAACTATAAATATGACCCCCTAGGGCATGAATTCGGCTACCACTTGATTCCAAGAGTACCCTAGGCCGAATTCTAGCCTCCCTCTTCCTCTCTCATATTGCCTTCTTGCTTGTGGGGTTTGTGAACCATTAGAGGAGTTGCATTTGTGACTCTAGGCTCAAAAGAAGAAGATATACAAGATCTAAGCCAACAATTGAAGAGGTAAACATCTAGATCTGATTCTATATGTTAGTTATGTTGTTTATATGCTAGATTAGGGTTTGTAAGTCTTGGAATCAAAGGATGTTCAATAGTGAAACCTAGATCCAAGCATTAGGGTTTGTATGAGCACATAGGAATGTTTCTTATGCATAAAACCCATCAGTGGTATCAGAGCTTTGATTGGTTTCAGTTGTATGTGATGCTTAACTGCTTTATTTGCTGAGAAAACGATTTTTGGTCCCTGCCCGACTCAACTCGGCAAGTTACTACCTGGACTCGGCGAGTTGACCCCTACTCGGCGAGTCCAGGCCTGACTCGGCGAGTCAGTTCGTCAGAATTAGGGTTTTTCGGGTTTTTGGCTGCTGTTTTGACTTGGACTTGATGCTTAATTGTTTTATGAAGTTAAAATCCGAATTTTATCTATATTAAGTGTTTATCCTTGCCAAAAGAATAGATAATTTCAAATCTTTTTAAATATTAGTTATTCATATGATAAATATGGATTATTTAAAAAATTATTTGGTAATTATCTAATGACTAAAATTAAGATTAGGTCAAATATATATAATTATGAAATTAATTGGTTAATTTGAATTATTTGTTATTTGATCCCTTCTATTTTGAAAAGTTCAAAACTTGCCCTCAAGTTTTGAAATTTGAATTTTGTAATTAAAAGTTTAATTTTGAATAATTTGAATTTCAAACCCTTAGAATTTTACAAGTTTAAAATTCAACCCTATACTATTATATATTACAAGCTTAATTAATATATATATGTATAACTTAAATGCTATTCTTACCGTTAGTAGGCCTCATTCACGAAGTCAGTCTACAAGGTGGGTATAAGGTTGCTGCCTATAAAATGGCGCTTAATGGGTGTATACTCACACCTACCGCTTGCTTGACTGGTGGAGGGTTGTTAGCCGAACGGGTAGGATAGGGCAACCCTCTACTCATTAAAAGTATAATGTTGAATACAAAGTAACTACATGCTTTTTGCAAATTCCCATTCCTAGTTACTTTAGGGTAAAATGTGAAAATGATGCTAATCCATGGAATTACACTTCATACCCATGTCAAACGTTGATGGAGCGCGTGTGGTTAACCGGCACATCAATTTGGGGATGACATAGGTAGCGAAGGGTGACTCGATGTTTGTCATAGATCAATAGAGCGTGTGTGGTTTACCGGCACATTGATTGGGTGATAGTGACATTGGGTGCACCACGTTAATTCGCATGGTTATTCACAAATTTGTTTGTGATCCTCGGCATCCCAGTCGCAAATTTGAAATGCATATCGAGATTTAAACATGCCATTGAAAAGTTCAATGAATCTCAAAGATCTAGGAGTTTTCAATACATTTAAAACCTAAATTGCTTTTTCGTTTTTCATGGTGAGAATTAGTGAATCGTCATTCACTTACCTTCAAATTATTTACTTTTAGAGTACGGCATCCCTTTCTAAGTTGTAAATAATGTTGTTGGATCCTAGCCCTAATTTCTCATTTGGGTGTTTAATTAGGGATTCAATTCTAATCAAACTTTGTTCCTTTCTTTTTCAGATGTTTGCTAACAACAACAACAACGCTTCTGGGTCATTCTCGTTGATGAACTTGTGTCAGAAAGTGACATTTGATGGTTCAAACTTCAACGAGTGGATGAGGTACATTCGCATGATCACACGCTACGAGGACAAAGAATATGTCCTCGATGAGAAGCTTGAGAAGATCATCCCAGATGTTGCTACTCCTGAGGAATTGGCCGCCTTTGAGGCCCACGAGCGTGATGCCACGAAAGTTCACTGCATCATGCTGGCCACCATGAACCTCGAACTCCAAAAGTCCTATGAGGACATGTATCCATATGAAATGCATCAGGATTTGTTGGACAGGTATCACCAGAGCGCGAGGCAAGAGCGCTATGAGATCATTACTAACATGATCACCGCTAAGATGGGGAGTGGAGAATCCCTAACCTCTCATTTGCAGAAAATGCAGAGGTATGTTGATCGTCTTCTCAAACTTAATGTTAAGTTTGATGAGGATTTGGCTATCGACATAATCCTCCACTCCTTGCCCTCCTGCTACAATCAGTTTAGGATGACCTACCATATGAACAAAGAGGAGGTCTCCTTGAGCAAGCTCCAAGGACTTTTGAGGACTGCTGAGAGCAACATCAAAGACAAATCCGTTGCACCGTCCCCTGCTGTGGCTGCTCCTGTGATGGCAATAGGTCAAGGAAAGGGCAAAAAGAGGAAGGCTCCATGTAAGAGCCACCATAAGGGGAAACCCCGTGATGGTTCGTCCTCAAGTGGGACCAAAGCTGGCTCCGTTAAACCCTCTTCCGATCCTAAAGAAGCAGAGTGCTTCTATTGCCACCAAAAGGGCCACTGGAAGTGAAGCTGCCCTCAATATCTGCAGGACATAAGAGATGGGAAGATCAAGCCCACATTTGCAAGTATGTATTCTATTAAATCTAATAACTCATCATTTGCTACTTCATGGGTTCTTGATACAGGATGTGGCTACTTCATGGAAGATGAACCTGATTATGGGAAACAGAAGATCTTCGCCTGTGACCAAAGTCGGTGTTTATTCTTTAGTGTTGAGTAATGGGTTAGGAATAGATTTAGAGAATTGCTGTTATTCGCCAGATATGGCAAGAAACATTATTTCTTTTCACGGGTTGTTTAGACAAGGTTTCAGATATTCGTTTGATAATAATAATGGTTCTATTAATGTTTATTTGAATGGTGTCTTTTATTTCAATGCATTACCTTGTAATGGGATTTATGAATCTGTGATGATTGTTGATAATTTTGGAAATAATGTTTTGAATATTGATTCGTCTACTAGTCTAGACAAAGCATGCTTGTGGCATTGTCGCCTTGGCCATGTCAACAAGAAACGCATAGCCCAACTCCAAAAGGATGGAGTGTTGGAGTCATTCGACCTTAGGGACGATGACACGTGTGAGTCTTGTTTACTTGGGAAGATGACCAAGTCACCCTTTACTAGCACTTGTGAAAGGGGTGAGGGTTTATTGGATCTCATACACACCAATGTGTGTGGACCCTTTAGATCCACCACAAGGGATGCTTGCCGCTTCTACGTGACTTTTACAGATGATTATAGTAGATATGGATATATCTACTTGATCAAGCAAAAGTCGGAAACCTTTGAAAAGTTCAAAGAGTTTAAGAATGAAGTGGAGAATCAGCTGGGCAGGAAAATCAAGATGCTTCGGTCAGACCGAGGAGGAGAGTACCTAAGTCTTGAGTTTCACGACTATCTAAAGGAATGCGGAATCGTTTCGCAATTGAAGCCTTCGAGAACGCCACAATTGAATGGTGTGGCTGAGAGGCGTAATCGGACCTTGTTGGACATGGTTCGTTCTATGATGAGTCGGACTTCGTTACCAATAGCTTTCTGGGGGTATGCCTTAGAGACTACCGCCCACATACTTAACTTAGTTCCCACCAAGAAGGTTTCCAAGACTCCTCACGAGATGTGGACAGGGAAGGCTCCCTCGTTGGCACATATCAAGGTTTGGGGTTGCGAGGCTTTCGTAAGACGAGAGACTCACGACAAACTAGAACCTCGTAGTGAGAAGTGTTATTTCATTGGCTATCCGCAGAAGTCTTTTGGCTACCTTTTCTATAGACCGAGTGACAATGTTGTCTTCGTTGCTAGAAGAGGGGTTTTCCGAGAAAGGGAATTAATAAGCCAAGAAGACAGTGGGAGGCAAATTGAACTTGAAGAGATTCAAGATCAAAGCGATGAAGGAACCTCGGACACTGGCACTCAACTTGAGGAGGAAACTCCTGTTGAACCTATTGACGAGTCCCTACCTCTTCGACGTTCCACTAGGGCTAGTTTTCCACCCCAGTTTTATGGTTTTCATATTACTACTGAAGGGGATACATTTATTAGTGATAGTACACTAGTAAATTTGGATGAACCTAGCAGCTATAAGGAAGCCATGGCAGGCCCAGAGTCTGCAAAATGGAAAGAGGCTACGGACAGTGAGATTCAGTCCATGTACGACAACCAAGTTTGGAATTTGGTTGATAATGTACCGGGTCGTAAGACAGTCGGGTGCAAGTGGATCTTCAAGAAGAAGACGGACATGGATGGGAAAGTGCATACTTATAAAGCGCGATTGGTTGCGAAGGGCTTTACTCAAACTCCCAGAGTTGACTATGATGAGACCTTCTCGCCAGTTGCGAAGATAAAGTCTATTAGGGTGATGTTTGCCATAGCTGCGTTTCATGATTATGAAATATGGCAGATGGACGTGAAAACCGCTTTCCTTAATGGAAAGTTGGCTGAGGATGTCTACATGAATCAGCCAGAGGGTTTTGTCGATGGGAAGCATCCAAATAGAGTATGCAAGCTTGAGAAATCCATTTATGGATTGAAACAAGCATCTCGCAGGTGGAATCTTTGTTTTGACGAGAAGGTTAAAGAGTTTGGCTTTCTGCGAATCGAAGATGAATCTTGTGTTTATGTCAAAGCCAGTGGGAGTATAGTAAGCTTCCTCGTATCGTATGTCGACGACATACTACTCATAGGAAACGATATCCCAACCTTGCAGGAGGTCAAGTCCTGGCTTGGGAAATGTTTCGCTATGAAGGACCTCGGAGAGGCTGCTTATATTCTAGGAATAAGAATAGTTAGAAACAGGGAAAAGAGACTGATAGGACTCAGTCAGGATACATACTTGGAAAAGGTACTAAAGCGTTTTAGTATGGAAAATTCCAAGAAAGGGGAGTTGCCAATCCAAAGCAATACCAAGCTGAGTAAGACTCAGAGCCCGAGTACAGAGACAGAGATAGCTGATATGAGTCGAGTACCTTATGCTTCTGCAGTAGGCTCTATCATGTACGCTATGACTTGTACTCGCCCTGATGTGGCCTTCGCCTTGAGCATGGTCAGCAGATATCAAGGGAACCCTGGTAGAGCACATTGGATTGCAGTTAAGAATATTCTTAAGTACCTTCAGAGGACCAAGGAATGGTTTCTAGTCCTCGGTGGGAGTGATGACTTAAGGGTACGAGGGTACAGTGACGCTAGTTTTCAGACGGATCGGGATAACTTCCGATCACAGTCGGGCTGGGTCTTTACCCTAAATGGAGGAGCAGTGACTTGGAAAAGTTCCGAGCAAGAGACCGTAGCTGATTCAATGTGCGAATCAGAGTATATTGCGGAGAGCGAAGCGTCAAAGGAGGCTATATGGTTGAAGAACTTCATTGGAGACCTTGGAGTTGTGCCATCCATAAAAGAGCCGATGGAAATTTTCTGTGATAATGAAGGTGCGGTTGCCTTGACCAAGGAACCGAGAGATCATGGCAGATCTCAACATATTGACAGAAAATACCATTTTATCAGACATCGGGTAGAAGAGGGACTCCTCGTTGTGAAGAGGGTATCATCAGAAGAGAACCCAGCAGATCCCCTTACGAAGGGACTGAGTAGGGTCAAACACTTGCAGCACGCTAAGAGCATTGGGCTGAAGGATGATATAAGTTTGGATTAGATAGGAAATGTGTAATAGATAGTTTGTACTTGACATTTGATGAATAAATGAAATTGTATTATTTATGAGTAAAGTTACTATCTTATGTTGGTTATTTATCTATTGTTTCCATTTTGCATGTTTTGACTTCCTGAATGATATGATTGTTCAAAAGGTCCACAGTCGGTCATATTTTGGAAGTAGATATGAATTAAGACTGTCATGAATTGTTTGTAGATTTTCTGAAAGGTTTTGGACATAGCAAAGGTTTGCTGCAAAGTTCATGAGTGCTTGTGAATATGAGTTGAGCATTGGAGAGCGAAGCGTCAAAGGAGGCTATATGGTTGAAGAACTTCATTGGAGACCTTGGAGTTGTGCCATCCATAAAAGAGCCGATGGAAATTTTCTGTGATAATGAAGGTGCGGTTGCCTTGACCAAGGAACCGAGAGATCATGGCAGATCTCAACATATTGACAGAAAATACCATTTTATCAGACATCGGGTAGAAGAGGGACTCCTCGTTGTGAAGAGGGTATCATCAGAAGAGAACCCAGCAGATCCCCTTACGAAGGGACTGAGTAGGGTCAAACACTTGCAGCACGCTAAGAGCATTGGGCTGAAGGATGATATAAGTTTGGATTAGATAGGAAATGTGTAATAGATAGTTTGTACTTGACATTTGATGAATAAATGAAATTGTATTATTTATGAGTAAAGTTACTATCTTATGTTGGTTATTTATCTATTGTTTCCATTTTGCATGTTTTGACTTCCTGAATGATATGATTGTTCAAAAGGTCCACAGTCGGTCATATTTTGGAAGTAGATATGAATTAAGACTGTCATGAATTGTTTGTAGATTTTCTGAAAGGTTTTGGACATAGCAAAGGTTTGCTGCAAAGTTCATGAGTGCTTGTGAATATGAGTTGAGCATTGGATTAAACCCGAGTTTGTTGTATCACTTAATGGTGTCTTATCTTAAGTGATCGCAAAGTGATAACATCATATAGTCTTAAAACTTAGAGATATGGTTGTTGTTTGCTGGTTGGTTATACATTGATAATGTGTAAACGCATCAGTAACTTGATGTTATAAAACACATTATTGTGTGTGATCCATTAGGAAATGATAGATGCATATGAGTCGAAGTTGATCTGTTCCTTTTATTCTATGAGGATAAAAGTGATATATTGGCCACTTGATGATTTGGTTTGACTTATGTGCCGGGCCCGGTCAGAATGAAGTTGATGTGTTCAACTAAATTCTATGTCAAACAAATCGGAAATCAAGGAACTACTGCTGGACAATAAGCATTGTCAGCATAATATCCAGAACAGAGGATTATACGATCCCTTATCTAAAGGACAAGTTGATCAGAGTTGACAGCGAAGTATAAGAGCTACGATTGCTAATCGGATTCTGAAGTCATATGTGAGATATAGTTACTAGACTTATCCAAGTGGGAGACTGTTGGAATAGTGTCTAAGCCCGTAACTATATTTGGTATGTACTTGACCCGGTTGTGCATGGTCCTTTTGGGTTGCCTTCTCCATAGCAACTTGACAAGGTAATTTAAGGAGAAAGAGAGAGTATTATGATTTATTAATATATTATAAGAATAATATATTAAAGGAGAAATCATATTTATTTAATTAGTATTGGTCATAAATTAATTAAGAATTAATTTAGTGGTCAAAAGAGATTAATTGAATAAAGGGGTATAAACTGTCAAATGTGTGATAGTTGAGTTTTAGGTTAAGCAAACCTAATGGGCTTAAGGTGGAACGAAATTATGATGGGTAACCATCATATTTTCGTCCAAGGGCCTTATTCCAGAAGGTTCCATGGGCTGCTTTGTGGTTAAGCTGTCCATTAGGGTTTAGAGTGAAACCCTAGTAATCTGTAACTATAAATATGACCCCCTAGGGCATGAATTCGGCTACCACTTGATTCCAAGAGTACCCTAGGCCGAATTCTAGCCTCCCTCTTCCTCTCTCATATTGCCTTCTTGCTTGTGGGGTTTGTGAACCATTAGAGGAGTTGCATTTGTGACTCTAGGCTCAAAAGAAGAAGATATACAAGATCTAAGCCAACAATTGAAGAGGTAAACATCTAGATCTGATTCTATATGTTAGTTATGTTGTTTATATGCTAGATTAGGATTTGTAAGTCTTGGAATCAAAGCATGTTCAATAGTGAAACCTAGATCCAAGCATTAGGGTTTGTATGAGCACATAGGAATGTTTCTTATGCATAAAACCCATCAATATCTGGGAACATATTTCCATTTCAACTTACTACGAGATGCATCAACATTGGTTGACTTATGCATAGCGACGATAGGACCTTTATTGATGACATCGAGCTTATCAAGTCCATGACATCGAGAGCTTCCATGGCCTTTGATTTCCAAATAGAGAAGTTTTTTATGGGTTTTAAGCATTCTAACACTCCTATGGTGTACATGAAACCTTAGATGCTTTGGATCTATGTTTTCTCTAATTATACATGCAATATTATTTCCAAAGCATTAAGCGTACAACTAGCATACAAATGACATAAGCATCATAGAAATGAGTTATAGAATTACCTCTTTGTTGTAGCTTGTAGTTTTGGCCTTCAACAACTTAGCACCAATAGTACGAATGCCTCAAATGGAATCACAACACACCATTGGACAAAGGATGACTTTTGAGAGAATATCCTCACACCAAAATCGGCTCAACGATCTTTCAAAAACTAGTAAACCATTTTGGAGGCTAAAGGGCTTCTTATATAGTGTGGCTTAATTAGGGTTTCACTATGCAAAACCCTAATGTGCATGACTTTCCACATTCCTTAGGCTCCATGGATTTTAACCTCCATGTAGTATCCATGGTTCATCGCATGGGTTGAGCCCAACATAAAGAGCTATGGATCACAAGCCCAATTTATAAGAATGAATGATTTATCAAATCAATCCCCATTTATTTAATTAGTCTCTTTTGATCACAAAATTAATTCCAAACTAATTCTTGATCAATAATAATTAAATAATATGATTTCATATTAATATATTAGAACTTATAATATATTAACAAATCATAAATAACCTCTTCTCAAAAGTCCATCCTATCAAATTGTCCTAATGATATGCAACCTAAATGGACCATGCTACTCTCGGGTCAAGTACATACCAATTATAGTTATCGACTTAGACACTAATCCAACAGTTTTGTTTATCAAATGGAGGGATGTTGTTGCAGACATTTGATTTTGGAGTGAGGGAGGTCGACATAATTACTTGACTGTATCAAAAACCCGCTTCGATGCAAATTAAATGTTTGTATCGATCAGATACACTTCAAGTATAAAGATGAAAGTAAAGCTTAATATAACAAAATAAAGAATAGAAAGTTAATGACACAGATAGTTCTCCAAATTGTTATTTCACCAAGAAAGGGTTTTATCGTCATCAAGAGACGGGTTGTAATAAAGACGATTACAACACCAAGTCGTATTGTACAACATTAGGGTTTACCCTAATGTTGTCTATATATATATATATATATATATATATATATATATATATATATATATATATATATATATATATATATATATATATATATATATATTGTGACATCCCCATTTTCACGGCCAGAAAAGACCGATTTTGTTTATGCGTTACGAAAATCAAAGTGCCTCTTTTAATAAAAATGTTGCGGAATTTGTTCCCAGTAAAACATGATAAATACGTTATCAAAGCATTTCCGAAGAAAAGTATTTTTATTCATTTTAAAACATTTGGGATTTGATCATCAATACAGAAACATAAGCATAAACAGAACTTACATTCATTATCACTAGTGATTTATATCTCGTTAATCTTTCAGTGTAATGTGACTTCATAACAACACCTATGATATAAATAAACTGAGCGGGTCAGGTTGGGAAACCTGGTAAGTACATAGGGTTTTCAACCCACAATAATATAACTATTATGTTTAAAAAATTAAGCAATCAACCCAATTACCCATCCCCATTATCTTCTTTATTCTTAAGGATCTACCCTAAGAATCAACTATTCCTCGTTCATTTATTCCTAAGGATCATCCTAAGGAATCAACACGAAGTCCATCGTTTCCATGGTTTACAAAACAGGAACTAAGTATGCATAGTCGCTAGGGGTTAGGCATCAAGTCTGCATGATCGCCAAGGTTTACACAACGGGCACTAAGTCTACATAGTCGCCAGGGTTTAGGCATCAAGTCTGCATGATCGCCAAGGTTTAGGCACCAAGTCTGCATGGTCGGCAAGGTTTAGAGTACACCGGGTAAACACATCGTTCTCAACACCTACAGGTTGCGAGCCTGCTAGTGTTCCACTTGACTGTTTAGAATAGTCTGTGGTTGTCATTCATACTCTGTTGAATGACGCGGCCATCGTTTGGGAAAAGGCTTCTCACATCGTCCATCTCTCACCCTCACCTCATGGTCTATAACACCTCTTAGCTCATCATCAAACTCATATTCCATCTATTACATCTACCCATGTTTTACCCCAACATGATCGTAGATATAAAATACATATATAAAATCGTTCATCCAACATAGACAGCATAGACAGCAAGTAATCAGATAATATGCACACATAGCATGTAATTTCTATAAAATACTTCATATCTATGTGTAAGATGAAAGTAACTATGCACTCACCTGAGAAGGTGGTGACTCGGTACTCGGACAGCGCTTCGTTTCCTTTAAAATAATTTCCTTCGATGAAACCTAGTATTATTACCACTAGATTTTAGT
Organism: Lactuca sativa; assembly: GCF_002870075.4. Lineage (NCBI taxonomy): Eukaryota > Viridiplantae > Streptophyta > Magnoliopsida > Asterales > Asteraceae > Lactuca > Lactuca sativa. The sequence continues at coordinate 75,161,533 of NC_056628.2, forward strand.
CTAATATTTACCGTGACTAATTATTAGTCTTATTATTATTATTATATAATCATTTAAACAATACTTTCCAACCACTATGTACAGACAGGGGCCAGACATAAAACACCGGAGGGCAGGACCATTTTGGCGTATAGCACTTCTGAAATCCAACAACCCTATGCGGCCCTTTAAACCAGATTCCCCGTACCGCGAGTAGTTAAAAAGATATTATAACGACACTTATATAAGACATAATAATAGCTCAAATATTTATTATAAGTTCATAATAACAATATTAATTTTAAATATAAGATATATTAAAATAGGATAAGCATAACTTACTTACAATGGAATTTTAGCTAGGAGTCGGGCTCTGCAAGGGCAGAACTTCGTCGCTGAATCTTTCTAAGAAAGATTCGTGCAGCGCTTCAGCGCTCACCTTACTATACTAAAAACTACAGAAAGAGAAGTCGAATCACGAGGGAACGAAATGCTTGCGGGATAAGGAGAGAAAGACTCTTGAATCAAGAGAATGGTGCAAGAAATATGAGAGCCCAAGGCTCTTATTTATACTAATTGAATTTTCAAAAACTACTCTCCATAATTACTTAATGACCTTTTAGTTATATAAACAACTAAACACCCCTCTATAATACTATTTTAAATGGATTTAATGATATTTGTACTAAACTAATTTCAAAAGAACTCAACATTAGTCTTATAATGACCGCATCGTCGATACCTTTTTAATGATATATACATATGTATATATATATATATATATATATATATATATATATATGTGTGTGTGTGTGTACGTATATATGATTTATACTTTATTTTAATACGTAAATATGCTATTATAATGTGTAACTCGTTCATACGAACTCCGTTTTTTACGTTCTTTATATCCACGCGTAGGTGGAGACGTACTCTACATCTTTTGTTTAGACTCTGTTGGCTAATTTTGAATTTATTTTTAAAGTTATATTTTTAAGAGGCCGGGACAGGATTGGTCCATTAAAATCTCATAACTTCTTCATCCGATGTCCATTTTCGTCTGTCTTTTTATCGTTACACTAATAATAACGAGATATTTGATTCTCATTTAGGTTGTGTCGGCTAAAAACCGCTTGATCTAATACTCGAACTTCGGGCTGTACACCGCTAAGCCGAAACTTCGAAATATCATAACTTCCTCATAAGAAGTCAGATTTGGGCGTTCTTTTTATGGACGTTCTCAGGTTAACATATTCTACTACTTTCATTTACATTACTAAGGCTAAAAGTCGCTCTATCATAAATTCACTATTTACGACTTCGCGGTGTCGTGCCGGTTCCGTCACTAAACTTCGACGGGTCATAAATTCTTCGTTATAACTCAGATTTCGGCGCTCTTTATATGTACGCTGTAACACTGTGAATTTCAAAATAATTTTTTGCATAATATAAAAACATATTCATTTAATTTTTCATAAAACATCAGTTTTTGAAACTCCAATCAATGTCATACAATGAATCCCAAGATCACATAACATAAATATCCCATGTGTGTGTACTGATCAAGTCGGCGCCTTCCCATGGTCATCACTAGTACCTGAAACAAATAACACCAACACTGTAAGCACAAAGCTTAGTGAGTTCCCCAAAATACCACACATAACACATATTAGCCACTCGAGGCTATAACTCTGTGGGTCTGTGGACCCTACTCTGTGAACCCTCTGGTTCTAACTCTGGGAACCTTCCGGTTCCAACTCTATAAACATGCACAGCATAAATCACATAGAAATAATGCAGTACAACACATAACATACATATAGCATACAAATACTCTGTCACATAACTCTGATTACCTACTCAAGGTAAAGTATAGTGAGAAGACTCACCTTGTGTATCTCGATAACTCGCAAATCCCGGAAATCACTCGCGCTCGATCCTCCGAGCTATAATCCTCTTATAACACCATATATCTCTAATTAGCACTTCCACAACTAAGGTTGACTACCCCTATCAAGTCAACACTGGTCAACTCTAGTCAACGGTCAACGGTCAACTTTGACCGGACTCGGCGAGTGCACTAGAGCCACTCGGCGAGTCTATATGTGTGCACTGACTTCCTAGGATCCTCTCTTGACACGTCGAGTACTTCCCTGACTCGACGAGTTCCACCTGGCATGAATCGCGGGGCCACCACGACTCAACTCGCCGAGTCTCAAGAACAACTCGGCGAGTTCCAGCTTGACTCAGTCCACTCGACAACCCTCTCTGACTCACTGAGTCAACCCCTTAACTCGGCAAGACCACTCGTTGAGTGGTTAAGGAAAATCTTCATGCTACTCGCCGAGTCTGTTCTTCGGACTCGGCGAGTCTAAGCCATGCATGAACTCAAACTCACTCCTGAGGTCAGATCCGTTCTAGTAACTCATAGATCCAGTCCTTCCAAGCACATTTATCACGTAAAGTTACAATCTTGGCTACCATGCTACGCCTACAAGGCTTCTTTTGGTGAAATGACATCTAAAATGGTAACCTAAGTCCATAACTCAAAAGGAAAGGCATAAAGCAGAGCATTTGGGACTCTCTGGACCTACTAAGGTCCATATCTAGGTACCAATTCCCCATGGGACCTCTCACACTCCAATTACAAGGTAAACAATGCATGAAGAAACCCTAGATTTGACCATATAAATAAAAACACGAGAATAAGCTCTGAATATTACCTCAAATAGCTTCCTCTGCCGAAATGGAAGTAGATCCAAGCTCCCCAACTCTCCTAGCTTGGCCTTCCTCTTCCCTTCTTGCTAACACACACAAGAATGGTGAATAATGGCCTCTTTTCTCACTCACAAGGACTCTCAAATGCTCTGGTGCTCTCAAGTTCGAAGGTAGCCGCAATGAAGGGTTATAAGGTCCTTTAAATAGGGCTCAGGGCCAGGAAATTAGGGTTTCATTAAACAGCGTGGACTCGCCGAGTCCACTCTTGGACTCGCCGAGTCCGGACGCGAACCCGCGTCCAAAACCGTGATCATACTCGGCGAGTCTAGGCTCCAACTCGCCGAGTCTCCTCACAAATTACCAAAAATAAATAAATAAATAATACCTGGGAATCCGGGCTATTACATACGGAAACCTTGTGAGATATACTACAACTTGGTTAAGACTATTTATTATAAATAATCTTTTGTGAAAAAGTCATTTTCGACACTTATTGCCTCAAAATTGACTAGCCCGGATCTACGAGCGTTACAATTATCTCCCCCTTAGGATGATTACGTCCCAGAATCATCAACGAAACAGGGCTCACATGATGACTCCATATGTTATCTCTTCATCCTATATTATAACCGTAACTTTGATGTTTCTTCGAACGAATATCTAACTCTAAGACTTTCTGACTGCAGGCGGTGCTCGATCTTGCACTTGCTCCCTATCTCACATTAGACTCCAAATTATGACCTTTAAGTCACAATCTCGATCCTCACTGGATACGAACTTAAGATAAGTTCTTTTATTACTATCATGGATCGATGTGTCATATTCTAATGACCTCGCATCGTATGTTGCAATGCTTAGACTCAGGTCTCTTAGAGTCAAATTCCAAAATGGAATATACCTTCCTTCATGCTCTAATGTGATAGAATCATATTTTAACATGTAGCATTTCTAGCTACTAACTTCTTTAACAACGAGCGTGATACTTCTATTAATCGCTTTGATTATCTCTCACTTCAATGTTCTGGCTTAAGTCAGATGCTACATCGAACTTGGTTCTCTGAACGATGTAACATACTCATCGTGGTCAGACTCAATTTGATATGACCACTATGGTCTGAATAACAACAATCTTCTTAGTCATTACCGAAACGATGGTAACGACATGCTTGAATAAAACGGACTTAATTATTGGCTTCTTGGTAACCTTGTGACTTTCCCTGATCCAAGCGTGAGTCCTGTGCTTCCGGTAGTATATGCATCTACTACCTTTCACACCTACTCATACTCATCCCAAGTATTGTCTCGCAGTCCCCAAGTCACCATATAGGAAAATGACATAACAGTTTAACACATCAGATAACAAAACGAAGGCTTTATTATTTCTTGAAACTATTACATAGGTTTTCAAGTTCACCCTAGACTATGCCTCTAATAGGCTACATCATATGGTTCTATCTCTTAGGCTACCTCATAGCTTGATCTTCGGGTATGAATTCCTCATCCTTGGTTCCTCGCATTGTTTTCTGCTTCGTCGAGGATCATGTGGAATGCGCTTGGCCTTGGTGGCATGTTTGGCCTTACTGCCTCGTTTTTCTTTGGGCAATCCCTAGAAATATGACCTTCTTTTTTACATCCATAACACACCTTCTTGTTGGACGCACACTTGCTGGTGTAATGCCCTGTCTTTCCACATTTGTAGCAAGTCACCTCCTCGCTACATTTCCCGAAGTGCTTCGTTTTACACTTCTCGCACCACTTGGTTTCACCTCCTCATCCTCCTTCAGTCTTTCAGAATTTCCTTTCTCTGTTGGATTTTGAAGATCCTTCATGCTTCCTTTTCTCGCCAACTTCCGCTCTCTCCAGACCCTTTTCCCTAATCTGGGTTTCAACATTCCTGGCTGCCCAGATGGCTCCTTTCAAAGTGGTTGCTTATTTGACCATTGGTCCAAAGTCTGCTGGTAATCCATGGGCAAACTTGTTGACCTTGGAGAGCTCAGTTGGAACTAGGTAAGGAACAAGCTTCATTTTCTCCGTAAAACTTGCAGCATAATCGATGACATTCATCCTTCCCTTCTTTAGATTCTGGAACTCATTGTTGATCTCCAGAAGATCCTGCTCAGAGTAGTACTGCATCTTTAACTACACCAAAAAATCTTCCCATGACATCTTGCTCGCTTCTCCTTTGGGCATCGAATCGACTAGTAGCTTCCACCAGCTTAGTACTCCAGATTTCAACAGAGGAACCGCGAGAGCGGTCTTTTGCCTATTGCTACACTCGCAACTCTCAAACATCATCTCCATCTCAGAGATCCATTTCATGACTTCCACCGGCGTCGGGCTTCTGGATAGACTCGGTGGTTTGGATGACATGAAATCCTTTTATTTGCATCCACGTCTGTCATTTCCTCCATCCTGGTGGTTTTGCCTAACTACCGGTTGGTTGGCTTGGCCAACAGTCCCACTGTAGTTTCCCTCCTCATTCTGCCCTTCGTTCAACTCGGGCTGTTCGATATGTATGGTCTCCTCCTCTCGATTTTGCTGGAGCAAACTTCTGGTTTCCTCCATTTGATGATCCAACATCGCCTGGATCATCGCTTGCACTCCGGCCATTGTAATTGGCTCAGTAGCGGCTACCACAACCGGTATTTGCTCAATCACTGGGGGTTGGTTTCTGTTCCCATTTGCATTCACGTTTCCGCTACGGGTCCTTGCCATCTTGATCTATATACCGAATAAGGTGAATCTAGATCTTTATTTAGGATTGACGTTTAAATCGTCCTTATCACTCCGAAACGTTTATATGCTAGTTCTAATATCGTAGTTAAACGATTAGAATCCTAAACACATAAGGTTTCCAGATCTGGTCGGCAATAGACCATAGGTCCAAACAAATAACAGCATATCATGCACAAAGCATTTAGCACATAAAAGCATTTTAGGCACAATCCTTAAAATAATCTAGTGCTCACACCTCACAGTCATCGCTTAGCATTCTAAGTTTATGTCTAGAAATAAATCCATATTCCTAGTTCGCTTAAACTAATGCTCTCATACCAACTGTGACATCCCCATTTTCACAGCCAGAAAAGACCGATTTTGTTTATGCTTTATGAAAATCATAGCGCCTCTTTTAATAAAAATGTTGCGGAATTTGTTCCCAGTAAAACATGATAAATACGTTATCAAATCATTTCCGAAGAAAAGTATTTTTATTCATTTTAAAACATGTGGGATGTCATCGTCAATACAGAAACATAAGCATAAACAGAACTTACATTCATTATCACTAGTGATTTATATCTCCTTAATCTCTCAGTGTAATGTGACTTCATAACAACACCTATGATATAAATAAACTGAGTTGGTTAGGTTGGGAAACCTGGTGAGTACATAGGGTTTTCAACCCACAATAATATAGTTATTATGTTTAAACAATTAAGCAATCAACCCAATTACCCATCCCCATTATCTTCTTTATTCTTAAGGATCTACCCTAAGAATCAGCTATTCCTTGTTCATTTATTCCTAAGGATCATCCTAAGGAATCGACACGAAGTCCATCGTTGCCACGGTTTACAAAACAGGAACTAAGTTTGCATAGTCGCCAGGGGTTAGGCATCAAGTCTGCATGATCGCCAAGGTTTACACAACAGGCACTAAGTCTACATAGTTGCCAGGTTTAGGCATCAAGTCTGCCTGATCGCCAAGGTTTAGGCACCAAGTCTGCATGGTCGCAAAGGTTTAGAGTACACCGGGTGAACACATCGTTCACAACACCTACAGGTTGCGAGCCTGCTAGTGTTCCACTAGACTATCTAGAATAGTCTGTGGTTGTCATCCATACTCTGCTGAATGTCGCGGCCATCGTTTGGGAAAAGGCTTCTCACATCGTCCACCTCTCACCCTCACCTCGTGGTCTATAACACCTCTCAACTCATCATAAAACTCATATTCAATCTATTACATCTACCCATGTTTTACCCCAACATTATCTAGATATAAAATTCATATACAGTTTAACTCATTTAAAACATGTATAAAATCGTACATCCAGCATAGATAGCAAGTATTCAGATAATAAGCACACATAGCACGTAATTTATATAAAATACTTCATATCTATGTGTAACATGAAAGTAACTATGCACTCACCTGAGAAGGTGGTGACTCGGTACTCGGACAGCGCTTCGTTTGCTTTAAAATAATTTCCTTTGACGAAACCTAGTATTATTACCACTAGATTTTAGTCTAATATTTACCGTAACTAATTATTAGTCTTATTATTATTCTTATTTAAGCGTTTAAACAATACTTTCCAACCACTATGTACAGACAGGGCCAGACAAAAAACACCGGAGGGCCGGACCATTTTGGCGTATAGCACTTTTGAAATGCAACAACCCTATGCGGCCCTTTAAACCAGATTCCCCGTGCTGCGAGTAGTTAAAAAGATATTATAACGACACTTATATAAATCATAATAATAGCTCAAATATTTATTAAAAGTTCATAATAACAATATTAATTTTAAATATAAGCTATATTAAAATAGGGTAAGCATAACTTACTTACAAGGGGATTTTAGCTAGGAGTCGGGCTCTGCAAAGGCAGAACTTCGTCGCTGAATCTTTCTAAGAAAGATTCGTGCAGCGCTTCAGCTCTCACCTTACTATACTAAAAACTACGGAAAGAGAAGTCGAATCATGAGGGACCGAAATGCTCGGGGGATAAGGTGTGACAACCCGAAATTTCCATTCTGAACAAACCATATCAAGCCAATAGAAGTTAGAACAGTTACAGTGAAATTCCAGACTTTGGGTATAAGTTTGACACTTTTTTAGGATTTACACTTAAGGAGATATCAGGAGATTGGATGCACTAGGGTTTTGTGCAACACTGTTATTCCAAAACTCTAGGATATTAGAGTTCATTCCGGGAATTAATTATTTTCTGCCAAAAATCCCAGGACTACATATAGAAATCTGAACCATATTTCTTCATTAGTTATAGTTACAACTAGAGAAAAGCCAAATTCTCTCTCACGGATCTTCGGGTTTTTATCCCAAATCGTGAGTACTTCGATCTAGTTGTACTATATAGCTTAGATTGTGTTTAGAAACATCAAAATCGGACCAAAACCCCAAGATTTGAGAGTTTACCGCCCAAGAACACTTGGAGAGTAAACTCCATTTTAAGGGCCAAAAGTGTGCCCAATGTCCCTCAAAGCTTTGGAACTCAACCTAGGGACTACCATTGCATGTTTAAACCACAAAATCAATTAGAAACAATGGCTAGAAGTGAGTTCACGGCCAAGGATGTTCTTGGGCCGTGACCTCCATTTTTAAGTGTCAAAATTCCCTTAAAACCTTCCTTAAGCCAAGAGACTAATTTGGGCATGTACCTAAATGAGTTTAGGACTAGCTAACACACTTAGAACACCAAGAGTAAGGTATTCACGGCCCAAGAGGTTCTAGGGCCGTGAACTCCATAAAATGGTTCCAAATGGTGCCATAAACTCTTTTAAAGCCTAGTACAAAAGCCTAGCTTTATTCCTAGTGACATTAAGGACTTGAAACACCATAAACATCCTCCCAAGAGAGATTACAGCCGTAATCTCCAAAGGAATATGGTCCCAGGGCCGTAAACTCCTAAAAGGAGTTATACTATGCCCTAAAGTCTTCCATAGACCAAGCCATTAAGTAGAAATTCTTATTAGGGCCTTATAGAGCATCAATCATCAAATGTGTAACAGCCCAAAATCTCAAGTATTATCTAATTGCATTTTTGGGTGTTTTTAAGGGGAGACTCGGCGAGTTGGAGCCAGACTCGCCGAGTGGGGTCGCAGCTTGGGTCGCGGGTTCGCGACTGGACTCGACGAGTCCAGGTATGGACTCGGCGAGTCGACGTTGTTCAGTGGAAAACCCTAGCCGTTCGGTATGGGGTCGTATATAAGGGTTATTATGCCGTCATTTCACGACTTTGGGGATCGATTGGGAAGAACCCTAGACGACTGTGGCATCTAGAGCAAGCTTGAAGGCCATTATTGACTTTGAAGGAATCGTGGTGCAAGAAGAGGAAGGATTGTGGCCAAAGGAAGATCAAGGGGATCGAGTTCTGAGGTTTGGGGACGCAGAGAGTACGTTTTCAGGTTATGTTTCGGATCATTCCTGTTATTTTGATGTGTACACGAATTTAGGGTTTATGAAACCCATTTGGAGATTAGATGGATTGTTGTGTCATTACCCAATGTTTATAACCTTGTATTAGGACCCTTAGAGGTCCAGAAGGTCCCATGTTTGTATATTCGGGAATATATGTATCTCAGGAAGCAGTTCGATCGACTGCATGGCGTGGACTCGCCGAGTCGGATGAGCAGACTCGGCGAGTAGCTTGAAGATTTACTGGGACTCGCCGAGTTGGTTCTTCAGACTCGGCGAGTAGAGTCGGGGTGGCCCCGCGTTTCCTCCAGGAGTAACTCGTCGAGTCAAAGAGGATACTCGACGAGTGGAAGGGGACTCGTAGAGGATTGAAGGACGACCAGACTCGCCGAGTCGCCAGGGAACTCGCCGAGTCCAGTCGAGCTGACAATGGTCTGTTGACCAGAGTTGACCGATGTGATTTCTTAGGGTCAGTTAACGTGGGAGATAGAAGTATTAATAAGGGATATATGACGTTTCCAGGGAGCTTGTAGCTCGGAGGATCAAGTGCAAGGGATTTCAGGAGTTGCTATCTTCCAGTGTCCGCGAGGTGAGTCTTCTCACTATACTTTACCCGGAAGAGTTTGATTATGAGACCGGAAGGTCGTATGTGTGATATTTATGCTATGGCTAGAGAGATAGATGCTTTATACGTGATGTATGCTTACATATGATGTATACTTATACGGGCCGGAAGGCGAGACTTCATGTGATAGGAAGAACGGTATGATGTATGACTTATGTGTTATGTGCGTTATGTTACATGTGTTATGTTTATACTGTTATGGGCCGGAAGGCGATTATGTTACGGGCCGGAAGGCAATATTATGTGGACCGAAAGGTCCGGGCCGGAAGGCAATATTATGTGGATCGAAAGGTCCGGGCCGGAAGGCGTGTGTGCGTAAGGTATATTGGGGAACTCACTAAGCTTCGTGCTTACGTTGTTTATGTTATGTGGTTTCAGGATCTTGTAGTAACACGGGATGGCGATGGTTCGATTGTACACACCGAAGAGAGAGTTGTGTTTTGGAGGATCCTGGTCTTCTATTATAACGAAAATGGAAATATGTTTTGTAATTTGAATGTGAATAAGATTTTAAACAAGTGTTTTAATATTAATTTGATTATTTAAATGAAAATTTTATTTTTGGAAATCATGGTGTTACAAAATGGACACCTAAGTATGAGTTCACGGCCGTAAACTCATGATTTTACGACCGTAAACTCATTTGGTAGTGTCATTAGGGCCGTGAACCTCATGGTGGAGTATTCCTTGAGCCCTACACACAATAGCTTCCCCTACAAACACTTAGATGCAATCCTAAAGGCTAATAAAACTTGATAAAGGTGTTTAGCATGTCCTAGGGTGTCTTGACTTGTTTCTTAGTTGTTTATAGACTAATTTGTTACATATATGTGAAATTATATGTTAACTAGGATCATAGAGTGTGTTCAAGACTTCACTTGACACCTAACAGTCCTACCTCTTTAGTTCATCCATATCACCCACAACAAGTGAGTTCATACCCCTTAATCAATGTTTTAACTGTTTATAAATGTTTTATGGGGGGATACAAGTAGAATTATGCTAGTTACTATATCAATCACATGTGATTAGTAAGCAGCATTCAAATGATTTGCTACTCATTACCCATTTTACCAAACAGTTTCCTTCAAATGATTTTCATAAACATTTTATATGATTAAAACTCTTTACTAAGTTGTACACTTTACCCTGTACGCTTCATTTCAAACTCATTTATAATTTTGTTTCAAACAAATGTTATTTTATACTTAAACTATTTTATCAAACCCACACTTTCAAACAGTTTTATAGATTGACATCAAGTTGATCGTCTCATAGATAATAATTTTTGTTCCAAGGTTTTACCAAGCTTATTTGATGCTTTTATATTATCAATTACATGCCTATATATGTATCAAGGGTACATATATAGTCATAAAGGTTCTTCCAGTTCATTCAATACCCTTGGGTAGCAAGGGTATACATCCATGTCCATACGTACCAGTTAGATTACTAGTAAACTACCCTAAGGGTAGTTTAGGAAGATACTAGAACTATTATGAGAACACGATATCATAAAATGAGTCAGTTCATTCATGAGTCAATACTTGCTAGATAGAGAGAGAACATATGTTACAGCTAGCACACATAGAACATCTACATGATTACATTTACATGAGTACATTTACATAGATAATATATGATGAGTTATTATTACATTTTATATGTATAGATTACGTTAAAAAATCCTCATTCTTATCTTAACCTTGTGATACAATCACATAATCGGCGAGATAGATTGAACTTAATATCCTAGTACCAAAGAATACTTTGTGGGACTAACCATTCCTATAGCCACTGTTAGCTACAGAGGATAATGAACATCTACGGATGCCTACGGTTGATACCATTACAGGTATACTTTAAGGGATTTACTATTCCTACATCCAGCTGTTAGCAACAGAGGTAAATGTACATCTACGGATGTCTTAAGTTAACATTGTTAGTTACCCTAGTACCAAAGCGTAATACTTAGATTAGTTATATTATTACCTTTATTTTGTGACTCATTCACATAACCGATGAGGTGAATTATATTTGAGTATCCTAGTACCAAAGGATACAATTTCTTATAATAATAATAATAGTAGTAACACAGTCGGGTCTTGGTAGAAGACTACATTCAGAGGAGTAGGGTCTTGGTAGAAGACTCCCTTTTATAATAGTAGGAATCATAGGGATTTCTAGGATTTTTCAAACGTTTACAGTTGTTCTACAAACATTTTCATACTTATACGAGTTTACTTTCAAAACAACGTCAAGTCTTTAATTACAAGTTTTACAAATTAAGACACAATAATACTTATGATCTCACCAGCTTTAAAGCTGATACTCTCTTTCAAAATAACTTGTATCCTCAGGTCAACGTTAGACAGGTACCGATGCAAGGTTTAAAGAAGATGGAGCCCGATCAAGACTCATCTTTTATTTTGATTGTACTTTAGTGTCTATATTATAATTTGATAGAACACACTTGTATTAAAATTATATTATTAATGCAATGGATAATGTTGTTGCTTGTTTACGACTTTTCATTGTTGTGATATTGTACATGACGTCCTCCGCCCCATAACGTTTCCACCGTTCTTGGTTTTTGGGTGTGACAGATTGGTATCGGTGCATTGTTTATAGTGAATTAAGTATATCAATCCATAAAAGATATACTAACTATAAATACATAAGGGATTAAAAATACTCTGACCAAGAGATTATACTTTAAATAATAAAATATTTAATTAGTATACGTGCTTGCATTCATACTAAATTCAGTGTCACTAGAGCAGTACAAAAGAATTACGATTGTTGGACAACACGAGTGGGCTTAGAGACATATGGTCAAAACTGGGAAGATATAGCCTGATCACTATATTATCCGAGGGTTGACTAGCATGTGCCTAAGTTTAATTGTGTGGTTGCAACAATGCTAAAATCTTACCAACCCTACCACAATGAGAACAGTAGAACATAACATTAAACTTAAAATACTATAGGAGTATTTGGTGTTACTATAAGTACTTTATACTTGAGAACTAAAACGGGATCTTCATTACGAAGTTGATAGTTGCTAAGTGGATACACAAAGCCTATATGTAATTAGGATGTTATAGACTTAGAATCTATGAAAATTTTGCTTTACTCCTATTCTGTGTGAATTTGTAGTTAAGGCCACTTATTCGAAGGCCTATCCTGTTTCGATTACATATAACCGGTATGCACTTCACAAATAGCGATGTAACTAATGAAGATTTTCTAAATAATTATCTAGATAGTTCGTCTAATAATTATTTTTCTTACCCCAATTCTCACAAAGATAACATGGCTGGACTCCATCCCCACGGCAACTTGTTCCTTCCGAACGAAGTTATTGCTGGATGGTTTGGAGAAGAACCAGATAATGATCATCCGATCCCTCTGAATGATCACCATGCTGAAGACCTTTCGGATGGGGCTAACTCCGAACCCGAGGTTGAGGACCTACCCCAGGCAGCTCCCGTTCCAATTCCTAACCCTCGTCTGGCTTTTCATGGCCCAACGCCTCCATGGGTGGAATGCTTGGAAACATGGAGCGAAGGTCAAGATCAACCTATGCCGTTTAATGGAGACCGAAGCTTATACAACATAAGTGAAGGGAGCTCAGCAGATAGAGTTCTACCAATTCTGATATGTAGGGTTGCCCGAAACGAGATTCAGGGCATGACAGCCCTACAACGTATTGCAAAAGTTGATACAAATGGAGGAATGCATATGCTTCGCACCAGTCGGCTTGAACATGCATGTGAGAGGTCTGAGAGAGACCATGAGACCTTGCTGCAAGCACTAGCTGAAACCCGAGCCGGATTCATAGAGCTCCGAGTACGCCAGAGGTGTATGAAAGACACCTACTTGACATGGAACGTCAACTGGCTGAACTAAGAGTTCACCATAGGGATGACCGTCGCCAGTAGTAGACGCTTTACTTTATTTTCCTTATTAAAAGGAACCGTTTTTTTGTCTTCGCCCGATGTGGCATTTTCTATGAAACTATCTTGTACGATAAGTACTTTTGGTTAGGTCTTTATGATGTCAAGAACTATCTTCTCTGGATATGATGTAAGACCTTTACAAGGTCATTTTCCTGAATCTTTACGTCGTAAATATCAAAGATATTGACAGCCGGCTAACTTCTGTGTCATTCTTCATTCAAGTACTATTATCATTCTTTCATTGGAGTCTATCTGAAACATGCTTTAGTCAAGTCATTGGACTATAGTAATTTAGCTCCAGAGACATTTCCAATTCTCTTTCAGTGGTTGGATCATGTTATTCACCAACCTACGATACCTTGGCTTGAACGACAAACTTCTTGAGACCATTCTACGAACTCACTTCCATTCTGTACTGGGACTGCATCATAGGGATGTAGGTCAAACCTTCGCGATCATACTTCCAACACATTACTAGGACTGCATCTTAGGGATGTAGGTCAAACCTTCGAGAACATACTTCTATTCTTTACATAATAGTCGAACTACATCTAGGATCAACCAGAATCGCTCACAAAATCCTTATCTTTCGTGCTAACAGAACCATTTCATCATCAAGAAACAATCAGCTTCATACGTACATCTCATTCTTCTAGATCGTTTTTCCAGCGAAGCGTAATATCAGAACACCGAAGTACTCATGCATGGAGTACCTCATAGTTCTTTTCTCTCCGAAGAAATCCTCGAAGTACCACTCGTGCAGTATGTCAAGTTTAATCCAAGGATTCATGCGGTTGATCTATCACTGAGGAGTGCATACATAAGAGTGATATATAATCAAGGTTCTACAGGTTTAAAATTGATGGTTCCACTTTAACTTCTTTTTCCTCGATGGAATGTAAGCTTAAAGAAGAATCAGTTATTCGACTACCTTTTCAATCTTAATTATATACGACTCGTATACACGAAATTGTGATTGTGAAACCATGTATGAATTCTAATATGAACATCAGGACGGAGAACTGATCAAGACTACGAGTAATCACATCGTCATGTGAACAAACTTAGAACCCAGTATGACTCATGTAAACAAATTTCCCTATAGCCTAAACACCTACGGAGACACAAGAACAGTGCAGACAACTTAGCAAACCACACGGTGATAGAAGAAGAAGACTAGGCTTCTCACCCTAGAGAACCCCGGTCATATTCTACTAGAGATCGACGGATTGCATCGTATGTACCTCGGATATCGAGGACTCCGTCAAGATTTTCCAGTAGAAATTGTTATCTCTGCCTCGCATAGATAAATTGGTTGAGTAAACGCAAGGAAAGCGTTACTTTCATAAATGGAAATGTGATCCGAATATCACCAGTTCGAGTGTTAGGGAAGGATGTCCGAAAGACTACCTTCTGAACTCAATGCGGACACATCGAGTCCGTAGTGATACCCTTCTGATAGGACCAATACGCCCATAGTTTTCATGAGCTAAATGAGTAGGGTACGTCTTTCTTACTTGGATCAGTTCGTCGTTTCTCCATGTAATGACTTACGTATCTACCCTCGTAGTAAGAAGAAACCCATGGAAACATTTCCTTCAGAGGAACTTTTCACGAAGTTCTCTAGGCATGATTTTTGAAATGGAAGAGTCAAATTTCTATGACACACTGTTAGTGATGTGGGAAATTTTGAGTACTCTTACAATTTGTCAAAACCGTTGAGAATTTGTCGACACCAGAGACGCCGACAGACATTCGCCAAATTCTAGGTCTTACAGACCTACTGTCATAGTTCATTCAGAACTCCTCGCAAGTTACAGAAACCCGTACGACTTTTACCCGGCAAGGGGTGGCCCTTGACTGGGAAGTTTAGCAAGAGAAAGAACCTTTGGAATTCCAAGTCAGAGACCAAGTTCTTTAGGAAAACTCACTCTGGGAATGGCTTAATACGCTTCGTAAAGCGTGGAAAGCTAAATCCAAGATAGATAGGACCTCCGAGATTCTTACCAGAATCGGTCCTGTGCCTCGCACAAACTAGATCTACTCCGCGAACTCAGTAACATACATTCTACTCTTCGCGTCTCGATCGTGAAAACATACCTTTCCGTTAGGACTCTTATAAGTCCACTCTTCAAGATCCTCGCCTTCGTATTAGAACCGTAGTGACCCTCGACCGAGAGGTCAAGCGGACGAAGCAACGTCGTCGCCCATTAGTGAAGATTCGTTGGGGTACCAACCGAGAACCCGATTTCACTTAGGAACGCGAGAACCAATCGATTAGGAAGTTTCCTCCTCACGAATTGATCATTCATACCTACTTCCATACCTAAATTCTAATTTCGGGACGAAATTCCCTTCAACATGGGGATGATGTGACAACCCGAAATTTCCATTCTGAACAAAGCATATCAAGCCAATGGAAGTTAGAACAGTTATAGTGAAATTCTAGACTTTGGGTATAAGTTTGACAGTTTTTCAGGATTTACACTTAAGGAGATATCAGGAGAGTGGATGCACTAGGGTTTTGTGCAACACTGTTATTCCAAAACTCTAGGATATTAGAGTTCATTCCGGGAATAAATTATTTTCTGCCAAAAATCCCAGGACTATATATAGAAATCTGAACCATATTTGTTCATTAGTTACAGTTACAACTAGAGAAAAGTCAAATTCTCTCTCATGGATCTTCGGATTTTTATCCTAAATCGTGAGTACTTCGATCTAGTTGTATTATATAGCTTAGATTGTGTTTAGAAACATCAAAATCGGACCAAAACCCCAAGATTTGGGAGTTTACCGCCCAAGAACACTTAGAGAGTAAACTCCATTTTAAGGGCCAAAAGTGTGCCCAGTGTCCCTCAAAGCTTTGCAACTCAACCTAGGGACTACCATTGCATGTTTAAACCACAAAATCAATTAGAAACAATGGCTAGAAGTGAGTTCACGGCCAAGGATGTTCTTGGGCCGTGAACACCATTTTTAAGTGTCAAAATGCCCTTAAGACCTTCCTTAAGCCAAGAGACTAATTTGGGCATATACCTAAATGAGTTTAGGACTAGCTAACACACTTATAACACCAAGAGTAAGGTGTTCACGGCCCAAGAGGTTCTAGGGTCGTGAACTCCATAAAATGGTGCCAAATGGTACCATAAACTCTTCTAAAGCCTAGTACAAAAGCCTAGCTTTATTCCTAGTGAAATTAAGGACATGAAAACACCATAAACATCCTCCTAAGGGAGATTACGGCCGTAATCTCCAAAGGAATATGGTCCCAGGGCCGTAAACTCCTAAAAGGAGTTATACTATGCCCTAAAGTCTTCCATAGACCAAGCCATTAAGTAGAAATTCTTATTAGGGCCTTATAGAGCATCAATCATCAAATGGACACCTAAGTATGAGTTCACGGCCGTAAACTCATGATATTACGACCGTAAACTCATTTGGTAGTGTCATTAGGGCCGTGAACCTCATGGTGGAGTATTCCTTGAGCCCTACACACAATAGCTTCCCCTACAAACACTTAGATGCAATCCTAAAGGCTAATAACACTTGATAAAGGTGTTTAGCATGTCCTAGGGTGTCTTGACTTGTTTGTTAGTTGTTTATAGACTAATTTGTTACATATATGTGAAATTATATGTTAACTAGGATCATAGAGTGTGCTCAAGACTTCACTTGACACCTAGCAGTCCTACCTCTTTAGTTCATCCGTATCACCCACAACAAGTGAGTTCATACCCCTTAATCAATGTTTTAACTGTTTTTAAATGTTTTATGGGGGGATACAAGTAGAATTATGCTAGTTACTATATCAATCATATGTGATTAGTAAGCACCATTCAAATGATTTGCTACTCATTAGCCATTTTACCAAACAGTTTCCTTCAAATGATTTTCATAAACATTTTATATGATTAAAACTCTTTACTAAGTTGTACACTTTACCCTGTACGCTTCATTTCAAACTCATTTATAATTTTGTTTCAAACAAATGTTATTTTATACTTAAACTGTTTTATCAAACCCACACTTTCAAACAGTTTTATAGATTGACATCAAGTTGATCGTCTCTTAGATAATAATTTTTGTTCAAAGGTTTTACCAAACTTATTTGATGCTTTTATATTATCAATTGCATGCCTATATATGTATCAAGGGTACATATATAGTCATAAAGGTTCTTCCAGTTCATTCAATACCCTTGGGTAGCAAGGGTATACATCCATGTCCATACGTACCAGTTAGATTACTAGTAAACTACCATATGGGTAGTTTACGAAGATACTAGAACTATTATGAGAACACGATATCATAAAATGAGTCAGTTCATTCATGAGTCAATACTTGCTAGATAGAGAGAGAACACACGTTACAGCTAGCACACGCAGAACATCTACATGATTACATTTACATGATTACATTTACATAGATAATATATGATGAGTTATTATTACATTTTATATGTATAGATTATGTTATAAAATCCTCATTCTTATCTTTACCTTATGATACAATCACATAATCGACGAGATAGATTGAACTTAATATCCTAGTACCAAAGGATACTTTGTGGGACTAACCATTCCTATAGCCACTATTAGCTACAGAGGATAATGAACATCTACGGATGCCTACGGTTGATACCATTACAGGTATACTTTAAGGGATTTACTATTCCTACACCCAGCTGTTAGCAACAGAGGTAAATGTACATCTACGGATGTCTTAAGTTAACATTGTTAGTTACCCTAGTACCAAAGGGTAATATTTAGATTAGTTATATTATTACCTTTATTTTGTGACTCATTCACATAAACGATGAGGTGAATTATATTTGAGTATCCTAGTACCAAATGATACAATTTCTTATAATCATAATAATAGTAACACAGTCGGGTATTGGTAGAAGACTACATTCAAAGCAGTAGGGTCTTGGTAGAAGACTCCCTTTTATAATAGTAGGAATCATAGGGATTTCTAGGATTTTTCAAACATTTACAGTTGTTCTACAAACATTTTCATACTTATACGAGTTTTCTTTCAAAACAACGTCAAGTCTTTAATCACAAGTTTTACAAATTAAGACACATTAATACTTATGATCTCACCAGCTTTAAAGCTGATACTCTCTTTCAAAATAACTTGTATCCTCAGGTCAACGTTAGACAGGTACCGATGCAAGGTTTAAAGAAGATGGGGCCTGATCAAGACTCATCTTTTATTTTGATTGTACTTTAGTGTCTATATTATAATTTGACAGAACACACTTGTATTAAAATTATATTATTAATGCAATTGATGATGTTGTTGCTTGTTTACTACTTTTCATTGTTGTGATATTGTACATGACGTCCTCCGCCCCAGAACGTTTCCGCCGTTCTTGGTTTTGGGGTGTGACATAAGGAGAGAAAGACTCTTGAATCAAGAGAATGGTGCAAGAAATATGAGAGCCCAAGGCTCTTATCTATACTAATTGAATTTTCAAAAACTACCCTCCATAATTACTTAATGACCTTTTAGTTATATACACAACTAAACACCCCTTTATAATACTATTTTAATTGGATTTAATGATATTTGTACTAAACTAATTTCGAAAGAACTCAACATTAGTTTTATAATGACCGCATCGTCGATACCTTTCTAATGATATATACATATGTATATATATGTGTACGTATATATGATTTATACTTTATTTTAATACGTAAATATGCTATTATAATTTGTAACTCGTTCATATGAACTCCGTTTTTTACGTTCTTTATATCCACGCGTAGGTGGAGATGTACTCTACAATTTTCGTTTAGACTCCGTTGGCTAATTTTGAATTTATTTTTAAAGTTATATTTTTAACAGACCGGGACAGGATTGGTCCGTTAAAATCTTATAACTTCTTCATCCGATGTCCATTTTCATCTGTCTTTTTATCGTTACACTAATAATAACGATATCTTCGATTCTCGTTTAGGTTGTGTCGGCTAAAAACCGTTCGATCTAATACTCGAACTTCGAGTTGTACACCGCTAAGCCGAAACTTCGAAAAATCATAATTTCCTCATAAGAAGTCAGATTTGGGCGTTCTTTTTATGGACGTTCTCAGGTTAACATATTCTACGACTTTCATTTAGATTGCTAAGGCTAAAAGTCGCTCTATCATAAATTCACTATTTACGACTTCACGGTGTCATGCCGATTCCGTCGCTAAACTTCGACGGGTCATAAATTCTTCGTTATAACTCAGATTTCGGTGCTCTTTATATGTTCGGAAACCTTGTAGCATATACTACAACTTATTTAAGACTATTTATTATAAATAATCTTTTGCCGAAAAGTCGTTTTCGACACTTATTGCCTCAAAATTGACTAGCCCGGATCTACGGACGTTATATATATATATATATATATATATATATATATATATATATATATATATATATATATATATATATATATATATATATATACACACACACACTAATCTATACATAATAATCCCATGATTTAAGGGATTCCATCTAATCTATACTAAGAACCGGTCTTATTACATAGATAGTGGATATGTGATCTATTTTATACTTATCTATCACTACCTAATATACAAAAGATTACATAGAATAAGTACGCTATGAGCTGACGCATAAGTTTAACAGGTTGGCGCTTTCGATGTTGTCAATATCTATGATTCAAAGCATTCCATCAAAGAAACGTGGTACTACTATTTTCTTTATAGTTAGACCTAAGTTACAAATCAGAATCTAAATGCAAAATGGTAACATAATCTAAACTTGCTAATGAAAACACATCCAACATTGTTGGATAATCAACTCGATATGCCATCAAGTTGGCCAGCTTCAACAACTTCATCTAATCAACTACCATGACCGACAAATTCACAATCTTCCACGACATTAAGTTTTGGTGATCCGACGCCACTAACAGTGCACGCCTGTCCTTGAGATATTTGATTTATCCACTAGAAACACAACTTACGCCTCCTACCTCTCCTTTAATCTCTACCACAACCACTGCTTTCATCCCACTGCTTTCTCATACGGACCGTCACAACTTAACCGCCTCCCATCAGTGCTTTCTGTTATGATATAACACAACTTCGATGATCCCTGACATACATCATAAGTTGGAGGCGAGATAGAGACGAGGCGAGGTCTTATACTGACTCATCAATGTTGTCTCCATGATTAGGTCACAAATGCTATCATCGGAAAAACGATTGGGCTACTGATAATGTAGTTCTTCATTTCCTTTCATGTCAAATTGTCAATGCTCTCTCTCTCTCTCTCTCTCTCTCTCTCTCTCTCTCTCTCTCTCTCTCTCTCTCTCTCTCTCTCTCTCTCTCTCTCTCTCTCTCTCTCTCTCTCTCGTTTAGGGTATAAAAAAACAAGAAAACAAGAAAAAAAAAAAAAAAAAAAAAAAAAGAGTAAAAGTGTACTTTTCATATACATTAAACTCCCAAAAAACAACAAAAATAATCAAAAGGACCATTCATACATATTATTATACTTTCAAGGACCATTGATATTAAAAATTCCTAAAAAAAACTGTAGTATTTTCTACAACGAACTATTTATGATTTTGTCTTTATATAATTTAGTCACTCTAATATAATAGACAAAATCCACCATTTATAAAATTTAATTTTTGTAGTATAAATCCACGTTGCAAGCTTTTCCTGGATAACTAATTTTCTTTTTTAAACGATTGGCCATTCGAATCTTGTTAGCTACAAAATGATGTTATTATAACCATCAATTTATGAATAATTGGCCGATATATGTTTTTGAAAATTCAAAATGTCAATTCCGTATTAATAGTCAAGATTGTTGGTGGTGTTGTATTTCGATACTCATAAATCTGTTACGGTCGTATTTGAGGCACTATATAAAAGATAAATAACTAAATGATATTCCATAGGCTAATTCAAATATGTGAAATTAGAAGGTTGTAAAAAAATGTTGGACTTTACCTAGTTGGTTGATTGGGATTCAAGAATTAATCAGCTACGTGGAGATTAATCAAAACAATAATCAAGAACCATTAATTTCTAATTCATTGAATTTTCAAAAATTAAATAAAACGAATATACTGAAAAAGTTCATAATATCAATAATATTCTAATAAAATAGGTTAAAATAATTAATACAATACTAATCATTCATTAAATGTTTTCTATTGAGATAATTTTTTTTTAAATATTAAAATTTCATAGTTTTCAACTCTTTCACTCAATTTATAGGCATGTATTAATCGTTATACGCTTTCTAATTGGCCAGGTGATTGTTAGTGGTGTTGTATTTGGATACTCCTAAATATAGTATGTTTGTATTTGAGACATTATATAAAAGAAAACTTATTGAAAATTTTGTTGATAAAAAAAAATTGATAGGCTAATTCACATATGTGAAATTATATAAAAAAAATGGTATGTAGAATATTAGGTTAACTGTAATTAATGAAATATATAATAAAAAACATTTTTAAAAATCTCAATAACGTTGATAAACAATAGTCTAAATATCTTTTTAAAAAATAGAATTATAAACATATATTTAAAAAACCTAAAAACTAAATTAACATAGAAAAATTATGATTGTGTTTGGTTGTGAAATTTTTTTATTTTTTCATAAAAAATTTCAAATGAAAATGTAAATTTTAAAAATATGTTTGGTTGATTCAGTATTAAAAATTTTCTCATGAAAATGAAAATTTTATGTATTCCTCATTGTATGTAAAAATTAGAAAAAATGATTTTTACAATTTCAAAGTATTTTAAATTTCTAAAACAGAATATGAAAACTCCAAAGGCTTCAATAAAATGTGGTTTCTAAAATTGTCATTGAAAACTGAAAATAAAAACATCATTCTATTGTCTAAAAATATTTTTTCTACAAAATAAAATATAATTTTCTATGAGCAAACACACTTTAAATGTCATCATACATTTTGTTGTTATTCATCCTCATACGCACTCTGGTGGAACAATTTTTTTTTTCTAAATTCAATTTTGACGACTGTATTAATAAAATATAAATAGCGTTACATTTGTTAGTAAAAAAATATACAAGATAGATAGAATTATACATACCGCTTTTGCAAAGCATATTTACAAAAAGCTTTACATTTACAAAAAAAAGCTTATTTTTCAGGATAAAAATGAAAACGAAAAGAGTTGAACGGCTACAAATAGCAAAAGAAATAACAACTGATTTTTAAAGGTAAAAAATGACAAAAACAAAATAAATAATAAATAATAAATAAATAAATAGAAGGACTACAAAAGATAAGTACCACACAAAATTAAAGAAAATGACACTAATAATAATAATAATAATAATAATAATAAATAAATAAATAAATAAATAAATAATTAAAGAACGAAAGTGACGAATGAAAGTACGACGACGCCGATAATTAATAAAGTATATATTTAATAGTTAATATATAGTTAATATCCGTATACCACACAAAAATATTGTGTAGAAAAAGTCCACTTAGTTCGAATTTTCCACTTATTTTTATTTTGACCTTTGACTTGTATTAAAATTTTAATTTATACCTTTGACTATTTAATGTTTTAATATTATTAACCTTGTCATTTAAAATATTATTAGAATTAATTTATTTTATGGATATGAAAATATTTACTTTTAACAACTTTCAAGTAATTGTATTAATATTAACAAAAAAAAAATTAATCTAAACTTTTTTTTATTTAATTCTTGTGTACCAAGTATTATTAAAGACAAATCTTCATAAATTTTATGGTTTTTCAAAATATTAAATTTTGTCCCAAAATTTTTTCGATCTAATGAATGGTCTCTATGGTTTTTTAAACTTTTCTTACACGACCATTGCGTCAAACATCGTCTATTTTAGTCTGTTAATTCATAACATGTGCAAATAGCGGTGTTTGTTTGAATGGATCGATTTGATCCGATCCGATCAGATGAATCCAAATCAATTATCATTTTCAAAACATATATCAAAATGGTCCAGACTAATATTAAACCAATCCAAAATAATAATTTAGTTTTACTAAAAATGTAACACCCCAAAGTTTGGAAAGTCAAGAAAAAGAAAGAAGACCTCAATTTTTAAGGGGAGACTCGGCGAGTCCATGGAGGGACTCGGCGAGTCCGAGCGGGATCCGAGTCGAGGTGTAAGCGACCGACTCGGCGAGTCGGCCCAGGAGACTCGACGAGTTGGGTCTGATCGAGGAAAACCCTAAATCCGGGACTTGGAGCCTATTTAAGCGTCTCATTCTCCTTCCTAGGGTTCCTTTGCAGCCCCTCTACCCCAGAACATCAAACCCCAGCCGCCATATCCGTTTTAGAGCTAGATCCTGCCTTGAAGAGTGCACTATAGCTTGGAAAAGGAAGAAAGGCTTTGGAGGTGCAAGAAGGGACTGTAGATCCGGGATTGAGAAGACATTTCAGACCAATTGGAGGTAATAAGCTATTGCTTGGAATCCCTTTGCACCTAGATCTATTCTTATGTGTGAGTTTTGGGCATTTTGGCATGATAAGTAACCATTTCGAGTTAGAGGTCCAGATCTGAGGTTGCTACCTCAGATCCATGTTTGTTTTGGTCTAGAATTCCCTAAAGTATCAGCCCTTGGTATGTTGAAGAAGTATGTTGTCATAAACCCTAGTTTGAATGTGTTTTAAACATAGATCTCTTGATCTACACGTAAAGTTTGCCACTTTACGTGGGGGATAGGCCTTAGAAGTATGGATCTATGAGTTGGAAGCCCTGCTTGGCTCGAAAAGCCACTGCATGGATTAAGGACTGAATAGACTCGGCGAGTCCTTCGAGGGGACTCGGCGAGTATCTTGAAGATGAGGAGGAACTCGGCGAGTGGGATGAACAGCTCGTCGAGTCGGATGAAGTTAGGCATCAACTCGGCGAGTTGGAAGAACAACTCGACGAGTTGGTTGAAGATTGCTTTGAACTCGGCGAGTCTATTAGTGGACTCGGCAAGTCAGGTCGCGAAACCTCAAACCCTTCATGTTGAGACTCGAATCAGTGAGTCGGGTGGTGACTCAGCGAGTTGGACAGGACAGGACTTGGAACTAGTTGGACTCGGCGAGTCATAGAATGACTTGACGAGTCGAGTCGCGAATAGAAAGACCCTGAACTTATGAACTCGGCGAGTCATTAGGAGGACTCGGCGAGTAGGGTTGACCTGGAAGGTTGACTTTGACCAGGATTTTGACTTAGTTGGCTGTCAGACTAAGTGATATATTTATATTGATAGCTCGGAGAGCTAGAGGAGCAGCGGTTCAGGGGATTGTCGAGTAGCAGCCAGAGGTTTATTAGCAGAGCTCAGCAGTTCAGGTGAGTTTCCTTCCAGTAGTAACGGGTCTAAGGCCACAATGCCGGCCCGTTTAGCTAGCAGTCAGCTTCGGACCTCGATCCGATGTAGTAGTTAGTGTGTTTGATGCCTTCGTGGTTCAGACAGGATATATGTGTTTATGCCAGTTGATATGTTTATGCGATGTTCAGTCAGCTTCGGATTTCGGTCCGATGTAGGGGACAAGGTCCCAGTCAGCTTCGGATTTCGATCCGAAGTCAGCTTCGGACTTCGGTCGATGTAGGGGACAAGGTCCCGGTCAGCTTCGGACTTCGGTCCGATGTCAGCTTCGGACTTCGGTTCGATGTAGGGGACAAGGTCCCAATCAGCTTCGGACTTCGGTCTGATGTCAGCTTCGGACTTCGGTCCGATGTCAGCTTCGGACTTCGGTTCGATGTAGGGGACAAGGTCCCAATCAGCTTCGGAATTCGGTCTGATGTCAGCTTCGGACTTCGGTTCGATGTAGGGGACAAGGTCCCATTCAGCTTCGGACTTCGGTCCGATGTAGGGGGCAAGGCCCCAGTTAGTCCGGACTTCGGTCCAATGCAGTGGGCAAGGCCCAGTATGTGCTTTATATGTTATTGTGTGGTATGTGGTAGATTGGGGGAGCTCACTAAGCTTCGTGCTTACGGTTTTCAGTTTTGGTTTCAGGTACTCGGTTTTCAAAAGAGGAGCTCGGGAAGATTGCAGAGCGCACACCATAGTCAGTTAGCCTGGGAATGTTTGACTCTGATAATGATATTATGTTTTGAATTTAATACTCGAAAGTTATGTTTTACTTATGATACGTTTTTATAAATATGTTTTTAGTAATGTTTTAAAAGAAATTTTTAGTCGTGTTTTTTTTGGGTCGTTTCAAGTTGGTATCAGAGCCTTGGTTTGAGGGATTCGGGCGCACTTCCGAGTGTGCCTGAACTCAAACTAAGGAAGTGGTATAGAGTTTTCAAAAGAAAAATCGTAGTTGCAAAAGAATTTTGAGAAAAGAAAACAATTTTAGAAAAAGTGTAAAGAATAGAGTTTTAGAAAAAGCAAAAAGAGTTTTGAAAAGAGAAAAGGGTGTGGTGCATGCAATCAGCCGAGCTCAAGTAAGTACTCCTAATTTACCCATACAAGTTATATTATGATTATCAGTATCAGTTTCAGTATCAATTTTTGTTTCAGTTTCAGTTCCAGCTTCAGTAGAACAGCATGCTAGAATAGGACTAAGGATCTAGGATGATGCCTTATGTGCCTGCTTTATGTGTTCAGCTTTATGAGAATTGCATGCTAGTATTGAGTAGACAGCAGTAGGATAGCCTGTTTAGGTTATGCCTGGTAGCGCGAGCTTAGCATTGTATGCTAGTGTAGTTTCTCGTTATGAGAATAGTTTTGCCTGAGTATGTTTCCTTTATCCGAATGCTGCTTGCTTTGTGCTTTGTGGGACTCTGTGTGGTGGGAGTTAGCCATTAGGTGAATACGTCACATCACATGTGAGCAGGGTTGAATAATCTCAGAGTGCTGGATTTGGCCCTATTGCGCAGCTCTTGTCTGAGTCCAACCGTTGTAGGGACGAGTCTTTTACTCGAAGGATTATCCGAGCCTCATTGCATGTGATGGTATTCAGGTGGTGGCTAATCAGCATTACAAGGAGACCTTCAGCAGCTGAGGACTGGATTGGGTGGAGTTAGAAGTTCCCTAGGGCAAGCCTAGGAAGGTAGTAGCAGAGATCAGTAGCAGTAGAGCGACTTGGTGGAGTCGAGGCAGTTCTTGAGGAAAGTACGGATAGATGTGGAAGGTAGTAGGGGCCCATACTACTGAAAGCAGAGGATCCGTACTCGATTCAAGAGGGGCCAAGACGAAACCAGGGAATGGTAGAGTGTGTGAGAAATCCCTCAGCAATAGTGTGTACATTTATCAGGAATTGTTATATTTTCAGCATGGTGACATTGCGCGAGCTACCAGTTAGCAGTTCAGACGTCGAGAAGGGATCTGGCTCGGGCTTTAGAGCCGGGCAGCTTGATGATCAGATGAGGGATTTCATTTCCGCAGAGATCACGCGCAACATCATTGATCAGACTCCAGTGATTTTCGGTTCGGTTAGAGAG
This sequence comes from Lactuca sativa, assembly GCF_002870075.4. Classification (NCBI taxonomy): domain Eukaryota; kingdom Viridiplantae; phylum Streptophyta; class Magnoliopsida; order Asterales; family Asteraceae; genus Lactuca; species Lactuca sativa. The sequence continues at coordinate 75,188,433 of NC_056628.2, forward strand.
GCCATTGTGGAGCTAATGGACCGTCATCTTGAGGCCTTTAAGGCCGGGATAGTTTCAGGACAGTTTGGGGCTCGTCTAGGCCCCGAATCTTATGGAGTTCAAGGATCCATCAGGGAGGGAGATCCCATTTCTAGATTCTGCCATCAGGGGACAGGAGTGAGTCGGGCATCCTGTCTCCAAGAGAGACCTTTGGATGATTGGATAGTTGAGGAAGTTTCGCGATCCATTCGCGAGGATCTGCCCAACATGGTCGTGAGGATCACTGATAGATTGATCGAAAGGCTCCAAGATCAGACAGCTGTTGTTCAGTCGGCGGGCAGGGAGTCAGAAAGGAAGAGGAAAGCAGATGAGACTCAGGTAGCCTCAGGTTCGGGTAAGAGGCCCAAGGGTTCGGATTTGAGGGCGAGGAACTATCAGAACCGCAGTCGATGCGGGAAGTGCGAAAGGACTCACATGGGTGTGTGCAGGCGTAGAAATGGTGATGATTTGGTCTGTTTCAAATGCGGTCGAATGGGTCATATCAGCAGGGATTGTACTACTACCATTGCCCAAGGACTTGACCCGATATGTTTCCATTGCGGTCAGAGAGGCCACAAGAAGGCCCACTGTCCGAGTTTGTTTAAAGCAGGGCAGGTGTCAGCTCCTGCCCCTGGGACTTCGAAAGCCCAACATACATCAGGGCCGGGCAAGGGCGCCTACGGCTCAGAGCCGAGTTTTCCGGTAGATTTCAGCAGGGATTTGAGCAGCACTGAGTGATGGAGGTATGTATCTTTTGCTTTTCTATCATCTATTATTGTGATATTATTGTTATGTTGCTGCATTACCTACTCGTGGTTGAGTTTTATGCCATCTGCATACCTTGGAATTCGAATAGTGAATTGGAGGTCATTCCCTCTAGAACAGGTTATTTCGGATTCAGTATCTGTAGCATGTATGTGTAAGATGCAGTAGTGCTTTACTACTTGCGGAGGGCGTCAGTCGAGTAATGATCAGTTATATTCTCAGTTGTGATAGTTCAGAGTTTTTAGTGGAGTAGCTAGCAGTCAGATAGTAGTAGTAGTGTTGTAAGTCTGCGGGGGTAGCCGTAGCATTCACCAGCAGTCAGATAGTAGTAGTAGTGTTGTAAGTCTGCGGGGGTAGCCGTAGCATTCACTAGCAGTCAGATAGTAGTAGTGGTGTTGTAAGTCTGCGGGGGTAGCCGTAGCATTCACTAGCAGTCAGATAGTAGTAGTGGTGTTGTAAGTCTGCGGGGGTAGCCGTAGCATTCACTAGCAGCCAGATAATATTAGAGAGTTGTAAGTCCGCGAGCGTAGTCGCAGCCTTATCAGATTGGTAGGTAGCATGAGCGCGTGTTAGACGCGGGAAAGCAGTAGTACCCACCAGTTCGGGTGCAGCAGTGAGGATATGGGAATCCACAGGTTAGATTTCGGATTTCCCAAATGGTTCAGTTATGGCTAAGTCAGCAACTTTGGCTATAGATCGTCACATCAGTTATGAGATCAGAGTAGCAGTGGACCGTTGGGGTTCGGGTATGTTAGGGGCTACCGTCACTCTGGGAGCCATCATGTTGTTAGTCGTGGAATTGATGATGTCAGGATGTGACGTATGGACCCGATCGGTTGGATCGGAAGGTTGCTAGAGCCACGGTGACAGGATAACTAGTGGAAACTAGTCCTAGAAGAAGATTTCGTTTAGAAGTCGTGGAAGCGACTAAGTGAGGAGTCCCTTGACTCCACAGTTGGGTTGGAGTTCAGTGTCTCAGTCAGATCAGTGTTTCAGGCAGCTCAGTGTTTCAGCCAGTTCAGTGTTTCAGGCAGCTCAGTGTTTCAGTCAGTTCAGTGTTTCAGGCCGTTCAGCGTTTCAGTCGCTTCAGCGTTTCAGGCAGTTTAGAGTTTCAGGCATGTTCAGTATAGCAGGCAGTTCAGTGTTTGGAAGGTTTCAGAGTTTTGGGACAGTAATAGTATTTGTGTCGGAATGCAAGTGCTGACGGTATAGTTGGTTGATTTGGAAATGGCAAGTCTCTCTCATCAGGATCAGTTGAGCTTTCTGCCAAGTGTAAGTGATCTGTAAGGATAGCTAGGCAGGTAGCTTTTCTTTCAGGAGGGAAGGCTCGAGTTAGTAGGAGTTGAGTAATCAGATGGGATATCAGCAAGCCGTTTCCAGCAGCATCGTTTCAGTATGAGCGGCAGAATGGATAGAACAGTTATAGATAGCCGAAGTATCTTCAGGAGTCACTGGAAGCGACTAGGAGATTGCAATGGAGTGTAGTGACCGGTGGGAGTCCGGTAACTCAGATATCGGTAGATTAGTTGGACCAGAGTGGTCTCAGTGCATCCAGTAGGCGGATGGGAGGTACATAATTCTCAGTCGGAGGAAGAAACATTGAGGAAATTAGGGAAAGGAGAAGAATTCAGTATGTACCAACAGTAGTGACCAGCATTGTGAGTGGCTGGAGTGATGGACAGAAGGGTGTTAGTTTTCCAGATAGAGAGTTGGAGGCAGTTCGCAGGACAGTTGGTCATAGCAACTTCGAGGACGAAGTTTAGTTTAAGTGGGGGAGAGTTGTAACACCCCAAAGTTTGGAAAGTCAAGAAAAAGAAAGAAGACCTCAAGTTTTAAGGGGAGACTCGGCGAGTCCATGGAGGGACTCGGCGAGTCCGAGCGGGATCCGAGTCGAGGTGTAAGCGACCGACTCGGCGAGTCGGCCCAGGAGACTCGACGAGTTGGGTCTGATCGAGGAAAACCCTAAATCCGGGACTTGGAGCCTATTTAAGCGTCTCATTCTCCTTCCTAGGGTTCCTTTGCAGCCCCTCTACCCCAGAACATCAAACCCCAGCCGCCATATCCGTTTTAGAGCTAGATCCTGCCTTGAAGAGTGCACTATAGCTTGGAAAAGGAAGAAAGGCTTTGGAGGTGCAAGAAGGGACTGTAGATCCGGGATTGAGAAGACATTTCAGACCAATTGGAGGTAATAAGCTATTGCTTGGAATCCCTTTGCACCTAGATCTATTCTTATGTGTGAGTTTTGGGCATTTTGGCATGATAAGTAACCATTTCGAGTTAGAGGTCCAGATCTGAGGTTGCTACCTCAGATCCATGTTTGTTTTGGTCTAGAATTCCCTAAAGTATCAGCCCTTGGTATGTTGAAGAAGTATGTTGTCATAAACCCTAGTTTGAATGTGTTTTAAACATAGATCTCTTGATCTACACGTAAAGTTTGCCACTTTACGTGGGGGATAGGCCTTAGAAGTATGGATCTATGAGTTGGAAGCCCTGCTTGGCTCGAAAAGCCACTGCATGGATTAAGGACTGAATAGACTCGGCGAGTCCTTCGAGGGGACTCGGCGAGTATCTTGAAGATGAGGAGGAACTCGGCGAGTGGGATGAACAGCTCGTCGAGTCGGATGAAGTTAGGCATCAACTCGGCGAGTTGGAAGAACAACTCGACGAGTTGGTTGAAGATTGCTTTGAACTCGGCGAGTCTATTAGTGGACTCGGCAAGTCAGGTCGCGAAACCTCAAACCCTTCATGTTGAGACTCGAATCAGTGAGTCGGGTGGTGACTCAGCGAGTTGGACAGGACAGGACTTGGAACTAGTTGGACTCGGCGAGTCATAGAATGACTTGACGAGTCGAGTCGCGAATAGAAAGACCCTGAACTTATGAACTCGGCGAGTCATTAGGAGGACTCGGCGAGTAGGGTTGACCTGGAAGGTTGACTTTGACCAGGATTTTGACTTAGTTGGCTGTCAGACTAAGTGATATATTTATATTGATAGCTCGGAGAGCTAGAGGAGCAGCGGTTCAGGGGATTGTCGAGTAGCAGCCAGAGGTTTATTAGCAGAGCTCAGCAGTTCAGGTGAGTTTCCTTCCAGTAGTAACGGGTCTAAGGCCACAATGTCGGCCCGTTTAGCTAGCAGTCAGCTTCGGACCTCGATCCGATGTAGTAGTTAGTGTGTTTGATGCCTTCGTGGTTCAGACAGGATATATGTGTTTATGCCAGTTGATATGTTTATGCGATGTTCAGTCAGCTTCGGATTTCGGTCCGATGTAGGGGACAAGGTCCCAGTCAGCTTCGGATTTCGATCCGAAGTCAGCTTCGGACTTCGGTCGATGTAGGGGACAAGGTCCCGGTCAGCTTCGGACTTCGGTCCGATGTCAGCTTCGGACTTCGGTTCGATGTAGGGGACAAGGTCCCAATCAGCTTCGGACTTCGGTCTGATGTCAGCTTCGGACTTCGGTCCGATGTGAGCTTCGGACTTCGGTTCGATGTAGGGGACAAGGTCCCAATCAGCTTCGGAATTCGGTCTGATGTCAGCTTCGGACTTCGGTTCGATGTAGGGGACAAGGTCCCATTCAGCTTCGGACTTCGGTCCGATGTAGGGGGCAAGGCCCCAGTTAGTCCGGACTTCGGTCCAATGCAGTGGGCAAGGCCCAGTATGTGCTTTATATGTTATTGTGTGGTATGTGGTAGATTGGGGGAGCTCACTAAGCTTCGTGCTTACGGTTTTCAGTTTTGGTTTCAGGTACTCGGTTTTCAAAAGAGGAGCTCGGGAAGATTGCAGAGCGCACACCATAGTCAGTTAGCCTGGGAATGTTTGACTCTGATAATGATATTATGTTTTGAATTTAATACTCGAAAGTTATGTTTTACTTATGATACGTTTTTATAAATATGTTTTTAGTAATGTTTTAAAAGAAATTTTTAGTCGTGTTTTTTTTGGGTCGTTTCAAAAAACCAGTCAAAAAAATCCAAATATCTAAACCATATATTCTGATCCAAATTGTCCAATTGTCCAATTCGGTTTTATCCAAAGAGTGAACATCCCTATGTGCAAGACATGTAAATTGTAAATGCAGAATCATCTTTTACAAACTACAAGTACCATTCATGAAGTTTTAACTAAACTTGATCGCATGTCTCATGTGGAGACTTGATCTACTATAACTTCTTTAATTTCTTTGGAAACTGCTAAAATATGACTGTGAGAAACTAAGTTCCTTCCCCTACGCCTGAGACATTCTTTCAAGAAGTAAGGTAACATGCCAATACATAAAAAATGCATACAATAACTAAATCAATGACAATCCCAATTAATTCCCACACCATAATCCCCAATACCCCAATGTGTTGAGATAATGATGTGTTTAGATCATCAACCATTCCTTCTTTAGATGATTAAGTATCTATTGATTTAAATCATATACATCTTTTAGAACCGTGTTTTATCTAGCTGGTGGGATGAAGTTTATAGAATTAACGCCCACAACTACACTAATGTGGTTTTTGATTCTTATTGCAAAGCCTAGATTTTTTTTCCATTTAAACATAATCAATGAATAAGATGTTAAAAACTAGGGTTGGAGACTTAGATCGGGGGTGGTTGACGTCATGCGTAATATCACAACAGTTGCATCATAGCAAGCATAGTAAACACAACCAAACATTGAATACATATATGAATAAGGTTTACTTTGTCTTAGTACACAGTTTTGTTCATTACAAAAGTAAAATCAAAAGACATGATCCTAACGCGCCGACTTCTCCAAAAGTCCTGGAAGTACCTGTCTACTAAATCCCTGAGAATACAAGCAATTTTGAAAGAATATCAGCATAAAGCTGGTGAGTTCATAAGCATTTAGTTTTAATAGAAAATGTTTCCTTGAATCCTTTTGATAAGTGTTCCTCAAGAAAATCTTATATTTTCTTATGAAAAGCATGTTTGAAAAACCATTCCTTCCATGACATCCTGATTCATACAAGGTATGTACAATCCAAGGAGTCATGGAATGAATATGAATATCCGTTAGTTATATGTAAAAACAATCCGTTTATGAATAGCCGAGTTATCCCGGGAAAATCCTATATTTTCCGTAAAAGTTGATGGTTGGTTATCCGTTCTAAACTGAGGTGTATAAGTATCTACCATACTTATATCGGTAAACGTAGTTTTATTTTAAAAACCTTTGGTTACTTCCAGTGAGGTATATTAGCCCTATTTTATAAATAAAACTCATAAAAGAAAACGTTTTGAACTAAATCCTGAAGGTACTATTAATACCCTCTAGTAATCAAATCGGTTATTACTTTGAGGTTAATTCACTTGATTCATTATTATAAAAGTAAATATATGTTATCTAGGTTTTGAGTTTCATAACCATAACTGATTGGATATGGCCCACAATGGACGATATCCTTAATGACTTTGTCACCCGTAGACCTACCGGCCCGGCTGTAGTTAGCAGCGAGGTGCGGGGTTGTCAGTCCCGTATAGATCTATACACAGCAGTCACACTCTCCCTGCAAGAGATTCTGGTTATCCTACACTCTGATTCTATGGGAGTGTTACCAAGGACGTGTTTCCAACTTAGACTAACAAATTTACAAGTAATAATATTGGAAATCCTATTTATAATGTGCATGAATCCTTTATAAAATAATACATTTTACTTCATGATTCACAAGTTCGTTACCCTATTTTTGAAAACTGTTTCTACGAGTTGATTTGTTAATTGTTTGGTAAAAATGTTTTCCGTGTCAATAGCATACTGAAAATATAATTATCTTAAACAAAATAATAGGGGTATGAACTCACCGTTAGACGTGTGATTCAAATGTAAGATTGTTAAGGATGTTGAGTGTCAAGTGCAACCTCGAGCACAAACGGACCATATTTAACATATAACGACGTATGTATATATTTAGAGTATCATACAACTAATCATGATAGGCGACACCCTACGGGACTAGGAAACACTTGGGACAAGTGTTACAATCACATATGACTGTATGAAGGGAGTGTATAGCCACACAAAAGAGTGTGCAGTCGGCGTGTGTGGTCGGAGTGTGTGGTCGGGGTGTGTGGTCGGAGTGTGTGGTCGAAGTGTGTGGTTAGAGTGTATGGTTGATTTTACGGTGAATCAAGGCTCAAATCATGAAATCTTTCAAGTATAGCAAGCTAAAAGGAGGGAATACTTACGTTTTTGAAGCCTTAGAAGTGTTTGTGGATGATAAAAGTAGAGAGAGAGAGAGAGAGGTGTATGGTTGAGGAGAGGGGAAATTAAGTGAAAATGAGCCTCATCTATATATAGATAATGGGTGTGGCCACACACTCGGGTGTGCGGCCACACACTCATGTGTGCAGCCATACACTCGGGTGTACGGCCACACACTCATGTGTGCAGCCATACACTAGGGTGTGCGGCCAAACACTCATGTGTGCGGCCATACACTCGGGTGTGCGGCCACACACTCATGTGTGCAGCCATACACTCGGGTGTGCGGCCACACACTCATGTGTGTGGCCACACACTCCTTTTGATGGAGTGTTTGGCCTTTTTGCAACCCTAAATCTTAAGCCAGCCCATCCCTAATTCAAACTTTGGTTTTACTCAAGGCTTTAAATGCTTAAATGAGCCCTTAATCAGTATTAGGAGTTAAAAGGAACGATTTTAACTTAGATTAACTGACTAGATGTACCAGGTAGAAGTTTCGAGTTGTCACATCATCCCCCCGTTAGAGGGAATTTCGTCCTGAAATTCAAGAATAATGTTACGACTCGCTGATCTAGAAAAGATGGTGGTACTCCTGTTTCCTTGGATTCTCGTGCTCCGAAGTGAATTCAAGTTCTCGTTTGGTATCCCAGTCAACCTTCACTATCTGGATATGACGTTCGTCTCGTGCGCTGGAATTCCTGGTCCATGAGCGATTTTGTCTTGGGTCTCACGCCTAACGATGGCCTGGAAAACCAAACCTTGACATATACGAGCGAAGGAGGTTTCCATTTCCACATCTCATGATGTGTTTTGGTAACCTTCTAGGTAGAACAAGATTGAGGATATGGGGTGTCTATCTCTAAGGCAAATCCCCATAATGATATAGGGAGGGAAGCTCGAATCATCATGGAATGAAACATGTCTAGCAATGTTCGATTTTGCCTCTCAGCTACACCGTTAAGTTGTGGTGTCCTAGGAGGTGTCAATTGTGAAACAATTCCACATTACTTTAGATAGATGTTAAACTCGATACTAAGATATTCTCCACCTCTATCAGATCGGAGCATCTTTATCTTCTTGCCTAATTGATTCTCCACCTCGTGCTTAAACTATTTAAACTTTTCAAAAGTTTCTGATTTATGCTTGATTAAATAAATATGTTTATATCTACTATAATCATCAATAAAAGTCACGTACTAGCGATTGGCATCTCTTGTGGTGGATCTGAAAAGACCATAAATCTCCGTATGGATGACATCTAACAAATATTTATCTCCTTCACAAGTTCTTATGACTTAGTCATCTTGCTGCCAAACAAACAATATTCACATTCATTGTCTATTTTTAGGTCAAACGATTCCAAGACTTCGTTCTTTTAGAGTTGGACGATGCGTTTCTTGTTGATGTTCCCAATATGACGAAGCCATAAATACGACTTGTCTAAACCATTATAAGAATTAATACTAAAAATACTATTGCCAAGTTCATTCAAACAAATAAACAGTTTTATACACACTGTTACAAGGATAAACTTTGAAAATAAATGCACCATTTTTATAAAATAAATTGCACCATCATTATTATGGAAAACTGTAGAGATAGCATTGTCTGAATAAAGCATGAAGTGAAATTATGTTCCTTGTCATTTCTGACAAATAACATAAATTATTTAAATCAATCCTAACATTATTGTCATACATAAACTAATAAACCCCAATCTTGCTAACAACCGACTTTCTCTTATTACACATGATTAGATTCAGCTTCCTGTGCTTGACCTCTTCACTTTCCTTTAGTCCCTATATATCTGAACAAATATGGAAACCACATCCTGTATCAAGGATCCATAAATTTAAAATACAAGTGTTATTGATTTCGATAGAGTACATACGAGATGAAGAGCCAAACACTTTCCCCTTAGCATCTCTCACTTCATGTAGGTTGTCACACCTCGCTAAAGCGGAAACACAAGGTGCAACAATACAAAGGGTCTCATTGCAAAAGTTAAAAGACAACATCAACTATAGTATTAAAAGCATTACAATTTATAATACGTTTTGAGTAACTTTTAAATGAAAATTATAAAATATCTTCAAAAAACTACACATGTGAATGCTTCTACAAATGATGTGTCCTTGAGTGCCATCTTATAGGCGAGTTCCTGAAAAAGCATGTAAAATGAGCGATCAACTATTGAAATAGTTGGTGAGTTCACAGGCTTACAAGATAAAAGATTTATAAGTCTAAAATCCGATTCTTGATAAAAAGTTTCCATACCTAGAAGTTCGTTGCTATAATGAGTAATGAATTTTGATGCTATCAGTAGAAAAAAAAAGTTTGTAGGTAGCATGAGAAATAATTTTCTTATGTGCATATTGATCAAACAATGAGTTCACAACCCAAGCCTACAACCAAATGCCCTCTTGAATAGTATGTATATCACTAACGTAGGAAGAGCTATGGTAATATGCACTTCATCAAACGGATGAGTGAGGAGTTGTCTACATCATAATAATGCTATCAATAATGACCGTTGGCTCAAAAAAGTTAATGAATTGTGTGAAACATTCCAGGGAATTAGATCCATATATGCCTAATGAATCAACATTTTCATACACATACATAGAAGTTGCATTTGATACAATTTAAAACAAGTCCAACGAATATATTTAATTATATGACATACTTTTCCACCCCAAAACGTAAAAACTGAAAATAGGGGTTGTGAATACTCACAATGATGTGTGAATGTATTTTTGATGCCTTGAGCTAACTTCCCTCACATCCTACAACTGATGCCCTACGGTAATGACGCATACTAGTGAATCTTTAATTGAATTTTAATACTAGCATACTTAACTTCTACAACAGAATTATGTCAATATTGTGTCAAAATTAGGTTTTTTATAAGTTGCAAATACTTTTGTGTAAAATTCAAATTTCTATATACCAATTGACTTGTTAACATTTACAAATGATAAATCTCATTTTGTGATATTGTTTCAAATGTATTTCACTTTTGGAAGTGTTTTACATGCCAAAAACTCAATTAGATTCGATTTAAAAATCTCCAAACTTTATATTTATGAGATAATTGTAATTAAGAACATCCTTTGTAATTTTTTCATAATTTTGAGATATGTTTAACTATTTTCCCACCATTTAATCCTTTGAAAACTCATAAAATCGTGGAAAAATAGTAAAATGATCATGAAAAATTCTTCGAACTTTTATGTAATTGTTTCACGATGTCCCTAAACTGGGAACGTTATTAAATGCCACTTTTGATCAATAAGACCATTCTTTTATAATTTATGTGTGTTTTACACCAATAAATTCTAATTATATAGTAACCCATAGTAAAAATCACCAATCTTTTTATTTTTATTTCAAATGTAGCTACAGACTTCCAAATAATTTTTCATGAGTTGTAGATAAGTCTATTTATTTTTCTTATAATTATCTACTTGAACTAACACAAATTCATGGTAGGACTTCCAAATAATTTTTCATGAGTTGTAGATAAGTCTATTTATTTTTCTTATAATTATCTACTTGAACTAACACAAATTCATGGTAGGATAGTAAACAGTTAAGAAAAATTCTCCATATTTTTGTAAAACCATTATATAATGTATTTAATTTGGGAAAAATATCAAAAGAGTCAGATTTTATGACTTATATGTGTTTAATTAAAAAAAAGAAATAAATATAAATTGTTACGATAAATACTCAAACTTTTACTTTAGGTAAATATGTAATAAAGTATGTCTTTGTTAGTTTGTATAACTTTTAGAATGGTTTGGTTATTTTATCCTTATTTATTCCTTTAAACTAGTTTATAACCCGTGAAAATCAATTGATTAAATATTCATAGTAAAAGATTCAAAATTATTAATCAATTATTTTATATAAAATTTTAAATTGAGATTTTTTTATTAGTTATGTAAAATTATAATTATTGATTCAAATAAATATGTGGAATTAATTTATCATATATATTAGACTATTTTTATTTGTGAACTAATGAAAAAAATAATATAAAATATAAAATATAAAATAAAGAATAAATAGATTGACAAATAACATCACATTAATTAGGAGGTTTAATGAATTTAAAATAGAGAATTAATAAAATGACAAGTGGCATCATATTAATTAGGAGTTCTAATATTATGACACTTGGAAAAAAGACTACTCTTTTATTAGTATAGATAAACATTTAATTCGTAAAAATTAGTAAATAGTAAGGAAAAACTACTAAACATTTTATTTGTGATCCTAATGTAGTAAAGGATGTGGTGGTAAATTTCTTTAAATTTTGAATAAAGGATGTGGTAAATTTCTTTAAATTTTTAACTAGAAAGGTGACCCCGCGTTGCGGGGATCGGAATGTGTCGTTTTAGTATGGAAGTATAGTACATTGTTCTAATTGGTAGTTACAGTAAAGTATGTTGCTATTGTCTACGTTTCGCCCATTTACAAATACACAGATATAATGTATAATGTAGTATGCTATAATATAATGATCCCTTTGTGTTGCAAAGTAAATAGCAAGTGCGGCAGCAACACTCTGTTAAGAAAAAAGTAAAATATTACATCTCGAATATTAAATAAAGCAATGGGTAAGGCTAGGTTATGGCCAATAGGAATACCCTATAAAACAAACATAAGCAGTATAGAAATATGGACAATGTTTCAATACAATTTTCTAAAAATCAGTTGAGTATTAGTAATCATATACCTATGAACACGATAACAGACAATAGAATTGCAACCTAAGCTAAAACAAAGAAATTTTGACCACATACTTGGGTCTAAAGCATAAATCAAACACTTTCCATATATCAAAAAGGACAATATGTGCCCAGTTGAACCATGAATGATACTTTGTTCTTTTTTTATAGCACTTGTGAGTTCATTTTTTCACTGTTTGTCTTAGAAATAGATCAATTTCCACTTGATCGCCTTGTAGGAAGAGTTTGACTTTATATTGACCTCTTTTGTTTTTTTGTAAAAGATATAGTTTAAGGCTCTTACTCTACGATCAACACCCTTGATTGCATTGTTTCTAAACTGATAACAAATTTTTTCATGCGAGTCTTAATTAACTTGCAAGCTGTGAAATTTGTTTTTGAAGTAGTAGATTTCAAATGAAGGTATAGAATGTATTGTTTGGTTGTTCACAACGTATTTCACCTGCAATCAAATAAATCAATATACATAAAATATTTAATATTAAAAAATGAATCAAAATACATAAACGTTCGGTCTCTAAAACAAAAAGGCTTAAACCTATAAATTTTGAGGCTTTCGCAGGTGTCAAATAGAGAAAAAAATCAAAAAAAAAAAAAATGAAGTGTATGTTGATAAAATGGAAAGCAATCATCGCATATTGCTAAAGTAACAATGACGTCTGTAGAAAACAAAAAAAATCAAAGAATACATACCTTTGTTATACGAATCAAGCATAGGTTCACCTTAACAGGCTCCTATCTACGTAAGCGTGACTCAAATTTTGGAGGCAATGGAACGCCATGTAGTTAGCACCATTAAGAGAAATTGACTGTCAAAAGAGCAAAAATAGACACTGTTAGGATTTTGTCGGCTGCATGTAATTTTTTTTACTAATTTGTAATGAATTCGTATATTTAAAATATGTACCTCAAGTATCAATAATCTAAGCTGAGAAAAGAAATAGATCTATGAATCTACATTCTACATAGATCAACGATGTCAATAAAAAATATAAAGCCATACTACCTATTTATCACCTTCAGCAAACCCAAACCCATACAGTGCCTGATCTTTCTTTTGCCGAACCCTCTCTTTTATGTTGGGAGTCTACACCTCATTCGCCTACTTCTTGCAGTCTGTTAATATTCCAAAGATGATGCGTTCAAAAATAAGAAAAAAAAATAAACAAAATTTAGAAGCACATATATGCATAACATCAACACGGACATAATTCTCCTCACTTCCTGATGTGTCATCAACAAATATGGCACAATATTGGTTGTGAATATCAAACAGATGCATTATGTGACAGTTTACCATCCCTTTTAGGTATTCATAGGCATTTCTCTGATCTAAGTCATCAAGAATTCCACATAACCATGACTCTCTGCATTTCAGAAACTGCCCCATTTAAAATATATATATTCTCATTAATTGGTAGATAATTTGGGATTAAAAAAGGAAAACTTTGTTGTATGAATTATTAAGTACCTGTAGGTGTACACTTATGGTTTCTTGACTAATGAAAATCCAAGTCAATGCTCCCAATAAAGTTAACGGCTGTTAGTTCAAAAAAAGATTAAACAGTAAGTTTAATCAAGTGAAAAACGATGAAAGTATGATTAATATACCAAATGACATAAATAATTAAACTTAATTTTGAGTTATTTAGATTCCAACTTGTATAGATATGATAAATTTCATTCCTAAAAAAACCAACCACTCCCATAGACCTGATATAATGGAATTATATTATTTTGGTCTTATGAGAGGATATATGTGATGTTATAACCGAACCTATAATTTTTAACGGGGATGTCCATAGGTCGGACAGATCAGGGATCATATAAGATAATAGAAACATATTACCTTCTTTTTTGGGCATTTCCACAAACACCTCATGTGCACTTTCCTTCCACATAGTAACAGTTTCTAAAACCCAATTTTTTCAAGTTGAACATCTTGATATCGTTGATAATAGCTGTTAAAAAATGGTATAAGGTCTTGACAAATGTAATAGATAAAAACGAATTAATAATTAGATTGAAAGGTACTGTTGACTTCCAGGCTTCTTCTCGAATAAGCTGAATAGAATACCAACTTTACTCTGTTTCCTCCAGTGCTTTGTACGGCATGGAGTTACATACGCCTTAAAAAAGAAGAAATTTATTGGATAAAGAAGAAAGAAGAAAGTAGAAGGGAAGTAGAAGATGTGTCAGGATAAGAAGCGGAGGTGACGAAAGGGGATCGACATACTTGCATCATCGATGTTGTTTCCCTGAAAAGCTGAAATGTTATGCAACAAAGAGGAGACGCGAGCAACTGAAATCGATTTTAGGGCTTTTGTTAGGCAGCAACGGTAGAGATATAGGTGGCTGGGTATGGTAACAATGGTCCACCGTCTTCTTCCCACCTGTGGCAATATCGAATAGAGTCGGAAGCAAATATAAATGAAGTCGGTGAGAAGGAGAAATGAAGAACAAATGATACCTTGAATTGTGGACTTCTTCTTGAACGCCCGTCTAAAACTGTGGAGTTTCCGATGACTTAGCCACCGCCGATCAATTGGGAAGGTTGAATATCGGAGAGGGAGTGTGACAGATGATGGGGGTGTAGTGGATATCGACCTGATAAGGAAGAAATGGAATATCAATTAGGAGTAACCGTCGGTGGAACAGGGAAGAAGAGAGATAGAGAGCATAGGAAGGAAATGGTGAGAGGGTAGTTTGGAAAAGCAAACTGTGACACGATTGGATTTTTGGGGCGGTGGTTGCTCACGTGTACAGAACACGTATTACTTCTGAATGAAGCGGTGGATGACACCTGGTAACCCCGGTGTAGTGGTGGTAACCCAGGTAGACAACCAACACACGTGTCCACCAAATGAAACCCATTGACCAGTGAATAACGAAGAATGGAAAGAAAATAAAAATAATAAAGTGACAAATACAGCAAAATATAGAGACCTAAAATGACAGAAATAACAAATGCAAGTGGAGGGACCAAAATAGACAAATAAAGGACAGGTTTACTGTTTTTTTTTTTTCACAATCTTAATATATATATATATATATATATATATATATATATATATATATATATATATATATATATATATATATATATATATATATATATATATATTACTAAGTGTGGCTATTTTTCTCAATTTAATTCTTTAACATTCATTAAATCGTGAAAAAATAGAAATATGTTATCGAAAATTCATCAATTTTTTTGTGTGAATTTTATATAAATTTGTAGAAGCTCGGAAAAATATTAGATGTGGTTTTTAAGATTCAGATCCGATTTTTTTTTTATCTATTATAGTTTAACAAAACAAAGTTGTAAATAATATCAAATAGTAGATTAAATTGTTCACACTTTATAAAACGTGTTTATTTACAGTTTAGCTCATCGTAGAATTTTACTAGAGTTTATTGGCTTCGGAAGTATTTTATCTTATTGATGGCCTGATTTTCTTGTAAAAATTGAAATAAATTAAGGAAAATTAATTAATACCTAGAAATTTCCATATCATCTTACTATGTCACTAGATTTATGAGATAAATCGTGTTTGGATTGAAAAGGAGATTTATATATTTGTTCGTGAATAAATCTTTTATGAACATATCTAAAAACTTTTAGAAATGAAATTTGAACATCAAGCATGTAAGCTTGATTTCATCACATGCATCATGGTTTGAAGAACATGCGTGCCTTTGTTAGTTCAAAATGATGTTTTTAAGATGAAAATTCAGATGCATGTGGTTTTTGAGCTTTAAAACTTTTAAAAACTCAAGTTTTTGGGTTTGACATAGATTTTGGTTATTGGATTTCACCATCAAGCATCATGCATGATGTTTTTGGGTGAAATCCTACAACCATCATCATCTAACTCGAAGTGCATGAAATACAAATTAAAAATCATGAAGAAATGTGCAGACTGCCAAGAAAATGAGAGAAAAATCATGAAAACTTGTAGGTAATAAAGGAAGTTCAGTTTTACCTTGAAGAGTACTACTAGATGATGAAGTTTGTTAGTATATTGAGGGAAATTTAAGTAAATTTCATGGGTTTGAGAGAATAAAAGAGAAAAATGGAGTTGGTGATGGAAATAAGAGAAAATGGGAGAGAAGGAGTTAAAGGTTAGGTGTAAGTAGGGTAAAGTGTTTAGAAATTATAGGATGAGGAGTATTATGGGAGAGAGGGTCGAGTTTTGAGTGGGGGAGAGGCCGTCTCCCTCTCTTCCAGTTATTATTAAAAAATATTCCAAATTTTATAACATTTTTCCAATTTTTATAAAATGTGAATTTGTTTAGTTCATAAAACCCTTGATTTTCATCTGATAAGTAGGGATAACTGTTGATAACTTAAATTTTCTTTCCTTGATTTTATTTCCTAACTTAATTATTTTAATTTGATATTATAGAGTTTATTAAAATTTATATGGGATTTTAGATGTTAAACTTCATAAATATAAGTTTTTTACTTTAAGTGTTTTCAAGAATTTTGTAAATCTTTGGATATCAAAATAAATTCATTTTTTGAGACTTGAAATTATTTTAGATTTTCAATATCTTTTCCAGTTAGAAATAATGTTTGTAATTTGTTTTGGTCGGATTATTGGCTTTCTATGTAGTATTTTTGTGATTCAAGTGAAATTGAAGAATCAAGTATACTAGTCGTAGTTTTCAACTTTGACATAAGTTCCTACAAGTCTTTGACCTAATTTATGCTACTAGGTTAAGTGCATCATGTGTCTACATGAATGTACAAAGACACTCTAGTTAAGGAATGACCCAAATTTGATAGTTGTTATAATTAAAGTAGTTGTAGAATTTACGTATCAATGTGAAATATATGTACACTATTCCTCATTTCGAATTTTTTCCAAGCCTTTGTTAGGTTTATTCAAATCTAGAACTTACCTGAATTTTGATGGTTGTCATAGTCTCCCTCAGTTGAAAGAATTTTGTCCAAAAATTCAACTAGTGTCGTGTTCACTTAGAACGTAGTCATATACAAGTATATAGTTGGAGAGATGATGATTTGAAAAACCTTTTGATTATTTTGGGTTAATTTCTCAAGGGAGAATCCCATCATTTAGCTATAAGCGTATAATCAGGTTAGTGTTTCCCTAATTCGAGTTCTACGGTCTAGATTGTGGGAAAATTGGGTCCTGGAAATCATGATCTAACTATGGAAACTTAGTTTAAAAAGATTATCAAGTTAGAGATTTTCTGAATTAAGCGACCATTATAGGTTCTGTTGAAGCATCAACTGCATTGAGTGCTAAGTATGCATTGATCACTAAGTCGCGTTCGAAATCAACACTAAGTCTAAATTCACCGCCTAATTAAGAATAGATTAAGGACAAATTCTTAATTTCCGGTTTGGCTACTAATTTTGGCAAAGATATATTTAGAATTAGGAAGACGTAGCATGAATAAAAGAGAAGCAATCAAGGGTAAGTTCCTAAAGATACGTACTAAGGGTATGCAACGAAGTTTTGGTACATCTCAAATGTAAAAACTATTCAAGTGCCATCTACAAAATAAATTACGAAATGATCGAGGATCTTCGAAGCTATAGTTACTATTACGAGTACTCTCACTACAATTAAACCATTTTGAAAAATATACTTAGAGAATCATTATTTCTAAATGAAGGCAATGAAAGTTATGATAAACTAAATCACATTATCATGGTATTATTATAAGTGTATAGAAATGATAAGACAAAGAAATCAATCTAGAATCTCAATTTTGTCCTTGTTTTGGAAAAATTCTAGACAATTTATCAGGAGTCAAAATTAGGATCTGTAAACTCTCAAGGTTTAATAATAGAGTTTACTTTGCCCCTAATTGTTTACCTGGCCTGATATGAATCCTAACTAAGGTGAAAAGGGTAATTTACAGATTGGTCCAAACAGAACTTCTATGATACACAATTTTGCAAAAATCATAATAAATGGAATAGAGATCGTATGAACGTGTGTGAGTAGTCCTTAAAAATATATCGATCTGTACTAGTTGTATTTAAAAACAGTTTTGCAATCTTTTAGGCTTAAGATGAGAGGATGAGGAGCAACCCCAGCTCTCTCATTTAGTTAAGTACTCGAAAATTAGGGATTTTGGTTATTAGGCCTTGCTCACATTGTGAGGCCTCATGATCACATTGTGAGATTCAAGAATCTAGGTCAGATGGTCAACGGTCACTCACGTTGTGACCACTAAGGATCGTGTCATGAACCTCCTCCAAAATGTAAAAATTCAATAATTTAAGTACCTCAAGGATTCAAATACTAAATTGGTTCCTAGGGATGTCTACAAAGATTGCCAAACTCTGGAAGTGAATTCGCAGTCTCAGTCTGAGATAATAGATATTAGCAACCCCTATAGTCTGACTATTTCCTTGAGGTAGATCTTGGTGAGTTTCTCCATCTTGTTAGTTTCTTTGATGGCTAGGAAGTGGGCAAACTTGGTCAAACTGTTAACCCCTACCCAAATGGTGTGATAACTACTTGACGTTTTTGTCAACATTGTTTTGAAGTCCATGGTAATCTGTACCCATTTCCATTCTGCGATTGATAGTGGTTGTAGTAGGACAGATGGATTATGGTACTCTGCTCTTACATTGGATCAAGTCAAGCATTTATTGACATAGGAGGCAATCTCTACCTTCATGTTGGCCCACCAATAAAGCTTCGTAAGATCGAGATACATCTTATCCGATTTGGGATGTATCAAATATCTCGACTTCTGAGGATCACTTAACACTAGAATCCTTACTTCAACAAAATTTGGGGTCCAAATTTGGTTCATGAAATATTGTTTTCCATTTCCCTTGAGGTCAAACTGTTTGTCCATTCCTCTTAGGTTTTCTTCTATAATATTTTCGAATATGAGCACTTCTAGTTGAGCGTTTCAAATTTAGGTGGTGAGATTGGAGTGGATTGTTAGGGTTAGAGCCTTTATGCGAAATGTCTTTTTCTCGTTCTTTTTTGCTTAAAGTTTCTGTTGTGACATTTGCTCTACCAAGATGATAACTAATTTGACATTCGTAATCAATTAGAATTCGACCCACCTTCATTTTCTCATGTTGATGTCTTTTTGGTTCAAGATGTGTTGAAGACTTTTGTGGTCGGTGAACATGACATACCTTGTTTCGTATAGGTAATGCCTCCGCATTTTTAAGGAAAACACTACAGCTCCCAATTCTAAGTCATGGGTAGTGTAGTTTGTCTCGTTTGGCTTATGTTGTTGGGATGCATATGCAATGAATTTATTCCTTTTTTTTCAATACACATCCTAAAACTTTGTGAGAGGTGTCAAAAAATACTAAATTCTTGTGTTCCCTCTGGAAGGAACAAAATTGGTGCGCTACATAACAATTGTTTCAATTTCCAAAAGACAGACTCTTGGTTTTCTCCCCAATTGTAAGTCGCCAAAATCGCTTGATGTATCAATACGACCCACTTGATGGTGCGGAATCCCAATCAAGTGGATGATGCAAGATAGAATGGAGAAGAAGAAGAAGAAGAATATGAATCTATGATGTATTGATGATAAGATTGATGCTCCAACACAAGATTCACCCACACACACACACACTCTTCTTCTCTCTAGAACACCTTGATTTACACACACTTAGAACTTACTCTTCTTTTCTCCCCTGAAGGCCTACACCCACTCTTCACTCCTACTGCTATATATATATGGAACACAAACCCAAGGCCCAAACCCAATCCTAGACCGAAAACACATTTGTTTTCGGTCCAAGCTACAAATAAAATAAATATTATTTTCGGCCCAAGACTAAAAATAATAAATGCTTAGAAAAGCAAACTATAAACCATATTTTTACCCAACAATATCCCCCTTGGTTTATAGCATTCTTTTCTTTGACCCAACAAACTCCCCCTAAAAATGTAGCTGACCTTTCTTGTCAATCTTCAGTTGGAGCTTGGATTTAGCTCTTTGTCTTCTATTTCTTCACAACTGAATCTTCTAGCTGAATGACTTTATCTTGAACGTATGGGCATTTCTTCAGAATTTGACTCTGAACGCACATTTCGGTGCGGAGGCTTCTTGAAAAAGTTCTTGAGAATCAGCACTTTCAGCTTGAGAATCTTCAGAGAGAATGACAGAGAACGAATCTTCTGAATCACTTTAGCAGGTACATAGATAGCAGCAAATTGATTGAGGAGGCTTAAATGCAATCAGTCACTTAATATTCAAGTACATCTTCACCTTGCTTCTGAGGTTGAAAGATTGAATGTTGAAAAAATAATCTTCATTTCTTGTTCATTCGAATGAGAACTCTTCGACAATCATGGATGAAGCTTTGGCTCAGAAAATCTTGATATGGTCTCCATGAGTCTCATCTACATCTGAATTCACTTTTCAAGACAAACAAAAATTTGAGATAAAAACAAAACTAAAAGAACACTTAGTACACACTATTTTTGGATTTTTGATATTTTCTGAAAAAAAATAGAAACAAAAGTATTTTTAGGATTTTTTTATATGTTCTGAAAAAGAAATAAAAACAGGAACAGAAAAATATTTTTGGATTTTTGGTTTTCTGATTTTTTTTATAAATTTTAATTCCCCCCCCCCCCCCTTAAATTTGTGCATAGAGGAAAACTATGAACAAATTTAACAAAAACAAAAATAATAACAAAATTTAAAACTTTTGGGATCAAAGTTGTCGGACAATTCAATTTCGTTTATCAGCACCCACCTACATGTTTAGATCGGGTCAATCACTGGTATTGTGGTCCACTTAAACACGAAGGATATGGACAAATTGGACAGATTATAAGTGCCAAGACATTGCACTTCCTATATGGACCATTTAGCTGACGACAACCAAGGATATTGTTGTCCACTTAAATTCAGCAGCGAGATCTACAGACAACCTTTAAAATGTTAAATTTTAGATGCACTAGAATGTGTTTCCCACTTCCTGATATACCCCGATAATCACGAACTTCCAAAGAACTCCTTACTTTAGGTGAGTATTCAATCATTAAGAAAGAAGTCAGATATAGAGATGCATATGTTGTATCCCAGGTCAGATGCCTTGCAATCATACAGAGGGAACAACATATGACTAACATAGATAGAGGGATAAAGAAGTAGAAGGGTGCATATCCCCAATTTCACGGCCAGAAAAGACCGATTTGTTTATGCTTTGTTTTATAAATCAGAGTGATCGTTTAAAGAAAACGGTTGCGGAATTTGTTCCCAAAATAAAATATGATAACCATTTATCAAAACATTTCTCAAAGAGAATGTATTTTCATTAAATAATAAAACCTCAGGATGTCATGTTCCAATACCGACCAAAAGCATAAACAATATAAAATAGACCTTACAACAATTATTTATAACTACTGATCTATAATCCAAAACCTCTCATCAAGTTCACCAACTTATACTCTTGTGTCATTACCTGTAATGCAAAGAAAACTGAGTGGGTCAGGCTTGGGAGCCTGGTGAGCATATAGGGTTTTCAACCCACAATAATACATTTATTATATTCAATTATCAAACAATCAACCCAAATACCCATCCCCATATCTTCTTAAGGTTTTACCCTAAGAACCAACTATCCTTCATTCATTTATTCCTAAGGAATTGGCACGAAATCCATTGATGCCAAAGTTTATTTATCAAGTACTAAATCCATAGCTATCAGGCGCTAACTCCATAGTTACCAAGGTTCACTTAACAAGCGCTAACTCCATAGTCGCCAAGGTTTACTCAACAAGCGCTAACTCCATAGTCTCCAAGGTTTACTCAACATGCGCTAACTCCATAGTCGCCAAGGTTCATCAAATAGGCACGAAGTCACATCGTCGCCAAGGTTTATACAATAGGCGCTAACTCCATAGTCGCCAACTATTCCATCTACCTATGTTCTACCCAACAATTTTGTATATATAAATACTTACACAGTTTAAATCATTTAACCCTTGTATAAAAACATCAAATCCAAGTCCATCTCAAATAGACAATTAATATATAACACATAGCACTTATTTCATAGCTAATACTTTATATTTATGTGTTAGAAGAGAGTAACCACACACTCACACATATAAACAACAATATATGTACACATAGCACATATTTTATAAAATACTTCATATCTATGTGTAAGATGAAAGTGACTATACACTCACTTGATTAGACGATGCCCAGACAGCACTACGACTTGTAGAACTAGTATTCTTCGGTAGATCTAGAAGATCTTCACAAAATCCGGGCTCCTCGCGGGCAGAGCTTCGGATTAGGAATTTCACTTCTCAGGATCTTCGGGGCCTCGGGACTTGCTTCGGGGCTCGAGAATGATACCGGGGCTTCGGGATAATTCTTGCACAAAAAACGATACAAAAACGCGAGAGAAAGGGAAGAAATGAGCAAAGAACTCGGCTGCACTCGACACCCTTTTATAGGGGGCTGGAAACCCGAATTACGCTGGGCGTAATGAGGATAAGGCCGGTGACTCCCCCCCTTCCGGATAATATCGAATTTATATTTAAATTAAATACTTTAATTATTTAATAAACTTCAAAAATTCATATCTTCCTCATACGAGCTCCGTTTTCGACGTTCTTTATATCCCCGCGTAGATGAGACTACGCTCTACAACTTTCGTTTAGACTTCGTCGGCTAAGTTTGAATTTATTTTTATTATTTATTTTTAGTAGGCCGGGACAGGAAAACTCCGTTATAAAATCATAACTTCTTCATCCGACGTCCGTTTTCGCCTATCTTTTTATCGTTTTACTACTATTAACGAGATCTTCGATTCTCATTTAGATTGTTTCGGCTAAAAACCGCTCGATCTCAAATCGAGTATTCGGGCTGCATACCGCTTAGTCGAAACTTAGAAAAATCATAACTTCCTAATACGAAGTCAGATTTGGACGTTCTTTTATGCACGCTCACGGTTTAACGTATTCTACGACTTTCATTTAGATTTCTAAGGCTAAATATCTCTCTAATGTAAATTCACTTTTTACATCGCGTTGTGCCGTGCCGGTTTTGTCGCGAAACTTCGACAGGTCATAACTTCTTCGTTATAACTCGGATTTCGGCGTTCTTTATATGCACGGAAACCTTGTAACATATACTATAACTTAGTCAAGATTACTCATTCTAAATAATCTTTCATCAAAATTTCATTTTTGACGCCTATTGTCTCTAAATTAACTAGCCCAGATCTACGGGCGTTACAATTATCTCCCCCTTAGGAAGATTACGTCCCGTAATCATTATCGAAATAGGGCTTGTATAATGATTCCATACGTTACCTATCCATCCTATGTAATAACTGCGATGCTAAATCTTGCACCTGTTCTTCGTACTATATTGGACTTTCAATCGTAACTTACAAGTTACAAAATAAATCCTTATTGTGGACTCCTTCCTCTTCTTAGGATAAATACTTTCCTTTATCTATTGCAACATACCGATGGGTCGTGATCTACTGACCTCTTATCGAATGATGTAATGCTTAGACTCAGGTCTCTTAGAGTTATATTCCAGAATGGAATATACCTTCGTTGATATTCTAATGTGATATAATCACATTTCAGCATGTAGCATTTTAACTACAAACTTTATGAACAACGAGCGCGATACCAATGATCGCATTGACTTCAGTCTTTTGACTTACGTCAGATGTTACTTCGAACTTGGTTCTCCGAACCATGTAACATAATCACCGTTGTCGGACTCCAATTGGATATAACCACTAGGGTTGGAACAAGAACCATCTTACTAGTCATTACCGAAACAATGGTAATGACACACTCAGTGTTCTAAAAGGCGCGTCATGGCGTGAGGTGTGGCTTCGTCGTTACGAAAAGCTTCCTAACGTTGCTGTTAGGCGTGGCGCGTGGCAAGGCGCGATATGGCGCGCCATGGCGCGTTATGGTGTGTTATGGTGCATGTTTTTTCGTTTGAGACACAGTTTTTTGCTCTTTGTTATGTCTTTTCAAATCGGAGATACAAGTATTGTGGTTTTTGTTAACTTTTTGTTATTAGTTATTGATCTAACACTTCTAAAAAGTAGTTATATTTAATATAAATTTATATTTATGTGGTAATAGAATTTTAAATTAATACAAAATCGCCGCCTTACATCACGCCTTGAAAAACGCCATGGCTCGCCATGGCTCGTTAAGCTTGAGGCTTGGCCTTGCCGCCACGCCACGCCTCACGCCATTTAGAACCTTGGACACACTTGAACAAAACGGAATCAATTACTAGCTTCTTGGTAACCTTGTGACTTTCCCTGATCCAAGTGCGAGTCCTGTGCTTCCGGTAGTATATGCATCAACTACCTTTCACACCTACTAATACTCGTCCTAAGTATTGTCCCGTAGTCGACCAAGTCACCATACAAGAAAATCACAAACCCATTTAACACATACGAATGTGTCCAAATAATCATAAACAATTTCCCTAGACTCTACTAGGACTTTTTCATTGCTCAATCTTCAATCATCAACTCTACTTCAACTCGATTGGTTGAAATACAAGACAATGAGACAACTTCAAGAATTTCATCAATTGTTCCATCATCCTGCCAATCGAAGGTGTACTTTAGACGTATCGTACTCCTCTAAACGTACTGTTATTTTATAAGACATACTCTAAAGGCAGGATACCACTCTTACGATATCTTCTGATAGGTGTCATCCACTATCATAAGCCTTATTCATTTCCTCCATTTATTCAATTCTCTATGAGTCTTCACCATGACATTTCGTGCACCCAAGCAGACATTCGGTGTACCAAGCGAGAATTTTAAGATACGAAAGCTTTAATTACGATAAATGTATAAATTTCCTTATCACCCCGAAACGTTTACATGCTAGTTTTAATATCGTAGTCATACGCTTAGAATTCTACGCACATAGATATAAAATACTTCATATCTATGTGTAAGATGAAAGTGACTATACACTCACTTGATTAGACGATGCCCGGATAGCACTACGACTTGTAGAAGTAGTATTCTTCGGTGGATCTGGAAGATCTTCACAAAAACCGGGCTCCTCGCGGGCAGAGCTTCGGCTTGGGAATTTCACTTCTCGGGATCTTTGGGGCCTCGTGACTTGCTTCGGGGCTCGGGAATGATACCGGGGCTTCGGGATAATTCTTGCACGAAAAACGATGCAAAAACGCGAGAGAAAAGGGAAGAAATGAGCAAAGAACTCGGCTGCACTCGACACCCTTTTATAGGGGGCTGGAAACCCGAATTACGCTGGGCGTAATTCTAAATTACGCTGGGCGTAATGAGGATAAGGCCGGTGACTCCCCCCCTTCCGGATAATATCGAATTTATATTTAAATTAAATACTTTAATTATTTAATAAACTTCAAAAATTCATATCTTCCTCATAAGAGCTCCGTTTTCGACGTTCTTTATATCCCCGCGTATGTGATACGCTCTACAACTTTCTTTTAGACTCCGTCAGCTAATTTTGAATTTATTTTTAGTAGGCCAGGACAGGAAAACTCCATTATAAAATCATAACTTCTTCATCCGACGTCCGTTTTTTCCTATCTTTTTATCGTTTTACTACTATTAACGAGATCTTCGATTCTCGTTTAGATTTTTTCGGCTAAAAACCACTCGATCTCAAATCGAGTATTCGGGCTGCATACCGCTTAGTCGAAACTTAGAAAAATCATAACTTCCTAATATGAAGTCAGATTTGGATGTTCTTTTTATGCATGCTCATGGTTTAACATATTCTACGACTTTCATTTAGATTGCTAAGGCTAAATATCTCTCTAACGTAAATTCACTTTTTACGTCGCGTTGTGCCTTGCCGGTTCTATCGCGAAACTTCGACAGGTCATAACTTCTTCGTTATAACTCGGATTTCGGCGTTCTTTATATGCACGGAAACCTTGTAACATATACTATAACTTAGTAAAGATTATTCATTCTAAATAATCTTTCATCAAAATTTCATTTTTGACACCTATCATCTCTAAATTGACTAGCTCGGATCTACTGGCGTTACATGTCCCAGGTCAGATCTTTTGATCACGTAGAAGGTACAACATATGACTAACTGATAGAAAGAATTGCATAGATAAGGAGGTGCATAGAAATAGAGTTGCTTGTGTTGCATTCCAGGTCGGATATATTCCAATCACGCAAAGGATGCAACATATGGCTGACAGAGAAAAAGCAAGAAAACGATTTTCTACATACCTACTTTATCAGATCCCCCAATCGCTCTATCAATACCAGAATTAAGGTCATGGGACCATACATCAAGGAAATGTTAAACCACAATTCTAGATACATATTACTTTGGTGTATCTTCCAGGTTCTCATGTTTATCTCACTGCTCAATCTATCCAAGCGTCGTATTGTCAGTCCAAATAAAACTATCTAGGTCCACACTATCAAGTCATTTCATTGTCAATCCATGTCTAGTCCATTTGAATCCTTTATGCCTACCAACACATTGAGCATAGAGCCTACACAGTTCAGCGTTGGTACTTTACATAAATTAAAATTGCCTGTTATCACTTGGTTAATATCACTTCCCAATAATACCTACCAACAAAAGACTATAAGAAAATAAAAGATTATCTTCAAAACGAAACATTGTAAGAAAAATTCATGAGTATCGAGAAGAAATCTCAAACCGTAAGCCATCAACTGAATTTGCATCCGGAAGGTCTGAGAACACCACACATATTTCAATCTCAGAACATATCCGAAAATTCTTCACATCCTTAAGCACAAACCCTATGTATGATCCTCTCCTTTCTTCGTTTCCTGTAACGGACACATACTCTAAAACAAATTTCTGAATGTTGTACAGTTGAGAAATGCCTCCTATCAAGTGCCTAGAATGGCTACTATCAACAAACCGAAGTCTGATAATATGCCTCCAAAGCTGCTCCGACACTGAGCAGGATCAGTTGGCCTTTAGAACTCAGTCCATTTTGAAACTGTGTTGATGTCACACCCCCAAATCGGAATGGCGGAAACGTCCGGGCGCGAATGACGTCATTCTCAGTATCACAACAAATATAGAATAGTAAAACAAGCAACAACATCCATTGCATTAATAATATAGTTATTACATGTGTGTTTATTGTATAATTGTATGACACTAAAAGTATAGCAAAATAAAAGACGAGTCATGAACATGCTCCATCTTCTCGAAACCTGTGCTAGCGCACCTCTCTACTGATTCCCTGAGAATATAAGTTATTTTGAAAGAGAGTATCAACATTTAAGTTGGTGAGTTCATAAGGTATTTAGTATTTAATGTTTGTAGTTGTTTCATGAAAATGCTTGTATTTGATCTATGAAAGTGTTAGTTTATGTTCTCCAGGAAATCCTATATTTTTTATAATAAATGAAAACTAGTCTTCAACCCTAAGACTCAAATGTTTGCATGTTTTGTTCTCTGTAATAGTGTAAATGTATGTTTGTTCTTTGTAATCATATAATGCATGTTTTCCATAAAAGTAGATTATCTTTACTAGGAAAATAGAATGCTTGTTCAAGTATGAACGTTTCTGTGTGTAGATAATGGAAAATAATAACTTACAGTAGACTTATTTAAAATAACACCATTGAAGTAAGTTTGTTTTGTAAACTGACTGTAAGATCACTAATCAATTGAAGTTATATATATTACTCATAAATAGGTTGGGATTTTCTCCCTATGAGTTCTCTTAACAATACTAACCCTGTTTTCCTGATAACGATGTCTTTTAGGCGTCAAAACAGGTAACATTTGTCATCCCAGGTCTGTCGACCTGACTGTAGCTAATAGTCGGGATGTGGGATTGTCAGTCCCAACATAGATCTATACACAATTGTCATCGCTCCCCCTACAAGAGACTTTGGTTATAAGCTCAGGACTTTTGCCCATACTTAAATAAGTACACAATAATGACTCACAAATTGTTTGTTCGCATTACGAGTAATAACCGAGAATCCTTTTTTTGTTTATAACTTAACCTTGTGAAAATAGTTTTCGTTTGTCCCTTAACTATATTCTTTATAAATTGTAAGTTTGTTTCCATTTTGTTATGAAAGCTGTTGTGTTCTAACATGTTTGTAAATTGTTTTGTAGTTGTAATGTTTCTCTAATCTAGAAAATAGTATGAATTGATTCCCTAAACTATAGCTATTATAGTTTACTAGTAGGTTTGTATGTACTGACAAATATTTTGAAGAAAAGACTGATTTGACCAATGTATGCAACTGAGTTAAGTATGTACTTTGAAAATGGGGTTTAATATTCATGTATATATTTAGTAAGTATAACTATGATTTAGCCGACGACCGGACTAGTGATCCTACCCTAAGCCCACAACCAAACAAGGAACATGAGTCAAGGTATTTAGGAATAGTCCTAAGTCCATTAAAGCATACTTATACATAAATATATACAGGAATACGATTTTGATAACAAACAACAATCTAAAATAGTTTAAAAGAGTTTTTGAAATGATTTTAACAACTTATAAAAGCATAAGAAATCCTTTGTTTGTTTTTTTTTCACATATAAATGTTAACACAATATAAATTATTTTCTACTTGTATTCCCCCCTAAAAGCATTTAAAAAGGTAAATTGTTGGGGTATGAGCTCACCTTATGTGGGTGATTCGTTAGATGGTTCGATTTAGGATGATTGTTTCCACAAGTTAGATCCTGAGATAAAACAAGTCCTAAAATGCTTTTCATGTAGTATATATGTATATAATTAATGAATAGAATCATATGATTGATAAGGAATTGGACTAATTTCTAAGTTTAACTTACAAATAAGAGTGTTAGAAACAAAATGGAAGGCTGCTAGGAGTTTACGGCAAGCCTGGGGGTTCACGACCCAAGAAGATCTTGGTGTTCTTGAGTTTGTGGTTGAGTGTTCTTGAAAGAATGAATGAGATTCAGGGGTTTAAGGACCAATGATATTAATGAATGAAGAACACTTGAAGATCTTAAGAAAGATCCTAATAAGATTCAAAGGATGAAGGATGATAGTTTAGAGAGGATAAGGGTTTTTAGTTGGTGTTGTTGAGAGTGGGAGGGTGTGTTTTCAGCTGGAAATGAAGAAGTGAGGAGAGATTTCGGTTGAACTCTTATATATACACAATAGTTTTCGGATGTAACCACTTCTCGAGGAGATAAGATTTGAGGGTTGGCGGCTGCGAACCTCGTTTGCGGCTCATGTGAGGGTTTGCGATTGCGAGGGGATTTACGGTTCAGACAAGGTTCTCGGCTTCATGCAATTCCCTCCTATTTCAAGCAATACTTCTAATTTAAAGGTTTTAAACCAAATCTAGAATTTAAATCTAATTAACTAAAGTAGATCAAGATAAGAAGTTTGACTTTAGCTTGACTTTTTCAATAATGAAAATAATGGGTTGTCACATCAACCCTCTGTTAATGGGAATTTCGTCCCATAATTAAGTCTAAGAGATACACATGGACTAAGGTAAAAGTTGTGGATACTTATGTTTCATTTGATCCACCCGCTCCCAAGTGAATTCAGGTCCTCGCTTTTCATTCCAGCGGACCTTCACTATCGGGATACGACTTTGTTTTGTTTGCTTTACTTCCTTACCCATGATTTCTACGGGTTCTTCCACGAATTTAAGGCTTTCATTGATCTCAATTTCATCGAGTGAGATAACATGAGTCTCATCAGATACAAACTTCTTTAAGTTAGATACGAGGAAGGTAGGGTGTACCTTACTAAGTTCTTGAGGTAGTCAGAGTTTGCAAGCTACTGGGCCGATTCTAGCGAGAATCTCAAAAGGCCTAAAGTACCTTGGATTTAGATTGCCACGCTTTACGAAGTGTATCATGCCCTTTTAGGGTGAGACCTTCAATAGAACAAGGTCAACAACCTGAAATTCCTAGTGTTTCCGTCTTTTGTCAGTGTAGCTTTTTTGTCTGTCTCTTAGAGGCTTTCAATCGTTCACGAATTTATACAATCTTTTCGGTCGTCACCCGTATGATTTCCGGACCAGTGAGAGTGTTGTCAGGAACTTGTCCTTTACCTGGTTGTGTGTCACCCACCTCAGCCCAGCACATAGGGGATTTGCACTTCCGGCCATAGAGAGCTTCAAATGGAGCAACTTTGATACTAGTATGGTAGTTGTTGTTGTATGAAAAGTCAACCAATGGTAAATGGATGTCCCACGCTTCACCAAAGTCAATTCAAACCAGCTCTTAGCATGTATTCCAATGTTTGTATAGCCCTCTCACTCTGTCCATCAGTTTGTGGGTGGTAGGCCGTACTCATGTCCAACCTAGTTCCCAGGGATTTCTATAGCGACTGCCAAAATCTAGAGGTGAATCTACCGTCTCTATCAGAGATAACAAATATGGGAACACCATGCAGTCGTACTATCTCCTAATGTATGTTCTTGTCATTTTCTCCATCTTTTCATTTTCTTTAATTGGTCAGCAGTGCGCGGACTTGGTTAATCTGGCGATGATTACCAAATTGGTATCAAGTGCACCCGTCGTCTTGGGTAACTTGGTTATGAAGTCCATTGTAATCTGATCCTACTTCCACACATGTATCTCTGGTTGTGGTAGTAAACCTGAGGGATCTTGCTTTGAAGTTCATGGTAAGACCCATAATTGGCTCATCCACCATCACCTCGTGTATACAAGTAGCATATAATTAAGATTGAAAAGACGTTCGGATGGGTGGCTCTGCCCCAAGTCCACAAATAGACAAGAAACAGGAGATAGGGCGGAAGCACATATCCTAAACCTGAAAAATCATAATTATATACTACTCTTGCGTATACACTTAGTAGTGATAGACTAGTGTTATAAGTCCTAAATCTTTATTCCTGAACTTTACTTACTGTATGAGTGTTATTCCTACGGGATCTACTAGTGATGCTTCAGAAAGATTACAGACTTTTGGAACATTCTTCGGTGTTATTTACTTTATGTTTATGGTCTACGGGGTAAGCTAGAAAGGCATGGTACCCCTCACATGGGTACTTCTGAGTTTTGAAATGTCAGACAATACTAAGGTTTGTGTTGAGTTTGTCGTTATAGATTGAAAGGATTTCGTTAGACGAACGTTTAAGGCGAAGAATTTCGTTAACCAAGATCAAATAGACCTTCGAATAAGTGATCCCGCTCTAAGAGCACAACCAAACAAGGAACATGAAGTAGAGTGAAAATCAGGAATTCTAGGTCTATAAAATCTCAATTATATATAGCCTTAATGTATACACTCGGTAATTATACCCTAACCAGTAAAGGTCTCTTAGTTTTCACATAAGTTATTTTTAGTACCTAAGGTATTCCAATAGTATTTTAATTGCATGCTTGTTTGTAAAATTTCATGGTATACAAAATTTGTAGGTTTCTATACTTGTTATTTTATATTATCATAAAATACTCCTATAGTATTTTAACTTCATGTTTGGTTCTAGTATTCCTTTGTATATGGAGTTGGTAAGTTTTAAGTCTGTTACAACACTACCATCACTCCCAAACACATGTTGGTTGTATCTCGAATAAATATAGTTGATCAGGCTATATTTATCCCAGAGATGATTACATAATTGTCCGGGTTTGACTGTAGTGCCCAACATTTAAATACTTCTGTTTTGTTCTTCTTGTGATACTAGTTCTAGTATGAATGCATGTATGAATACTTATATAAGAATACTTATGTTTTAAAAGTATACCTCTTGGTTAGAGTGTTTTAACCGCGTTATGTTTATAGTTGTATATCTTTTATGGGTTGATATACTTAGTTCACTATAAACATTGCTCTTATACCAATCTGTCACACTCCCAAACTGGAACGGCCAAAACGTCCGGTGGCGGTTGACGTCATTCTCAGTATCACAAAAAATGTAAAATTGTAAAACAAGCAACACCAAACATTGAATTAATAATATAGTTATTACATGTGTGTTCATTGTACAATTGTATGACACTAAAAGTATAGCAAAATAAAAGACGAGTCTTGAACATGCTCCATCTTCTCGAAACATGTGCTAGCGTACCTGTGTACTGATTCCATGAGAATATAAGTTATTTTGAAAGAGAGTATCAACATTTAAGTTGGTGAGTTCATAAGGTATTTAGTATTTAATGTTTGTAGTTGTTTCATGAACATGTTTGTACTTGATCTGTGAAAGTGTTAGTTTAGGTTCTCTAGAAAATCCTATATTTTCTATAATAAATGAAAAGTAGTCTTCAACCCTTAGACTCAAATGTTTGCATGTTTTGTTCTCTGTAACAGTATAAATGTATGTTTGTTCTCTGTAATCATATAATATATGTTTTCCATAAAAGTAGACTATCTTTACTAGAAAAATAGAATGCTTGTTCAAGTATGAACCTTTCTGTGTAGATAATGGAAAATAATAACTTGCAGAAGATTTGTTTAAAATAACACCACTAAAGTAAGTTTGTTTTGTAAACCGACTGTAAGATTACTAATCAATTTAAGTTATATATATTACTCATAAATAGGTCGGGAGTTGTTTAAAATAACGCCTGTCAAAACAGGTAACAACATATGTCATCCCAGGTCTGTCAACCTGACTGTAGCTATTAGTCGGGGATGTGGGATTGTCAGACCCAACATAGATCTATACACAATATTCATCGCTCTCCATACAAGAGACTCTGGTTATAAGCTCAGGACTTTTTCTTATACTTAGATAAGTACACAAGAATGACTCACAAATTGTTTGTTTGCATTACGAGTAATAACTGAGAATCCTTTTTTTATAACTTAACCTTGTAAAAATAGTTTTCGTTTGTACCTTAACTATATCCGTTATAAATTGTAAGTTTGTATCCATTTTGTTATGAAAATTGTTGTGTTCTAACATGTTTGTAAATTGTTTTGTAGTTGTAATGTTTCTCTGATCTAGAAAATAATATGAATTGATTCGTTAAACTATAGCTATTATAGTTTACTAGTAGGTTTGTATGTACTGAAAAATATTTTGAAGAAAAGAGTGATTTGACCAATGTATGCAACTGAGTTAAGTATGTACTTTGGAAATGGGGTTTAATATTCATGTATATATTTAGTAAGTATAACTATGGTTTAGCCGACGGTCGGACTAGTGATCCTACCCTAAGCCCACAACCAAATAAGGAACATGAGTAAAGGTATTAGCAATAGTCCTAAGTCCATTAAAGCATACTTATACATAAATATATAAATGAATACAATTTTGATAATAAAAAACAATCTAAAATAATTTAAAAGAGTTTTTGAAAGGGTTTTAACAACTTATAAAAGCATAAGAAATTGTTTGTTTCATTGTTTTCCCATGTAAATGTTAACACAATATAAATTGTGTTCTACCTGTATTCCCCCTAAAAGCCTTTAAAAAGGTAAATTATAGGGGTATGAGCTCACCTTATGTGGGTGATTCGTTTGATGGTTCGATTTAGTATGATTGTTTCCACAAGTCAGATCCCGAGCAAAACAAGTCCTAAAATGCATTTCACGTAGTATATATATATATATATATATATATATATGTATGTATGTATATGATTAATGAATAGAATATGATTATGATAAGGAATTGGACTAATTTGTAAGTTTAACTTACAAATAAGAGTGTTAGAAACAAAATGGAAGGTTGCTAGGAGTTTATGGCTAACCTGGGGGTTCACGGCCCAAGAAGATCTCGGTGTTGTTGAGTTTGCGATTGAGTGTTCTTGAAGGAATGAAGGAGATTCTGGGGTTTACGACCCAATGATCTTCATGAATGAAGAAAACTTGAAGATTCTAAGCAAGATCCTAAGAAGATTCAACGGATGAAGGATGATAGTTAAGAGAGGATGAGGGTTTTCGGTTGGTGTTCTTAAGAGTGGGAGGGTGTGTTTGCGGCTGGAATTGAAGAAGTGAGGAGTGATTTCGAGTGAACTCTTATATGCACAATAGTGTTCGGCTGTAAACACTTCCTAGGGGGATAAGATCTGAGGGTTTGCGGCTACAAACCTCGTTTGCGGATGCGAACCTCGTTTGTGACTTATGTGAGGGGTTGTGGCTGCGAGGGGGTTTACAGTTCGGAAAAGGTTCTTGGCTTCATGCAATTCCCTCCTAATTCAAGAAACACTTCTAATTTAAAGGTTTTAAGCCAAGTCTAGAATTTAAATATAATTAACTAAAATAGGTTAAGATAAGAAGTTTGACTTTAGCTAGACTTTTACAATAATGAAAATAATGGGTTGTCAGATCATCCCTTTGTTAAAGGGAATTTCGTCCCGAAATTAAGTCTAAGAGATACGCATGGACTAAGAGAAAAGTTGTGGATACTTATGTTTCATTTCATCCACCGTCTCCCAAGTTATTTCAGGTCCTCGCTTAGCATTCCAACGGACCTTTACTATCGAGATACGACTTTGTTTTGTTTGCTTTACTTCTCTATCCATGATTTCTATGAAGATTTTGAGCATTCTAACACTCCTAAGGTGTACATGCAACCTTAGAAACCTTGGATCTGTGTGTTACTAAGATACATGGAAAATTGTTTTTCCAAGGTTCTTAACCTATCTAGCATAGCATGGGGAACTTTTAAACATAAATGCTAGAAGAAGAACATACCTTTTGTTGTTTGGATTCCTTGAGAACCTTGTGAGCCTAGCACCTCAAGTGTGATGCCTCAAATGTCTCACACAACACCACAACACTTGGAATAACCTTGAGAGAATTTCCTAACACTCAAAATTCGGCTAGCCCTCTTACTCTTGATTGTAGTGCCGATTTTTGCTAGACAATGGGTCTTTATATAGTTGTGACACATGTAGGGTTACACCATGTAAACCCTAATTGTCATGGATTTCCATATTCCATGATCCATGGGTTTGTAACCTCCATGGACTATCCATGGAACAACTTATGGGTTTTAGCCCAATCCATACAAACCATGGATCATTAGCCCGCTATACAAGAATAGATGATTTACACAATCAACCCCATATATTTAATTAGTCTCTTTTTGATCACTTTATTAATCCCAAATTAATTCTTTGATCAATACTAATTAAATATTATTAATATATTAGAACTTATAATATATTAATAATCCTTAAGTTTCCTTTCTCTCATTTAGTCTATCCAAGTGTTATAATGCCATGCAACCCAAACAGACCATGCTAACCGGGTCAAGTACAATCCAGAAATAGTTATGAACTTAGACACCTAATCTAACAGTCTCCCACTTGGATAAGTATAATAACTATAACTGCAAGAATGATTTCAAGAACTGATCAGCAATCTTAGCTCTTTCATGGTCTCGCGAAACTAAGATGACGATGATATGCCATTTTAAGATAAGTGATCATATAATCCTCTGTTCTAGATATCAGTTGGACAAATACATGGAACAATGTCTTACTTATTGTCCAACAGTTTGTTTCTCGATTTCCGATTTGTTTGACATAGAACTTAATTGAACACATCAACTTAGTTCTGACTGGGCCCGGTACATGGGTCAACACAAAATCATCGAGGGACCCAAATATCGCTTCTAATCCAAGAAGGAATAGATAAACTTCGACTCATATGCTTGTTCTACTGCTTGTTGAATCATACACAAAGGCACGTTTTAGAACATTGAGTTGCCAATATGTTTTCATACAATCAATGTATAACCAACTTATAGGCAAAAAATCATATCTCTAGGTTTGAGGACTTATATGATATTACCGTCTCACAATCACTCGAGATTAATTCCATGAAGTGATATAAGTGAGCATGGGTTGAATCCTATACTCAGAACTTATGAGCACTCATGAGTGTTGTAGCAACACTTTGCGATGTCCAGCATCTTAGACATCTATAAGCCAACTCATAATAGTCTTGATTCATATCTGCTTCCAACATATGACCGACTGTGGCAAATTTGAATAATATGATATATCATAACATAATTATTCTGGAAGTCAAAACATGCAAAATGAAACGATAGTAAATGATTGACAAAAGATAGCAACACTTTACTCACAAATAAACAACAACTTTTATTCATCATCAAATGTCAATTACACTTTACACATTTCAAAGCTATCTAACTACTAAAACTAATACCATCCTTCAGTCCTATGCACCTCGCATGCTGGAGATGCTTAACCCTACCCAGTCCCTTCGTGAGGGGATCTGCCGGGTTCTCATCCGATGATACCCTCTATGCCACGAGGAGTCCTTCTATTCGATGTTTGATGAAATGGTATTTCTTGTCGATGTGTCTGGATCTCCCGTGATCCCTTGGTTCCTTTTCTAAGGCAACTGCACTTTCATTATCACAGAAAATCTCTATAGGCTCCTTTATAGATGGTACAAATCCAAGGTCTCCAATGAAGTTCCCATATAGCCACCTTTGCTACCTCTCTTGCTGTAATATACTCTAATTCACAAGTTGAATCAGCCACTGTCTCCTGCTTGGAACTTTTCCAAGAAATTGCTCCTCCGTTTAAGATAAAGACCCAGCCTGACTGAGAGCGGAAATTGTCCCTATCTTTCTGAAAGCTAGCATCACTGTACCCTACTACTCACAAGTTATCACTTCCATCGAGGGTAAGGACCCAATCCTTAGTCCTCCGCAGGTACTTGAGAATGTTCTTTACGCAGTCCAGTAAGCTTTGCCAGGGTTCCCCTGATATCTTGTGACCATGCTTAATGAAAAGGCCACATCAGGACGAGTACAAGTCATAACATACATGATCGAGCCTACAACGGAAGCATACGGTACTCGAATCATCTCTGCTATCTCATCCTCTATACTCGGGCTCTGAGTCTTACCCAGTCTGGCGTTACTCTAGATCGTTAACTCTCCTTTCTTGGAATTCTGCATACTAAACGTATTAAGCACCTTCTCCAAGAAGGGCTCTAACTAAGTCCAATTAGTATTTTACTCCTGTCTCTCAAAATCTGTATCCCTAGGATATATGTGGCTTCTCCAAGGTCCTTCATAGCGAAACACTTCCCAAGCCAAGACTTCACTTCCAGCAGAGTTGGGATGTCATTTCCTATGAGTAGTATGTCATCTACATACAATACCAAAAAGTAAACTATACTCCCACTAGCCTTGACACATACACAAGATTCATCTTCACTCCTCGAAAAGCCAAAGTCTTTGACTTTCTCATCGAAACAAAGATTCCATCTCCGAGGTTCTTGTTTTAATCCATAAATGGATTTTTCAAGCTTACACACTCTATTAGGGTACTGTGTACTGAAAAAACCCTCTGGCTGACTCATGTAAACATCCTCAACCAACTTTCCATTAAGGAAAACGGTTTTGACATCCATTTGCCATATTTTATAATCATGAAATGCAGAAATGGCTAACATAACCCTAATAGACTTAATCTTCGATACTGGTGAAAAGGTCTCATCATAATCAACTCTCAGAGTTTGAGAAAGCCCTTTGCAACCAGTCGTGCCTTATAAGTGTGTACATTATCATCCATGTCGGTCTTCTTCTTGAAGATCCATTTTCACCTGATTTTCTTAAGACCTGGTACATTGTCAACCAAGTTCCAAACTTGATTCTCATAAATGGATTGTATCTCGCTGTGACAACCCATAAATTATTCTGTCGCTGTAACCCATTTGCGTCAGTAAAACCCGTTTGTCTTTCAATTTTTCCGTTAGCATTTTGGATTAGGTCATTTAATTTAGACTTTTATTATGACCTCGTGAGTATCCAAACCCGTTAGAAACACATGAAAACATCCCAAATTATTATTTAGAAAATTTCTAGTTTCGACCACGTCGGGTTACGACAAATTTATCGGGTACGACCAAAAGCCTCGTTTAACGTCAGTATCGGGTAGAATTCCACCGGGTCTCAAACTCAAACCATATTTAAGGTTGAAAGGACCTCACTTGTGGCCTTTTCCACACTCTCTCTACTCTCTCTCTCTCTTCAATCCAAACCTTTAATCCAAAATCACCCATTTCAAGCTTCAAATAGGTATGTAATCCATCCTAGCTCATAGTATAACATGCTAGGCTTTCAAATTCGTGCTTAAATCATGAAATAGGACCAACAACTTGTGTTTACGGCCCTGGATCAGCCCCAAACCATAAACACACAAAAATGGGGTTTTGAAGCCCCAAAACCCTCCCAAATCACTTCTAGAGCTTGGATATGACCTAAGGACTTACAAGATTTGACTTAGAACACCAAAACCTTAACATTTGAGGGGTAAACATGAGTTTACGGCCCAAGAACATGCTTGGACCGTAAACACCCTTTCTTAGGCCGTAAACACCTTTTAAGGTGTTAAGATGCCCCTTAAACACCTCCTAAGCCTTGGAATAATGTCTAGAACCATCCACCAATGTGTTAAGGGCCTTAAACATGAAAGAAACCATCTCTTTAGGAGATTATGGTCATAAAACCCCCCAAGGAATGGTTCCTAGGCCGTAAACTCCTATCAGGTGGTCAAATGGTGCCCTAACTTCCTTCCATGACTTGTACTTTGGACTAGAAACACTTATGCTTAACCTAGGAACATAAAAACACAAAAGGATTGAGTATGTGAGAGTTCACGGCCGTAAACTCCTATATGACAGCCGTAAACTCCTTTATATGGTCCATATGTTGATCAAACCCATTCCAATGCCTTAGAACTAAACCTAGCATCATCCCTTAATTGTTGTAAGACTATTTAGCAACCAAAAAACCACCACCCATGAGTTTACGGCCATAAAATCACGGGGATATGGTCTTAGGACCGCAATCTCCATTAGGAGTTTACTCTTGAAGAGCAAACTCCGTATTTAGGCCATACACCCCCTTAGATGCTACCCAGACCACTCCTAACACTTGAAATGAAGTGTTTTCGCCCCTTGAAGTGTATACTCTCAATTACTTAGTAGTTCAAAGCCTAATTAGATACAATTTATGTATCTCTTCATCTTACATAGGAACCTCGCGTGTAATCAAGCCTCAGACTGACACTTAGCATCCTAGCCGACACATTTCTCGTCTGGTGAGTTCATACCCCTACACCTTTTTCCGTGTTTTTCAATGTTTTCAGGGGGAATACAAGCAAAAGTACAAGAATATTTTGTACTCAAACTTATGATTTCATTTGAAATGTTTCATATATTGTATGCTTTTAACACTGGAATCCGTATTAACCAACCATTGGACTTGTAGAGTTAGTTTTCAAACTGATTGCAAATCTTATTACATAGTGTTATATTGTATATTTTGCAAATGATTTTCCACTTCAATATTGTTAAAAGTCATTAAACTTAGAACTTTAGATACGTCCTCGGTAACACTCCACAGAGATACGCGAGTGGAGGACCCCTTTGTAACTAGAACTTAAAACAGGATTTTCCGCATTATTACTTGTAAATTCGTTAATCTTAATAATTGGAGACACGTCCTCTGTAACACTCCACAGAGATACGCGAGTGGAGGACCGCCCCTGTGAAAAGAATCTCCTGGAGGGAGAGCGTGACTTGAGTGTATAGATCTATACGGGGCTGACTACCCCGCACCTGGCTGCTAGCTACAGTCGAACCGAAAGGTTCAAGGGTGACGAAAGTCATAAAATGATAATGGACTTCTTATTGCCATATCTAGTCTATCGTATGGTTATGGAACTCGCAATTTAGATAACGGAGATTTACCTGTTGGTAATAATGAATTTAGTAAGCTAATAACCTTAAGAATTAGTTTACTTTCCACACAATAGTTTTATATACGTGTTAAAACTAACATACATTTCAAGGATACCGGACTTTCAGGAAACTTCACACAAACACTTTAAGTATGGTAGATACTTGTACATTACATTCAGAACCAGTAACCAACTACAAAATTTTAAGGAAAATAAGGGTTTTTCTTGGGATAATAGAACTCGTTTTAAACTAGATCGTGTAGTAACCAGATAACAAACTGTTATTAACCAAACTGTGTAACAAATGGATAAACAAACTTTACTTATAAGAAAATATGGGATTTTCTTGGATAACGACTTTTTCAGAAAACCAAAGGAAACTTGTTCATTTTCAGAAACAAACCGCTTATGAACTCACCAGCTTTATGCTGATATTTTTAAAACTGCTTGTATTCTCAGGTTCTCCTTAGACAGGTATCCCATGTTCTTTTATAGAAGACAGAGCGTATGGAATTCACGTCTTTACTTCTGTTTAAACTAATGTATCTATAAAACATGTATTACCTTACTTT
Source organism: Lactuca sativa (assembly GCF_002870075.4). Classification (NCBI taxonomy): domain Eukaryota; kingdom Viridiplantae; phylum Streptophyta; class Magnoliopsida; order Asterales; family Asteraceae; genus Lactuca; species Lactuca sativa. The sequence continues at coordinate 75,228,416 of NC_056628.2, forward strand.
TAAACAAATGTAATGATCCTATGTAATGTATTGTTTTGTGTTTACTATGCTTACTATGTACATTGGTTGTGATACTTTACATGACGTCCTCCGCCCCAGAACATTTCCGCCATCGGTTTCTCGGTGTGACACTCGCTGTCCATAGCCTCTTTCCATTTAGCAGCCTCAGGGCCTGCCATGGCTTCTGTGTAATTGTTAGGTTCATCCAGACTTACCAGTGTGCTATCATTGATAAGTGTATCACCTTCCGTAGTAATATGAAAGCCATAGTAATGCTCAGGTGCATTCCTAACTCTCGTGGAACGCCTCAGAGGTACATACACTTCTGTCAGATCAACAAGAGTTTCCTTCTCAGGTTGATTGCTAGGGTTTGAGGTTCCTTCACCACTTGACTCTTCAGTTTCTTTAAGATAAAATTTCCTCCTATTGTTTCCTTGGCTCATGAATTCTCTCTCGCGAAAGACTACTCTCCTTGCTACAAAGACCACAATATCACTAGGTCTGTATAAGAGGTAACCAAAGGATCTATGTGGGTAGCCGATGAAAATACACCTCTCACTTCGAGATTCGGGCTTATCGTGAGACTCGCGCCTCACAAAATCCTCGCAACCCCAGATCTTGATGTGGTCCAGATTGGGAACTTTTACGGTCCACATCTCATGAGGTGTTTTGGCAACCTTCTTTGTAGGGACTAGATTAAGGATATGGGCGGCAGTCTCTAAGGCATACCCCCAAAATGAGATTGGTAGCAACGCCCGACTTATCATGGAACGAACCATGTCCAAGAAGGTTCGATTGCGCCTCTCAGCCACACCATTAAGATGTGGTGTCCTAGAAGGGTGTCAATTGTGAGATAATCCCACATTCCTTAAGATTGTCAAGGAACTCTACACTAAGATACTCACCACCTCGATCGGATCGATGCATCTTAATGTTCCTGCCCAACTGATTCTCCACTTCATGTTTGAACTCTTTGAATCTTTCAAGGGTCTCTGACTTACGATTGATTAAGTGGACATATTATATCTACTATAATCATCAGTAAAAGTCACATAGAAGCGGTTAGTATCTCTTGTGGTGGTTCTGAAGGGTCCACACACATTAGTATGTATGAGATCCAACAAACCCTCACCCCTAGCACACGTACCAGTGAAGGGTGACATTGTCATTTTCCCAAGCAAACAAGATTCACAACTATCATCCGACTTCAAGTCAAATGACTCCAAGACTCCATCCTTTTGGAGGTGGCTTATGCGTTTCTTGCTTACATGTCCAAGACGACAATGCCATAATGATGCTTTATCCAAACTAGTGGAAGAATCGATACACAACACATTATTTCCTAGGTTATCTAGAACCGGAACAATTTCATAAACACCATGACAAGGTAATGCTTTAAAATGAAGAACATTATTAAACAAAGCATTAATACCACCACATTCATTATCAAATGAAAAGGTAAAACCTTATTTGTACAAACCATGAAAGGAAATAATATTTCTCCTCATTTCAAACGAGTAACAACACTTATTCAAATCTAAAACTAACCCACTACTTAGAAATAAAGAATAAACTCCAATATTGGTGACAGGTGATGCTTTCCTATTCCCCATGATCAAGTTTATGTTCCCATGCTCCACATTCTGACTTCTTCTTAGTCCCTGCAAATCAATTAATATGTGAATACCACAACCTGTATCAAGGACCCAAGAATTAGAATGGGGTGAGTTATTAAACAATATAGTGTATATACCTACATGGTTGGGTGTTACTTTCTCATCCTTTACATCTTGCAGGTACTTTGGGCAGTTTCGCTTCCAGTTCGACTTTTCATGGCAATAGAAGCATTCAACCTCTTTAGGGTTGGCAGAAGGAGTGACGAAACCTTTCTTGGTTCCACTTGAAGAGGAGCCATCAATGTCTTTCCCTTGGTACCCTTCAAAGGGCTCTTCGTCTTCTTTCCTTTGCCTTGCCCGATTGCCAAGACAGGGGCCGCGGCAGGAGTAGGAGGCGTAACAACCAATTTACTCTCCAGACTAGTATATGTAGTCTTCAAGAGTCCTTGGAGTTTGCTGAGTGTAACATCCTCCTTGTTCATTTGGTATGTCATTTAGAATTGATCATAAAACGAAGGTAAGTAGGGCAAAATGATGTCAATTGCCAACTACTCGGGGAAGTTTACATTCAGTTTTAACAAACGGTCCACATACCTTTACAATTTCTGCATGTGGCCCATGATGGGTTCACCATCCTTCATTCGAGTTGTTATTATGGAGGAGATGATTTCATACTGCTCTTGACGATCACTCTAATGGTAGCGGTCCATTAAATCCTGGTGCATCTCAAAAGGGTAGTAGTCCTCACAGGACTTTTGGAGCTCAGCCGTAATTGTGGCCAACATGATACATGTCACTTTGGTAGCATCTCTTTCATGTGCCTGGTATTTAGCAATCTTCTCAGGAGTAGCAGACAACTCAAGTTCCTTAAGCTCCTTGTCGAGGACATATTCCTTTTCCTCATACCGAGTGACCATCCCGATGTTCCTGATCCAATCCATAAAGTTAGATCCATTGAAGATGACTCTTCCACAAAGGTTCATGAGAGGGAAGGAGTCGGTATGATTTGAGCCAGACGCAACATTGTTGGAAGACATCTGGAAAAAGAAGAAAGACAAGTTTAGATTAGATATAAAGATATTCCTTAAAAAGACACCCCAATGTAATATTAAGGCTAGGACCTAACACAATATTTTATAACTTAGAAGAGGGATACCGTAATCCAAGCTATAAAATATTTGAAGGTAGGCGAATGACGATTCACCAATTTCCACCATGAAAAACGAAATAAATTATTAGGTTTTAATTGGTTTTGAAACTCCTAGATTCTTTGAGATTCATTGAACATTTCAATGGCATGTTTCAATCTCGAGTGTGCCCTTCATGTTTTATGACTAGGATGTCGAGGATCACAAAACAAGGTGTGAAGTAACCATGCAAATTACTTGGTACCCTTAATATTAATCACTCAATTGATGTGCCGGTTAACCACACGTGCTCCACCGACCTATGATAAACCATAAGCCACCCTTTGCCTACCTTGTTAAGTCAAGGTTAGTGTGCCGGTTAACCACACATGCTCCACTAACGACTTAATCAAAGTGCAAAATGTAATTTCATGGGTTAGCACCTTATTCACATTTTCCTATAGTAACTAAGGTTTGGAATTTATAAAAACATTTAGTTACTTTACATTCATTATACTTTTAATGAGGATTTAAAGTCCTTGTCTTACCGGTTTGGCTAACGACCGTCCACCGGTCAAGGAAGCAATGTGTGAGAATGAACACCCATTAAGCTGCCATTTTATAGGTAGCAACCTTATACCCCCCTTATAGATCAGCTTTCGTGAATGAGGCCTACTAATAGTAAAAAAGACTTGTTCTTATAAATATATAATTATTATTAAACTTATAATATTATAAAGTATAAGGATTGAATTTTAACTTTTAAAATTCTAGGGGTTGGAACTAAAGTTTTTAAGGTGACTTTACATGTTCCAAAACTTGAGGGCAAGTTTGGTAACTTTCAAAAGTTTTCATCTTTCATAACTTATGAGTTAATGGTTTATTAAAATGAGAGAATTTTCATTTTATGTAACATATGTGTTTCATAATTGACTATAAAAGAGTGACTTTTGGTAATCCATAACTTGAGGACAAATTATGGATTCCATTAAACCACATAATTATCAAGAATTAAACTAACAAGCAAGTTACAAATAATTCATATGATCTTCTAAACTCATAAGTTCATGAACATGTATATCAACAATTTCAAGAATCATAAATAAACCATATAACACTTGAAATTTTGATAATAGCCATTGAAAATGGATTAGCATAACCATTACAACATCAAAAACAAGTTTTATAAGACCAAAACAGTTTAGGATAATGTTTCTAGTCCATTTCCAGCATTAAAACTCGAAAAACTGCACTCTGGGCATTATACTCGACGAGTGCATGAACCTACTCGACGAGTAGGATGATTTTAGGCATGGACTTGTCGAGTCCCCCCATGGACTCAATGAGTTCACCTAGCAGGTTGCATATTTTTCGACTTTTTTGAACAATTTGCATCAAGTATCAAATAAATAAGACTAGGCTCTACTACCACTGAAGGGTTTTGAGTATTCTAACACTCCTAAGGTGTACATGCAACCCTAGAAACCTTGGATCTATGTTTTACTAAGATACATCCAAAATAGTTTTTCCAATGTTATTAACCTATCTAGCATAGCATGGGGAACTTTTAAAGATAAATGCTAGAAGAAGAACATACCTTTTGTTGTTTGGATTCCTTTAGAACCTTGTGAGCCAAGCTCCTTAAGTGTGACGCCACAAACGTCTCACATAACACCACAACACTTGGAATAACCTTGAGAGAATTTCACTAACACTCAAAATTCGGCTAGCCCGCTTACTCTTTCTTGTAGTGCAGATTTTTTTCTAGATAAGGGGTCTTTATATAGTTGTGACAGAAGTAGGGTTACACCATGTAAACCCTAATTGTCATGGCTTTCCATATTCCTTGATCCATGGGTTTGTAACCTCCATGGACTATCCATGGAGCAGCTTACGGGTTTTAGCCCAACCCATACAAACCATGGATCATTAGCCCACTATACAAGAATAGATGATTTACGCAATCAACCCCAAATATTTAATTAGTCTCTTTTTGATCACTTTATTAATCCCAAATTAGTTCTTTGATCAATACTAATTAAATAATATTATTAATATATTAGAACTTATAATATATTAATAATCCTTAAGTGTCCTTTCTCTCATTTAGTCTATCCAAGTGTTGCAATGCCATTCAACCCAAATGGACCATGCTAACCGGGTCAAGTACATTCAAGAAATAGTTATGAACTTAGACACCTAATCCAACATTCTAATGGTTCTTCCACGAATTTGAGGCATTCATTGATCTCTATTTCATCGAGTGGTATAACAAGAGTCTCATCAGATAGACACTTCTTTAATTTGGATACGAGGAAGGTACGGTGTACGTTACTAAGTTCTTGAGGTAGTCCGAGTTTGGAAGCTATTGGGTCGATTCTAGCTAGAATCTCAAAAGGCCGAAAGTACCTTGGATTTAGTTTGCCACGCTTTACGAAGCATATCATGCCCTTCCAGGGTGAGACCTCCAATAGAACAAGGTCACCAACGTGAAATTTCAAGTGTTTTCGTCTTTTGTCAGCATATCTTTTCTGCCTGTCTCTTAGAGGCTCATGTGAGGGTTTGCGGCTGCAAGGGGGTTTACGGTTCACACAAGGTTCTCGGCTTCATGAAATTTCCTCCTAATTGAAGCAACACTTCTAATTTAAAGGTTTTAAACCAAATCTAGAAATTAAATCTACCTAAAATTGATCAAGATAAGAAGTTTGACTTTAGCTCGACTTTTACAATAATGAAAATAATGGGTTGTCACAGTTCACCTTTGTCATTAACGCAATGTACTCTCTCCCATGACATATCCTGCTTATCACAAACAGAAGATGTAGAAATATTAGAACCATTAGAAGATTTGGTAGATTGAACCTTTGGTACCCATATGTAGTTGGGTTTAACCCATTTCTTGTTCGATCGGATGGGTGGCTTAGTACTTTCTTTTGAACTTGAAGTCGATTGTCGAGATGGCTATGAACTAAGCGGTCTTGGCTTCACTGGAGCATCTCTTGATCTTGGCTTCTTGGCCGACTTTCCCTTCTTGTCCTTGGGAGTTGAATTCTTGGCTTTTTTTGCATTCCAGTCGCCATTGTTTGAACGTGCCCTTGAAAGGTTTTTTTTTTGGAAAATCTCCCTCTTGGCGCATTCCACCATCCTTGTGCTTAGTAGGGAATGTATGCGCGATTAGAACATTTTTTGGCAATGTGTCCAGGAGTTCCACAGTGAAAACATGTATTTTTCTTGACGTAGGAATTGTTTCTGCTTGCCCCTAGTAGCACGCCCTTGTCTTGTCCCTGATTGCTCCTACAAGCAGACTTGCAATAGGCGCTCTGTTTAGCTTGAATTAGCGGCCTGTATTTACCAACAACATGTTAATTAGAAGTAACTGAGTTAGAAGCAATAGATTCAGAGTTCAAGGAGACATTGGTTTGATAATCAACAGAATCAGCAGAACTAGAATTAATTATGTTATCGTTGTTCTCATCTTCCACTCTTTACCTGCACAAGAAGAAGAATCATCAAAAATGTTCACCTTAATATTCTTAGTTGGCCCAGATTGTTTAGTATTAACTGAAGCTTGTTTAAGGAGTGGGCCAAACCGAACAGGAATTTCTTCCTCATTGATCTCAAAGGGTGGATTATAGTTGTCATTAAAAGGAGGTGGGACACTATGATACCCTAGACCCTTAGCTTGATTATCTTTAAATTTCAATTGTTTCTCAATCATAGTCTCAACTTTCTCACTTGACACATCAAACCCTTTGAAGTTAAAATTTTCATTTTAAAATTTATTTTTCAATGTGTCAAGCTCGATAGTTAGACTGGCAAGCTGTCCCTTAACATAATCATAATTCACACATTTATTACTCTATTCTTCTGGAAGTTTTCTAAAGTCCTTTGTTTTGTCCTTTAGTTGTGCTTTTGAGGGTTTTTGACATTTCCTAAGTGTATATCCTTCATATTAAAGGTCCTCATTTTCCCTTTTTAGCAAATGAATTTGTTCGTGAAGAAATTTAATCGTAGTTTCACAAGATTGAGAATATGAAACTTCATTTACCGGGATGTTTGATGAACTCATTGTTTATCAAAAATGCCCTTTGACTATAAACCGAGAAAGTCAACCTTAAAAGTCAAGTTCAAAAAGTCAAACTTAAAAGTAAAATTTGAAAAGTTAAACTTAAAAGTCAAACTTTGGGTTGAAAATGAAACTTTAAAATTTGATTTTTGGGCCAAAAATGTAAGAAATCCGAAAAATGGAACGAAAATGCGAGGCTATTTGAACAAAATCAGGAAGGAGTTAAACATTTGGCATGCTAGATCAATTGGTAAGGCGTGGGTTGTGTGTGGGAGAGACCTGGGTTCGAATCTTGCAACCCCCCAGATTTTTGATTTATTCGCTACTGGCTGTGAATGCGAAGGCTAGATCTGAAGTACTGGTCCGATAATCCGTGGACCGCAAACAAGTTGGGCCAAGAACTCTTCGGAAGCCGAAAACGTTGAGGAACCCTAATCCGTGATTTCGGCCGCCACCGAGAGGACCGAGGTCTGACCAAAAACGTGAGACCCTAGTCGTAAAAGAGCGTGAAACCCTATCCATAAACGAGTTTACAGCCCAAAGGTGTATAGCCGAAAACGTTCAGTTTTTGCCAAAAATACGATTTTTCAAATTTTTATCTCCAAAACTCGACCACAAAGTTCTTTTTATTAATAAGACAAAGAACAAACCCCCAATATTTTGTCAAAAACTATCCAAAAACATAAAATCCTTCAAGAAAAACTGCGAAAACACTCCAGATCTTGCCAAAGAGATTGATACAATCCAAGCTCTGATACCAACTGTAAGTCCCCAAATTTAGAACCATCTAGTGATCAAACACAAGAACAAGCTATAATCAATGAGAACAAGAAGGAGTAGAAGCTAGAATGATCCAAATTGCACACGTTCTATTAAGTCGTAAACGTCTGGTATAATGGAACACACACGTACATTCGTCGTACACTCTGACAGGTCTGACACACACACACACACACACATATATATATATATACATATATATATATATATATATATACATATATATATATATATATATATATATATATATATATATATATATATATATATATATATATAATGAACAGTGAACCGTAAACAGTTCATGGACGCAAACATCCTTGTAAGCGCAATCACCAACTGAACCGAAAACCCCAGTTTTCTGTTCACCCAACCGCAAACGCTCTAAACAACCCAAACAAAGACTAGTAATACCTATATAGGTGAATGCCTAGCCCAAACCAACAAAATATGATCTAATAGTCTCCCCCTTGGTTTGAGGCTAGCATAAGTTCAGTCTTTCTCAATGATAAGTACGTCTGACCTTCCCATCACCCCTAGCCACATCTTCTTATCGATAATCTCAGCGATCATGCTTGTAAATTCTTTAGCAGCAACCTCAAAGATCTCTTGCTTGCATACGATTTAATGGCGAGCCAAGGTATGAATATCCCGTTCACCAAACTATAGCAAATACTTCTTATCAACGATAAGAAAGACACCATCTGGGAATTTGATGACAGTTGAGGCTGTGGCTTCATCATAAACCCAGTATTCCATATTGTTCAGAAATCAATCAAAAAAATTCATAACAGTAGGAATTTATTTCATTTGATTTATTGGAGGCCACATTACATTCGTGAAGGTCTTGTTGGTCTTAGGGTCAACAACACCTTTGGCTGTTTTCACGAACGATTCGATAGTTTTCATCACATCAAATTTTCTCTTAACTTGATTTTCCAAGAAGAGTTTGAAATCCGTTCCTCATGGATCATTAGCTGGGTTTGAAAATGGAGCAGCAGCAAGTTCAGTGATGTCCACCTTCATCCAAGAAGAGAAATCATTCTTGTGCTTGTAATACTCCACGTTTCCGCTCTTGCGCTTTACCAATCATCATTTTTAACCTGTGATGAAAACCTCACATAAGAATTCCTGACCTTTCAGCATACTTATCTCTGAACCGCCTCTTTCCAAGCTCGGTCACAATCAGTTGGGGTTGGTCTCCATGAACATTTTGATCTGAATTTTTTATGAAGAGCCACTTCCCCCTTTTTTTTTTGTGAAGATGCCTAATTTTGAGCTTGTTTGAGAATAACTCTTGGATTGGCTTGAGTTGGTTCACTCTCAAATCGGTCATCAATTCATGTGGTTCTGACAGCCGGAGGATTAACAAGAGGACCTTCAGCAGCTTGGGAAGGAGCACTATGAGAAGTTTCTGCTACATTTGGTTCAACGACCGATCTCTTGAATTTGTCGCCAAATTCACTTGTAAGCTTGTTTTTTAGGTCGAAGTACCTAGCAGACAAGGCACCAAGGTTTAGCTACAAGTCGAAGATCTATTTTGATTTTAGAGTATTTTCCTCTTCAAGCTTGGAAACTCCAACATCAAGTTTTCCTATCAAAACATCCTTCTCGATAAGCTTTTGATTTAGAAATCCGATCTCGTCCTTGAGCTCAAAAATTGATGGATCCGCTCCCCCTGAACTTCTTTCACCAAAAGATATCCCTTTGCTTCAGGGTGAATGATCTGAATCTTGTTGCGCCAAAAACCTAGCAAGCCTTTCAGAGGCAGCATCATGCGCAGGTTGTAGTGGAGAGGAACCGCCAGGAGCTGAAGAGCTCTGAGCTTCATAAGAAAATCGAAAAACACTTAGTCCTTCTTTCAAACCTTGACTATCTTCAAGGGTTGTTTGGGTTGGTGCAACAGTTGCAGAAGATTGTTGGGTAGGCGGAGCTTGTTCCCTAATCAGCACTCTCGGCCTTGGATCGACTCTTCTCCTTTTGATTGGAGCCTGGGAGGCTAGTGTCATGATAAGATCATATTCAAATGACAAAGAGGATGGAATAGTAATTGTAAGGGGAGGAATCCTTGTGGTTGAATCCAGATTAGCTGAAATGTCATCCATCTGATCTGTTCTTGGAGGCATCACCTTGAGAACATTACTAACTCCCTCAGTCTCCATTGTAGGTTGTACAACATCATGTACATCATCAAAGAATGCATGGAGTTCCTCATCACTTGGCCTGAAATTATCATTCCGCTCAAAGTCGAAGAATAATTCATCATCATCATCATCATCATCATCAATAAAACCAAGTATATCATCCCCCAAATTCATCACATCTTCATCCTTATCATCATCATTTGCATCATCATCATCATCATTAACCTCCACATCAGTCATTTGTACGTGTTCCTCGGCAACCATTGCAACAGGAGGAACATGGTTTTCTTCATGTTCAGAAGAAGTAATCACATCATCTTCATCTTCTTCATTATCTGAGGAGCTTTCTAAATCAGATGCTTCATTGATCTCCGCAAACTGGCCAAATTTCTCTGGTGGGTACTTTCCTTGGAATACAAACTTTGTATCCTTGCGGTTTTGTTTCATCAGCCCAAAAGTATTTGCACCCACGGACTTCAAGTCCAAAGTTTCTCCTCTTCTTTCTAACTCCCGATAACTGTCAAATATCATTTAGATAAACCTTGGGAGCATCAGAAACCTGTCCTTCCTTTTTCCTTCCAAGTTCCTCATCATCTTATTCAGAATGTATCTTGAAAAGTTGAACTCGAGACACATGGCAAGAGCAGCAATAGCACCTGTGTTCAATAATGAAATTTCATCGGCACCAGCTGTTCTGCCTGAGATGCAGATTATGAAGCAATGAGCAAGAAATTGTTGGATTAGTGTCCAAGCCCGTAACCATATTTGGTATGTACTTGACCCGGTTGTGCATTGTCCTTTTGGTTTGCCTTCACCAAAGCAACTTGACTGGAGAAATAATAGAGAAAGAGGTTATTATGATTTATTAATATATTATAAGAATAATATATTAAAAGAGAAATCATATTATTTAATTAATATTAGTCATAAATTAATTATGAATTAATTTGGTGACTATAAGAAATTAATTGAGAAAGGGACTTAAACTGTCAAATGTGTGATAGTTGGATTTTGGCCTGGGAAACCCAATGGGACAAAGGGATGAAAGAAAATATGATGGGAGCCCATCATATTTTCGTCCATGGCCTTATTCCAGAAGGTACCATGGGTTGCTTAATGTCTAAGTTGTCCATTAGGGTTTGGGAGGAAAGCCTAGCTGCTTACAGTATAAATAAGGACCTTAGGCTAGAAGAATTCAACCACTTGCTTCTAAAAGAAAAAAGGCTGAATTTTGTAGCCTCCCCCTCTCTCTCTTTCCTCTCCATTTGCTCTTGGTGTTTGTGAGTCATTAGATGTACTACACTTGTGTTACTTGCTTTCAAAGACAAGAAGATTGAAGATTTGAGTTGTTATTACAATATAACAACAAGAGGTATGTAAACCCTTCTACTATCTAAATTTCGAAATTCATTGGATCATGCTAGGGCTCTTCATGTGTTCATAATGTTGTCTATCTAATAGTGAAAACATATATCCAATTCTAAGGTTGCATGCACACATAGGATTGTCTGTATAAAACCCGTCAGTGGTATCAGAGCATATGGTTTTTGTTTTCAATTAGAATTCTATAATTGTATGAACTTGACACTTTAGGGTTTATGGCCAATAAACCCTACGAGGCAAGGATTTCGAAATTAGGGTTCTTGAACATTGTTTTTCGAAATTTGATGAGGGTTTTTCAAACCCTTTTCTTAGCCTCCAAGTTTTCGAAATCTAGGGTTTGCAAAACCTAGGGTTTTCGAAATTTGCCTCCTCCCCAAGATAAGATCCTAAATTTTAGGGATTTGGATAATCCCATATCTTGTAATTAGCTTTTAATGGTTTAAATATGGTAATTAAAGATTTTGAATTATCCTATCCCATATTTTTATATTTTAGGGCATTTAAGGGATTAGGTTAAACTAATTACTTAATTTAAAAGATAATCCTTTTAGGTTTGATAATTTAAATTATTTGTTTAATTTAAGGAAAATTATTAAATCAAGAGTTTTAATATTTAAAATTTTAAAATTTAAATGTTTTAAATTTCAAAAATTTTAAAATCGAAATTAAAACCCTAGTATTTTGAAATGCTTTAAATACACCCTATACTATTATATTATTACAAGATTAATATATATATATATATATATATATATATATATATATATAGATATATATATATATATATATATATATATATATATATATATATATATATATATATATATATATATATATATAACTAAAATGCTAGTCTTACCGTTAATAGGCTTCATTCACGAAGCAAATCTATAAGGGGGGGGGGTTATAAGGTTATGGCCTTTAAAATGACCATTTAGTGGGTGTCCACTCTCACCTACCGCTTCCTTGATTGGTGGAGGGTCGTTAGCAGAACGGGTAGTATAGGGCAAACGCTCCCTCATTAAAAGTATAATGAATTATAAAAGTAACTAAATGTTTTTACAACAATTCCCAATCTTAGTTACTTTAGGAAAAGTGAATTGGTGCAATTCCATGAAATTACACTTTCAACCTTGCTAAGACATGAGTGGAGCGCGTGTGGTTAACCGGAAAACTAATTGGATTCTAAGCATAGGTGACAAAGGGCGACTCAATGTTTGTCATAGTTCGTTGGAACATGTGTGGCTAACCGACACATCGAATAGGTGACTGTAACAATGGGGGCACCATGTACATTTGCATGGTTATTCACACCCGCTTTGTGATCCTCGACATCCCAGTCACAAACTAGAGGGGCACATTGAGATTGAAACATCCCATTGAAAAGTTCAATGAATCTCAAAGTAATCTAGGATTTTTCAATACATTTAAAACTTAATATTTTTTTGTTTTTCATGGTGGAGAATTAGTGAATCGTCATTCACTTACCTTCAAATTATTTGCATGTTAGATTACGACATCCCTTTTCTAATTTGTAAATAATGTTGTTGGATCCTAGCCCTAATTTTCCATTTAGGTGTTTAATTGGGGATTTATTTCTAATCAAACTTTGTTCTTTTCTTCTTCAGATGTCGAACTCAAACAACCACAACGCTTCAGGCTCAACCTCATCCGGCTCATTCTCACTCATGAACTTGTGTGGGAGAGTGATCTTTGATGGGTCCAATTTCAATGATTGGATCCGTAACTTCTGAATGGTCACTCTTTACGAGGACAAAGAGTATGTCCTTGATAAGGAGCTGAAGGAGGTGAACATCAACACTGCTACTCCCGAAGAAATCCCTGTCTTTGAGGCCTATGAGCGTGATGCCACGAAAGTCCATTGCATGATCCTAGCGACTATGACTGCTGAACATCAAAAGTCCTACGAGGACTACTATCCCTACGAGATGCATCAATACTTAGTGGACCGATACCACCAAAGTGCAAGGCAAGAAAGGTATGAGATCATCACTTTGATGATCACTATGAAAATGGGTAATGGAGAGTTCCTTACCGCTCATCTGCAAAAGATGCAGAGATATGTTGATCGCCTGCTGAAGTTGAATGTTAACTTCGATGAAGAGCTGGCAATTGACATTATCCTTCACTCCTTGCCTCCTCGTTACAACCAGTTCCGCATGACCTACCACATGGATAAGGAAGAGATCACCTTGAGCAAGCTCCAAGGCTTGTTGAGGGCTGCTGAGAGCAATCTCAAGGACAAGTCTCTTACATCGACTCCCACTCCCACTATTGTGCTTATCTTGGCAATAGGTCAAGGGAGGGGTAAGAAGAGGAAGGCTCCTTCAAAGAGCCACCACAAGGGAAAATCCCAAGATGGTAACTCTTCTAGTGGAACCAAAGTTGGTTCTGCTAAGCCCAACTCTAACCCAAAGGAGGCAGGGTGCCACCATTGCCACAAGATAGGGCATTGGAAGAGAAGTTGCCCGGAATATCTTCAAGCCATCAAGGATGGGAAGATCAAGCCATCTTTTGCAGGTATTTACATGATTAAATCTAATGATTCATCACATGCTATATCTTGGGTTCCTGATACAGGATGTGGTTTTCACATATGTTCTGATTTGCAGGGACTAAGAAGAGATATGGATGTGGAGCTTGGAAGGATAAATCTAATCATGGGAAATAGAAGATCGTCGCCTGTCAACAAGAATCGAGTGTATTCTTTAGCGCATAGTAATGGATTAGAATTAGATTTAAATAGTTGTTGCTATTCGCCAGATATGGCAAGAAACATCATTTCATTTCATGGTTTGTTTAGACAAGGATTTAGATATTTATATATTCATTTTATAATGAGAAATCCTATGTATGCTTATCTAAATGGTGTTTTATATTTCGAAGCATTGCCTTGTAATGAAATTTTTGAAACTGTGATGGTTGTAGATAACCTAGGAAATGATGTGTTGTGTATCGATTCTTCCAATAGTATGAATAAAGCATGCTTGTGGCATTGTCGTCTTGGACATGTCAACAAGAAACGCATAGCCCAACTCCAAAAGGATGGAGTGTTGGAGTCATTCGACCTTAGGGATGATGACGTGTGCGAGTCTTGTTTACATAGAAAGATAACCAAGTCACCCTTCACTGGCACTTGTGATAGGGGTGAGGGTCTATTGGATCTCATACACACTGATGTGTGCGGGCCCTTTAGATCCACCACAAGGGATGGGAACTGCTTCTATGTGACTTTCACCGACGATTATAGCAGATATGGGTATATCTACTTAATCAAGCACAAGTCAGAAACCTTTGAAAAGTTCAAAGAGTTTAAAAAAGAAGTGGAGAATCAATTGGGCAGGAAACTCAAGATGCTTCGATCCGATCGAGGAGTAGAGTACCTAAGTCTTGCATTCCACGACTACCCCAAGTAATGCATAATAGTTTCGCAATTGACGCCACCGAGGACACCAAAATTGAATGGTGTAGCTGAGAGGCGTAATCGAACCTTTCTAGACATGGTTCGTTCCATGATGAGTTGTGCTTCACTACGTATCTCATTCTAGGGGTATGCCTTAGATACTGCAGCCCATATCCTTAACTTAGTCCCTACGAAGAAGGTTGCCAAAACACCTCACGAGATGTGGACAGTGAAAGCTCCCTCGTTGGCACATATCAGGGTTTAGGGTTGCGAGGCTTTCGTAAGATGAGAGACTCACAACAAGCTCGAACCTCATAGTGAGCAATGTATTTTCATCGGATACCCGCAAAAGTCGTTGGGATATCTCTTTTATAGACTGAGTGACAATGTTGTCATTGTTGCGAGGAGAGGGGTTTTCCGAGAGCGAGAACTCATAAGCCAAGGGGACAGTAGGAGGCAAATCGATCTTGAAGAGATTCAAGAGTCGAGCAATGAAGGAACCTCTAACGTTGGCACTTAACCCAAGGAGGAAACTCCGGTTGAGCCAATTGACGAGTCCTTACCTGTTAGACATTCCGGAAGAGTTAGGGTTCAACCCCAGTTTTATGGTTTTCATATAACTATGGAAGGGGATACATTCATTAGTGATAGTACACTAGTGAATTTGGACAAACCAAACAACTATAAGGAAGCCATGGCAGGCCTAGAGACTGCATAATGGAAAGAGGCGATGGACAACGAAATTCAGTCCATGTATGACAACCAACTTTGGAATGACGGTCGGGGGAAAGTGGATCTTCAAGAAGAAGACTGAAATGGATGGGAATGGGCACATGTATAAGGCACAATTGGTGTTGAAGGGCTTTACTCAAACTCACGGAGTTGACTATGATGAGACCTTCTCACTAGTTGCGAAGGTAAAGTCTATTGGGGTGATGCTGGCCATTATTGCATTTCATGATTATGAAATATGGTAGATGGATGTCAAAACCCCTTTCCTTAATGGGAAGTTGGCTGAGGATGTCTTTATGGCTCAGCCAGAGGGTTTTGTCAATGCAAAGCATCCCAATAGAGTGTGCAAGCTTGAGAAGTCCATTTATGGACTTAAGCAAGCATCTTGCAGATGGAATCTTTGTTTTGATGAGAAAGTCAAAGAGTTTGGTTTTCTACGAAGCGAAGATGAGTCATGTGTATATGTCAAAGCCAGTGGGAGTATAGTAAGCTTACTCGTATTATATGTCGATGACATACTGCTCATAGGAAATGACATCCCGACACTGCAGGAAGTTATATCCTGGCTCAGGAAGTGCTTCGCTATGAAGGACCTCAGAGAAGCTGCATATATTCTGGGAATAAGGATAGTGAGAAACAAGATGAAAAGACTAATAGGACTTAGTTAGAATACTTACTTGGACAAGGTACTAAAATGTTTTAGTGTGGAGAATTCCAAGAAAGGGGAGTTACCAATCCAAAGTAATGCCAAGTTGAGTAAGACTCAAAGTCCGAGTACCGAAGCCGAGATAGCATAAATGAGCCGAGTACGTTACGCTTCCGCAGTTGGCTCGATCATGTATGCTATGACTTGTACTCGCCCTAATGTGGCCTTCGATTTGAGCATGTTCAACAGATATCAAGGGAACTCTTGCAAAGCACATTGGACCGCAGTCAAGAATATTCTTAAGTACCATCAGAGGACCAAGGAATGGTTTCTAGTCCTCGGTGGGAGTGATGAATTAAAATTGCAAGGGTATAGTGATGCCAGTTTTCAGACCGATAGGGACAAGGAATGGTTTCTAGTCCTCGGAGGACCAAGGAATGGTTTCTACTTTATCCGTTCGTAGTCGGGATTGGTCTTTACCCTTAATGGAGGAGTAGTGACTTGAAAAAGTTCCAAGCAAGAAACCATAGCTGATTCAACGTGCGAATCAGAGTACAATATAGCGAGCGAAGCATCAAAATAGGCAATATGGATGAAGAATTTCATTGGAGACCTTAGAGTTGTGCCAGCCATACAGAAGCCCATGGAAATTTTTTGTGATAATGAAGGAGCGGTTGCCTTGACCATGGAACCAAGGGATCATGGTAGATCTCGACATATCGACATAAAATATCACTTTATTCGACATCGGGTAGAAGAAGGACTCCTCGTAGTGAAAAGGGTATCGTCAGAGTATTCTCGAAGGGACTAAGTAGGATTAAGCACTTGCAACACGCTAGGAGCATTGGGCTGAAGGATGATATTCGTTTAGATTTGATAGTTTAGAAACGTGTAATAGATAAATTTAATTAACATTTGATGATTAAATAAAGGAGTATTATTTATAAGTAAAGTTACTCTCTTATGTTAATTGTTTAACTATTGTTTCACTTTGCATGTTTTAACTTCCTGAATAATTGAGTTATTTAAGAATAATTGAATTATTCGAACAGTCCACAATCGTTCATATGTTGGAAGTAGGTATGAATGAAGACTGTCATGAATTGGTGTGTAGATTGTCTGGAAGGTATTAGACATAGCAAAGGTTTGCTGCAATGTTCATGAGTGCTTATGAACAAGTTTTGAGAATTGGAATAAACCTACGCTTGCTGAAATCACTTCATGGAATTTATCAGGAATGATCGCAAGACGATAATATCATATGGTCTTAAAACCTAGATATATGGTTTATTGTCAGCTGATTGGTTGTGCATTGATAATGCGAAAACGCATCAGGAACTTGATGTCATAAAACACATTGTTGTGTATGATTTGATTAGTGAGTAGTAAATGCATATAAGTCGAAGTTTATATGTTCCTTTTACCCTAAGAGGGTAAAAGCGGTATCAGGGCCCCTCGATGATTTGGTTTGACTATGTGTCAGGCCCGGTCAGGACTAAATTGATGTGTTCGATTAAGTTCTATGTCATACGAACTGCTGGATAATAAGTATGACTATGTTCCATGTGATTGTCCGCACGATATCTAGAATAGAGGATCATTCGATCCCTTATCTATAGGACATGATATTGATAAGATCAGAGTTCGACAGCGTCTTTGAGAGCTACAATTGCCAATTGGGTTCTACTTGAATTTATGGTTACTAGACTTATCCAAGTGACAGACTGTTGGATTAGTGTCAATGCCCGTAACCATATTTGGTAAGTACTTGACCCGGTTGTGCATGGTCCTTTTGGGTTGCCTTCACCAAAGCAACTTGACTGGAGAAATAATAGAGAAAGAGGTTAATATGATTTATTAATATCTTATAAGAATAATATATTAAAAGAAAAATCATATTATTTAATTAATATTAGTCATAAATTAATTAAGAATTACTTTGGTGACTAAAAGAAATTAATTGAATAAAGGGACTTAAACTGTCAAATGTGTGATAGTTGGATTTTGGCCTGGGAAACCCAATGGGACAAAGGGATGAACGAAATTATGATGGGAGCCCATCATATTTTCGTTCATGGCCTTATTCCAGAAGGTTCCATGGGCTGCTTAATGTCTAACCTGTCCATTAGGGTTTGGGAGGAAACCCTAGCTGCTTACAGTATAAATAAGGACCCTAGGCTACAAGAATTTGACCACTTGCTTCTAAAAGAATCCTAAGGCCAAATTTTGTAGCCTCTTCCCTCTCTTTCTTTCCTCTCCATTTGCTCTTGGTGTTTGTGAGTCATTAGAGGTGCTATACTTGTGGTACTTGCTTTCAAAGACAAGAAGATTGAAGATTTGAGTTGCTATTACAATATAACAACAAGAGGTATGTAAACCCTTATACTATCTAAATTTTGATATTCATATGAGCATGCTAGGGTTCTTCATGTGTACATAGTGTTGTGTATCTAATAGTGAAAACATAGATCCAATTCTAGGGTTGCATGCACACATAGGATTGTTTGTATAAAACCCATCAGAAATCACCAGTAAGTAGGCAACAACTTCTTCATAGTAGGAGGAAAAACTCCTTCATAACCAATTCTTTCAATAATCTCTTTTGTTTGGTCCCTATAAATCTAAGTTTGAAACCCGGGCTGATCATTGATTTGCAGTACTTCGCGAATGGTTTACTCAGACACCACAAGCTTCTTTCCATTAATAACTGACTCCAATGTGTCTTTACCATCTTATCTTTTATGCACATAAGCCTTGTTCTAGAATTTTTTCACTAGGTCTTGAAAACTGATGGGATTTGACCTGAAGGCATGTGCAAGACAACATCTCTTGAGTCCATGAATCAAGGACTTGAATTCTTGGTGTGCTGCTGGAGGATCAAACAAGAAAGCAACAATGTTGTGGTTATCAGAAAACTTCAAGTCTGCCATTTGAACTGCACCAAACGAGCCAAGTGATAAAACTAATGATTTAATCAATTAAAATTAAGTTTTCTCAATTATCAATTGATTAGGCCCAAAAAAATGATTTGAATGAAAAACAATTTTATGGCCAAAAACAGGTTTGCATCCGTAAACATTGTTCAGTGCCGAAAATCATTTTTGCTTCGATAATCCTTCAAAACGCAATCGATTTAAGTTGAACTCAACATTGTGGGGGTCGCCTTTCCAGTACCTACAAGAATCACGGTTCAATTTCAGATGAAAACAACAAATAGATGACAAATCAGAGATATGATTGATGAGCTGTTGAGAGAGAGAACTGGAATGGGTTCGCGGCAGAACATGAAAAATGAAGGTAAGGGGTTTTCAGTTGTAAAACGAACCCTTTATACCAAAACCCATGGGTTGCAAACCCAGTAGCCTCAAATCTAAGCTCGATACATCCAATTTTAATAAAAAATGAAAACATTTTTGAAGACTTAAAAAAATAAAAATAAAAATAAAAATAAAAATAAAATCTAAAATTTAAATTTAAACTAACATGTTTTTAAATTTTTAACTTTTTTAGAAAATAAAATAAAAATAAAAATAAAATAAAATAACACCAATTTCTATTCACCATTTCTAATATTATTTTCATGATTTTGGGATCAAAATTTTAAGACATCCTTAATCTGTTTTACAGTACCTCCATCTTAATGAGTAGATTTGGTCAATCGTCGGTATTTTGGTCCACTTAAACACGAAAGATTGTGACGAATTTTGGACATATTACAAGTGACAAGACTTTTGAACCTATATACCTAAATAATACCCCTAGAGGGACCATTTGGATGACGACAACCAAGGATATTGTTGTCCACCTAAATTTAGCAATGAGATCTACAGACAACCTATCAAATGTTCAATTTTTGATGTACTAGAATGTGTTTCCTGCTTCCTGATATACCCCGAAAATCAAGGACTTCCAAAATACTCCTTACTTTAGATAAGTAGACAATTATTAAGAAAGAAGATAGATTTAGAAATATATATGTCTTATTCCCATGTCGGATATCTTCCAATCACGCAGATGGATTAACATATGACTAACTGAATTAGAGGGATTGAGAAATAGAATGTTACATCTGATGTGTTCCAGGCCGGATAAAAACTTATCATGCAAAGGAGACAACATATGACTAACAGACAGAAATAATTACATATAGAAGGAGATGCATAAAGATAGAGTTGCATATGTTGCAGTCCAGGTCAGATCTCTTCCAATCACGGAGAGGAGGCAACATATGACTAACAGAAAGAAAACAAGAAAATACCTTCTACAGATCTACTTTATCGAAATTTCCCAGTCGCCATATCAGTACCAGAATTAAGGACATGCATCCATACATCAAATAAAAGTGACGCCGCACTTCTAGATACATATTACTTTAGTTTAGCCTACAGATTCCCATGTATATCTTACTACTCAATCTACCCGAGCGTTGTATTTTCAGACCAAACGGAACTATCTAAGCTAATACTTCTAAAGTCCTTTTAAATGTCAATCTATGCCTAGTCTGGTGCATTTAAATCTTTTGTGCCTACCAGTGCATTTAACGCAGAGCTACATAGTTCAACATTAGTACCTTACACAAATTAAAATTGCTTGTTATTACTTGGTTAATATCACTTCCCAACACATTTCCTGCAGACAACCTCCATTAGAACATATTTTTGGATTTTTGGATTTTTGAATTTTATGATTTTTGTTTTGTTTTTCTTTCTCCCCTAAATTTGTGCATAGAAGAGAAAAGAAAATAAATGCGCTAATTTAAACTAACCTAAAACAAAAACCAGTCTTCAAAACGTATCATTTTAAGAAAGCCCACAAGCACATCGAATCGAGATTTGTTGAACGGTTTGGTGAACAGATCCACCAAATTATTATCAGTGTGAATTTGTTCCAAACGGATGAGCGAAAGCTCATAACAATCTCTAATGAAATGAACTTTGATATCGATGTGCTTGGTTTTGGAGTGTTGGAAAGGATTTTTAGCTATTTGGATTGCAACATCAGTATCACAAAAGATAGGGGTTTCTAGAAAATTCAAACCGTAGTCCAAAAGTTGGTTTTGAATCCAGATTACTTGAGAGCAACATGCATAGGAAACAATGAATTCCGCCTCAGCTGTTGAGGTAGAGACAGTTTGTTGTTTCTTGGATTGCCAAGACACCAGACGGTCTCCTAAGAATTGACATCCCCCGGAAGTTGATTTATTGTCAAGTTCACAACCTCCATAATTGCTGTCAGCAAATGCATATAAATCAAAATAAGAATTTTTAGGATACCAAAGACCCAGTTTTGGACTACCTTTGCGATACCTAAAGATTCTTTTGACAGCAATTAAATGAGAGAGTTTAGGATTATCTTGATAACGTGCACACTAACAGACTGTGAACATGAATCTGGGTCTGATCGTTGTTAGATATATCAGGAATCCGATCATCGATCTATACTCTACTTGATCTACGGATTCTTCATCAGGATCTGGAGTCAACTATGGTCGTTCAACCATCGATGTCAAGGAAAATTTTGTCACACCCTAGCCGTCGGCGGACACACCAGGCAGTGTAACGTCATTTTTGTATCATAGTTATCAACTTCCAGAAAACACATGCATTTTAAAATACGTCAAAATAAAGTTGGTGAGTTCATAGGGTTCTACTCCATATGAAATAACACTTTTTATCAAGTTCAAAAAGTATAGTTTTGAAAGTATCATATTGACTCTGAAACATTTAGTGTGTGTGTGTGTATATATATATATATATATATATATATATATATATATATATATCCTAGGTATAATGGTTTACTTACAAAATAAGTATATACCTATAAGTCTTATATATATTCTAAATATAAATGTTTGTAATTCCATACAAACTAAGTTGCTACGTATAAATATTATTTCAATTCTATACGAGTAAAACCTCTACGTATAAATCTATTTCAATTCTATATGAGTAAGTAGAATAGGTATAGTGGTCTGTAATGCCTGTAGATCCGGGCTAGTCAATTTAGAGGCAATAAGTGTCGAAAATGACTTTTTGGCAAAAGATTATTTAGAATAAAAAGTCTTAACAAATTTGTAGAATAAGTCTCAAGGTTTTCGTACATATAAAGAACACCAAAATCCGAGTTATAATAAAGAAGTTATGGCTTGTCGAAGTTTTATGGCAAAACCGGCACGACTCTGGGAAGCGTAAATAGTGAATTTATGATAGAGAAATTTTTAGCCCTAGTAATCTAAATAAAAGTCATAGTATATGTTAAACCGAGACCGTCCATAAAAAGAACGCCCAAATCTGACTTCGTATGAGAAATTTATGAATTTTCTAAGATTCGGCTTAGCAGTGCACGACCCGAAACTCGAATTTTAGTTCGAGTGGTTTTTGGCTTACGTGACCTAAATGAGAGTTGAAGATATACTTAATAGGACCTCAACAGTAAAATGACAGACGAAAACGGAGTCCGTATGAAGGAGTTACGATTTCTCCGCGGTCATTTAATAGTCTAATCTCCTCCTACTGTTAAATTTAAGATCGGTCGAGAACTAGCCGACAGTGTCTAAGTGAAAGTTGTAGATCTTGTTTTTACGTATGCGTGGAAAAAAAAGAACGTTGAAAATGGAGTTCGTATGAGAAAGTTATGAATATTTGAAAATCGGTTGATTTCCACCCTGTATGCGTTGCCACGTGTCAGCACCAGGCGAAGCCTTGGAGCCTACGCAACACCATGATGTGGTGAAGGTCCCCACGACGTTGTAATGCTTAATGGGAACTATAAATAGAGGTGTCAGGGCAACTCTCAACCTCACACCGTAGCACGAGGTGGAAGCGCCGAAGCGCCTGACGGCTTCGAAAAGAAGAGCCTTCGGCTCAGAAAATCTGCTCCGGCGGAGCCCCGTTTCCAAGGAAACCCGTTGTAAGTGAGTTATACCTATCCTAACTCTAGTATAGCTTATGTTTTAATATAGTATCGTTATTAGGAGCTTATAATAATTAATTAGGCTATTATTATGGGTTATTTAAGCGTCGTTATAATATCTTTTTAACCACTCGCTGTACAGGGGTTTCAGTTTGGAGGGCCGCTTGGGTTGTTGGATTCAGAAGTGCTTTTATGCCGAAATGATCCTGCCCACCAGTGTTCCATGTCTGGCCTCGTCTGTATATAGTGGGTGAAAAGTATTGTGCCGCGCTTATATAATAACAATAATAGTTAGACTATTAATTAGTCGTGGTTAACGTCAGACTAAACCCTAGTGGTTTTTATACTAGGTTTTGTAGAGGGAAAATCGTTTTAAGAGTAACAAAGCACTGTCCGAATGCCGAGTCATCACCTAATCAGGTGAGTGCATACTTACTTTCATCTTACACATATATATGAAGTATTTTATATAAATTACGTGCTATGTGTGCATATTATCTGAATACTTGTTGTCTATGCTGGATGAAAGATTTTATACATGTTTTAAATGATTTAAATTGTATATTTATTTTATATCTACAAATATTTTGGGATAAAACATGGGTCGATGAAATAGTTGGTGTGTGATGAAATAAAATGATGAGAGATAGGTGATGATAATTAGGTGAGGATAGATAAGTGATGATGAATCGGTGATGTAGAGTAAAAGATACTATAACTTTGTCCGACAATTTGGAGATGTAGTTATCTACCAGAGTATAGATGGCGACCATGAACTATTCTAGACAACCCCATGGAAACACCAGCTGGCCCATAACCCGTAGGTGATAAATTACGAGTTCAGGAGATGTTGTAACTACGTATTCATGCGATGATACTCTAACCCCTTACTATGAATTACGAGTTCAGGCAATGTTGTAACTACGTATTCATGCGATGATGCCCTAACCCTTCTTGGGCACGTATTGAGGGATTAATCCCTGAATCACTACTATATATGCGATGTAGGCGATGATCCTTAGGGAGAGTCCTTAGGAACAAACATATCAGGAGATGCGATGTAAGGAGATGAGAGGTAAATATGATGTATGAGACGACCTTTAGGATAAATCCTTAGGGAATGTACTTAGGAATAAAGAAGATAATGGGGATGGATAATTGGTTTAATTGTTTGATGATTATACATAATACTTATATTATGATGGGTTGAAAACCCTATGTACTCACCAGGTTTCCCAACCAACCTGAACCACTCAATTTACTTGTATCACAGGTGACGAGGTGAAGTTACATTACACTAAGAGATTAAGGATATATAGATCACTAGTGTAAATGAATGTAGGTTCTGTTTATGCTTATGTTTCTGTATTGACGATGACATCCCAAATGTTTTAAAATGAATAAAAATACATTTTCTTCGGAAATGCTTTGATAATGAAATTATCATGTCTTTTTTGTGGGAACAAATTCTGTAATGTTTTTATTAAATGAGATACTCTGATTTTAAAAAAGCATAAACAAAATCGGTCTTTTTAGGCCGTGAAAATGGGGATGACACAGTTGGTATCAGAGCATTAGTTTAAGCGAACTAGGAATATGGATTTATTTCTAGACTTAAGCTTAGAATGCTAAGAAATGATTGTGAGGAGTTTGTCTAATAAAATTTAGGTAATACACCTGAATAGACACAAGCACTAGCTTATTTAGGGAAAATTCCTAACGTGCTTTTTATGTGGTAAATGATTTATGATGTTTTATGATGCTAAATGTCTGAACGGATCTATGGTCTCTTGCCGACCGGATCTAGGAAATTTTATTTGTTCAGATTTCTAAACGTTTAATTACGGTATTAGAACTGACATATAATTTTTCGAAGTAATAGGGAGATTTACACGTGGATCGTAAATAAAATCCTTCCTATCTTAATTCTCATCATTTCGCATTGAACGTATGAATTAGTGTATAGATTGAAATGGCAAGAACCTGAAGTGGAGTCAGGAATGCAAATGGAAATGGGAACCAACAGCCCCCAGTGATTGAGCAAATACGTGTGGTAGTAGAAGTTGCACCTGAGCCGGTTACCATGGCTGGAGTAGAAGGCATGATTCGGGCTATGTTAGCTGAACAAAGGGAGGAAATGAGGCAGATGTTGCATGAAAATAGGGACGAACCTACCATACCCATCGAGCAAACCGCACCGATTCCCGAGCAGTCGGAGGAAGGGAACGACAGCCGCCAAGTGAGTCAAGTGGTGACTCAAGTTGAATGAATGAATGGCCCGGAGAGGGGAAACAACAAGGATGGGCGAAGGTACAAAGTGTAAGACCACCAAGTCTCTCAGGAAACCCGAAGCCTGTGGAAATTCTGGACTGGATCTCTGAGATGGAGATGGTGTTTGAGAGTTGCGACTGTAGCAACAAGCAGAAAACCGTCTTTGTGGTCAGACAACTAAAGACCGGAGTCTTGAGTTGGTGGAAGCTATTAGCAGATACGATGCCCAAGGGAGAAGCAAGCAAGATGTCTTGGGAAGATTTCCTGGAGCAACTGAAAATGCATACTTCTCTAAGCAGGATCTACTAGAGATCAACAACGAGTTTCAGAACCTAAAGAAAAGAAAAATGAGCGTCACCGAGTACGCTGCAAGTTTTACGGAGAAGATGAAGCTTGTTCCTTACCTAGTTCCAACGGAACCATCCAAGGTCAACAGGTTTGCAAATGGATTACCAGCGGACTTTGGTCCAATGGTCAAACAAGCAACCACTTTGAAAGCCTCCATCTGGGCAGCCAAGAATGTTGAGACCCAAATAAGGGAAAAGGGTCTGGAGAAAGCTGAAGTTGGTGAAAAGAGGAAGTTTGAAGGATCCTCAAGACCCGATAATAAGGGAAAGTTCTCAAAGTCTAACCTGGAGGACCAAAGGAATGGAGCCAAGTGGTGTGAGAAGTGCAAGAAGAAGCACTTCGGAAGATGCGATGGAGAAGTGACGTGCTATAAGTGTGGTAGGACCAGTCACTATTCCAAAGATTGTACATTCGACATCAAGAAGTGCTACGAATGTGGAAGTGATGGGCATATTTCAAAAAACTGTCCAAAGAAAAATGAAGCAGCAAGACCAAATGCACCACCAAAACCAAGGGCATTCCACATGATCCTCGATGAAGTAGACAACAACGCGAGGAATCAAGGATGAGGACTTCTTACCCGAAGATTGAGTTATGCAGTAGCCATAGTTTCGTATGATGTAGCCTAGTGGAGGCATAGTCTAGGGTGAACTTGAACACCGATGTAATCATTTCAAGAAATAATATAAGACCATAGTTTTGCTATCTGATGTGTTAAGTTGTTATGTGATTTTCTTATATGGTGACTTGGAAAACTGCGAGACAATACTTGGGACGAGTATGAGTAGGTGTGAATGGTAGTATAGGCCTATACTACCGGAAGCACAGGACTCACACTAGGATCAGGAAAGTCACAAAGTTACCAAGAAGCTAGTAATTAATTTCTTTTTATTAAAGTATGTTGTTACCATTGTTTCGGTAATGACAAAGAAGATTGTTGTTATTCCGACCCTAGTGTTCATATCACATTGAGTCCGACTACAATGAGTATGTCACATGGTTTAGAGAACCAAGTCTGATGTAGCATCTGACTTAAGCTAAAAGATTGAAATCAAAGCGATCAATAGAAGTATCACGATTGTTGTTAAAGAGGGTTGTAGCTAGAGATGCTAAGTTTGAAGATGTGATTATTTCAAATTAGAACATGAAGGATGGTATAGTCTGTTCTAAAATTTAACTCTAAGAGATTTGAGTTTAAGCACATGATGAGAGGTCATTAGAATATGACACATCGGTACATTGTAGTAATAGAGAAGCTTATCTTAAGTTTGCTAACAAGAAGAAGGAGTCTCCATCAAGGATCGAGACCATGACTCGAATGTCATAGTTTGGAGTCTAACGAGCAGGTGCAAGTTCGAGCACCGCTTGTAGTCAAGGAGTCTGAGAGTTAGATACTTGTTTGAAGCAACATAGAAGATACAATTATTACCTATGATGAAGAGATAACATATGGAATCATTATACGACCCTCTTTCGTTGATGATTCCGGGACGTAATCATCCTAAGGGGGAGATAATTGTAACGCCCGTAGATCCGGGCTAGTCAATTTAGAGGCAATAAGTGTCGAAAACGACTTTTTGGAAAATATTATTTAGAGTAAATATTCTTAACAAAATTTTAGAATAAGTCTCAAGGTTTCCGTACATATAAAGAACGCCGAAATCCGAGTTATAACGAAGAAGTTATGGCCCGTCGAAGTTTTATGGCAAAACCGGCACGACACCGGGAAGCGTAAATAGTGAATTTCCGATAGTGAAATGTTTAGCCTTAGTAATCTAAGCAAAAGTCATATTATATGTTAAACCGAGAGTGTCCATAAAAAGAACGCCCAAATCTGACTTCGTATGAGAAGGTTATGAATTTTCTATGATTTGGCTTAGCAGTGCACGACCCGAAACTTGTATTTTAGTTCGAGCGGTTTTGGCTTATGCGACCTAAATGAGAGTTGAAGATCTCCTTAATATGAACTCAACGGTAAAAAGACAGACGAAAACAGAGTCCGTATGAAGGAGTTACGAATTCTCCGTGGTCATTTAACAGTCTAATCTCCTCTTACTGTTAAATTTAAGATCGGCCGAGAACTAGCCGACGGAGTCTAAACAAAAGTTTTAGATCTTGTTTTTACTTACGTGTGGAAAAAAAGAACGTTGAAAACCGAGTTCGTATGCGAATGTTATGAATTTTTGAAAAACGACTGATCTCCACCCTATGTGCGTCGCCATGTGTCAGCACGAGGCGAAGCCTTGGAGCCTACACAACACCACGATGTGGTGAAGGTCACCACAACGTGGTGATGCTCCAAGAGCACTATAAATAGAGGTGTTGGGGTAACCCTCAACCTCACACTTTCACCACTTCTTTCTCTCTCTAGAAACTCTCTCTAAACCTCCTAAAACACCCCAAAAAGCCTAGGGAACCCCCTAGCACGAGGCGGAAGCCCCGGAGCACCTGACGGCTCCGAAAAGAAGAGCCTTCAGCTAAGAAACTCTGCTCCGTCGGAGCCTAGTTTCCAAGGAAACCCACTGTAAGTGAGCTATACCTACCCTATCTCTAGTTGAGCTTATGTTTTAATATAGTATCGTTATTAGAAACTTTTAATAATTATTTTGGCTATTATTATGGGTTATTTAAGCGTCGTTATAATATCTTTTTAACCACTCGCGGTACAGGGGTTCAGGTTTGGAGGGCTGCTTGGGTTGTTGGATTCAGAAGTGCTTTTATGCCGAAATGATCCTGCCCTCCGGTGTTCCATGTCTTGCCTCGTCTGTATATAGTGGGTGAAAGGTATTGTGTCGCGCTTATATAATAATAATAATAGTTAGACTATTAATTAGTCTTGGTTAACGTCAGACTAAACCCTAGTGGTTTTTATACTAGGTTTTGTCGAGGGAAAATTGTTTTAAGAGTAACGAAGCGTTGTCCGAGTGCCGAGTCACCACCTAATCAGGTGAGTGCATAGTTACTTTCATCTTACACATAGATATGAAGTATTTTATATAAGTTACGTGCTATGTGTGCATATTATCTGAATACTTGTTGTCTATGCCGGATGAATGATTTTATACAAGTTTTAAATGATTTAAACTGTATATTTATTTTATATCTACAAATATTTTCGGATAAAACATGGGTAGATGAAATAGTTGGTGTGTGATGAAATAAAATGATAAGAGATAGGTGATGATAGGAAGGGGAGGATAATTAGGTAAGGATAGATAGGTGATGATGAATCGATGATTTAGGATAAAAGATACTATAACTTTGTCCGACAGTTTGGAGATGTAGTCATCTACCAGAATATAGATGGCGACCATGGACTATTCTAGACAACCCCATGGAAACACCAGCAGGCCCATAACCTGTAGGTGATGAATTACGAGTTCAGACGATGTTGTAACTATGTATTCATGTGATGATACTCTAATCCCTTACTATGAATTACGAGTTCAGGCGATGTTGTAACTACGTGTTCATGTGATGATGCCTTAACTCTTGTTGGGCACGTATTGAGGAGTAAACCCTGAATCAATACTGTATATAGGATGTAGGCGATGATCCTTAGGAAGAAACATATAAGGAGATGCGATGTAAGGAGATAAGAGGTAAATATGATGTATGAGACAACCCTTAGGATAAATCCTTAGGGAATGTACTTAGGAATAAAGAAGATAATGGGGATGGGTAATTGGGTTAAGTTTTTTGATGATTATGCATAATACTTATATTATGGTGGTTTGAAAACCCTATGTACTCACCAGGTTTCCCAACCTGACCCACTCAGTTTACTTGTATCACAGGTGACTAGGTGAAGTTACATTACACCGAGAGATTAAGGATATATAGATCACTAGTGTAAATGAATGTAAGTTCTGTTTATGCTTATGTTTTTGTATTGACGATGACATTGCAAATGTTTTAAAATGAATAAAAATACATTTCTTCGGAAATGATTTGATAATGAAATTATCATGTTTTTTTTCTGGGAACAAATTCCTCACTGTTTTTATTAAAAGAGATACTCTGATTTTTATAAAGCATAAACAAAATCGGTCTTTTTCTGGCCGTGAAAATGGGGATGTCACATTGTCTACTTAATATGCAAGTAATATACCTACTAGATTCTTATAGTTAGAGTATAAGTCTTTAGGAATCTTATACTTAGCATTCTTACTAGTATATCGACAAAGTATAATGCTTCTAAGGTTATGCTACCATGAGTCTGTAACCGCGACTGTATGACTTAGTTTTATACCTTTGGTTATTGTTACAAGGATCACACCTTGTGGTAGTTACAAGGATCACACCTTGTGGTAGTATAAGGATCACACCTTGCGGTAGTACTAGGATCACACCTTGCGGTAGTACAAGGATCACACCTTACGGTGGTACAAGGATCATAGCTTGCGGTGGTAACAAGGATCACACCTTGTGGTAGTTTCCACATGCTTAATCAACGTTGGAAGATAGTAAATTAGGCAAGTTCGTCACCCACCAAATATTGGTTGTAGATAACAACCACGGGTGGGGTTGTCACGCTCAAACGAGATTAACGGATACAGGTCAGAGGACTTTCACTAAGATCCCCAATCTTAGTTGATGAATACAGTAACTCATGTAGACTTTGACGGTGTTCTATAGTTCTAACAACAAAAGCATTTTCATGTCTAAAACCCTAAGTTACTAGACAATGCTTTTAAACATTACTCCTAATTTCATAAGATTTAGCCAGTATAGTAACTATAACTTGATGTAAAACCAAGTTTTATCTTGACATAAAACCAACAATAACAACATGCTTATCAATTAACATATAGAACTTCCAAGTACAAATCTGGAACTATATCGCACACAAAATATATATAGAATCGTAAGTATAACTCAAGATCTACATTAATATATTACTATAACAATTACATGCTAACAAGTTTATGATAGTTGTATAGATACAAAATATTAAATCTAAACAACTATATCCCGGTTAATATAACTATGTACGTTGATACTAATATACTATCATATAGACATAATATTAACGCATATACTATATTTAGCATGCGTTTCCCCTTAAAAATATTAAAAACTGGGGACGTGAAACTCATTTTACTAGTGTGCTTTGACAATATCTAACTGAAAACGTTCAGCGGTTCGCGATCACCTGGCTCAGGATGCAAGATGGCTTCAAAAAAGGACAGAGGAGAGAAAAGAAATGGTGTAAGGAGAGACGAGGCCAAACTAACTATTTATAGGCTGTCCAAGACAAGTTTACGTCGTGAACCTAAGGTTCACGTCGTGAATTTGAGAAATCATTCTTGTGCTTGTAATACTCCAAGTCTCCGCTCTTGCGCTTTACCAACCATCATTTTTAATCTGTCATGAAAAGCCCAGATAAGATTTCCTGACATGTCAGCATACTTATCTCTGTACGGCCTGTTTCCAAGCTCGGTCACAGTCAGTTGGGGTTGGTCTCCATGAACATTTTGATCTAAATTTTTCATGAAGAGCCACTTCCCCTTCTTTTGTGAAGATGCCTGATTCTGAGCATGTTTAAGAATAACTCTTGGATTGGATTGAGCTGGTTCACTCTCAAATCGATCAACAGTTCATGTAGTTCTGACAGGAGGAGGATTAACAAGAGGATCTTCAGCAGCTTGGGAAGGAGCACTATGAGAAGGTTTGCTGCATTTGGTTCAACGACCGATGTCTTGAATTTGTTGCCAAATTCATTGATATTCTTGGTTTTTAGGTCGAAGTACCCAACAGACAAGGCACCAAGGTTTATCTGCAAGTCGGAGATCTGTTTTGATTTTAGAGTATTTTCCTCTTCGAGCTTGGAAACTCTGACATCAAGTTTTCCTATCAAAACATCCTTCTCAGTAAGCTTTGATTCAGAATTCCGATCTCCTCCTTGAGGTAAAAAATTGATGGGTCCGCTCCCCCTGAACTTCCTTCACCTAAAGATATCCCTTTGCTTTGGGGAGAAGGATCTGAATCTTGTTGTGCCAAAAACCTGGAAAGCCTCTCGGAGGCAGCATCATGTGCAGGTTGTGGTGGAGAGGAACCCCCAGGAGCTTAAGAGCTCCGTGCTTCATATGAAAATTGAACAACACTTAGTCCTTCTTTCAAAACTTGACTATCTTCAAGGTTTAGTTGGGCTGGTGCATCATTTGCAGAAGATTGTTGGGCAGGGGGAGCTTGTTCCCTAATCAACACTTCCGACCTTGGATCGACTCATCTCCTTTTGATTGTAGGTTGGGAGGCTAGTGTCATGATAAGATCATCTTCAAATGGTTAAGAGGTCGGACTTTCTATTTATAGGCTAACCAAGAAAATTTCATGTCGTGAACTTAAGGTTCACGTCGTGAATTTGAGCCACATCATCTCGTAGACTTGCCATTTGGGTCCTAGCTTCAGAAGGTGCCACGATTCTAGTTTCACGTCGTGTCTTTTATGTTCACGTCGTGAGGATTTAGCACCTCACTCCTGTAGACTTCGCACGTGTTTTCTAGCCTCGAAATGTGTCCTGGACTACTTTCACTTCGTGAATTTGAGTTTCACGTTGAGAATTCAGACAGCTAGGGTTTTCTGCCACATGTCGTGCTCTAAGACACCTGCATCTTCGGAAGGTCATAACTTTGGTATAAAAACTCCGTTTTTGATGTCGTTTATATCCACACATAGGTAATTTCGAGTACTACAACTTTATTTTAGATTCCAAGAGGTAATCCTAAGTCTATATTAAAATACTCTTGTTATAAGGATCTGTAGCGTTAGAATTTATCATAACTTCTTCAAGCGAAGTTAGATTTAGACGTTCTCTATATTTTTTGGAATCGTCTGGATGTATACTTTTGGTTTCATCATACAAAAAGTTCATATTTGTATTAGAATTTATCATGAACTACATTGTAAGTTTATCACATTACTAGTTTAACAAAATCACATTACATGATTGGCATAATCACATGTGATTCTTATTTACCTATTTTGACTGGTGTTACAACTTTGGAATCTTTAAACCCAAACCTATCAAGAATGGCTTCAACATATTTTCCTTGATGCAAAAGGATTCCGGTTGAATCTTGTCGAACTTACAACCCCAAGAACGTAGTCATTTCTCCCGATGATGTCATCAACATATATCTGTACAAGAATTAGGTCGGCATCCACATGCTTGATGAAGAGCATCTGTTCAATCGTGCCTCTGGTATAACCATGTTCAAGAAAATGATCTGTTAGAGTGGCATACCAAGCTAGAGGAGCCTGATGCAACCCATACAGAGCCTTGTCTAATTTGTAGACATGATTCGCAAATTTTAAATCGAAAAAACCAGGAGGTTGATCAACATAAATTTCTTCCTTCAAAGCTCCTTATAGAAAGGCGGTCATGACATCCATCTGATAAATAGTAAACCCCATGTAGGAGGCATAAGCTAGGAAGATACATATAACTTCAAGGCACCCTACAGGAGCATACACTTCAGTGTAGTCAAGGCCTTCAATTTTCCGAAACCCATAGACAACCAGACGTGCTTTGTTTCACATAATCACCCAACAATCGTCTTGCTTATTACGAAACACCCAACGTCTGCCCCAAGACTTTGTTTCCCTTTGGCAGCTCAACCAACTTCCATACCCCTATTTTCTCAAATTGATTAAGTTCCTCGTGCATTGTATCAACTAAACTAGGTTCGTTCAGTGCCATTTCCACATTCTTTGGTTGGATCTGAGAGATGAAGCAAGAGTAGAGACATGTATTGACATCTCCAATCTGACTCCTCATTTTAAGTCTGTCGCCTAGTTGACCAATGACGTTTTCGATCAGATGATCGCATTGAAGTCTAGTGGGAATTTCATGGCTGATGTCATTAAGTATAGCATGAAGGTTGTTGATATTGATTAATCCATCATCTGTTGAATCATCCGCCTCAGACGATATGGAACCATGAGAAGTGCTTGTCACGTACTCATTTGCAATTGGCTCGGGAAAGAGAAGTTCCATGAACGATTGAGTAGCAGCGGAAGTATCTCTGGTCATGAATTCTCTTTCAGCAGGAGTAAGAGGAGTGGCTTCAACATCAAAATTGATTCTTTGACTTGGAGAACCTGAAGAAATATTTGGAAAAACTTCATCCACCATAAGAGTTGTAGGAGGCACCAAAGGTGGTTTGTACACAACATTTTCCTCTTCATTTTCAATAGCAACCTTCATACCTGATCAAGAACCTGACACATCATCTGAAAACACATTAAATGATTTAAATAAAGAAGCATAATCAAATAACCAGTTAGGACCGACTCGAGCATCTATTTCATTTTCTTCCAGCCAACACACATCGAAAGATTCCACAATGTGCTTGGTTTTCTTGTTGTATACATGATAAGCAGTGCGTGAAGCGTATCCCACAAAGTAGCAGTCATCGGCCTTCGATTTAAACGTGGTGTTGGACTCTAAGTGAAGGAGGGTGCAA
Source organism: Lactuca sativa (assembly GCF_002870075.4). Lineage (NCBI taxonomy): Eukaryota > Viridiplantae > Streptophyta > Magnoliopsida > Asterales > Asteraceae > Lactuca > Lactuca sativa. Next base: position 75,262,336 of record NC_056628.2, read on the forward strand.
GGACATCTAAATATTCGGAAGTGAGAAATTGATGGCTTGTGATTGTACAAAATTTCATATGGGGTCTTCATCTGGGCTTTGTTGATCAGGACACGGTTCTGGACGTAGCAGGTAGTGTTGATCGCCTCTGCCGAAAAGAAGACCAGTAATTTAGAAATACAGAGCATCGTCCTTGCAGTATCTATTAGAGTATGATTGCGCCGTTCTGCAACACCATTTTGCTAAGGAGTTCGAACGATACTGTACTGACGGAATATACCCTTGTCGGCACAGAAATGATCCAGAACTGAGTTCTTGAATTCTATGCGATTATCCGTTCTAAGCGCCATCACCTTCTCATTCGGTTGATTCTCAATCATCACGATGAACTTCTTGATCAGATCCGCGATCCCACTCTTGTTGGATAAGAAGAAAACCCATGTGAACCGCGAGTAGTCATCTATCACAACCAAGCAATAAGAGCCCTTGTTGATGCAGAGAACATTGACCGGACCAAATAAATCCATGTGCAACAGTTGAAGAACCTTGCTGTTTGAGTTTTCAGTCTTTGGTAAATGGGACTTGCGATGATGTTTGCCTTGAGCACACGCCACACATTTTTTAGAATTAATAAAGTCTTTGACAGGAATTAATAAAGTCTTTGACAGGTTCTTGGCATTCGCATGGCTGAGACGACGATGCCAAAGCATGGCATTGAGTTCATAGACTTTAGGGAAGAGAAAAGTGACTTGTTCTGGAATATTATAATTCATGTTGAGGATGTATGCATTTCCATCCCTCTTCGATTTCAACAAGATCAATTCTTCAGGGATAATAATTCCACGCTTCAATATGAGGCACTCTTTGTCGGTGAGGTGTATTGAATAGCCTTTGTCACAAATCTACGAGACACTCAACAACCGTGCTTCAAATTGGGAGTATAGTTGATGCTCTCAAAGCTAAGCACTCCATTTGTGACAGTTCATTTCTGGGTGATATTTTCGTTTTCTCCTCCCGCGAAGGAAACATAGTCCCTATTAAAATTTTGAATGTCATGTAGTTTGAAGATGTCTCCTGACATGTGCCTGGAACAACCACTATCGACATACCAGGGTCTGACAACATTCCTCCGTAGCTGTTCCTTCACGATGCGCGGGATTAATTGATTTTTCGAACCCAGGTCATTGAAACACTGGGATTTCCCTTTTTAGCAATAGAAATTTCTTTTTCACTTTTTGAATTTCATTTATTACCAGATGCACATACATAAGACTGAGCTATTGGACATTTAAATTCTTGGGCACCCATTGGTATTTAGGTTTAGAAACATTTATAGGTGATTTTGAAACATTTTTCTTTGGAATTGATTGTTTGGATTTCCATCTAATGTTAGCCAAAGACCCAGACGAAGACTTTGACGAACCTGATCTTGGCTTAGCTACGTTCGGTTTCGTTAAAGTACCGAATGTATTTTCAAAGCCAATCTAGTGTCGAAACTGTTCAAGTTGTGTTTACGGTTGGAGTTGTCTTCATTTTCGTGATTTTTCAAGATTTGTTACTAGGTTTTTACTGTTGATCATCTTTTCAAGGCCAAAGGGGTTGAAGATCTCCTCAAAATCAGCTATTTTCCTCAACGTCTAGGTGTTTTCAGCTATAAACTGTTCATCAGTTTTTGGCTGTAAACCCATTTTCGGCCATAAACCTCCTCGTGTTTATGAATGTAAACTGTTTTCGACTGCAAATGTGTTGTTTTTTCGACTGTAAACTGTTATCTACCATGAGCCGTAAACTGTTCTCAACCGTAAACACTACTAGAAAAATAGCCATTTAAGACGCGCAATTAATGAATCACAATGAAAGAGGACGCGCATTTGTGTGTGCTCTAAAAATTAATGTCAGTTTTCCAAAATTTGAAGAATAGAGGACACACATTTTTGCGTACCATAAAATTAGTGTCAGAAAAAAAAATACGGACGACACCTATAAAAAAATGTGCGTCGTATAACTGGGTCACTTTATATTTTTTTAAGGAAACACACGTTTTTAGGGGGAATAATAAAATCCAAAAAATTAACCCCCGCCTATTCATCCCAAAAATTCCCCGCCTCTTCGAATTAGGGCCTTCGTCTTCATCCATAGCTTCCTCAATTCCTCAATCCATCACCTCCACCAAAAACCTAATTCTCGGTTCCAACAAGTTCTTACACTCTTAATTCGACCCTATGAGCGGAGGATTTAGGGTCCTTACCTCCCAGTTATCAATTTGAGTCGATGATTTAGGGTTCCTAAATCAGACCCTAATTTTTTCTATCTCACTCTCGTATTTCCATCTCATCCCTCTTGCCTGGTTCAAAACACGTAAGGGGCAACGAGGAGTTGTTGTCTAAAACGTTATAGGTGGAGGTGAAGGAGAAGATGTAAAGGGAGATGGAGTTTAACTCGGGCGACAACGAAGGTGCACGAAGCGGTGGGAATGACGTGGAGCTGTTGTCTAAGACGTTACAGGTGGAACATCAGCTGTTTTACTTTGATCTCAAGGAGAATCCATGTGGTGGTTACCTGAAGATTTTGGAGAAGACATCGTTGACAAGGTCCACTATAAGCGTACCTTTTAATGGAATCTCTTGGTTCTTTGATATCCTCAACTACTACGTCACTTCTGATGACCAAGATATTTCTAGCAAGGAACTTCAGCTTGATAGCAAGGCAATTTATTATATTACACATTATACATACTATACATACACTTTCATATTTATTACTCTGCAAAATGTGGATTGACATTCCTAGTTTCTTCAAAAATTATAATAGATTTTTCTTTCAAATAACCTTCATATCTGTCCAATTACCTTTCTGATTAGGGTTCTTTCTTCAGGTGTTTTACTTTGACAATGGGGAAAACAGGAGGGGTCGGCTTCTTAAGGTATGCAATTGTGTAATTAGGGTTTCAGTATGCTTAAAAACGTGGAATCTTGTATGTTTTTATGTTTGTGCCTGTATAATCATGTAGGAATCACTTGTGTGTACTTGTATTGCAATTGAATATACCTAAAGAGAATGCAATAATGTTTGTTCATATTGCTAATCTTCACCAGGGGTATATTTGTCCGAAAAAGATCCTATTTTGATGCCATCACAAGATTCACAGCTGTATGTGTGTACTGTTAGATGTGAGGTTTGGAGTAAAGTAGCTGCAGTTGAACAAATTCAAGAGACCCCTCTTGGGATCAAGTCGACTTCTTGTGAGAAGCTTTTTTTTTAATTTATTTAATCACCATTTTGTTATCATCTTGTTTTGTATTTGAAATTATTTTTTATTTGATGTAAATTAATTGTATTTATGAATGGTTAAACATGACATCTGGTTCTGAGCAAGGGAAGGTGGGACCCAGTGAGCTTCAGGGAGTGGGGAAGAATGTGGTTTCAGATTCATCTTCATGACCAGGATCATTTTCTCATGTCTCCTTTTCCATATCCAGGCCTTCATCAAATTATAATAATAGGATGCAACAAGCAACTGGACCTCAAAAAGGTATCAAGACAATGATACCTTAAATTTTAACTGAATGCTTTTATTAGAAGTAAAACAGTAGAACTTAATGAAAAACTTGTTTGTGATTTCCTACCGTTGGTCCTAGCATGGAATGGAAACTGAAACCAATTGCTCAAAGTCAAATATCAATTAAGGTGCTTGTGGCTGTGGTTCCAGTGGAAGCTCATACTCCAACAATAGTTTCTTCTGCATCCTCCACTAATCTTGATTCATAGGAGGATGAACTTGAGATGAAGCTGAAGGAGTCCCACATTTCAGATGATAAACATGTCATTATCCCAAATCACCTTCATGTTCCTGAAGCCGAAAAACTCGGCTTCTGTTTTGGGAGTTTTGATGCCACTTTTGGTTTTAATAAAACCCCCTCAAACTTAAATGGTCTTGTGGCTGTGACTGTGAGTGAAATGACGTCTGAAGCATCTGAGGAGGCTGACGAAACTATAGAGGATCAAATGCAATCCAGGTTTCTGTTACTTAGGTTGTATTTCATATTGGAGTAGACAACATTTTCTGATAAATGTATGTACTTTATTGGTTCAGAAATGAAAATACTGATGGATAGGAGGATCATCTTGAACGCCCAACCACATCTTCATCTAATGTACCCAAGAATTTACCAACGGAAGGTGACGTGTCATTGAATGCGGGACCCGAGTACAGAGAGTCGAAACAAGAGACTTCTTCCTCTTCTTATTCTTCTTCATTCCCTACTCCAAGTCATCAATACCCAGCTGTTCATACATCACCAAATCCAAACTTCAGTTTTGGGTTCATGCCACCAATCATTGAAGCCAAGTTGCATCTTTTGGAAACACCGAGTCTTAGGCATGCGATGCTTCTCATGTCCCAATCTTTGTAGTAAGACCCTAACACCCTTATTTATTTATTTATTTATTTATTTATAATCCATTAGTTAATTAATTAACAAAATGATTTTTTTTTGAGAAAATTACTTACAGGTTTAGCAACTATTTGATCCAGCACGCTATTATGCACACTTTTATCGTGAGAGTTATGGGTTCATGTCACCTTTCCAATCAACCACAAAGTACAATTGAAATGTTCAACAACCTTCTCATTCTTCTCAACAGGTTTGTTTCTTAAATGCCAAAAAATTTAACCATATATATGCCTCTATTTACCAATTAATTGAAATCACAGGTCCGGAACTCACTAATCTTATCCACCACCGGTCCAACACCAACAACCGCCACACAAACCGTCAGAGTCATGCAAAGCTCCATATCCGTCACTCAACAACCATTACCTATTTTCCAGCAGCCATCAGGGGTTCATCTACCCCATTACCCTCCAAATTACATCCCATACGGTCCATATTTCTCCCTATTTTATGTCCCTCCACCAGCTGCTATCCATCAGTTTTTAAGCAACAGGACATTCCCACAACAACCACAACAAGGCGCTGGAGGCATGTATCCAGCACCACCACCACCAGTGGCCGCCACCTCTAATTCTAAATACCCACTTCCACAGTATATGCCAAGAAGCAATACATGGAATATTGGAATGACGGGAAGCTATGGACCATATGCTTCAGCAGCCCCTGCTGGTTATAACTTTGCTTCGGTTGCTGCCAATTCCATGGAATCTTTTAGGCCATAATTATATTGGATCAGAGCACTTGCTTCTTGGTTTGCTTCGTGAAGATGAAGGTGTAGCAGCTCGTGTTCTTGAGAATCTGCACCATAATTTCTTTTTAACAAAACATCTTGATAAGTTATATAGCAATCTATTCACAACAGAAACCATTTCATTTTCATAAAAAGCCTACTCCACTTAGTAACGTCACTGTTTCATTAGGAAATGATAACATTAGGGTTCCTAACAGTAATAGGTGGATTCACCTTCCGTTTCCCCTTCCCCTTTGATGACATACTCCACAAACTACCACCACCAGAGGACGCCTTATCAGCACCACCACCAGCTTTTGATTTCATCAGCGGATGCTTCCCGATCTTCTTCCCCATCCCATTCGTTACCAACCACCGTGACCCCGCCTTCTCTTATTTCACATTCGACCGCCACCCCCAAACTACACTATATGATTAGATACTAGCTTTTGAGTTTTTTTTGCTAGATACCTATATTGATAAATGATTTTATATTTGTTATTAATTGGCTTATTTTGTTTTGCCTTTGTTTATTTTATTTTGCCTGTGTTCCCTGCCTTCTCTTGCTTATTTTGTTTTGCCTTTGTTTATTTCAACTCAGTAAAATGTGTGTTAATTTTTTTTAAATTGTTTCATACAACTTTATCAAATTCAGTAACCAGTCCTCCAAATTCCTGTTTAGTTCAAAAGAATTCTCCTCTGTTTGGTTCCTGATTAATCTATTTTATGTTGCAGATAACATTATTTGCAATATCAGAAGACAATATACAGATACAAGAATAATAAACAAATAAACTAAGGAACTTTGTTATTCTGATTACCTGACTTGTTTTTGCAGTCAACATCTAAAATAAAGAGCAGACTTTTGTTAGTGTAGCTGTTCCATTTGTACACAAGACTGAAGGTGGTTCTGCTTCTTTAGGTCCAACTTACAGGGATTCCATCCTTCACTACAAGGGTACTTATGATTCTGTACATCCATGCTTGTGATTGTATCATTTGTAAAAGTAATTTCTTTTCTACTTATTGCTTTTTAGTTAATTGCAGTTAATTGCAGGTGGTTGGAGATGTGCGCAATCCTTGGAAAATATTCTTCTTCCTCTTAATTCTTACAACTTCTTTCATAGGAAAGGTAGATTAATCACAAATTGATTTTTTGCGGAACCAATTTCCAGTTACGACCTTCATCAAAATGTACATATAATTTATAAGTTATAATAAGAAATTTAGGTAAGTAAATACTTAATAGATTATTAATACAATTATGTTTGCTATTTTATAACTTTTATAGTTTTATAGTTTCTTGAATTCAACGTGACAATTGTTAACTGTTCCTTATGCAAGGTTGTTAGTTGTCCCTCTTTTAAGGTGTATGTGTGATTGTGATCATTCTATTAGAAGAAGTGTCACACACAGGTTTGTTGCCCTTGTTCCTCTTTTACCCCTTGCACGTGGTGTCTCTCCTCCTCCTAGATTGAGTGAATGCTTGTTGTCTAGAAGTAGTTGAAAGTCACCCTGAGAAGGTATCAGTAAGAGGGTATAAAATGGTTAGCCTTTTTAAAGAGGTTTAACCTTCATGGAATTTTATGTGATGATATGGGGCTTGGTACACCAATTCAGGTTTGTTTATTTGCTCATTGAATTGGAGATTTGATTAGTTTAGTTATTCTGACTATGGTTTGTTTTATACAGAATAATGCGTTGGAGTTGTGGTCTTTTTTTGACTTTTTGATGCCCGAATTTCTTGGAACAGAGAGACAGGTATGTTTTTATATCATTTACACTAACATAATATGTTATGCAATGCAACTGATTTTGGGTGTTTTTGTATCTTTGAAGAGATTTATATTTTTTATGAGCATTTCATGATTTACAGCTTTTGTATTAACTTTTACACTTGATGCTTACATTGTTACAAAAGAGTCTCATGTTGTTGTTCGTGTTGACTACATTCCTTCTCGTGTTGACTTGCCTGCTTTAGGACATGGGAAATATGTTAAACTTGTTAATCCATTTCAATGGAAGGTAACTTTCTTCATTTATTTACTTGTTTGCTGCCAATTTGTATGCATATATAGTCATAGTTTGACTAAATTAGTTGCTTATTTTGTTTATTAGTTGCTTGTTTTCTAGCTTGTTAGTTTGACTTAATTAGTTTCTTATTTTGTCTATTAGTTGCTTGTTTTCTAGCTTATTATAGTCACTGATTGATTTCATGCTATGCTTAAATCTTAACAGCTATCATGGTAACCTTCAAAAGTAGTTTTGGACTGGCACCTTCTTGCAGAAGATATCGTGTACGTGTTCTTGTGCTGCTATTGTGGATTCAGGAACATCCTTTCTTACTTGTCCAACTGTATGTATCTCACGTGAAGCTTCTATTAGAACTATTAATCTTAGGGATTTAAAGTTTTTTCATATTTCTTGCATGTAATTAGGTTGTAATTTTCCATTACAACTTTTATTAATTTGTTTTTTCTTTCCATGGAACGATTATTTGTATGACATTAAATTTTATGCAATGGATTGTATTTTTGTATATGATATTTTATTTATTATGAGACATTAAATGCAAATTTAATTTGAAAATTAGTAAATCTATAAATAATATTTTTTTAAACATATAAAATTACGATATGCAAAAATGTGTGTCATCTTCATTTATGACATGGCCTTTCTTGACAGGGGCTTTAATGATACTCAATGCAAGTTGTAAATGCGCGTCGTAAGGTTATTGCACACAAATGCATGTCGTCTTCCTTTATAACAGGGACTTCCTTGATACGCATTGCATGTCGTAAATGTGCTTCATAAATCGCGTGTCGTAATTGCGCGTCGTAAATGCGCGTCATCTGTGGTTATGACATGGCCTTTCTTGACACACATTTGCATGTCGTCTGAGAATTTTACGACATGCATTGCGCTTCGTAAAAGGCTGTTTTTCTAGCAGTGAAACTGTGTACAACCGTAAACTCTTTTCGGCCGTAAACCCACTTTAGTTGTAAATTTTGTTTTCGGCTGTGAACCTCTTATCAGTTGTGCTTTCTTTACATGTTTTTCTTTCAATCAATTAATAAAGTTAAAAAAAATGGAATCACAAAACATGACAGTTCATCAGGAGTTGGACTCAATCATGGGAACTACCACAAGAATCCCATGTCTTCTGTCAGCTGATGGATTTCCTGAATGGAAGTACTGAATGGAAATATACATCAAGATGAAGGATTTCAAAATATGGCACAACATTCTGAAGGGACCAGTTAGAATCACTACCACTCTTGAAAATGGAACCATTATTGACGAAGAATTTGCAAATTACGCGGATGAGGATTTCGAGAAAATCGTGGAATAAGAGAAGGCTCTTGCAACACTTACAATGGCTTTATCTCCGGAAATTGCACAAGGATTCAGAGAGTATGACTTATCCAGTGCTCTATGGGAAGCATTGATTGCAGTATATAAGGGAAATGAAGATATAAAGCAGATCCGTCAAGACATGCTTAGACAAAAGTTGAACATGTTGAATCATATTCTTGGGGAATCATTGGAGCCTCAACTACATCGATTTATTTCCCTTACCATTAGGACGAGTTCTGCTAGAATTTCAATGCCACGACCAGAGATTAACAAGAAACTACTGAACTCTCTCCATACGTCATGGGACATGAATGTCTTAGTTATCATGAAGACAAAGGATCTCAACCGGAGCAGTCTTGCAGAAACAACGACAATCATTAAATCATATGATCTTGATGACAAGCAAGGGGAAATTATGTTGGATTAGGTGTCGAAGCCCATACCTATTATTGGTATGTACTTGACCCGAGAGTAGCATGTTCAACTTGGGTTGCATGGCATCAGAACAATTTCGATAGACTTTTGTGAGGAGAGGATATTTATGATTTATTAATATATTATAAGTTCTAATATATTAGTATGAAATCATATTATTTAATTAGTATTGATCAAGAATTAGTTTGGAAATAATTTTGTGATCAAAAGAGACTAATTAAACAAATGGGGATTGATTTGGTATATCATTCATTCTTATAAAGTGGGCTTATGATCCATAGTTTTTCATGTTGGGCTAAACCCATTGGTGACCCATGGATACTCCATGGAGGTTAGAACCCATGGATCATGAGGAATGTTGAAAGTCATTAGTTACATGGTGTAACCCTAATATGCACACTATATAAGAAGCCTCATAGCTCATGAAATGGCACGTAAGTGATAAGAAGTGAGGGCTAGCCGATTTGTGGAGCAAGTGTTCTTCTCTCAAGTTATTCTAATTGTTGGTGGTGTTACGTGATTCCATTTGAGGTGCAACACTTGGGTCACTAAGATCTTAAAGCTCCAAGCAACAAGCTACAACAAAAACATATGTCATCCAACTTGTTTTATTACCCAGGTATCAAATTTTTGGATGATAGTTAGGGTAATACCTTGGAAAGTTCAAGTTTGCATGTATAATAGAGAAAACATAGATCCAAGGTATTTAGGGTTGCATGTACACCTTAGGAGTGTTAGAATGCTCAAAACCTTATAGTGATATCAGAGCCTAGGCTTGTTTTCAATTATACTTGATGCTACTTGTTGTTGTAGCTTGAAAAAAAATCGATTTTCTATTGTTCTGGACACTAGACTCGCACAGTCCACTGATGGACTCGCCTATTCCAAGCACAAAACAGCCCAACTCGTCGAGTTTGTTCATACACTCGACAAGTTGGAGCTCCTTAGTGCCGATTTAAGATTTTTTTGGCTGGAATTGTACTAGGATCATTACCCTAAGATGTATTTGAACTTATAAACTTGTTTTTGATGTGGTAATGATCATGTTTATCTAATTTAAAAGATAATTGTGAAAGTTTCTTGTTTTATATTAGTTTATATGGTTATGCTAATTACATGAAATTTGTTTGATATGAATTGTCTTGTTCTTATGAGTTTAATTTAGATCATAGACAAATTGATTGTTTTTTTTTATGTTACAATTTTAATCTAAATGTTTTTTGATGAATTCCATAACTGGTGCTCAAGTTATGGAAAATGTAAAGTTTTCTTTTAAAAGTCATTAAAACTCATAGGTTATAGAAAAATGAAGAGTCATTCTCATAAATGGTTTTATGAACTTCATAACTTGTCCTCAAGCTATGAATTTTCAAGAGTCTTTTCATTTAGACCTATACTAAACTCATACGTTATGGATTCCGAAAGTTTTTGAATATTTCAAAACTTGCCCTCAAGTTTTGGAATTTGTAAATGAAAAAGTCTAACTTTTGAAAGATTTAATTCCAAACCCTAGAATTTTAATGTTTAAAATTCTACCCTTAAACTATTATAATATTATAAGTTTAATATTTATATATATGTATAAGAACAAAGTCAGTCTTACCATTAATAGGCCTCATTCACGAAGCCAGTCTATAAGGGGGTGTAAGGTTACTGCTTATAAAATGGCAGTTTAATGGGTGTCCACACTCACATATTGCTTCCTTGATTGGTGGAGGGTCGTTAGCCAAACGGGTAGGATAGGACTTTAATTCTCCTTTCATTAAAAGTATAATGATAAATACTAAGTAACTAAATACTTATAAATTTCTAAATCTTAGTTACTTAGGAAAATGTGAAAATAGTGCTAACCCATGAAATTGCACTTTTCACCTTGTTAAGCTATTAGTGGAGTATGTGTGGTTAACCGGCACACTAATCTGGATTGACAGTGTGTGGAAAAGGCTAGCTTGATGTTAATCATAGATAAATGGAGCATGTGTGGTTAACTGGAACACTGATTAGGTGGGTGTAACATTAGGTGTACCAAGCTAATTTGCATGGTTATTCACACCTTGTTAATGATCCTCGGCATCCCAGTCACAAACATTAAGGTCACAATCGAGATTTAAACATGCCATTGAATCAGACAATGAATCTCAAAGGATCTAGAAGTTTCAATTCACTTAAAACCTAAAATATTCTTTTACGTTTTTCGTGGTGGAAATTGGTGAATCTTTATTTACATACCTTCAAATATTTTGTAGTTTGGATTTATACATACCTCGTCAAAATTGTAAAATATTGTGTTGGGTCGTAGCCTTAATATTTCATTTTGGTGTTATATTAAGGAGTAAAATTAACTAAACTTGAATTTCTCACGTTGTAGATGTCTAGTTCAGACAACTATGGTCTTCCCAAATCTTTTAGAATAAGCTTGCCTTATGAAAATGATATTCCACATGACAATCAAGGTGAAAGATTAATCCCTTCTTTGTGCTGCTGAATCAGAAATGATCTGGCGCACTGGAATAGCAAATTAGATTGGAAGATCTACTCTCCAAACATCCATGGATATTGACAATAGAAACCTTGAAAGTCCAGAAAATATTTCTTTTTCCAAGGGAAAGAAAAAGGCTAAATCTGAGATTGTCCTGTGTACCATTCTGAAAGTGTCTATATGTTTCTATTTCCATGTAAAGGGGCATTGGTTGTGAAGCTGCCCTGACTACCTGAAAGATCTGAGAAAAGGTAGAATCGAATAGTTTGACTCTGCTTCAGGTAAGTCTACTATCTAACTCTATTAATTTCCTAATTGTTGATTCTTAATACATGATTTGAAAACGTTATATTTTGATGTTTTTTAGGATCATGCAAAGGGAAGGAAGCTTAAAGGAAGACTACGTTGAATCTGATCGTGAAAATGGATTTCTATCGCATGGTTCGATGATCGGATTTTTAAGCTTCTGCTTAGGAGTTATGATAGATTGCTAGGAAATATGTAATAACATAGTTTTCATTTGTAATTGCATTGTAAGGAAAACATTTTCCATATTTTATAAATAAATAAAATCTTGTTTTATTTTAAATCTCCTTGCAATGGCATTTGTGAAAATTGATGTTAGTATGTTTCTATGTTTAGGAATGGATTTGATTCTTTCACTTGTGGTAGTGTCTAAATTTACCAAATAAAAAAGATTCTCATCACCCAAGTTTCAATTGGACAGAAACTTGGAATCATGCAAGTTTTATTGTATGATGATGAGAACTTTCATCTTTGGTAAATTAAGACTAATTCCTCGTTCTCATGTATATGTGAATCAAGTGAAGGACTACGGAATCGGGTACACTGGGTGTGCACTGGTCAGGTCCACCACAAAGAACGATAAGACTATTCATTATGATTTCCTAAATTTTAGTAAATATGGTTATGGTTACAAGTTTAAGTATAATTTTGAACATTGGAAAAGTTTCAGTGTATGGCACAACGAATGATAAGAATCAAATTAGGCCGAAAGATAAAATTTTATCCAATCTGAAAGGATGGGAGAGTACTTTAGTATCGTGTTTTATGATCATCAAAATGATTATGGAATACCATATCACAATTGATCATCTAAAGACATCTTAGTGCATTTGTTTGGCTAAGAAGAGGAATCATGAATTGTTGAAATAATTTAAATCAAGAAAATGAGTCAGACTTCATTCCCAAAACAAGTCTTAGAGTCATACTCCAAGATTGTAACCTTGAGTGACATAATCTTAAGAAAGGTTTAAAATACTTATCAAATCTACAATAAAATTTTTCTATTATTGTACATTTGAAATTGGTAAGTTGTGATGTTTTGGATAAAACAAAGACCAACTAAGGCCAATTCTGTGAAGTGCTTCTCTTGATAAGAATCCACACTAGCTCTTGAATATTTGATTTTTCAAGGAATGATTCATGAGAAGAGAATCCGATATGTCAAGAAGGCAGTGGGAGTCTTAAAGATCTTGACATGTTTCAAGAACTAATCAAGAAAAAACCTATTATTATACACTAGCACATGACATGAGGTTTATAACCTATCGTGTTAAAATATTCTTGTTTATGTGCCCATTCCAGTTAAAGTTGACTATGCATGTGGGTTCTATGAGTTCTTAGTTGTTTACATAACAACCTAGGAAGCAATGGTAGGACTTTGTGCTACAAGGTGGCAAGAAATTAAGATCGACTAAGTTTAGTCCATATGAGTTTGGATTTGTCACTAACCTTGTCTTGTGATTATGGTTGTGACAAATATCCACTGATAGGAGCACATACATCATAAAATCTTAGTGTCATAGGTTTTCTCTCCAATTCATGAAAATGATTGTGAGGAAACGCTTTCACTAAGTAGATTTCAATAGTTAGCAATTGTGATATTTGCATTTTCAAATTCAACTATTATTACGACATCCCTTTTCATAATTCGAATTGTAAGAAATGGAAAAGGTCTAAACATTTCAGACTTATTGTTGTAAGTTATTAAATTGTTTAGAAATACATGTGAGCTATCTATGGAAAGGTCTATGAGTTGGAGAAGCCAAGATAAAGTCTTATCAAAGCATCTGTAACAGCCCAAAAATACAGGCCAAAAATTTCATTTTTAAATACGTCGTTATAAAACCAACAATGTAATAATACATATGTAATACCATGTCATGTCAAAACCAAAGTAGAAATAATCAAACGTGTTATCATAAAACAATATCAGAGTGTAATCCCAAAGATCTCATGTGCAGAAAACCATATTGTGATGCGCTGCGATCGAGTCGGCTCCTTTACTTGAAACACGAAGTACCTGAAACCAAAACTGAAAACCGTAAGCACGAAGCTTAGTGAGTTCCCCCATCATACCACATACCATACAATCACATATCATACATACTGTCAGGCATTTCTGGGGTGCCCGACCTACCCGTACGACCTTTCTGGAGTGCCAACCTACCCGTGTCAAGCCATTCTGGGGTGCTGACTACCCATGTCAAGCCATTCTGGGGTGCTGACTACCCTTCGGTCCTAACGACCGAACCTCGGGGACTATTTCACCCCCTACTACTACTACTATCACATATCATAACATAACAGATTATCAGACTTATCTGGGGTGTCTGAACTACCCTTCGGTCCTAACAACCGAACTCGGGGACTGCTCCCCTCCTACTACCTCTAACTCGTATGACAGATCATGCTAGCATATAAACATAACATCACATACTGTCAGACGTATTTGGGGTGTCTGACTACCCTCCGGTCCTAACAACCGAACTCTACTACTATCACATAAGACATATCATGCTAGCATATAACATATCAGGTAGTAGCAGACCTAGATGATATCACAGAGACAATCATCTATCATACGTCTCCTACTGGTGGGCTGGCATTGTGGCCTTAGATCCACCGCTACTGGTAGGTAACTCACCTCACACTGCTGAAGTCCCGAAGACACAATCCCACACTTGCCGAAGTCCCGCAGATTCGACCCCAGCTGCTGGCTGACAGATTCCCGAACTGTTAACACTAAAATAACACCCAATTAATAATTGGGTCCCAATACATAACCATACATACATTCTTTGGGTAATTACTACATTACCCCTTGCTTGGCTTATTCAAGCCCAAGGCCCAATCCGTAGGCCCAAAGTCAATTAGGAATCAAAGCCAAACACATCGCCCAATTTTCCAAATTGGGCCTAGGCCTATACATGGTATCATTCTGAGGCCCAACATTATATACTCATTAAGGACCAAACTATGGCCCAATTTTCTAAATTGGGCCCAAGGCCCTTACTTGGGCCTTACCCTAGGCCCATTAAATTGCTGAAGAGCATTTGCTTGATCTTGGATAGCCCATTTGATATCCCAATCATTAAGGCCCAACAGAAAGGCCCAACCATAAACCCAAATGAAATTAGGGTTGCACATAAAATAATGATTAGGGTTAAGTTTCCTACTTAACCCATTAAGCACTTAATCCATTAAGGACTTAATCCATTAAGTCCCATATTGCTTAGATTAGTCTTTGCCAATGATTATTATTTAATATCTCTAGTTATTAAATAATTCCCGTGTGTCCCGATTAATTCCCCCTAATTAGGGTTTCCAACCCAATACTAGTCCATTAATTAATTTGTTGGGCTTTTAAATCAATTAGGGCTTTATTGGGCCTATTAAGCCTACTAGAATATCATTAAGCCCATTAGGGTTTTATTAGGGCCCATTAAGGTTTTATTAAGCCCATTAAGTCTTATTGGGTCCAATAGAGTCCATTAAGCTTCATTGGGCCCATTCGGGTTTTAGTCCTTTGTCCAATCATCCAAACAAGTCCAAACACTATCAAAGCACACCGCCACCCGACACGACGGCCGGTGGCGGCGGCCACCACCCTACGGTGGTGGTTTGAGTTTCTTTTCATTATTTTTCTTTCCGGTTACATTTTACAATGCTAACACCCCAAATAATCACACACATACACACACACACACTAATACAAGTACATAAACAACAACCTGATGGTGGCCGACGGTGGCGTGTGGTGGCAGTGGCGGCTCTTACGATTTCCAGCCAAACAAACCATCCCATTTCACTGAAATAAACACTCTTTTTCCCGAAACAGCAGCACAGCCACCCACCTGGTGGCATACGAGGCAGAGAAGGCGCTAGATGGCGGCAGTTTGCGAAGGCAGCGACGGTTAACGGCGGTAGGCGGCAGCATACATCAAAAGGTGGCCTTCAGAAGCTCGTTTCCGGTGACAGCAAGATAGCAGCCACACGAGTCTTGAAGCAACATCACATATCCTCTTGAACTCACAGCCACCACCCATGGCGGCTGGTGGTGACGAGATAAAACAGTGAAGGCAGGCAGAGTAAGAAGAATAAGGACACACGGAGGGACGAGGGCACTTCAACAAACCGTAAGCACGAAGCTTAGTGAGTTCCCCCATCATACCACATACCATACAATCACATATCATACATACTGTCAGGCATTTCTGGGGTGCCCGACCTACCCGTACGACCTTTCTGGAGTGCCAACCTACCCGTGTCAAGCCATTCTGGGGTGCTGACTACCCATGTCAAGCCATTCTGGGGTGCTGACTACCCATGTCAAGCCATTCTGGGGTGCTGACTACCCTTCGGTCCTAACGACCGAACCTCGGGGACTATTTCACCCCCTACTACTACTACTATCACATATCATAACATAACAGATTATCAGACTTATCTGGGGTGTCTGAACTACCCTTCGGTCCTAACAACCGAACTCGGGGACTGCTCCCCTCCTACTACCTCTAACTCGTATGACAGATCATGCTAGCATATAAACATAACATCACATACTGTCAGACGTATTTGGGGTGTCTGACTACCCTCCGGTCCTAACAACCGAACTCTACTACTATCACATAAGACATATCATGCTAGCATATAACATATCAGGTAGTAGCAGACCTAGATGATATCACAGAGACAATCATCTATCATACGTCTCCTACTGGTGGGCTGGCATTGTGGCCTTAGACCCACCGCTACTGGTAGGTAACTCACCTCACACTGCTGATGTCCCGAAGACACAATCCCACACTTGCCGAAGTCCCGCAGACTCGACCCCAGCTGCTGGCTGACAGATTCCCGAACTGTTAACACCAAAATAACACCCAATTAATAATTAGGTCCCAATACATAACCATACATACATTCTTTGGGTAATTACTACATTACCCCTTGCTTGGCTTATTCAAGCCCAAGGCCCAATCCGTAGGCCCAAAGTCAATTAGGAATCAAAGCCAAACACATCGCCCAATTTTCCAAATTGGGCCTAGGCCTATACATGGTATCATTCTGAGGCCCAACATCATATACTCATTAAGGACCAAACTATGGCCCAATTTTCTAAATTAGGCCCAAGGCCCTTACTTGGGCCTTACCCTAGGCCCATTAAATTGCTGAAGAGCATTTGCTTGATCTTGGATAGCCCATTTGATATCCCAATCATTAAGTCCCAACAGAAAGGCCCAACCATAAACCCAAATGAAATTAGGGTTGCACATAAAATAATGATTAGGGTTAAGTTTCCTACTTAACCCATTAAGCACTTAATCCATTAAGGAGTTAATCCATTAAGTCCCATATTGCTTAGATTAGTCTTTGCCAATGATTATTATTTAATATCTCCAGTTATTAAATAATTCCCGTGTGTCCCGATTAATTCCCCCTAATTAGGGTTTCCAACCCAATACTAGTCCATTAATTAATTTGTTGGGCTTTTAAATCAATTAGGGCTTTATTGGGCCTATTAAGCCTACTAGAATATCATTAAGCCCATTAGGGTTTTATTAGGGTCCATTAAGGTTTTATTAAGCCCATTAAGTCTTATTGGGTCCAATAGAGTCCATTAAGCTTCATTGGGCCCATTCGGGTTTTAGTCCTTTGTCCAATCATCCAAACAAGTCCGAACACTATCAAAGCACACCGCCACTCGACACGACGGCCGGTGGCGGCGGCCACCACCCTACGGTGGTGGTTTGAGTTTCTTTTCATTATTTTTCTTTCCGGTTACATTTTACAATGCTAACACCCCAAATAATCACACACATACACACACACACTAATACAAGTACATAAACAACAACCTGATGGTGGCCGACGGTGGCGTGTGGTGGCAGTGGCGGCTCTTACGATTTCCAGCCAAACAAACCATCCCATTTCACTGAAATAAACACTCTTTTTCCCGAAACAGCAGCACAGCCACCCACCTGGTGGCATACGAGGCAGAGAAGGCGCTAGATGGCGGCAGTTTGCGAAGGCAGCGACGGTTAACGGCGGTAGGCGGCAGCATACATCAAAAGGTGGCCTTCAGAAGCTCGTTTCCGGTGACAGCAAGCTAGCAGCCACACGAGTCTTGAAGCAACATCACATATCCTCTTGAACTCACAGCCACCACCCATGGCGGCTGGTGGTGACGAGATAAAACAGTGAAGGCAGGCAGAGTAAGAAGAATAAGGACACACGGAGGGACGAGGGCACTTCAACAAACCGTAAGCACGAAGCTTAGTGAGTTCCCCCATCATACCACATACCATACAATCACATATCATACATACTGTCAGGCATTTCTGGGGTGCCCGACCTACCCGTACGACCTTTCTGGAGTGCCAACCTACCCGTGTCAAGCCATTCTGGGGTGCTGACTACCCATGTCAAGCCATTCTGGGGTGCTGACTACCCATGTCAAGCCATTCTGGGGTGCTGACTACCCTTTGGTCCTAACGACCGAACCTCGGGGACTATTTCATCCCCTACTACTACTACTATCACATATCATAACATAACAGATTATCAGACTTATCTGGGGTGTCTGAACTACCCTTCGGTCCTAACAACCGAACTCGGGGACTGCTCCCCTCCTACTACCTCTAACTCGTATGACAGATCATGCTAGCATATAAACATAACATCACATACTGTCAGACGTATTTGGGGTGTCTGACTACCCTCCGGTCCTAACAACCGAACTCTACTACTATCACATAAGACATATCATGCTAGCATATAACATATCAGGTAGTAGCAGACCTAGATGATATCACAGAGACAATCATCTATCATACGTCTCCTACTGGTGGGCTGGCATTGTGGCCTTAGACCCACCGCTACTGGTAGCTAACTCACCTCACACTGCTGATGTCCCGAAGACACAATCCCACACTTGCCGAAGTCCCGCAGACTCGACCCCAGCTGCTGGCTGACAGATTCCCGAACTGTTAACACCAAAATAACACCCAATTAATAATTAGGTCCCAATACATAACCATACATACATTCTTTGGGTAATTACTACATTACCCCTTGCTTGGCTTATTCAAGCCCAAGGCCCAATCCGTATGCCCAAAGTCAATTAGGAATCAAAGCCAAACACATCGCCCAATTTTCCAAATTGGGCCTAGGCCTATACATGGTATCATTCTGAGGCCCAACATCATATACTCATTAAGGACCAAACTATGGCCCAATTTTCTAAATTAGGCCCAAGGCCCTTACTTGGGCCTTACCCTAGGCCCATTTAATTGCTGAAGAGCATTTGCTTGATCTTGGATAGCCCATTTGATATCCCAATCATTAAGGCCCAACAGAAAGGCCCAACCATAAACCCAAATGAAATTAGGGTTGCACATAAAATAATGATTAGCGTTAAGTTTCCTACTTAACCCATTAAGCACTTAATCCATTAAGGACTTAATCCATTAAGTCCCATATTGCTTAGATTAGTCTTTGCCAATGATTATTATTTAATATCTCCAGTTATTAAATAATTCCCGTGTGTCCTGATTAATTCCCCCTAATTAGGGTTTCCAACCCAATACTAGTCCATTAAATAATTTGTTGGGCTTTTAAATCAATTAGGGCTTTATTGGGCCTATTAAGCCTACTAGAATATCATTAAGCCCATTAGGGTTTTATTAGGGTCCATTAAGGTTTTATTAAGCCCATTAAGTCTTATTGGGTCCAATAGAGTCCATTAAGCTTCATTGGGCCCATTCGGGTTTTAGTCCTTTGTCCAATCATCCAAACAAGTCCAAACACTATCAAAGCACACCGCCACCCGACACGACGGCCGGTGGCGGCGGCCACCACCCTACGGTGGTGGTTTGAGTTTCTTTTCATTATTTTTCTTTCCGGTTACATTTTACAATGCTAACACCCCAAATAATCACACACATACACACACACACTAATACAAGTACATAAACAACAACCTGATGGTGGCCGACGGTGGCGTGTGGTGGCAGTGGCGGCTCTTACGATTTCCAGCCAAACAAACCATCCCATTTCACTGAAATAAACACTCTTTTTCCCGAAACAGCAGCACAGCCACCCACCTGGTGGCATACGAGGCAGAGAAGGCGCTAGATGGCGGCAGTTTGCGAAGGCAGCGACGGTTAACGGCGGTAGGCGGCAGCATACATCAAAAGGTGGCCTTCAGAAGCTCGTTTCCGGTGACAGCAAGCTAGCAGCCACACGAGTCTTGAAGCAACATCACATATCCTCTTGAACTCACAGCCACCACCCATGGCGGCTGGTGGTGACGAGATAAAACAGTGAAGGCAGGCAGAGTAAGAAGAATAAGGACACACGGAGGGACGAGGGCACTTCAACAAACCGTAAGCACGAAGCTTAGTGAGTTCCCCCATCATACCACATACCATACAATCACATATCATACATACTGTCAGGCATTTCTGGGGTGCCCGACCTACCCGTACGACCTTTCTGGAGTGCCAACCTACCCGTGTCAAGCCATTCTGGGGTGCTGACTACCCATGTCAAGCCATTCTGGGGTGCTGACTACCCATGTCAAGCCATTCTGGGGTGCTGACTACCCTTTGGTCCTAACGACCGAACCTCGGGGACTATTTCATCCCCTACTACTACTACTATCACATATCATAACATAACAGATTATCAGACTTATCTGGGGTGTCTGAACTACCCTTCGGTCCTAACAACCGAACTCGGGGACTGCTCCCCTCCTACTACCTCTAACTCGTATGACAGATCATGCTAGCATATAAACATAACATCACATACTGTCAGACGTATTTGGGGTGTCTGACTACCCTCCGGTCCTAACAACCGAACTCTACTACTATCACATAAGACATATCATGCTAGCATATAACATATCAGGTAGTAGCAGACCTAGATGATATCACAGAGACAATCATCTATCATACGTCTCCTACTGGTGGGCTGGCATTGTGGCCTTAGACCCACCGCTACTGGTAGCTAACTCACCTCACACTGCTGATGTCCCGAAGACACAATCCCACACTTGCCGAAGTCCCGCAGACTCGACCCCAGCTGCTGGCTGACAGATTCCCGAACTGTTAACACCAAAATAACACCCAATTAATAATTAGGTCCCAATACATAACCATACATACATTCTTTGGGTAATTACTACATTACCCCTTGCTTGGCTTATTCAAGCCCAAGGCCCAATCCGTATGCCCAAAGTCAATTAGGAATCAAAGCCAAACACATCGCCCAATTTTCCAAATTGGGCCTAGGCCTATACATGGTATCATTCTGAGGCCCAACATCATATACTCATTAAGGACCAAACTATGGCCCAATTTTCTAAATTAGGCCCAAGGCCCTTACTTGGGCCTTACCCTAGGCCCATTTAATTGCTGAAGAGCATTTGCTTGATCTTGGATAGCCCATTTGATATCCCAATCATTAAGGCCCAACAGAAAGGCCCAACCATAAACCCAAATGAAATTAGGGTTGCACATAAAATAATGATTAGCGTTAAGTTTCCTACTTAACCCATTAAGCACTTAATCCATTAAGGACTTAATCCATTAAGTCCCATATTGCTTAGATTAGTCTTTGCCAATGATTATTATTTAATATCTCCAGTTATTAAATAATTCCCGTGTGTCCTGATTAATTCCCCCTAATTAGGGTTTCCAACCCAATACTAGTCCATTAAATAATTTGTTGGGCTTTTAAATCAATTAGGGCTTTATTGGGCCTATTAAGCCTACTAGAATATCATTAAGCCCATTAGGGTTTTATTAGGGTCCATTAAGGTTTTATTAAGCCCATTAAGTCTTATTGGGTCCAATAGAGTCCATTAAGCTTCATTGGGCCCATTCGGGTTTTAGTCCTTTGTCCAATCATCCAAACAAGTCCAAACACTATCAAAGCACACCGCCACCCGACACGACGGCCGGTGGCGGCGGCCACCACCCTACGGTGGTGGTTTGAGTTTCTTTTCATTATTTTTCTTTCCGGTTACATTTTACAATGCTAACACCCCAAATAATCACACACATACACACACACACTAATACAAGTACATAAACAACAACCTGATGGTGGCCGACGGTGGCGTGTGGTGGCAGTGGCGGCTCTTACGATTTCCAGCCAAACAAACCATCCCATTTCACTGAAATAAACACTCTTTTTCCCGAAACAGCAGCACAGCCACCCACCTGGTGGCATACGAGGCAGAGAAGGCGCTAGATGGCGGCAGTTTGCGAAGGCAGCGACGGTTAACGGCGGTAGGCGGCAGCATACATCAAAAGGTGGCCTTCAGAAGCTCGTTTCCGGTGACAGCAAGCTAGCAGCCACACGAGTCTTGAAGCAACATCACATATCCTCTTGAACTCACAGCCACCACCCATGGCGGCTGGTGGTGACGAGATAAAACAGTGAAGGCAGGCAGAGTAAGAAGAATAAGGACACACGGAGGGACGAGGGCACTTCAACAAACCGTAAGCACGAAGCTTAGTGAGTTCCCCCATCATACCACATACCATACAATCACATATCATACATACTGTCAGGCATTTCTGGGGTGCCCGACCTACCCGTACGACCTTTCTGGAGTGCCAACCTACCCGTGTCAAGCCATTCTGGGGTGCTGACTACCCATGTCAAGCCATTCTGGGGTGCTGACTAACCATGTCAAGCCATTCTGGGGTGCTGACTACCCTTCGGTCCTAACGACCGAACCTCGGGGACTATTTCACCCCCTACTACTACTACTATCACATATCATAACATAACAGATTATCAGACTTATCTGGGGTGTCTGAACTACCCTTCGGTCCTAACAACCGAACTCGGGGACTGCTCCCCTCCTACTACCTCTAACTCGTATGACAGATCATGCTAGCATATAAACATAACATCACATACTGTCAGACGTATTTGGGGTGTCTGACTACCCTCCGGTCCTAACAACCGAACTCTACTACTATCACATAAGACATATCATGCTAGCATATAACATATCAGGTAGTAGCAGACCTAAATGATATCACAGAGACAATCATCTATCATACGTCTCCTACTGGTGGGCTGGCATTGTGGCCTTAGACCCACCGCTACTGGTAGGTAACTCACCTTACATTGCTGAAGTCCCGAAGACACAATCCCACACTTGCCGAAGTCCCGCAGACTCGACCCCAGCTGCTGGCTGACAGATTCCCGAACTGTTAACACCAAAATAACACCCAATTAATAATTGGGTCCCAATACATAACCATACATACATTCTTTGGGTAATTACTACATTACCCCTTGCTTGGCTTATTCAAGCCCAAGGCCCAATCCGTAGGCCCAAAGTCAATTAGGAATCAAAGCCAAACACATCGCCCAATTTTCCAAATTGGGCCTAGGCCTATACATGGTATCATTCTGAGGCCCAACATCATATACTCATTAAGGATCAAACTATGGCCCAATTTTCTAAATTGGGCCCAAGGCCCTTACTTGGGCCTTACCCTAGGCCCATTAAATTGCTGAAGAGCATTTGCTTGATCTTGGATAGCCCATTTGATATCCCAATCATTAAGGCCCAACAGAAAGGCCCAACCATAAACCCAAATGAAATTAGGGTTGCACATAAAATAATGATTAGGGTTAAGTTTCCTACTTAACCCATTAAGCACTTAATCCATTAAGGACTTAATCCATTAAGTCCCATATTGCTTAGATTAGTCTTTGCCAATGATTATTATTTAATATCTCCAGTTATTAAATAATTCCCGTGTGTCCTGATTAATTCCCCCTAATTAGGGTTTCCAACCCAATACTAGTCCATTAAATAATTTGTTGGGCTTTTAAATCAATTAGGGCTTTATTGGGCCTATTAAGCCTACTAGAATATCATTAAGCCCATTAGGGTTTTATTAGGGTCCATTAAGGTTTTATTAAGCCCATTAAGTCTTATTGGGTCCAATAGAGTCCATTAAGCTTCATTGGGCCCATTCGGGTTTTAGTCCTTTGTCCAATCATCCAAACAAGTCCAAACACTATCAAAGCACACCGCCACCCGACACGACGGCCGGTGGCGGCGGCCACCACCCTACGGTGGTGGTTTGAGTTTCTTTTCATTATTTTTCTTTCCGGTTACATTTTACAATGCTAACACCCCAAATAATCACACACATACACACACACTAATACAAGTACATAAACAACAACCTGATGGTGGCCGACGGTGGCGTGTGGTGGCAGTGGCGGCTCTTACGATTTCCAGCCAAACAAACCATCCCATTTCACTGAAATAAACACTCTTTTTCCCGAAACAGCAGCACAGCCACCCACCTGGTGGCATACGAGGCAGAGAAGGCGCTAGATGGTGGCAGTTTGCGAAGGCAGCGACGGTTAACGGCGGTAGGCGGCAGCATACATCAAAAGGTGGCCTTCAGAAGCTCGTTTCCGGTGACAGCAAGCTAGCAGCCACACGAGTCTTGAAGCAACATCATATATCCTCTTGAACTCACAGCCACCACCCATGGCGGCTGGTGGTGACGAGATAAAACAGTGAAGGCAGGCAGAGTAAGAAGAAGAAGGAGACACGGAGGGGCGAGGGCACTTCAACGAACTGATGGGGAAGAAGGGTGGAGTGAAGCAGCAGCGACGGAGACGAACTGCTCCTCCGTCTTCGACTGACGCGGCGTCGGCAGCAGGCGCAAGTCTCACAATCCCTGCTCACCCGCTCCTCCCGAATAACACAACGACGCACAACTCTTCTTCTTCGCCGGTAACAGATAGGTTGGCAGTTCCCCAAGGTCTCACGGAAGCGACGACTGGGACGATGGGTGGAAAGGTGAGGTTGGTGGCTGGAGGATGGGAGACATAAGGGTGGTGCGGCTGAACAAATGAGGCTAGGGTTAGGGTTTCATAACCCTTATATACCGGCTCCCCATACTATTTTTCCATAATGACAAAAATGATCCCTCCAGCTCCAATTTAATTCGAAACAGATCCATACTTTACATTTTAACCTAATCCATGGAGATCCCTTACAATTTTAGTCCCATAAGTTATCAAACAGCCCCCAATATCTTAATTATGACATAATTAGCCCTTCCACCTCATTTCCTCTTAAATTACATTCAAATAATTACCACGGAACCCCTGTCTTCATAAATATTTATAAGTTGAGTCTGAAAATTACATTTTTAATCCCTAATCTCTTAAAGTGTGACAATTAGCTCTACAAGACCATCATTTGGTGTATAATTATTTATTTTAGGGCTTCTATTCGCTTATTATTTTATTTATTTATTTAACAAATAAACGGGGCTTTACAACTCTCCCCCACTTAAAATAGATTTCGTCCTCGAAATCATTCCTTACCAATCCTTACTTACAAAGCCACTCTAATAACATAGTCATGTTCCTGGGCACACCCTAGCCTTCCCAGGGTAGCCGTGACCAATCCTCTTTAAGCCCTAAAATCCACAGGCGAACGAATTCCTCACCACAAGATCACATCCACTTCGTCTGAAATCAGCTAATCCCGCTGTGGGTGACTTGTCACTCCCCAATAAACCAGCTATTCCGTGCGCATATGCAACTAAAACACACATACTATCACTGCCCAAACGTTGAAACTGCTCGAACACTGAACCGCTTGAAGCAGCATACGCTGCTACATAACTGCTTACCAAAAGCTACCGAGACCTCCTGGGTCACAATTCGCTTGCCAATCCTCTGAAATATTGGGTTTACACCGAACTGCGGAGCCAAAGGACTCACTACTTAGTCGCCTCACACGACTTCTGAACGAAATCTTTCTCTGGAACTAGTTGCCACTAGTTATCATGACACCGTGACTCTACCACTTTCCGATATAACCGATCGGGTCCATACGTCGAATCCTGTCATCTTCAAATCCAAGGCTGAAAGTGATTGCTACCTGACCAATGGTAGCCTTATCTCACATGTCCTGAAGCAGTCCGTTGCTTCTCTGATCTCATAACTGTAGTGGCGCTCCTACAGTCCTATCACTGGCTCATCCAGATCTAATCCATCTAGGTAATTCCTAAATCCAATCCGTGGATTTCCTTATCCTTACTGCTACACCCAAACTGGTGGCTACTATTGTTCCTTCTGCGTCTTAACAACGCGCTCACACTATTTACTAACCTAGTGAATGCTACGGCAACACCCGCAGACTCACAACACCCTAACACTATCTGCCAACCTGGTGAATGCTACGGCTACACCCGCAGACTTACAACACCCCTCACATGATCTGCTGCTAGTGAATGCTACGGATACCCCCGTAGTCTTACAACACTTCCCATGATAACTAACTGCTAGTGAATGCTACGGCTACCGTCGTAGTCTTACAACACTTTCCAAACTATCTGAATGCTAGTGAATGCTACGGCTACCCCCGTAGTCTTACGACACTCCCATGATAACTGACTGCTAGTGAATGCTACGGCTACCCCCGTAGTCTTACAACACTTTCCAAACTGGGTCGAACACGCACTCGACCTAACACACAACTGATCTCGAGTCCTAACCAGAACTCTACCCTGGTTCCCGAAACCTGCTATCACGTGACCCCACTATATCAGTACCGCACCCATGCCAGTGATCAGAGCGTCACAGTAAACCACGACATCATCTACACCCTCTGGTAGGGTGAAAATCGGTGCCTCGCACAATCGCTGTCTGAGAGTCTCGAATGCTGCCTGCTGCTCAGGCTCCCAACGAAAGGCCACCGACTTCTTGGTCATTCGGTTCAAAGGAACCACAATCTCAGAGAAGTCCCATATAAATCTTCGGTAGCAACGCGCTACACCCAGGGAATTCTAAATCTCAGATGGAGACCTCGGAATCTCCCACTACATCATGGCCTCTATCTTGGCCGAATCAACTAGAATACCCTTCGGGTTGACAAGGTGGCCAAGAGATTGCACCTTGCGCAACCAGAACTCACAGTTGGAGAACTTTATAAAAAGTCTCTCCCCCACTTAGATTCGACTAAGTATTCACTGCATGCAAGAATTGAAGGATTTCCAATCCTTCCCGCTTCCCGGTATCCCCTTGATGACAACCTGTAATTACCAGTGCTAGCGATCCATCACCAATCAAACCTTAAGATCGTCCATCCTCTAAAATCTTAAAGAGTACTCTTGAAATCTGGTCCAATCTAACACCTCAATCAATCTCCCATGCTGACAATTGAAGGTCTCAATCTTCACTCTAGCTGACGAATCGTTGTTCTCATTTTCAATCTTGCAGTACCACTGAACTCTAACCGAACACAACCCATGCGAAAATACAATTCTCTTGAACATCTGATGACCAACCACTTATGCATCTAGCACCTGCAACTAACACTACCCTCTCCATGTTACCAGCTCTATCCTAGCAACGGTAGTGCCTTGAATTTCAAAATTCATCCATAGACAATTGCGGACCATACCTGAACAATGTTAGGATCACTAAACGCTGACTTCACTGGAAAACTATCACTCCAATCCTGATCGAGTATTCTCTAAATAATACTCCTGCATATACCCCAAAAAGGATCCGAAATGATAACGGTGTGTGTGGAACCCACTCCGCAAGATACGTCTCTCTGTAGGTTCACCAAGGACCTTCCGGCATGCAAGATGGCATATACGGTCCTTGATAACCGAACAATAGCAGAAACTGACTTGAGATCCGACTTATCCAAACTCACTCACAATCCTAAAGCGATACGTATTCCCAATATCCATCTAACAAGATGACATACCCGCAACGTCTGGGGAAATACTGGTCACCTTCTGCAGACATGAACAACCCTGCCACACCTGTAGCAGCCTAAACCCTTGGATTGACAAACTCCCTCGTGTACTTTCTCGTATGCACTGCACTGATTCAGGCCCTTCCGACCTTTCACCCGATGATCAGAAGTCATGGGTCTCTTCCCGGGACCCTCCACTATACGCACCTGGCACGCACCTCTCTTTCCAGGGTGCTCCAAATCAATCTCGCATTTGCAACTCTTGGGAATCGTATCCTTCAGGGTCTGACACCCTGTCACGCTCACTAGCTCGCTTGCCAATGGCTAAGCTGCAACAACTGGAACATCCTCTGTCCCCAAACTGGGTCACAAACTCTTCCCTGAAGCTTCTTAGATTCTCCAAGACTCTCACCGATTCGAATATGGATCCTGTGCTTTCAGTAGTACGGGCCCAATACTACCTTCCACACCTATCCATACTTTCCTCAGCAATCCTCCGAATCCTCTAAGTCGCTTCCTCAAACTGGTACACCCAAGTCTCACTGAACCTCACTACTAACTCACTGGAATATATCCTAGGCTTCCCTAGGTTCCCGTACCCACCCAGTCCTCAACTGCTAAAAGATTCCCAATAATGTCAACTAGCTACCTCATGAATATAGCCACATGCAACAGAGATCAGATAATCCTTCGAGTAATAGACCCATCCCTAGAACGGTTGGACTCAAACAAGAGCTGCACAATAGGGTCAAATCTATCACTCTGAGATTATCCAGCCCGTGCCACATGTGACTTAGCATATTCACTTAATAATTAGCTCACATTACTAAAAGTCCCACAAAACACAAAGCAAGAAGCATTCAGACAATGGAAACTATAACCATCATATTCCAATCAACTCACTCTATCCTCTAATCAGGAATCTGTACATGCAATTCAAAGGCTCATACAATCAGGCATAACCTAAACAGGCTATCCTATCACTGACTGATCTGTACTAGCATGTAAGTCTACAAGCACATATAATAGGCATATAAGTCATCCTCCTAGATCCTTAGCCCTAATCTAGCATGCGGTTCTCATAATCATATCATATCACAACATGTATGGGTATCTTGGGGAAAACTTACTTGAGCTCGGCTGATTGCACGCATCACACACTTTGTTCTTCTCAAAGTTCTTTTCTATTTTCAGATTCTTTTCAAACTCCTTTTATAAAATGGTTTTACTTTTGAAAACTTTCATACCAAGCCCTTAGTTTGAGTTCAGACACACCCGAGAGTATGTCCGAATCCCTCAAACCTGGCTCTGATACCATCTTGTAACAGCCCAAAAATACAGGCCAAAAATTTCATTTTTAAATACATCATTATAAAACCAACAGTGTAATAATACATATGTAATACCATGTCATGTCAAAACCAAAGTAGAAATAATCAAACGTGTTATCGTAAAACAATATCAGAGTGTAATCCCAAAGATCTCATGTGCGGAAAACCATATTCTGATGCGCTGCGATCGAGCCGGCTCCTTTACTTGAAACACGAAGTACCTGAAACCCAAATTGAAAACCGTAAGCACGAAGCTTAGTGAGTTCCCCCATCATACCACATACCATACGATCACATATCATCCATACTATCAGGCATTTCTGGGGTGTCCGACCTACCCGGTACGACCTTTCTAGGGTGCCGACCTACCCGTGTCAAGCCATTCTGGGGTGCTGACTACCCATGTCAAGCCATTCTATGGTGCTGGCTACCCATGTCAAGCCATTCTGGGGTGCTGACTACCCATGTCAAGCCATTCTGGGGTGCTGACTACCCTTCGGTCCTAACGACCGAACCTCGGGGACTATTTCACCCCCTACTACTACTACTATCACATATCATAACATAACAGATTATCAGACTTATCTGGGGTGTCTGAACTACCCTTCGGTCCTAACAACCGAACTCGGGGACTGCTCTCCTCCTACTACCTCTAACTCGTATGACAGATCATGCTAGCATATAAACATAACATCACATACTGTCAGACGTATTTGGGGTGTCTGACTACCCTCCGGTCCTAACAACCGAACTCTACTACTATCACATAAGACATATCATGCTAGCATATAACATATCAGGTAGTAGCAGACCTAGATGATATCACAGAGACAATCATCTATCATACGTCTCCTACTGGTGGGCTGGCATTGTGGCCTTAGACCCACCGCTACTGGTAGGTAACTCACCTCACACTGCTGAAGTCCCGAAGACACAATCCCACACTTGACGAAGTCCCGCAGACTCGACCCCAGCTGCTGGCTGACAGATTCCCGAACTGTTAACACCAAAATAACACCTAATTAATAATTGGGTCCCAATACATAACCATACATACATTCTTTGGGTAATTACTACATTACCCCTCGCTTGGCTTATTCAAGCCCAAGGCCCAATCCGTAGGCCCAAAGTCAATTAGGAATCAAAGCCAAACACATCGCCCAATTTTCCAAATTGAGCCTAGGCCTATACATGGTATCATTCTGAGGCCCAACATCATATACTCATTAAGGACCAAACTATCGCCCACCTATGGCCCAATTTTCTAAATTGGGCCCAACCCCCTTAATTGGGCCTTACCCTAGGCCCATTAAATTGCTCTAGACCATTTGCTTGATCTTGGATAGCCCATTTGATATCCCAATCATTAAGGCCCAACAGAAAGGCCCAACCATAAACCCAAATGAAATTAGGGTTTCACATAAAATGATGATTAGGGTTAAGTTTCCGACTTAACCCATTAAGCACTTAATCCATTAAGGACTTAATCCATTAAGTCCCATATTGCTTAGATTAGTCTTCGCCAATGATAATTATTTAATATCTCCAGTTACTAAATAATTCAGTGTGTCCCGATTAATTCCCCTAATTAGGGTTTCCAACCCAATACTAGTCCATTAATTAATTTGTTGGGCATTTAAATCAATTAGGGCTTTGTTGGGCCTATTAAGCCCACTAGAATATCATTAAGCCCATTAGGGTTTTATTAGGGTCCATTAAGGTTTTATTAAGCCCATTAAGTCTTATTGGGTCCAATAGAGTCCATTAAGCTTCATTGGGCCCATTAGGGTTTGAGTTTCTTTACATTTTACAATGCTAACACCCCAAATAATCACATACATACACACACACACTAATACAAGTACATAAACAACAACCTAATGGCGGCCGACGGTGGCGTTTGGTGGCAGCCACCACGTCACGGTGGTGGCAGTGGCGGCTCTTACGATTTCCAGCCAAACAAACCGTCCCATTTCACTGAAATAAACACTCTTTTTCCCAAAACAGCAGCACAGCCACCGCACCTGGTGGCATACGAGGCGGAGAAGGCGCTAGATGGCGGCAGTTTGCGAAGGTAGCGACGGTTAACGGCGGTAGGCGGCAACATACAACAAAAGGTGGCCCTCAGAAGCTCGTTTCCGGTGACAGCAAGCTAGCAGCCACACGAGTCTTGAAGCAACATCACATATCCTCTTGAACTCACAGCCACCACCCATGGCGGCTGGTGGTGACGAGATAAAACAGTGAAGGCAGGCAGAGTAAGAAGAATAAGGACACACGGAGGGACGAGGGCACTTCAACAAACGTATGGGGAAGAAGGGTGGAGTGAAGCAGCAGCGACGGAGACGAACTGCTCCTCCGTCTTCGACTGATGCGGCGTCGGTAGCAGGCGCAAGTCTCACAATCCCCGCTCATCCGCTCCTCCCGAATAACACAACAACGCACGACTCTTCTTCTTCGCTGGTAACAGATAGGTTGGCGGTTCCCCAAGGTCTCACGTAAGCGATGACTGGGTCGAGTGGTGGAAAGGTGAGGGTGGCGACTGGAGGATGGGAGATATAAGGGTGTTGTTGCAGAACAAATGAGGCTAGGGTTAGGGTTTCATAACCCTTATATACCGGCTCCCCATACTATTTTTCCATAATGACCAAAATGATCCCTCCAGCTCCAATTTAATTCAAAACAGATCCATACTTTACATTTTAACCCAATCCATGGAGATCCCTTACAATTTAAGTCCCATAAGTTATCAAACAGCCCCCAATATCTTAATTATGACATAATCAGCCCTTCCACCTCATTTCCTCTTAAATTAAATTCAAATAATTACCACGGAACCCCTGTCTTCATAAATATTTATAAGCTGAGTCTGAAAATTACACTTTTAATCCCTAATCTCTTAAAGTGTGACAATTAGCTCTACAAGACCATCATTTGGTGTATAATTATTTATTTTAGGGCTTCTATTCGCTTATTATTTTATTTATTTATTTAACAAATAAACGGGGCTTTACAGCATCTCATGTCAGAAATCTGAACTTTGGTAATGAAAGTCAATAAGTATTGGTTTCTAGAAGTCCAACTGATTTCCGAATACATGCCAAAGCTAGTGGGAGGATAAGTGTTATGCTAGTAAGATAATAAGTATTGTGCTAGTGGGAGCAGCATTATTATGGTAAGTGTTGCAAGTTAGCATTGTTAATTATAGAAAACAAAAGTTTCAATTCGCAAAGTTGTGGGTTTGAAAATGTTGTTTTGCTATAATTAAGGGAGAGGAATTCATACTTTATTTCAAAATCTAAAAGCTTAGATTGAGATTTTAATCAAATTTACTCAAATATATATGAATGTTATGTTGGAATGGTTCAACATAGGGAAATTCTATATATGGAAAGGTTAATTGCATTCTCAAATTTTGGCTATGATTAAGGCGTACCTCTTCATAATCAAAATTATGAGAACATGACATATATAAATATTATAGCAAAATACTGATTAAGTTCATGTCTTTATGTTAGGCATTATGAATCGTATCCCATATTATTCGGGTATAGGATCGATTGCATATGCTATAATATTCTCGTGATCTAAATTTTTCAAATGACTACAACATTGGTCGCTTAAGGATAGTTGGAAGTATAGTAATGGAAGGACCATATTGACATTATTATGAATAGACATGAATCTATTAATAATGAGTTGTCGTATGGTAAATATGGAAGTTTCCATAATAGGAGTTAATGAATAGATGAGAACGTTAGAAAATTTTAGGCAAGAATGATGTTCAAAGGAATGTACTTTGAATTTGAGACTTCATTTCCATGGAATTATGCTGTAACAATGTCCAAAGGAATATTTTGTAATATCATCAGTCAACTCTCTGTGACTTTTGGCACCTAGACATTACAAAAGAATCATTCCATGATAGTTTAGAATTTAACATTATCTAGCAGTGACAAGAATTTAGAATTCTTACACTTGCAATAAGGATTTGAAATTTTGAAATGAGCATCATTGAAATGCTTTTCAATTGATCTATTTCACAAATTAAGGACCATAGACAAACATAGTGTGCTTGCTTGGTGCATGGCATAACTATCGTTTAGAAAAAAATAGTGTGCATGCTGGGAGCATGGCATAGCTAGTGTTTTAATTCAAGTATTAAGTTGATTATTTGAAACATTATACAATGAATGATGAGTAATCAATATGGCTCAAAAGTTTTAGGGCCATATAGGATTAATATTATTCTTGTGTTTCACTATGCATGTTTTGACTTCCCAAATAACTAGGTTATTCAAACCATACACAGTCGATCATACTTTGGAAGTAGGTATTGAGGCAAGACTATCATGAATGGGTCTGTAGAGGTGTTTTAGTCATATCACAAGTTTGCTATGGTGTTCATGAGTGCTCCTGGAATAAGATTCGAGTATTGGATTCAACCCTTTCTCATTTGAATCACTTCATCGATTTTATAATGAGTAATCATGAGACGATATCTGCTCAAAACATATCGTTGCATGTAATTTGATGAGTAAGTACAAGCGAACATTTGGTTCGAAGTTCATCCATTCCTTTTACCCTATGTGGATAAAATTGATATCTGTGGGCCCCTCGGGGATTTAGTGATGACATCAGGCCGGGACTGATTTGATTTGTTCAATTAGTTGTTCGTCATAAATCGGAAATCGAGAAACAATAGATGGAAAGAGAGAATGATTATAATCCATGTCACAGTCCATATGATATCTAGAATTAAGGAATATATGATCCCTTATCTAATGGACACGTCATTGACTAGGTCAGAGTTCTACATCGGATTTTAAGAGCTACGATTGCTAGTCAGGTTGGAGTTATGCTTGCAATAATAGCTATTAGACTTATCCAAGTGGGAGACTGTTGAATTAGGTTTCTAAGCCCATAACTATTATTGGTATATACTTGAACCGAGAGTAGCATGGTCCATTTGGGTTGCATGGCATCAGAACAATTTGGATAGACTTTTGTAAGAAGAGGATTTTATGATTTATTAATATATTATAAGCTCTAATATATTAATATGAAATCATATTATTTAATTAGTATTGATCAAGAATTATTTTGGAAATAATTTTGTGATCAAAAGAGACTAATTAAACAAATAGGGATTGATTTGGTATATCATTCATTCTTATAAAGTGGGCTTATGATCCATAGTTTTTCATGTTGGGCTAAACCCATTGGTGACCCATAGATACTCCATGGAGGTTAGAACCCATGGATCATGAGGAATGTTGAAAGTCATGAGTTACATGGTGTAACCCTAATATGCACACTATGTAAGAAGCCTCATAGCTCATGAAATGGCACGTAAGTGATAAGAAGTGAGGGCTAGCCGATTTGTGGAGCAAGTGTTCTTCTCTCAAGTTATTCAAATTGTTAGTGGTGTTGTGAGATTCCATTTGAGGTGCAACACTTGGGGTACTAAGCTCTTAAATCTCCAAGTAACAAGCTACAACAAAAGGTATGTCATCCAACTTGTTTTATTACCCAAGTATCAAAGTTTTGTATGCTAGCTAGGGTAATACCTTGGAAAGTTCAAGTTTGAATGTATAATAGAGAAAACATAGATACAAGGTAATTAGGGTTTCATGTACACCTTAGGAGTGTTAGAATGCTCAAAACCTAATAAATTAACCATTTGAACTCCTATTTAACTGAAAATCTAGGACTTTCATCAAACAGTGTCTTTTCATCCTTTACTACTCCACAAAATCAAGCTTTTGTTGTTTCACAACCACCATCCAATGTTGTTACACCATCTATGCCTTATCCACATGCAACTTCCTCCTCAAAAGCTCCTGTTACCACCTCTGCTCCCAAAGAAGCCGATGAGAAAATGGCCCTATGTGACAACCCTATATTTTCCAAAAGCATTGTAACACTCGAAAGCCAAATACGACGGAATTAACCTCGAAAATAAAGTGTTCAAGTATCTAAGTTGGGATGCCTCAAATATTTGATATCATGCCAAGGTTTCCAAAAACATAAAGAACGCTCAAAACCGGGTTATATTGAAGAAAGTATAACCACTCGTATATTTACAACACGACGTTAAAATATTATTTGACGTAGAAAGTAAAATCTCAATAAAATACATTCTTGCCTTAAGTATCTAAACAAAAGTCGTAGATCTCGTTGAAAGGTGAGCGTGCATAAAAAGATCGCCCAAATTGGACCTCGTATGAAGAAGTTATGAATTTTCAAAGTTTCGTAACAATAGTAGAGGGCTAAAAACTCGGATTGAAGATCGATTGTTATTTAGCTATCGCCACCTAAACGAAAGTTGAAGATCTCCTCAGTGGTAATAAAACAATAAAAAGACAAACGAAAACCGACGTCGAATAAAAAACCTATGAATTTTTAACGAACTTTAGAAGGCCCAGCCTATTAAAAATATATCCTTAAATATAAAGTCAAAACTAGCCGACGGAGTCTAAATGAAAGTTGTAGAGCATAATCTCACCTACGCGTGGATATAAAGAACACGAAAAACGGAGCTCATACGCGAAAGTTACGGAATTTAGAAGAGGACAGGCCGGATTACGCCCCGCGTTCTCTGGGAGTACGCCCCGCGTACTAGACCCAGAGTCGAGTCCCATCGGCCCGCCCAAGCTACGCTTAGCTAGCCAGGAGTCGTAAGCCATGATGCCATATTACGCCCAGCGTAACGACGTACGCGCCGCGTACGAGGGTTTCCAGCCCTATAAATAGATGGCATGAGCTTCGAGTTTTGGCACACCTTCACCATTTCTCAGCCATTCTCCCAGCTCCAGAGACCATTTTCTTACCTTGGTTTCCGCACTCGAACCCCCGACGAAAGATTTACGCTGCAGAGATCCCCGAAGAGCCCAACGACGCAACCATCCGCGGTCGAAGTTCTGCTAAA
This sequence comes from Lactuca sativa, assembly GCF_002870075.4. Classification (NCBI taxonomy): domain Eukaryota; kingdom Viridiplantae; phylum Streptophyta; class Magnoliopsida; order Asterales; family Asteraceae; genus Lactuca; species Lactuca sativa. The sequence continues at coordinate 75,298,116 of NC_056628.2, forward strand.
CTCTAGCCTCATTCTTCAAACTTAACGAGTGAGTTCATACCCCTACTTTTCAATTCTTTTCATGTTTTAGGGGGGGGGGAATACAAGTACATTATAAGTCAAAGTATCGTTTTTATAAACATCTTTATGCTTAGAAGGCTATTATATCACCAAGTTATTCTTACTAAATGGAAACGTACTTTTGAGAAGCTATAACGAGCATAGCTAACAAGTTATTCATACATTTTACATATACATCTTGACAAATGAAATAATTTCAAATGAAGTAAAGACTTTATCATCGTATATCTGTTTATACCAAGTAATGTGAGACATTCAAACTTCAACGTACTCGTGTGTATGCATTTCAAGTCCTGTATTATATACCATAATCTCTTGGAGGGAGAGCGTGATACTTGTGTATAGATCTATACGGGATTGACAATCCCACACCTAAGCTGTTAGCTACAGCTAGGCCAGCAGGCCTAGGGTGACAAATGTCATAACAGTTCCAACGCCTGAAGAACGTTGTTACAGGCCATCAGTGTCAATAGCATGGTTATAAAACTCACATAAAAGTATAAAAACAAGTTTGATTTACGAGATTCATATATGCATTACAGTTTTCCATTTTATTGTTAACACCAATTTTATTACTATTATTCAAGTATGGAAAACACTAACGCACTCCAACACGGGAAACTTTTCAATTCATTTATAGAAAATATTGGATTTTCTGAAAACCTCGTTCATCGATTTACTATCAAAAAGGACATACTTTTCAATGCAAAACACTTATGAACTCACCAACTTAATTGTTGACACTTTTTCGAAACCACTTGTATTTCTCAGGGAATCAGTAATACAGGTAACCACCAGCTTTTGGAGAAGGAAACACTAAAGATGTTTTATTAGTGAACATTTATCATCTCATTGTAATATTCTTTTGCTAATATGTATAACGCAACAACATACGTTTTCATTATATATGTGATGGTTGTGTTACTTTCTTTACAATATTCAATGGTTGTGATACTACGTGAAGTCATCCACCCCCGAATGTTTCCGCCATTCTGGTTTGGGGGTGTGACAGATTGGTATCAGAGCATTGTTTATAGTGAACTAAGTATATCGAACCACATACGATATACAAACTATAAATGCAAAGGGGACCAAAAACGCTCTGATGAAACATTTTCATGAACAAAACACTTTCTTTTAAAGATATACATTTTTACAAGCATGCATTAATCTCGTATCATAACAAGTTTTACTAACAAGTATTAAGGCAAGTTACGACACTACGATTGAGCCCCGGGGTATGTAATCAGGTCGAGAATAAATATAGCCGGATCAACTATATTTATCCTGGATTTGACCAACGTACGTCGAGGAATAGTCATAGTGGACAACAAGCCAAGAACTTACCAAATACAAATTATTTTAGTTTCGCCAAATTGAAATATTATAGGAGTATTATTAAAAATAGTTGTACAAATTATAGTTAAAAATAGTAAGTCGTTAAATAGAATTTTCTTTTCTTATAAAAGTTCTCATACATCTATCCTAGTACAGACAAATGGCCGGATTCCATTTACCAGGAGATCCCTACTACCCAAACCAAGGCAACGGCGGTTGGATAGAAGAAGACCCGGAGGAAGACCCAGAGGAAATCGAAGAAGAGGTCGAGGAAGAACCCGAAGGGGTTATCGAGGGAGAATTCGAAGTCGAAGTCGGAGAGGAATTCGAAGTCGACGAAGAGATCGAGGAGATTTCTAGCGGGACAGACTCCGAGCCAGAAGTGTTCGACCCTCCCATCCCTCATCCTCCCGAAATCAGACCATATCAACCGGGGCCCATTCCCATGTGGGGAAGTCACCTCTACTACTGGAGCCGCCAGCAAGGTGTACGCCCTCCTTTCGGCATGTGCCGAGATTTTTACAATGTCAGTGGGGGAAGCTCAGCTGATCGAGCACTTCCTGTTATTGTGAACGTTATAGCTACCCAGAACTACGAGACGGACAGGCAAGCAGCCAGAGTTCGCGAGGTCAATGCTGCTACCCAAGGTAACGCCGCTGACATCCGTCGTTTGGAAGGACTACATGAGAATACCCAAATCTACACGGGGACACTTCAGAACCAAATGATAACGGCTTTGGCAGATATAAGAGAGATGAAGGAACAACAAGCAGATCTTGAGAGGTGACTGATGGGAGTCAAATGGTCGGATGCCGAATCTAGCTCCAAACGCCGCAAGTAGAACTTGTTCGAGCCCCAACAATTTTGTTATAGATTAGGATTTCGGATAAAAGTTTTTCCCTTATTTCCCTTGTTTTCCCTGTTGTATCCGTAATCGGAGATCTCTAGGAGGATCAAATTTTCCAAACGAAAACATGTAATGTAACACACCTCAGGTGTGACCTATATGTATGAATATGAAGTATTTCTTACCTCTCAAAAATTCCGAGTTTTAAATTTCTATGCCTACCTTGAAACCATAAACTAAAGTCAAAACAAATTACAAGATACAACTAACACACGATTGTCAAAACATTAGAAACTTATAGTATTCATTCTTATTTTTCTCTACCAGAACATGCCTCCTCGTAGATCAACACGCAGAAACTCAACTTCAACACCACCTCCACCACCTCCTCCAACTATGGACACCGTTATGTTCCAGACTGTTGTAACCGCTGCTGTAACTGCAGCAATGGCTCAAATAAGCAACAACAGATCGGGGGGAGGAACAAACAGTTTTACAAATGGCCAAGGTCAAAGCCGTTCAGGGGTATGCACTTACAAAGACTTCACCAACGGAAAACCTATTCCCTTTTACGGGACTGGGGGAGTATTGGCTCTATCTCAATGGATAGAGAAAACGGAAGCCGTATTCGAAATCTGTGCATGTCCTGAAGAAAGCAAAGTAAAGTTCGCCGCTTTTACTTTCTCTGAACGCGCCCTGACATGGTGGAACGGCCACGTCCAGACACTAACCCTAGTGGTGGCGAACTCCATGGGTTGGGAAAACCTGAAAAGAATGCTCCTTCGAGAATACTGCCCAAGAGGCGAGATTCAGAAGCTTGAACAGGAACTGTGGAACCTCTCGATGGTAGGTTCGGATATAGCAGGTTACACCAACAGGTTCAGTGACTTAATAACACTTTGCCCAGGAATGTTAACCCTAGAAAGCCAAAAGGTCGAGAGATACATCTGGGGACTATCACCCCAACTTCGAGGAAGTGTGTTAGCTTCCAGACCTTCGCCAGCGCCAAAGAACTAGCGCAATCTCTTGTTGATCATGGTGTCTGTCAAGGAGTCACGGCTATCATGGCTGAACCAACCAAAGGGAACAGCAACAATGAGATCAATGCCAACAACAACAACAAGAAGAAATTTTGGAACAAAAGGAAGGGGCAAACTTCGCAAGAACCTTCAAAGAAGCAAATGGTTGCAGTTCATGCTGCTACTACCCCCACCACAACTCCTGCTACCTCTGCACCAACAAAACCATATGCGGGGAATCTGCCCAAGTGCAGCAAGTGCAACTACCATCACCATGGTATTTGTCGCGAGATGCACTGCAAGAACTGTGACAGGAAAGGGCACACAACCCGTTTCTGTAAAGCACCGGCACGACCAATCACTCAAGTTTCTGGCACTGGAGTAAGCCGGGCGTGTTATGGGTGCGGAGAGACTGGACACTTCAGGAGGGATTGTCCCAAGGAAAGGAATATTGGCGGTGTGGGGAGAGTGCTGGCAATAGGACAGAATGAAGCAATAGCGGACCCCACGGTGGTTATGGGTACGTTCCTACTCAACAACACTTATGCATGCATACTTTTTGACTGCGGTGCGGAGAGAAGTTTTGTGAGTCATAAATTCAAACACCTACTTAATCAAAAACCCCAACCACTCAATAAAATATTCACTGTAGAAATGGCAAACGGTAAAACAGAACACGCAAACGATTTGTACGTAGGGTGCACACTAAATTTAAACGAGCGCTTGTTTCGAGTCGATCTTATGCCCATTTCCATAAGAAGTTTCGATGTCATCATCGGTATGGACTGGTTGAGCCTTCACCATGCCGATATCCTTTGCCACGAAAGGGTTGTTCGCCTAAACCTGCCAAACGGCGAAACTCTTGTCATTTATGCCGACAAACCTAGTTCAAGCTTACAAATCATTTCCTGTATTAAAGCACAAAAGTATCTTCGTAAGGAATATCATGCCTTTCTAGCCCACGTAGTAGACAAGAAACGAGAATCGAAAAACATTAAAGATATTCCGGAAGTCTGCAACTTCCCGGACATCTTCCCAGAAGAACTTCCAGGAATCCCACCGGAACGTCAAGTCGAGTTCAGAATCGACTTAATCCCCGGAGCTACCCCTGTAGCAAAGTCACCGTACCGTCTAGCCCCATCCGAGATGCAGGAACTATCCAATCAATTAAACGAACTGCTGAGCAAAGGATTCATCAGACCGAGCTTCTCACCATGGGGAGCGCCAGTCCTATTCGTGAAAAAGAAGGACAGATCCTTTCGCATGTGCATCGATTATCGGGAACTAAACAAACTCACGATCAAGAACCGATATCCCTTACCGCGCATAGACGATCTATTCGACCAACTACAGGGAGCAAGCTACTTCTCAAAGATCGATCTAAGATCTGGTTATCACCAACTGCGAGTACTGGAGGGAGACATCCCCAAAACGGCTTTCCCAACACGTTATGGTCACTACGAATTTGTAGTAATGCCCTTCGGATTGACGAATGCTCCAGCAGTGTTCATGGATTTGATGAACCGAGTATGTCGTCCCTTCCTGGATAAATTTGTGATCGTATTCATAGATGATATACTCATCTATTCAAGAAACCAGGAAGAACACAGCCAACATCTCCGCCAAGTACTGGAAACATTAAGGGCAGAGAAACTTTACGCGAAATTTTCCAAATGTGAATTTTGGATTCGGGAAGTGGCTTTCCTAGGACATGTTGTAAGCAAAGAAGGAATACACGTGGACCCTTCCAAGATAAAGGCAATAGATAATTGGACTACTCCAAGAACCCCTACATAAATCCGACAATTTTTGGGACTCGCCGGGTATTACCGAAGATTCATACCGAACTTTTCAAAGATTGCCAAGCCACTTACCACCCTAACCCAGAAGAATGTGACCTTCGACTGGGGAGAAAAGCAAGACAGTGCATTTCAGACACTAAAGCGAGCCTTATGTAGTGCGCCCATCCTAACCTTGCCAGAGGGAACGGAGGACTTCGTGGTCTATTATGATGCCTCAACCCAAGGACTTGGGTGTGTCTTAATGCAAAGAGGGAAGGTCATCGCCTATGCCTCAAGGCAACTAAAGACGCACGAAGTGAACTACACAACGCACAATCTTGAACTAGGAGCAGTCTTCTTCGCTCTGAAGATATGGAGACACTATCTCTACGGCACAAAATGTACCATCTTCACTGATCATAAAAGCCTCCAACATATCCTCAACCAGAAGGAACTCAACATGAGACAGAGGCGATGGGTAGAACTACTTAGTGATTATGAATGCGAAATTCGATATCACCCCAGAAAGGCTAATGTAGTGGCTGATGCACTCAGCCGGAAGGAGTACTCAGGTCGCCGAGTGAAATCCCTAACTATGACGATCCATTCACACCTGTCCACGCAAATCAAGGAAGCCCAAATAGAAGCCTTGAAATCCGAAAACGTGACAGGAGAAGCCCTAAGGGGAATGGATAAGAACCTTGAGACCAAGAACAACGAAATTCGTTATTTCATGGATCGAATTTGGATACCGAAGTTTGGTGGATTCAGAGAAATCGTTATGGACGAAGCCCATAAAACATGATACTCCATACATCCCGGCTCCGATAAGATGTATCTCGATCTCAAGAAGTTGTACTGGTGGCAAAACATGAAAGCCGAAATTGCTACCTACGTGAGCAAATGCCTGACATGTGCCAAAGTCAAGGTGGAATATCAGAAGCCCTCGGGTTTATTACAACAACCAGAAATACCCGAATGGAAGTGGGAGCGGATAACCATGGATTTCATAACAAAATTACCCAAGAAAACAAGCGGACTCGACACCATTTGGGTAATTGTCGACAGGTTAACTAAGTCAGCGCATTTCCTACCGATCAAAGAGACGGATAAATTGGAGAAGTTAACAAGGACATACCTCAGAGAAATCGTACGACTGCATTGGGTGCCCATATCCATTATCTCGGACCGAGATAGTAGTTTCACCTCAAGGTTCTGGCAGTCGCTACAAAAAGCTTTGGGGACAAGACTAGACATGAGTACCGCTTATCACCCACAAACCGACGGCCAGAGCGAGAGAACTATACAAACCCTAGAAGACATGCTGAGAGCTTGCGTAATCGATTTTGGCAAAGCATGGGACACACATCTACCCTTGGTCGAGTTCTTGTACAACAATAGCTACCACACCAGTATTAAAGCTGCCCCGTTTGAAGCCCTCTATGGCCGCAAATGCAGGTCACCTTTGTGCTGGGCCGAAGTGGGGGACACGCAACTAGCAAAAGGACAAGCGACTGACAACACGCTCACTGGACCAGAAATCATAAGGGAGACTACGGAGAAGATTGTTCAGATCCGAGAACGTCTAAAAGCATCAAGGGATAGACAAAAGAGTTACGTAGATAAGAGACGCAAACCCTTGGAATTCCAAGTTGGAGACCATGTCCTACTCAAGGTCTCACCTTGGAAAGGTTTAATACGCTTCGGAAAACGTGGAAAACTGAACCCTAGATACATCGGACCATTCGAGATCCTTGCCAGGATCGGTCCAGTGGCCTACAAACTTAGACTACCTCAGGAACTCCACAACGTACACCCTACCTTTCACGTATCAAATCTAAAGAAGTGCTTATCCGATGAGACCCTTGTCGTCCCTCTAGACGAAATTGCAATAAATGAAAACCTCCAATTTGTGGAGGAACCAGTAGAGATCATGGATCGAGAAATCAAAAGGACTAAACAAAGCTGCATACCCATTGTAAAGGTCCGCTGGAACGCCAAGCGAGGACCTGAATACACCTGGGAACGCGAAGATCAGATGAAACAAAAGTACCCGCATCTTTTTCCTAAAACTGTAAACTCTAGATTAAATTTCGGGATGAAATTCCCTTAACAGGGGGATGATGTGACAACCCTATATTTTCCAAAAGCATTGTAACACTCGAAAGCCAAATACGACGGAATTAACCTCGAAAATAAAGTGTTCAAGTATCTAAGTTGGGATGCCTCAAATATTTGATATCATGCCAAGGTTTCCAAAAACATAAAGAACGCTCAAAACCGGGTTATATTGAAGAAAGTATAACCACTCGTATATTTACAACACGACGTTAAAATATTATTTGACGTAGAAAGTAAAATCTCAATAAAATACATTCTTGCCTTAAGTATCTAAACAAAAGTCGTAGATCTCGTTGAAAGGTGAGCGTGCATAAAAAGATCGCCCAAATTGGACCTCGTATGAAGAAGTTACGAATTTTCAAAGTTTCGTAACAGTAGTAGAGGGCTAAAAACTCGGATTGAAGATCGATTGTTATTTAGCTATCGCCACCTAAACGGAAGTTGAAGATCTCCTCAGTGGTAATAAAACAATAAAAAGACAAACGAAAACCGACGTCGAATAAAGAACCTATGAATTTTTAACGAACTTTAGAAGGCCCAGCCTATTAAAAATATATCCTTAAATATAAAGTCAAAACTAGCCGACGGAGTCTAAATGAAAGTTGTAGAGCATAATCTCACCTACGCGTGGATATAAAGAACACGAAAAACGGAGCTCATACGCGAAAGTTACGGAATTTAGAAGAGGACAGGCCGGATTACGCCCCGCGTTCTCTGGGAGTACGCCCCGCGTACTAGACCCAGAGTCGAGTCCCATCGGCCCGCCCAAGCTACGCTTAGCTAGCCAGGAGTCGTAAGCCATGACGCCATATTACGCCCAACGTAATGACGTACGCGCCGCGTACGAGGGTTTCCAGCCCTATAAATAGATGGCATGAGCTTCGAGTTTTGGCACACCTTCACCATTTCTCAGCCATTCTCCCAGCTCCAGAGACCATTTTCTTACCTTGGTTTCCGCACTCGAACCCCCGACGAAAGATTTACGCTGCAGAGATCCCCGAAGAGCCCGACGACGCAACCATCCGCGGTCGAAGTTCTGCTAAACTCTAGCCTCATTCTTCAAACTTAACGGGTGAGTTCATAGCCCTACTTTTCAATTCTTTTCATGTTTTAGGGGGGGAATACAAGTACATTATAAGTCAAAGTATCATTTTTATAAAACATCTTTATGCTTAGAAGGCTATTATATCACCAAGTTATTCTTACTAAATGGAAACGTACTTTTGAGAAGCTATAACGAGCATAGCTAACAAGTTATTCATACATTTTACATATACATCTTGACAAATGAAATACTTTCAAATGAAGTAAAGACTTTATCATCGTATATCTGTTTATACCAAGTAATGTGAGACATTCAAACTTCAACGTACTCGTATGTATGCATTTCAAGTCCTGTATTATATACCATAATCTCTTGGAGGGAGAGCGTGATACTTGTGTATAGATCTATACGGGATTGCCAATCCCACACCTAAGCTGTTAGCTACAGCTAGGCCGGTAGGCCTGGGGTGACAAATGTCATAACAATTCCAACGCCTGAAGAACGTTGTTACAGGCCATCAGTGTCAATAGCATGGTTATAAAACTCACATAAAAGTATAAAAACAAGTTTGATTTACGAGATTCATATATGCATTACAGTTTTCAATTTTATTGTTAACACCAATTTTATCACTATTATTCAAGTATGGAAAACACTAACACACTCCAACACGGGAAACTTTTCAATTCATTTATAGAAAATATTGGATTTTCTGAAAACCTCGTTCATCGATTTACTATCAAAAAGGACATACTTTTCAATGCAAAACACTTATGAACTCACCAACTTAATTGTTGACACTTTTTCGAAACCACGTGTATTTCTCAGGGAATCAGTAATACAGGTAACCACCAACTTTTGGAGAAGGAAACACTAAAGATGTTTTATTATTGAACATTTATCATCTCATTGTAATATTCTTTTGCTAATATGTATAACGCAACAACATACGTTTTCATTATATATATGATGGTTGTGTTACTTTCTTTACAATATTCAATGGTTGTGATACTACGTGAAGTCATCCACCCCCGAATGTTTCCGCCATTCTGGTTTGGGGGTGTGACACCCTAGGCTCTGGCCTAGTGAATTTCTACAATGCCTTTATAGCTATAGACCTGCCTCCTAAATTTTTTTTGCTGATCTTGACCAGATTCACCCAGAGGATGTAGAAGAAATGGACATTACTTGGCAAATTGCTATGTCGGTGTTTAGGGCCAAGAAATATTTAAAGAAAACTGGAAAGAATAATTGGAGGAATGAATGCAGAGAAGAAGGTTGGATTCAAAAAAGGAAAGCTGAGGTGCTTCAATTGTCACGAGCGGGGTCACCTTGCTCATGATTGACCAAAACCTGATAGAAGAATAAATCATGAAAGAACAATAGTGCCAGTTGGAAATTATAGGGCAGTTGCTGCTAACAATGAGACTGCAAATTTGGCGGAGGTAGCTCAGTCATTTGATTGGGAAGATGAAATTCATGCCCTAAACATTTCAGGACCTGAAAATGCTCATTTGGCCCAGATAAGTGAAGTCACCGAGGAGAATGTTGAAGAGGATCCTGAAGAAGAGATGATGGAATTGCAGTTTTCCTTCATGGCATGCACTACACATGAGCCTGAGAAGAAAGAGGTCAGTCAAATTTCTTGTTCTCAAACATGCATTTAGACTTTTAAATTTTTACGTGAACAAATCGAATTATTGCATAGAGAAAATGAGGACGTACAATACGAAGGATATAACGTTACGAAGGGCCAAATACCACTAAAAGAACAATTAGAGGCCAAAACTAAGGATTTTGGAAATTACAGGAAGAGTATAGCAAAAAGTGTGAGAACTACAATTTTGTCAAGAAACAACTTGCCACTGTGACTGATGAGCTTGACACATTGAAAATTCAATTTCAAAATACTGATTTTAATTTCAAAAAAATTGATCTGTCAAGTGAGAGAGTTGCAACCATGATAGAGAAACAACTATGATGGAAAGACAAGAAACAGGTAGGTCTAGGGTATGAGAGTGTCCCTCTTTCATTTAGTCACAATTACACTACTATCCCTATGACCCAATAAGAGATAGACAAAGAGGAACATCTTGTGTATGGCAAACCTGCTGTACCTGTGTCGGATAGTAGTGCTAAGGAAAAGGATACTAAAATTTCTACTTCCTATGTAGATTCACAATTAAGTCATGGCAAGCAGGCTTCTGAAGAGTGTGTTTCTAATAATAATCTTTTTTTCAAAATCTGATGTTTTTGTTTCAAACAATGATCATTTTGTTTCTAACTCTAAAACATCAAAGAACAAACCCCCAATATACTGTCAAAAACTATTAAAAAACGTAAAATCCTTCAAGAAAAAGTGCAAAAATGCTCCAGATCTTGCCAAAGTTATTGATATAATCCAAGCTCTGATACCAACTGTATGTCCCCAAAATCACTTGATGTATCAATCTAATCCACTTGATGGTGCGAAATCCCAATCAAGCGGATGATGCATGATAGAATGGAGAATAATAATAATAATAGTAGTAGTAGTAGTAATAATAATAATAATAATAATAATAATAATAATAATAATAATAATAATAATAATAATAATAATGTGAATCTATGATGTATTGATGATAAGAGTAATGCTCCAACACAAGAATCACCCACACACACACTCTTATTCTCTCTAACTTTCTCTCTCTAGAACACCTTGATTTACACACACTTAACACCTACTCTTGTGTTCTCCCCTCAAGGACTACACCCACTCCTCACTCCTACTTCTATATATATATATATATATATATATATATATATATATATATATATATATATATATATATATATATATATATATATGGACCTCAAACCCAAGGCCTAAACCCAATGCTAGACCGAAAACACATGGGTTTTTGGTCCAATCAACATATAAACTAAATATTATTTTCGGCCCAAGACTAAAATAATAAATTCTTAGAAAAGAAAAGAGGTGAGAGGCTTGGATATTATGGAGAAATTCTCGATGAATCTCTAGTAATAGCCTGCAAGCCCTAGGAAATAACGTACTTTGGTTGGCGTGTTTAGTGCTTTCCAATCCTTAACCACTTCGATTATCGCAGAATCGAATCTATTTTCTACTTACCATATGACCAAGGAAATTCACTTAGTTAATCCAAAACTCACATTTAGAGAACTTTGCATAATGTTTCTCTTTTCTTAACAGTCCCAAAATTAATTGCAAGTGTTGACCATGTTCTTCCTTGTTTGGAGAATACATTCGTATGTCATCGATGAATACGATCACGAATTTATCCAAGTAGGGTTTATACACGCAATTCGTAATGTCCATGGATACGGATGGTGCATTGGTCAATCCAAATGGTATAATTAGAAACTCTGATTTGATGATACCTAGATCTTAGATCGATTTTGGAGTAGTAGAAGGTCCTTGTGGCTAATCAAACACGTCACTGATCCCCAGGAGTGATATCGGTTTTCGATTGTGAGTTTGTGTTGGATTTGGTGTCTAAGCCCTTAACTATAACTAGGATGTACTTGACCCAATTGTAGCATGGGCCTTTTGGGTTGCCTTCACCAGTGCAATTTGATAGGATAGACTTTTGAGAATAAGGTTATTTATGATTTATTAATATATTACAAGTATAATATATTAACATGAAATCATATTAATTAATTAGTATTGATCAAGAATTAATTTGGAATTAGTTTTATGGTCAAAAGAGACTAATTAAATATATGGGGATTGATTATGTAAATATATGATTCTTATAGTGTGGGCCAATGATCCATGATTGTTTAGATGGGCTAAACCAATGAGATAATCCATGGATAGTCCATGGAGGTTAAACCCATGGAGCATAAGAATGTGAAAGGTCATGGAGCATTAGGGTTTGCATGAATGTAACCCTAGCTTAGCAACACTATAAAAGCATACGCCTAGTCCCAAAACCGACACCCATTCATTTTTAAGAGAGTGAAGTTGATTTTGTGCTAAATAACCTATTCTCTCAATCCTCCTCTTGCATATTGTTGTTTGTGAACCATTAGAGGCATCACACTTGGGGTGCTCAAGCTTTCAAATGTCAAGAACCACAAGTCCTTCTGAGAGGTAAGTCATCTAATTAGTTGTATTGTTCATTTGACAATTCATATACTAGTTAAGACAGTGCTTTGGAAAATTGAAAATATGCATGTACAATTAGAGAAAACATAAATCCAAAGCATTTAGTGTTGCATGTGCACCATAGGAGTGTTATATTGCTCAAAACCGAACAGTGGGATCAGAGCCATGTTTGTTTTCTATTATACTTGACGCTTGTTATTTTTCAAAGTTCAAAAAGTTGAATTTTTGGCATCTGAGTGATTAACTCGCCGAGTCCACTGGCTGACTTGACGAGTCCACTCAGTAACAAAGCAACTCAGTGAGTTGGTTCATGCACTTGACAAGTTGTAGGCTTTATTTGCAGAATTTCGAATTTCTTGGCCTGGATTGGATTGGGATCATTACCAAAAACTATTTTGAATCATAAAATCTGTTTTTTCTAATAAGGTAGTGATCATCCTGATGTAATTACAAGATATTTGTCAAATTTGTAAGATAAATATTGATTTATATGATAAACAAACTTGCTTGCAAATTGTTTACTTCTATTGTAACAACCCGAAATTCATATTCCTAAATGTAACCATTTTCGCGACTCGTTCCAATCATCCAAACGCCGTTTCCGATTTCGTTTCCGTTTCCGACATTTTATTAAGTCGTTAATGTAAATTTTATTTTATGACTTAATAAGTGTCTTAATACCCTTAGAACTCATTCTAACGTCTCGCATTAATGATCGGAACATTTTTAGAATCAACCATATTGGGTTACGGCAAATTGGCCGGGTGCGACCAAAAGCCCCGTCTAACGCCGGTATCGGGTAGAATTCTACCGTGTCCCGAACTTGGACACTATTTAAAGTGATCCAAGTCTCCATTTTGAAGCTTTTGCTCCATTTTACAACTTTCACTCCAACCTCTCTCCTCAAACTTGATTTAAGTGTCAAAATCTCAAGTTTAAGACTTCAAATCTTTGAGGTAACTTCCCTAGCATGTTATACAACCCCTTTAGCTTTCAAATTCGAGTATAATCTATGGATTAGGACTATTATCATGAGTTTACGGCCCTAGAACAGTCCTAGGCCGTAAACTCACATAAAGGGGGTTTTTGGAGCAACAAAACCCTTCCAAACCTCAATTGGACCTTGGATAATGTTAGATGACTTTATGGAATGAGCTTAGAATGCCTTGGACCATAATTTAAAGCCTTGTATATGAGTTTACGGCCTTAGAAGGTGCCTAGGCCTTAAACCCACATTTAAAGAGGTTTTAAGTCATTTAACCCTTCCTAGACTCAACCAAGCCTTAGATATGATTTTTAGAAATTGGACAATGGACTTAGAACACATTTAACATGAATTTTGAGGGACTTATGTGAGTTTATGGCCAAGGCATAATCCTAGGCCGTAAACTCCTCAATATTGGGTGTAAACTCAATTTCAAAGTGTTAGAATGCCAACCAACACCACCAAAAGCCTTGGAATAAATCATAGGTTCTACCAAAAATAGTTTAAGGACTTTAAACACATCAAAACCCCACATTTGAGAGTTTACGACCATAGAACATACCCCATGGCCGTAAAATCCTAAAAGGATGTCCAATGGTGCCCAAAATTCATTTCTAGGCTTGTTAGAATTTTTAGAATCACATGTGATTAGTTTTGGGACCTTAACAACACCTATTCTAAGATATATGAGAGTTTACGGCCATAGATCCCATGCATAGGCCGTAAACTCCCTTAAGGGTGTTATTTGGTGTTTTAAATTAAGTACAAGACTTAGGAAAAATTGTTCCAAGCATTCCCTAGTGTTATTGATCCATTTAGACCCATTAAACACCATAAACCACCCCTACCATGAGTTTACGACCGTAAACTCATGGGGAATGGGTGTTTAGGCCATAAACTCAATTAGGAAGTTTACTCTTGGGGAGTAAACTGAAATCCCAAGTCCCTCGCTTCAATTCCCGTCCATAGATGTCACCCGGGTCACTCCAAACACCCGTTTTGAGGTGTTTTCGTTCGTTGGAGTGTAACTTCGTATCTAATTAGAGTTTGTAAATCTAATTAGATATATTTGTATGCCATTTCATTTTACATAGGAACCTCGCGTATTATCAGGCCTCGATTCGACGTTTAGCATCCGAAATCGTCACGTTTCTCGTCCGGTGAGTTCATACCCCTACCCTTTTTCAATGGTTTTTCAATGTTTTCAGGGGGGGAATACAAGCAAAAGTACAAGAATAGCTTGTACTTAAACTTATGATTTCAATCAAATGGTTTCGTAATTGTACATTTTATGAATTGATAACCTTTTAACAAACTGTTTTAACTTGCAGGGTTGTTTGTTTTAATCCGATTTTCAATTCTTAATATATATTGATATGTTGTATTCTTTAGATTGATTGTTCTTGTAAATCGATAAAGCTCATAAACCATCGTAATGTCTGTAATAAAACACTAAGGTTCGAGTGTAAAAGTCAGACACCGTTAGAAAACATAAAACATCTGTATATCCTTAACAATACACCTAGGTTCGAGTGTGAAAGATAAATACCATCACAGCGCACAAATCAATTGTAACATCCTTAATAATACACCTAGGATCGAATGTAAAGGACAGTCATCATTAAATAACACCTAGGCTCGAGTGTAACGTCCTTAATAATACACCTAGGATCGAGTGTAAAGGACAGTGATCATTAAATAACACCTAGGCTCGAGTGTAATGTCCTTAATAATACACCTAGGATCGAGTGTAAAGGACAGTCATCATTAAATAACACCTAGGCTCGAGTGTAATGTCTTTAATAAAACACCTAGGATCGAGTGTAAAGGACAGGTACGTTAGAACCTAGTTAGTCATAGATACCACTTCCCTAGGCGAGAAGTGATGAGTAATCTTAAAGATTGGAGACACGTCCTTGGTAACACGTCCCTTTGCACGAGATAGTGGAGGACTAACCCTGTAACCAGAATCTCCGTTCGTGGGAGAGCGTGGCTTGAGTGTATAGATCTATACGGGACTGACAATCCCACACCTGGCTGCTAGCTATAGCTGAACCGAAAGGTTCAAGGGTGACGAAAGTCATAAAAAGGATACTGGCCCCGATGCGAGTCATATCTAGTCTGAGTATGGTTAAGGACTCGCAATCTAGATTATTAACACTTTAGACTCTTTTACTAGCTTTATATTCGTAGTAAAGCTAATGTACATTTAGGAATATCAGGTACACACACATTCAGGAAAACATGGGTTTTTCCTATGGATAATAATGAACATAACCATAATTGGTAAAGGTACACACACACATACAGTCAGGAAAACATGGGGTTTTCCTGGGTAGAGCACCAAACATAACCAGAACCAATAAAGACACACACACACACATAGTCAGGGAAACATGGGGTTTTCCTGGGAAGGACATCGAACATAATCAGAACTGGTAACAGTCCACACACACACAATCAGGAGAACATGGGGTTCTTTCTGAGTAGTAGTAGTACTTAATTAGAAAAGTGTAATAAATTAAACAATTGAACTACATTTCTCAAGAACAATCATGTTTTTATTTTACATTGTTTACTTTACTTTTGGATTTGGAGACTAACTTTACATAAGAAAATATGGGATTTTCTTGGATAACCACTTTTTCAGGAAACCAAAGGAACTCGTACATTTTCAGAAAAACTGACCGCTTATGAACTCACCAGCTTTATGCTGATTTTCAAACCGCTTGTATTCTCAGGTCCGTGTTAGACAGGTACCCGAAGATCCTTTTGTGCGAAGACGGAGTTTTCAGAAGACTCGTCTCGTGTTGTTCATATATATACTATGTATCACTTGTATAACTTATGCTTTTGAAACAAATGTAAAACCTTCATATATGTAATGTAGTGGTTGTGTTACTTTACTTACTATGTACATTGGATTTGATACTCAACGTGGAGTCAACCCCGAAAATGTTTCCGCCTTTGGTTTTCGGGGTGTGACATCTATTATCTTGTTTACGAGTTTAGCTAGATCAATCTTGATATATATGATAGTTTTAGTAGTTAGAAAATTGATATAAATGAATTTTAATGACCTCCATAACTTGTTCTCAATTTATGGAAAATGAAAGGTATAATCTTTAAAATTGCATCAAACTCATAAGTTATGAATACCAAGATTTTTGACAAGTTTCAAAACTAGCCCTCAAGTTTTGGAATTGGTAAAGTCTCACTAATGAAACTTTAATTCCAAACCCTAGAGTTTTCAAAGTTAAAATTCAACCCTTATACTTTATAATATTATAAGTTTAATATATATATATATATATATATATATATATATATATATATATATATATATATATAAGATAAGTAGGTCTTACCGTCAGTAGGCCTCCTTCACGAAGCCGGTCTATAAGGGGGGTATAAGGTTACTACCCATAAAATGGTGGTTTAATCGATGTCTACTCTCACCCACCGTTTCCTTGACTGATAGAGGGTCGTTAGCCAAATGGCTACGATAGGACACTAATTCTCATTAACAATTATAATGAAAATAATTACAGTAACTAAACTTTTGTAAATTCCAAATCCTAGTTACTTTAGAAAAAATGTGAAAATGGTGCTAATCCATGAATTACAATTTGCACCTTGTTAAGTCGTTAGTGGAGCGTGTGCGGTTAACCGACACACTAATCTGGTACTGACAATGTGTGGCAAAGGGTAGCTTGGTGTTAATCATAGATCAATGGAGTGTGTCTGGTTAATCGGCACATTGGGTGTACCAAGCTAATTTGCATGGTCATTCACACCTTCTTTGTGATCCTCGACATCCCAGTCACAAACTTGAAGGGCACAATCGAGATTTAAACATGCCATTGAAAATTCAATGAATCTCAAAGGATCTAGGAATTTCAATCCAATTAAAAATTAATAATATATTTCGTTTTTCATGGTGGAAATTGGTAAATAGTCATTTACCTACCTTCAAATACTTTACAATTGGATTACGACATCCCTTTTCGTAATTGTAGAATATTGTGCTGGGGCCTAGCCTTAGTGTTTCATTTGGGTGTAATATTAAGGATTATCATCTAAACTAAACTTTCTTCTTATTCTTTTTAGATGTCTATCCCAAACAATTCTTCCAACACAATCGGTTCAGGCTCTTTCTCCCCCATGAACCTATGGGGGAGGGTCGTTTTCGATGGCTTGAAATTCAAGACTAGATTTGAAACATTTGAATGGCTATTCGCTATGAGGAAAAAGAATATGTCCTAGATAAAGAGCTTAAGGAGATTTATGTCATCACTGCTACTCCCGAACAAATCATTGAACACACTACTCATGAGAGGGATGCAACAAAGGTGTCGTGTCTAATGATTTCTACCATGACTGATGAGCTGCAAAAGTCATATGAGGACTACTATCCTTTTGAAATGTATCAAGATTTGATGGAAAGATACCATCAAAGTGCTCAGCATGAGAGGTATGAGATCATTCCCTCCATGATCACAACCAAAATGAAGGATGATGAACCCATCATGGCTAGAGACTTGTGGACCGCTTGCTTAAATTGAGTGTCAATTTTGATGAAGAGTTGGCCATCAATATAATTCTAATCTCTTTAGCTTCTTGTTATGATCAGTTTCATATGACCTATCACATGAAAAAGGATGAGGTCACTCTTAGCTAGATTCAAGGCCTTCTAACGACTACATAAAGAAACCTGAAAGGCAATTCGATTGTGTCTACTCTTACTCCTACTACTTCTGCCCTTGTTCTCGCAATCGGAGATGAGAAGGGGAATAAGAGGAAGGCTTCCTATAAGAGCCACAAGGGAATGCCTCTTGATGGATCCTCCTCAAGTGGGACCAAAGCTGGTTCTACTAATCTATCTTCAAATCCGAAGGATGCAGAGTGCTTCGACTATCATGAAAAAGGGCACTAGAAACAAAGTTGCCCTAAGTACTTGCAGGATATAAAGGATGGCAAGACCAATCCCTCCTTTGCAGGTATTTACACTATTCAATCTAATAACTCATCACATGCTAATTCTTGGGTCCTTGATACAGGTTGTGGATTTCACATTTGTTTGAATTTGCAGGGACTAAAACGATGTAGGGATGTGGAGCACGGGATGATAAACTTAATCATGGGAAATAAGAAAGTGTTGCATGTAACCAAGATTGGAGTTTATTCTTTATTGCTTAGTAATGGTTTAAATTTAGATTTGAATAATTGTTGTTACTCAACCGATATGGCGAGAAATATTATTTCCTTTCATAGTTTGTATAAACAAGGTTTTACATTTTCTTTTAATAATGAAATTGGTGGTATTAATGTTTATTACAATGGTGTATTTTATTTTGAAGCATTACCTCACAATGGTATATATGAAACTGTGATGGTTGTAGATAACTCATGAAGTAATGTGTTACACATTGATTCTTCCAATAATTTTGACAGGGCATTCTTGTGGCATTGTCGTCTTGGACATGTCAACAAGAAGCGCATAACCCAACTTGAATAGGATGGAGTCTTGGAGTCATTCAAGTTGAAGTCAGATGATACTTGCGAATCTTGTTTACTTGGAAAGATGACCAAGTCACCCTTCACTGGTACTTGTGAAAGAAGTGAAGGTCTATTGGATTTCATACACACTGATGTGTATGGACAATTCGGAACCGCCACAAGGGATGTTAACCATTTCTATGTGACTTTTACTGATGATTACAATAGGTATGGGTATGCCTACTTAATCAAGCATAAGTGAGAAACTTTTGAAAAGTTCAAGGACTTTAAGCATGAAATGGAGAATCAATTGGACAGGAAGATAAAGATGTTACGATCCGATCGAGTAGAAGAGTATATTAGTATCGATTTCCTTGATTATCTTAAGGAGTATGGAATTGTTTCACAATTGATGCCACCTAGGAAATCGCAGCTTAATGGTGTGTCTGAGAGGCAAAATAAAACCTTTCTAGACATGGTTCATCCCATGATGAGTCGAGCTTCGTTACGTATCTCATTATGGGGGTATGCCTTAGAGAGTGTCGCCCATATCCTTAATCTAGTCCCGACTAAAAAGGTTTCTGAAACACCTCACGAGATGTAGACAGGAAGGTTCCCTCGTTAGACCACATCAAAGTTTAGGGTTGTGAGGCTTTCGTGAGACATGAGACTCACAAATAGCTCGAACCTCAGTGTGAGTGATGTATTTTCAACGCCTACCCACAAAATTCCTTTAGATATCTCTTCTATAGACCGAGTGCCAATGTTGTGTTCGTTGAGAGGAGAGGAGTCTTTCGCAAGAGATAACTCCGGTTAAGCCAATTGACAAATCCGTACCTCTCAGGCGTTCCAGTAGAGTTAGTGTTCCACATATGTTATATGGTTTTCATATAACAGTTGAAGGTGATACATTTATCAATGATATCACACTGGTAAATCTAGATGAACCTAACAGTAACAAGGAAGCCATGGCGGGCCCTGAGTCTGTAAAATGGAAACACACTATGGACAGCTTGATTCAGTCCATGTATGACAATCAAGTTTGGAACATGGTTGATAATGTACCTGGTCATAAGACAGTCGAGTCCAATGGATCTTCAAGAAGAAGATCGACATGGATGGGAAAGTACACACATATAAGGCGTGACTAGTTGCGAAGGGCTTCACTTGTCACACCCCCAAATCAGAACGACGTAATCGTTCGAGGGCGGATGACTTCATGTAGTATCATAACAGTTGAATAAATAGTAAAGAAAGCAAACACAACCATCATAAATACAAGAAATTGACGCCTTAGCGTCCCTTCCCCAAAAGCTATTGTTACCTGTATTACTGATTCCCAGATAAATACAAGTAGTTTTGAAAAAGTGTCAACAATTAAGTTCGTGAGTTAATAAGCATTTTTGCAGAAGAATTGTATGCCTTTTTGTATAAAGTCAATATGTTAGTTTCTAGAAAATCCAATATTTTCCATAAATGAATAGTAGTTTTAAAAGTTCCAAAAATCGAAATGCATAAGTATTTTCCATAACTAAAATAGTCTAAGTAGATATATATATATATATATATATATATATATATATATATATATATATATATATGTATGTATATATAACTACTAAGGCATTTAATAGCCTCGTAAATCAAATGTTTTAATACTTCATGTGAGTTTTATAACTGCACTATTGACCTAGACTGCCTGTCACAACATTCTTCAGGCGTTGGAATGATATGATGTTTGTCACCCCAGACCTGCCGGTCCAACTGTAGCTAACAGTTTAGGTGCGGGATTGTCAATCTCGTATAGATCTATACACAAGTATCACACTCTCCCTGCAAGAGATTATGGTATATAATACATGACTTAAAATGCGTATGTGAAAGTACATGAAGTCTAATGTCTCACAAAGTTTGTATCAAATTGGTTTATGTATGAAAAGTCCATTTTTCTTGTAAATATAAGTATTTCCTTTATACCTTGTTCATAGAGTGTAAAATATCATGAATATCTCGTAAACTATACCTATTATAGTTTTTCAAAAGTGTGTTTCATTTGAATGATAACCCTAAGTATGCTACCAACTTTGCATGTGAAGTATAATATTTGTAATAACGTTATTTAACATAAGTTTTTCTTCTGTTTCACTTGTATTCCCCCCCTGTCCCCTAAAATATAGTAAAAACATGAAAATATAGGGGTATGAACTCACCTGGAAAGTGTGGTGATTTGACGAAAGCAAGACTTTTATCAGGCAGCACTTCGATCGGAAAGTGGAAAAATTCTCGGGAATCTTGGGGCTTTGAACCTTCATCGGAGCTTGGATATGGAATGGGGATGTCGGGATAGTCTCGAGAGACTTGAAAGTGAGCAAATGGGAGAGAAATGGTGTAAATTAGCAAATGAAGTTGGAACGCTCGCATCCTATTTATAGGGCTGGGACTCGCCCTCGTATGTTGGGCTTACGTCGGCGATGACGCCACCCTCGGACGCCGGAATTTGGATGGGATGGGCTAGAGTGAATAGGGGAGACGTGGTCGACCCGAGGCCTTGCATCGGGTAGGCTGGGCGTACCTTCGTACGCTATAGCGTACCCCCTCGGTTTGTGTGCCCTGATGTTCTAAAATGTGTAACTTTCTCATATGAGCTCCATTTTTACATTCTTTATATCCACGTGTACGTGAGAATATAATCAACAACTTTCATTTAGACTTCGTTGGCTAATTTTTACTTTATTTTTAATTATATATTTTTAGCAGCCCGGGACAGGAAAAGTCCGTTAAAAATTGATAACTTCTTCATCTGATGTCCGGTTTTGTCTGTCCTTTTACCGTTGTACTAATATTGTCGAGATCTTCAATTATCGTTTAGGTCGTGTCGGATAAATATCGCTCGATCTCTATTTCGAGTTTTTAGCTGTCTACCGCTACTCCGAAATTTAGAAAAATTATAACTTCCTCATACGAAATCAGATTTGGACGTTCTTTTTATGTACTTTCACAGTTTAATGATATCCACAACATTCATTTAGATACCTAAGGCTAAAAAGTAATTTATTGAAATTTTGCATTTTACACTTAGTAGTGTTTTACAGGTTTTGCTGCGGATTTTCGGTTGGTCATAACTTCCTTGTTATAACTCGGATTTTTGTGTTCTTTATATTTTTGAAAACCTTGTTACGATATCTATTACTTTATTTATCCCAATTGATTCTTTTGAACATTTCATTTCCGATGCTATTTTTATTTATTTATTATATCAAAATAGATTACAATACTTGACTTAGGTCATTACATCGATTTGAAATATCGGGTTGTCACATCATCCCCCCGTTAGAGAGAATTTCATCCTGAAATTTATTCTAAGATAAGTTTTTATGGACTAGGGAAAAGATGTGGCTATTTTTTGTTTCATCTGATCTTCTCGCTCCTAGGTGTATCCAGGTCCTCGCTTTGCATTCCAGCGGACCTTCACAATGGGTATGCGACTTTGTTTTGTTCTTTTAGTTTCCCTATCCATGATTTCTACTGATTCCTCTACAAAGTGGAAACCCTCGTTGATTTCAATTTCGTCTAGAGGGACGACAAGGGTCTCATCGGACAAACACTTCTTTAAGTTTTACACATGAAAGGTAGGATGTACATTATTGAGTTCTTGCGGTAATCAAAGCTTGTATGCCACCAGGCTGAGCCTGGCAAAGATCTTGAATGGTCCGATATACCTTGGATTTAGTTTACCACATTTTCCAAAACGTATTAATCCCTTCCAGGGAGAGACCTTCAATAGTACTCGGTCCCCAACCTGAAATTCCAAGGGCTTCCGTCTTTTGTCCGCATAACTCTTATGCCTGTCTCTTGAAGCTTTTAGTCGTTCCCAGATTTGGACAATCCTCTTGGTCGTTTCTATTATGATTTTCGAGCCTGTGAGAGTGCTGTCGGGTATTTTCCCTCTAGCTATTTGCGTGTCACCCACTTCAGGCCAACACAGAGGTGATCTACACTTGCGGCCATAGAGGGCTTCGAATGTAGCAACCTTGATGCTAGTGTGATAGCTATTATTGTACAAGAACTCGAGTAGTGGTAAATGGGTATTCCATGCCTTAAAAAAATCGATCACATAAGATCTTAGCATATCTTTCAAAGTTTGAATAGTCCTCTCACTCTGACCATCGGTTTGTGGATGGTAAGCGGTACTCATATCTAGACTCGTCCCTAGAGATTTTTGTAGTGACTGCCAGAACCGTGAGGTGAATCTACTATCTCTGTCGGAGATAATGGATACTGGTACACCATGCAGTCACACAATCTCTCTAATGTATGCTCAAGCTAGTTTCTCCATCTTGTCAGTTTCCATTATTGGTAGGAAGTGCACAGATTTGGTTAATCTGTCGACGATCACCCAAATGGTGTCAAGTATGTCCGTTGTTTTGGGTAACTTGGTTATGAAATCCATGGTTATCCGCTCCCACTTCCACTCGGTTATTTCGGGTTGTCGTAACAATCCTGAGGGCTTTTGGTACTCCACTTTGACTTTGGCGCAAGTCAGACCCTTGCCTACATTGGCAGTAATTTCGGCTTTCATGTTCGGCCACCAATACAAATTCTTAAGGTACAAATACATCTTTTCTGAACAGGGATGCACAAAGTATCGAGTCTTATGAGCCTCATTCATGACAATGTCTCTGAATCCACCAAACTTCGGTGTCCAGATCCGATTCATGAAGTAACGAACTCTGTCACCCTTGACTTCAAGATTTTTATCCATTCCTCTTAAGGCTTCGCCAACCACGTTTTCTATTTTCAAGGCTTCCATTTGAGCTTCCTTGATTTGCGTGGACAGGTGTGAATGTATCATCATGGTTAAGGACTTCACTCGGCGGCCCGAGTACTCCTTTCGACTGAGAGCATCAGCTATTACATTAGCTTTTCCCGGATGATAATGAATTTGACATTCGTAATCGCTCAGTAGTTCAACCGATTGTGTATGTATCATGTTGAGTTTTTTTTGGTTGAGAATGTGCTGAAGGCTTTTATGATCGGTGAAGATTGTGCATTTTGTGCTGTAGAGATAGTGTCTCTAGATCTTTAGGGCGAAAACGACTGCTCCTAGTTCTAGGTCGTGGGTAGTGTAGTTGACTTCGTGCGTCTTGAGTTGTCTCGAGGCGTATGTGATGACCTTTTCTCGTTGCATTAGAACACATCCCAAACCTTGGTTTGCTGTGTCACAGTAGACCACGAACTCTTCTGTTCCTTCTGGCAGGGATAATATAGGTGCGCTGCATAGGGCTTGTTTCATTGTTTGGAACACAACGTCTTGCTTTTCTCCCCAATTGTAGGTTACACTCTTCTGAGTCAGGGCGGTAAGTGGTTTGGCAATGTTTGAGAAGTTTTGTATGAATCTTCGGTAATAGCCAGCAAGGCCCAACAATTGTCGGATTTCCGTTGGTGTTCTTAGAGCTGACCTGTTCTTGATTCCCTTGATTTTGGAAGGGTCCGTGTGTATCTTTCGTTTCTTCTAGAATGTCTTTGATATCTTCTGGAATGTCTTTGATATCTTTCGTTTCTTTTTGGAAGGGTACGTGTGTATATTTCCGTTGGTTAAGTTTTGTATGAATCTTCTGGAATGTCTTTGATATCTTT
Organism: Lactuca sativa; assembly: GCF_002870075.4. NCBI lineage: Eukaryota > Viridiplantae > Streptophyta > Magnoliopsida > Asterales > Asteraceae > Lactuca > Lactuca sativa. The sequence continues at coordinate 75,322,583 of NC_056628.2, forward strand.
CGTTTCTTTTTCCTTATCTATCACATGGGCTAGGAAAACATTGTATTCCTTATGCAGGTATTTTTGGGCTTTCATACAAGAGATGATTTGTAAATTGGTACTGGGTTTATCACCATAAATGATAAGAGTTTCGCCATTTGGTAGATTAAGGCGAACGACCCTTTCATGACAAAGTATATCCACATGGTGAAGGCTTAACCAATCCATACCGATGATGACATCAAAGCTTCTTATAGTGATCGACATTTGATCGATTTGGAACGAGTGTTCATTTAAATCTAGCGTGCAGCCTATGTACATATCGTTTTTGCTTTCTGTTTTACCGTTTGCCATTTCTATTGTAAATATCTTATTAAGTGATTGGGAGTCTTGTTTAAGTAAGTGTTTGAACTCATGGCTCACGAAACTCCTCTCCGCACCATAATCAAAGAGTATGCATGCGTAAGCGTTACTAAGGAGAAACGTACCTGTAACCACCGTCGGATCAGCTATTGCTTCGTTCTGCCCTATTGCCAACACTCTTCCTACACCGCCAACATTCCTGGACTTAGGGCAATCTCTTTTGTAGTGCCCAGCTTCGCCACACCCATAACACGCCTAGCCCACGCCGACTCTAGGAGCTTGGGTGATTGGTTGTGTCGGTGCCTTACAGAAACGGGCAGTGTGCCCTTTCCTATTGCACTTATTACAGTGCATCACCCGACAATTTCCGTTGTAATGGTAATTGCATTTGCTACACTTCGGTACGTTTCTAGCATATTGATTTGCTGGTGTAGGGGTGACAGGAACAGCGGTGGGAGTAGTAACGACATGAACTGTCACTAGCTGTTGTTTCTTAGAAGGTTCTTGTGAAGGTTGACCCTTCCTTTTGTTCTAAAACTTCTTCTTGTTGTTCTTGTTGGTATTGTTGTTGTTGTTGTTGTTGTTTCCCTCTATGGGTTGCTTCGGAACTACAGACACCATGGTCAATGAGGGACTATGCCAGCTGTTTGGCACTATCGAAAGTAACTAGTTTGGAAGCTAGTACACTTCCCTGAATTTAGGGGAAGTACCCAGATATATCTCTCGATCTTCATCCTATCTAGAGCAACCATTCCCAGGAACCGAGAGATCATGGTAGATGCAGACATATCGACAGAAAGTACCACTTCATAAGACATCAAGTAGAAGTAGGACACCTCGTGGTAAAGGGGATATCGTAAGAGGACAACCCATCAGATCCCTTTAGAAAGGGACTGACTAGGGTTAATCACTTGCAGCACGCAAGGGGAAGTGGGCTAACAGACGATATTAGTTTTAGTGGTTAGATAAATAGAAACTTGTAATAGCTAAATTGTAATTGACATTTGATGATTAAATAAAAGGAGTTTTATTTATAAGTAAAGTTACTATCTTGTGTCAATTATTTACTATTGTTTCACTCTGCATGTTTTGACTTCCAGAATAATAAAATTATTCAAACCATCCACAATCGATCGCACGTTGGAAGTAATTATGAAAGAAGATTATCATGAGTTGGCTTGTAGATTGCCTAAGGTGTTAGACATAGCAAAAGTTTGCTACATCATTCATGAGTGCTCCTGAAATAAGATTTGATTATTGGATTCAACGCGCGCTCACCTGAATGACTTCATGGAATTAATCATGAGTAATTGTGAGACGATAATATCATATAATCTTCAAACCAAGATATATGAGTTTTTGACTAAGAGTTGGTTTTGCATTGATCGAATGAAAACACATCAGTAACTTGATGTTATAAAATGTGTCGTTGTGCATGATTTGATCAGTAGTTAGTACAAGCATATAATGTCGAAGTTTATCTGTTCCTTTTATCCTAAGAGGATTAAAATCGATATCTTGGCCCCTCGATGATTATGTTTTGACTATATGTCGGGCCCGGTCAGAACTAAATTGATGTGTTTAGTTATGTTCTATGTCAAACGAATCGGAAATCGTGAAACAAATTGAACGAAAATAAGTATGACTATGTTCCATGTGTTTGTCCGCATATATATCTTGAGAACAGAGGAGTACATGATCCCTAATCTGAAGTACACGTCACTAAGTAGGTCAGAGTTCGACAACGGATTTTGAAAGCTTACGATTGCTAAGTCGTATCCTGAAGTCGCATTGGTATGTTCATGCATTTTCGATGGAGCCAAGTGATAAGGAGATCTTACCACTGGCGCATTATGCAGGATTATGCCAATTCGGAATTCGACCTGTCTAAATGGAGGTACTACAATTCGATTCGGAAACACGTCCTTGTAGTCGCACACTTGCATAATGTATTTGATTTCCTTGACCTTGCCTTGTATATCCACCACGTGGACCAAGAAAGTGAAGCATCTCTTCTGCAACCACTTTCTCGCTTTCATGTAACGCCCCGGTTTTTCAGGTACGTTTGGTTATTTTAATTTAATTATCCTTGTAACCTTGGGTTAAAATATTTAACCAATGTCTGATTTCTTATGTTATTGGACTCTTTTGATCATCTTGTAAACTCCTTTTATTGAAGTCCATGGACTATGGGCCTATTTGCAAAGTCCATCTAGTAAATAATACTTAATGTGTTAATTGAGTCATTTGGAACATACACAAGAAAAACACTCTAAACCCCCCAATCTCTCTCTCTCTCTCTCTCTCTAAAATCGTCCTCTATCTCTTTGGGATCAAGAGCATCCAAGGGAATGTTGTTTGGAGCTTAATTCTTGTTCATTTCCACCCTTGATTCATATTGGTATGAACCTCCTTATCATTTCTTACAACTTGATTCATAACCTTGTTCTAGTTTTTATGATTTCATCTTCACTTCTTCTCCGTCTTATTTGATTTGTAATTGTATGTTATACATCATCTCAAGGTCCTATCTTCACCCCATATATGGTGGATGATGGATCTAGGGGATTACATGTGGCAAAAGATCATCGAAACCCTAAAAGGGAGAATGGTGATTTTATGTGCTTTATGTTCATTTTCATGTTGATTGTTATTACAATCTTGTGGCAAAATGAAATCCTAATGATACCTAACCCTTTTTAGTACCACCATGATCATGGGGACTAAATTGGGATGATGAACACATCTTAAAATGTGTTTCAAAGGGAGAAGGATGGATAAGCCAAAAAGGAATCACGGGTGGCTACGATTCTGTTTTCCATCAGATCTATAGTCATTTTGTAAAACTCATATCTTGAGATCTAGAACTCAAACCGACCCCAAACCAGTTCCAAAAGTTCACAAATTGAGTTGTATAACTGTCTTAAGAAGGCTAACCTCACTTATAAGGACTTTATCTATGGTAAAGAATGGCATCTTTGCTGTTAGGTCTGATCCGGGTCTGTTCTTATATGTCATTTTGTTTTCATCATTCTAAGGCTTGGAAAAGGATCCATAGTGATTCCAAGTTTCTATATTTTCCTTATATTATGAGTTTAAGATCTGGAGAAGATGGGGTGTTATTTCCAATTATAAATTGGTTAGAATGGATCCACACTCCAGATCAGTGGGCAGTCACCAGCTTTTGCTAGTGCTGTGATTGTCCACAATGTGAATTTTATATCTGGAGTTAGGGAGATGATTTTCATTCAATTCCAACTCTGAGACTTTCATTTGTATGTCCTTTACTTCTATTAATTTTGGTGTGGACGAATTCCACTCACAAGTTAGGTAGAATTGGCCAACATCACTTGACTGTATTGTTGGAGACATAAGTGATACACCATTTTGTAAAATTCATATTTAATTCATATTTTGGAGTTAGAATGAGTTCCTTATAGTTGTGGAATTCTGAGCAATCATAGTTTCCTATAAAATTTATTTAAATCTATGTTTCTGTTTTAGATTTTGGAGTAAGTCCATTTTAAACAGCAGGTCTGTTTTAGAGACCTTGTTGTGATTAGTCTTTTCTCAACTCATTTTTTCATTACTTCTCCTTTCTAACCTTTAGTCCTTCTTAGGTGAGGTTTTGAAGTTTGCTCAAGCTTGGTAGCATTATTTGATTCTTAGATATCCTTACTACTCACTCAAGGTGAGTTCTCTCACACCGTTGTTGTGACAACCCAAGTTGTCCCGTTACATTTCCCCGTTACCGTTAACGGAATATTCCACTGTGTAAAAGTTTCGTTAATTAGAGGGCGTTAATTTAATAAAAATTCCATTGGGTTACATTTAGCATGCCGTTAAGTCGTGATAAAAGGAAATAAAAACACAGGACACACATTTCCATTCATTTGGAAAATGTCAAGTTTTATTATTACGACCACTAAATCGGGTGCGACCAAAAGCCCCGTTTAACGGTAGTATCGGGTAAAATTCCACTGAGCCCCAACTGTGAAACCTATATAAGGGTGAGTGGTGTCCATTGGAGACGTTTTACACTCTCTCTCTATACCCTCTCTCTAGACCCGTTTTCGCCCCGAATCCGCAACCAAACGCTTCCAAATTGTAAGTCCGCTTACCCTAGCCTATTCTAAACATATTGATTCATGTTTATGGACCAAAATTCGGACTTAGAAGCAAAGGAAAAGGAGTTTACGGCCTAAGCTCTTTCTTAGGCCATAAACACCTAAAACAAGGGTTTCTAAATATAATTTACAAAAGAATCCCAACTGTGATTTTTCCCAAGTTTGAAGGTTTTTCATCAAAATCTTCTTTTACGACTTATACTTTTACTTGTTAGATACCGTAGCTTCACTTTCATATATTTTAAACTCCAAACTCATCTTAGGGCTTCATACATAATTTAGGGACTTATCCTCTTGAGTTTAGACCCTTGAAACACTCCAAAATGATTTATTAAAGGGAGTTTACGGCCCAGACAAGGGTCAAGGCCGTAAACACCCTGAAACATGCCTAAAATAATTGTTTTGTCCCTCAAATGGCCTTATACATTTACCATAAAATACTAGGAGGGGATTTAAGGGCTTAAACACAAGGAAATGAGACATGACTTGGAGTTTACGGCCCAAGCAATTATCTAGGCCGTAAACTCCCCAAAACCCACTCAAATGATGGCCTTAAACACCCAAAATAGGATCAAACATCATAGAAAAATTCTAGAAAGGCAATAGGGGCTTTAAACTTCCCAAAACCCTAAGTATTAGAGTTTACGGCCGTAAACTCCTTTAGGAGTGGTCCTTTGGCCGTAAACTCATAGAACATGCCCTTAGAGGCCTCAAACCCACTCATGCCTTTTGGGAAAAGTGCTTAGAATAAATCAATAAGCAAGCTAGAAGCATAAAACACCCAAGAATATGACCTTGGGAGTTTACGGCCGTAAAATCCCTTAGGTTGGGCCGTAAACTTCAAGATTGGTCCATGTTAATGCTTTAAATCCATTCACACACTTGATAATTGAGTTTAGCAAAGTTCCACAACTGATAAGAGACCCTTAGCACCCTTAAATGCTACCCGGGACCCCAAACACTCAACCAAAAGTGTTTTCCGCTCCTTTGAGCATGTCTAATTGTTTAATTAGTATTAAATATACTAATTGTATGTGAACATATGTTATCATATGTTAAATAGGTCATTGTGTGTGTTCAAGTCCTTGCATGACACCGAACGCCCAAACGACACCTTCGTCGGACCTACTTACACCAGGTGAGTTCATACCCCTGAATGAACCTTTTAAATGCTTTTAAATGTTTTTATAGGGGGGATTACAAGTTAAACATGCCAGTTATCATACCAATCACATGTGATTGATAACCCGCATGCACAAGATTTTGCCACTGTACACTGTTTTTACCGAGTAAGACGCTATAACGCTTTTCAATTGTTTTAAAACTCTTACTTATACCTTTTAAACTAAATTCATTCTAAAACTGGTTGGTGAAAGATTTTCCAAGATTTTCAAACATATTTTACAAAAAGAATACAATGTGTGAAATTTTCTGTTCATAAAGGCTTTTCATTAAGATTCCTTTTTACGTATATTTTTACTTGAAGTTATGGCTGATTCGCTTATACTTATTTCATATTCCTACTCTGTAATGCTTCCACTTATACTGATAGACGCTTATACTTGATGGACTCTTATACTTATTCATACTCTTACTTAGAAATACAATTCTACTTCGCTTATACTTGATATCGACTCTATTTCACTTATACTTGAAACACCCTCGTTTCAATTATCGTCGCCTCTGCTTCATGATGCGCTTATACTTATTCGACATTTCTGCTTCACTTGTGACCGCTTTTACTTCACTTGTATAGACGCTACTACTTCACAAGGATCACTTCTACTTGATTTGCACATTCAGCTGTAGTTAGATGTATGGCTGTGCTTATATAGATACATATAAGTAAGGATTGAAAGACTTAGGAAGGCTCGCCCACCCTATTTCCTTTTCTTCGTTTAGATGTGATCGGGTGGCCATCCGAAGGTCGTTTGGTTCATTAGTTATATACTATGTATATGAGTATGGACATACAGCAAATTCTCTAGTCGAGTCAGTTAAGAGTCTCTACCTCTATTCTACACTTACTTTAGAAACACACTACCCACTGTTGGAAGTCTCTACCTCTAGTATATCACTTACATTAGAAACCCATTCACCTCTAGAAACACACTATCCTCTATTTGGGATGCATCTTCGGGACGCGGCCTTCTCCGTCGTCTAGTTGGTAACCAGAGCCTCCTGTAGGGAGAGCGGATATTGTGTGTATAGGCCTATACGGGATTGACAACCCCGCACCCTGACTGCTAGCTACAGTCCACGACTCACCAAGCCAACGGGTGACAAATGTCACATTATATAGATTCTTGTAGGGCGTCTGAAACTCTAGTCAGTATGGTTACGAGTATCCCGGGTTACCTTATAATTCATGGCTTTAAGGTAACGGTATTTTCGTCAGCAATTTACACTGTGTGCTGATGTCACTTTTCAGAGTCACACTGTTTTGACCTTGCTAGACGTATCTTTCATTTGATACTGTCTGGGGTTTGTAGTCTCTGTTTTGACCTTGCTAGACGTATCTTTCATTTGATACTGTCTGGGGTCTGTAGTCTCTGTTTTGACCTCGCTAGACGTATCTTTCATTTGATACTGTCAGGGGTATGTAGTCTTTGTTTTGACCTTGCGAGATGTACCTTTCATTTGGTATCGTCTTCGGTCTAAATTCACTGTTTTAGACCTTACCAGTTGTACCTTTCATTTGGTACCTTCTGGGGTCTGTGTCTCCCCTTTGTTAGACTGAGCCAGGTGTGTCGTTAGTTCGATACTCTCCTGGAGTCTATGATTCTTTCCCTTAGTCAGCAGTCCTCACTGCTGAGGCATATGTTATTCCCTGATGTCTCTTGCTTTTCATTAATAATCAAATTCAGTATTTTGATAATAATAGCAATTAAGGAAAAACTACCTTTTACCACATTACACTGAACAGTCTTGGTAGAAGGCTGCTTTATTTAAACAAAATATAGGATTTTCTGGAAAGAACACTGATGCACTGAAAACACTTAAGCTACTACTTATTAAAGTTATTTGACTAAATGACACTAAATACTTATGAACTCACCAACATTTATAAAAATGCTGATACTCGCTTTTCAAATAACTTGTAATCTCAGGTCAGCAATTAGACAGGTGCATCACCGGAGCTGTTGATGAAGATGGCTTAAGTACCTTGTTGCACTTTATATATTTTGCTTGTATTACTTTGATACTATGTGAAGTAACCATGTAAAATTATTACTATTAATGAAATGTTTTGTTGTACTTTGATTACTATATGCATGTGTTGTGATACTTGACATGACGTCATCCACCCCAGAACGTTTCCGTCGTTCCGGTTTTGGGGTGTGACAGTTGTATTGATGATTGTGTTTGCTAGTTAGCTCGTGTGTGATTATTTGAATTTATTATAAAAGCATGCTATATAAGTATTGTTTTAATTAGTACATGTGCACTGTATGTAACTAATCATGGATATGGGGACACCACCAAAGGATACGAATTTACCGGTGCGGTGGGTAGCTAAGATCACCAATGTAATACTCATCATGAGGTGCGGTGATTAGGGCCAAGTGATACGGGATCTTCCCGGTGCGGCTCAAACCTACAAGTCCTTCTTGTATTATTGGCGTTGATTCGTTCTTTGCCCTTATTATAAAACTATAATTGGAAAATGGATTAGGGTTAGTAAATATGAGTGTTAGTACAATGTCAGTGTTTGAATTCACTAAACTTTGTGCTTACGGTTTCCCTTGTAACTTTTCAGGTGTTAAGATTAAAGAGGCTAGGGCTTGAAATGGAGCACTGGGACATCACTACTAGTTATTTTTGTTGGGACCTTATTATTATTATTACATCCGCACTTATTTTATAAGATTGTTAAGTAGACGGATTATGTTATGACTATTTCAGTTGTTTTAATTTAATGTAAGATGGGTTTTTAAAGTTTAAAATTTTTGCAAAAAAATTTGGGTGTCACATTTCATGCAAGATATGACTCTTACGTTCTTCCCTAATTTATCTCTATAAATAACAAGGGATTCATTGATAGGTAAATATAGTCGAACGGTCTTTTTGTAACATAAAATCTCCGCTTGATGAAGGGATAAACAATCCATTCCGATGATTACATTAAAAATTCCAATGCTCATAGTCATTAGGATGACGTGAAAGGCATGGTTATTCAGGGTGAGAATGCTACTGGTTAGTATTTTTTAAGTTCTTTCTAATTGGCCATTTGCTACTTCTACCATGTAAGCTTCGTTAAGTTTTCATGATTTATGAGTTATCATGCTTTTAAACTTGTGGGAAATAAAGCTTCTATCGGCTACAGTATCAAATATTATTCAACCATCAATATTATTGATAGGAAATGTACCATTGACCAATTGTTCTTAAAGTGTAACGCATATAGATCCGGGCTAGTCAATTTAGAGACGATAAGCATCAAAAGTGACTTTTTGATGGAACATTATTTATAAGTATTAATCTTAACTAAATTATAGTATATGTTACAAGGGGTCTGTACATATAAAGAACGCTGAAATCCGAGTTATAACGAAGAAGTTGTGACCTGTCCAAGTTTCGCGACAGAACCGACACAACACAGCATGACGTAAATAGTGAATTTATGATGAAGTAATTTTTTAGCCGGAACAATATAAACGAGAATCGAAGATCCCGTTGATAGTAGTTCAACGATAAAAAGACAGACCAAAACGGACGTCAAATGAAGAAGTTATGAGTTTATAACATAGTTTTCCTGTCCCAGCCTACTAAAAATAAATATAATAAAAATTAAACTCAAAATTAGCCAACGGAGTCTAAACGAGAGTTGTCCAGCATAATCTCACCTATGCATCAATATAAAGAACGTCGAAAACGGATCTCGTATGCGAAATATATGAATTTCTAAATTTCAGGCCGCGAACCCCAAAGTTGTGTCAGAAACCATGACATGAAAATAGTATTCATGACGTGAACTGACTTCTTGAGCCTTCTTGAGCCTGACGGAGCAAGTGGAGGGATGACAAACACAATGACCTATGTCTGACCAAGCCCACGACGTGAAATAAGGGCTCACGACATGAAAATCGAAAAATCAGCCCTCTAAATAGAAATCGAAGTCAGTCTGTTTTGGTTGCGAATTTCTCAACCTCTCTTCTCTCAATACCCTCTCTAGCCCTCTTAAAGTAACCCCGAAGCCCCGGTATCATCCCGACACCCAAAGCGAGTCCCGATGCCCCGAAGACCCTGAGGAGAAAAGAGTTTCAAAGCCAAAGCTCTGTCCACGAGAAGCCCGGTGTGTGAAGATTCCACGGTTTCACCGAATAATACTACTTTACAAGTCGTAGTGTTGTCCGAGCATCGTCTAATCAAGTAAGTGTGTAGTTACTTTCTTCTAACAGATAGATATGAAGTATTTGCTATGAAATACGTGTTATGTGTTTATATATTGTTTGTTTATTTGAGATGGATGTTGGATGAATGTTTTATACAGGTTCGTATATGGATTTAGAACTGTGTAGATGAACCTTGGTAGCTATGGATTTAGTACTGTGTAGATGAACCTTGGTAGCTATGGATTTTGTACTGTGTAGATGAACCTCGGGCAGCAATGGATTTTGTGCCAATTCCTTAGGTCAATCCTTAGGAATGAATAAAGGAAGGTCAGGTGATTCTTAGGGTAAAAACTTATGAAATAAAGAAGATAATGGGGATGGGTAATTGGGTTGATTGTTTGATGATTAAATATAATAATTCTATTATTGTGGGTTGAAAACCCTATATGATCACCAGGCTCCCAAGCCTAACCCACTTAGGTTTCTTTGTATCACAGGTATTGGCATAAGAGCATAAGTTGGTTGATATGACGAGAGATTTTGGATGATAGACCAGTAGTTATAAATAAGTATTGTAAGGTCTACGTTATACTGTTTATGCTTTTGGTCTGTATCGAAACATGATATCCGGATATTTTATTATTTAATGAAAAGTACATTCTCTTTGATAAATGTTTTGATAAAGTTTTATGATATCTTATTTGGGAACAAATTCCGCAACTGATTTCTTTAAAAGATTACTCTGATTTATAAAACAGAACACAAACAAATCGGTCTTTTCTGGCCGTGAAAAAAAGAGGATGTCACATAAAGAAACACATATGAGTCGTATCATATGAGAATGAATTGGTGTAATTTGTTTCTAAAATCCTATAGATTCCCAAATTATAAAGAGAGCAATCAAATATAGAAATCCTATTAATTATAGATGATAGAGAGAGAATTGAAATCGTACTAATTGCAAATTATAGAGAGAGAAATGAAATTCTTCTAAGTACAAATGATAGTGAGAGAATTAAAATTCTATTGATTCAAATGATAGGGAGAGAATTGCAACCCAACTGATTTCAAATGACAGGGAGAGAGTTGAAATTCTTCTAATTCTCCAACAAGTATCTTATGTTTGATCGTTCATTATTCTTCATCATATTCTTCTTCTTCAGTGGGTTATTTAGACGGTTCATCCTTGGATGTATCCTTTTCATCTTTGGAAGATACGGGAGAGAGAAGTTTGGAGACTGCTGAACGATCTACTGGGAACTATGGGTTTATCTGCTTACGAGGGTAGTTGAGCTATTTGTTCTTTGTTGTTTCTTTGGATTTAGGTAAATCGGGAAAATTTGGACGTTATCCCAAAATTTTAAGTAATTTTATGATTCTTAAAAAGTATGTGTTGCTTTTGGGGTTGATATAAGGATGATAAGGTTCTAGGTATCTGCAGCGAATCTTGAGAACATTCTTCAGTCTCTTAAAATTTCAACCGTTATAGTCTGTGAAAATCCTTCCTCAAGGTTGGTTGCGCACCACCCGTACCATAAATATCATAGGAGTGCGGTCCAGGTTTATTTGTGGCATTGCTTATGTATGGTACTAACCTTAGTCGAGGCGTTTAACCTAAAGGGTTGAGTTTGTAGTTTTAGTTGAAGGTATGTTAGAATTTTATTAAGTGTTCTCATTGCCGGTCAGAGTATATATATATATATATATATATATATATATATATATATATATATATATATATATATATATAACTCTTATATATGATTGTTGGTGAGGTTTGCAGTATTATTAGTTTTTGTTGTTTTGTACTCTCCAAGACTATCAAGTAAGGTTCATGGCAAGACAAGAAGTACCGAGGGTCATATTATAGATTGTTTCCTGAAAAAGATGTAAAATGAAGCATCAACTACCGAAATAGTTGGTGAGTTCATAGGTTTGCAAGATAAATGACCTATAAGTCAAAAATCCGATTCTTGTAAAAGTTTCCATAATTATAAGGTTTTTACTATGATGAGTAATAAAGAGTGTCGCTATAATGAGAAATAAAGTTCATAGCTAACATGATAAGTAATTTCTGCATATGCATATTGATCAAACCATGAGTTCACAGAAAAAAAAAAGCCTACAGCCGAATGCCCTCTTGAATAATATGTCTATCGCTAACATAGCAAGAAATAGGGTAATATGAACTCCACAAAACGGGTGAGTGAGGAGTTGTCTACCTCCTAATAGCATTATCCACAATGACTGATGTCTCAAAAGAATTAATGAGTTGTGTGAAACATTCCACGGACTTAGTGCGATATAGGCCTCCTGAATCAACATTTGCATACACATACATAGAACTCACATTTTAAAACAAGTACAAGTAACATATTTAATTTTACAACATGCTTGTCCACCCAAAAACATAAAAACCAAAACTAGAGGTTGTGAATACTCACAATGATGCGTGAAGGTATTTGTGATGCCTTGAGCTAACTTCCCTCATGTCTTACAACCGATACCCTATGATAATGGCACATACTGGTGAGTCTCTAATTGAATTCTAATACTAGCATACTTAACTTTTGCCATAGAATTATGCAAATATTGTGTCATTTGACTTGTTAACATTTGCAATGGATAAATCCTATTTTTTGATATTATTTGAAATGCATTTAGCACTTTTGGAAGTGTTTTACAAGCCAGAGCCTCAATAACTCAATCACATGTGATCTAAAAATCTCCAAACATTATATCTATGAGCTTAATCTAATTAAGAACCTCCTTGTAATTTTACATGATTTTTAGATATGTTTAACTATTTTCCACCATTGAATCCCTTGAAAACTCATAAAATAGTGGAAAAATAGTAAATAATCATGAAAACTTCTTGAAGTTTTGTGTAAACGTTTCACAGTGTCACTAAACTAGGAAAATTAATAAATGCAACTTCTGATCAATAAAATCCATTTTGTATAATTTATGCGTTTTTTACACTAATAAATTCTAGTTCAATAGTAACCCATCAGTAAAAATCACCTAAATTTTTACTATTGTTCCAAATGTAGTCAAAGACGTCCACATAATTTATCATGAGTATTAGATATGTCTAGCTATTTTTCCTATAATTATCCACCTGAATCAGCAAAATTCCTGAAAAAATAGTAAACAGTTAAGAATAATTCTCATTATTTTTATACAACTTTTACATAATATATATAAGTTGGTAAAAATGCCAAAAAAAATTTAAATAGTAGAGTCTAATTTTATGATTTATGTGTGTTTAATCAAAGGAATATTAAAAGAAATAGTAAACAGTTACAATAAATCCTCAAACCTTTTACATTTGGTGAAACACTTACCAAGAATGTACTGGTTAGTTTGCATGATTTTTAGAATGTTTTGACTATTTTTCCCTCATTTATTCCCTTAAATAAGTATTTAACTGGAGAAAATTAGTAAACACCAAGGAAAAATTACTAAACTTTTATCCTAGTATAATAAAGGATGTCCTGGTGAATATTTATAAATATTGGATATGTGTAGTTATTTTTTGAAGTGGTGTTGATTATGATGGCATGTGCGGAATTAGAAAGATCTAGTGAATCATCATGTAAAATCAAGAACACAAGGAGTAAATAAACCTTTTTAAGCTCTTATTAGATCTAGAAAGATTATACAAATGGGTTTGTATACAATTTCTCTCTCTAGTCTAACACTCCAAAATGGACTCTTACATAATGGGAGTCACTCACTTCCTATTTATAGGAAAGACTCAACCCATTTACACATATAAAGAGGAAAGCCTGAAACACTATATCCAAGCATGACTTTGCACCCTAACATTCTCCCCCTCAAAGTTAGGATTGGATGTCCGGCTTTAACATCCAACGAGCTAGCGCGATCAAGACCAAACTCCCCCTCGAAGTAACGCCGGTCTTCAAATCCGCATATGAATATTCGACAAACCCGAGAAGCTTTGAATACCCATCATTCTCCCCCTTTTTATAATCAAAAAATGATTATAAAACCCTCTAAGGATGAGAAGCGCCCGAGGAATAGTCTTCACGATACTCCCCCTTGATGTGTACCAAAAATGAATCACCAAAAATCTTGCACGGAAAAACAATCACGAAAAAGCCACAAAAATTTTCAATTTATGAAAAATTTTGACTTTTTGAGTGAAAGTTGCAAGATTTTTCAAAATCCGGGTAGATATTGTCACTTTCTGAAACTTGCAGGGACCCATTGCGCCTAAAACATTCAAATATGCGAAACTCTAGCCCATTTGCGAAACCGGACATAAAGCGTAAATTCGCACAAACTGCAGGGACCAGAACTGAAAATTCTACAATTTCTCAGCTTTTATTACCCATTTTGCGAAGTTAGGTATAAACTGTCATTTAGTGAAAAGATCAGGGCTGCAAACTGAAACTCTTTGTGTTCTTCCCCAAATCACCATATGTAGTGAAAGACTTCGCATGTTCCAGTCAATTTCTTCGCATTTTCATTCACATTCCTTCGCATCTTGTATCCATCTAAACAAATGTGAACTGTTAATCACCTTCGCATTTTAATCCAATTAATCAAATGCGAAATTAACTGATTTTGTTCTCTGTAACCAAATGCGAAGTGAGTTTGACCATCAACCACACAGTTGTCTTCATTCGCATTTCATTAACAATCCAAGGTTCGTTCATCAAAAAACCTCCAATTCCAAACAAGATCAATATGCGAACCCAAAATTGAGACCCAAATGCGAATTTATAAATTAATCTGTTCTTTCATTACTTCAATCGACACCAAATAAACTTGCACAAATCAATCTTGCGAACTCAAACCAAATCACTAAAATCATCGACTCCAACATATCCTTCGCAATATCGACTCCCAGTTAATCAAACTCAAAATCACGAACTCGTATGATGAACAAAATCAATATGCGAACCAAAATCAATATGTGAAACTTGATCGATTCCAAGTTAGTTTTGTTACTTTGAAGATACTTTGACTCACAATAAGAACAGTCGACCCCAAATCTATCGATAATTGATAACCCCCTGGATTCGCTTTTCCATTCAAACATTCTTTCACAGTCGATGCCAACCAATAAACGAAAATTGACCCTTCGAAACTTCAAAATCAAAGCACCAGTCGACATCTAACGAATCAACTGTAAACCATGGCTTCACTTTTTGCCAAAAAAAAAATTGTCGATACCAAAATCAATTTTTCCTCAATTACAATTCGACTATCGAAACTAAACAACCTAGCAATCAACTCCAAATCGATTACCATGCTTCGATGCTTTGATCAGTGATACCCAAGATCGAACTCACACTCCACAAAAATTCAATTCCGATTTTGACTTTCAAAACGAACTAGTGATCAACACCAGTCGACATCAATCGAGTCTCTGGCTTTGAAATCAGGCCATCAAACTATCGACTATCGTGAATCACTCGATACCAATCGATTTTCAATTTTACTGAATCAATAAACTAAAAATCAGATTTTGACTTTTAGATTTTGATGGTGATGAAGAACACAATTGTACAACCAGATAAAGCTGGTGTACAAGTCAGATGACGAACACCTATCGACGATTTGAATGAATCTGATGAAGGATTTTCACGATTTGGGCTCAAATATCTTAATGAACAGTATTCGAAAATATTATGGGCTTAGTGAACAAATTTCAAGTTTGGGCTTCTAACTTGAATCAAATCAACGAATAGAGAATTTGATTGGATTAAAGTTGGATAAGATGAATAGTAAAAAAAAATTTGAGAATGATTTTGGAATTATGAGAATATGATTTTGATTTTTGGATTGATCTTAAAAAAATAATTGGATCAATCAATGAGATTGAAACGGATTTGATCCAATGAGGCAAATTGATCAAAAATGAAAAACGAAAAATACAAATCGAAATCATGGATGTTTTGGAATCCATTTGAGAATTTGAGTTACCTTTTTCACGAATCGAGATCCATTTTCAACGAACGAATCAAATTTGGAAGATCTTGGTTCTCTTGTCGGAATGAAAAAATCTCGAAATCG
The DNA here is from genome assembly GCF_002870075.4 of Lactuca sativa. NCBI lineage: Eukaryota > Viridiplantae > Streptophyta > Magnoliopsida > Asterales > Asteraceae > Lactuca > Lactuca sativa. Next base: position 75,338,436 of record NC_056628.2, read on the forward strand.
AACATTGTACCACCCACCATGCGAGATGTACAACTCATTCTTCGTGTTCTTCATCAAACCAATAACATCTTCAAAAGAACCACCAACACTTTTGGGTTTTGACTTCAAATTCAATGCAACCTTTGGAGATTGTTGCTTTGGAACCCAAATTTGCTTCACGGATTTCGGCTTCACAACATATGACGATTTTTGTGAATAAACCCGCTTATTCTTCCGATTCATCTTCTTCTTCTTTTTCTTTCTTATCTTTTTGGATCTTGAAGACTTGGCTTCATGAACAAACCCACTTTCCACAACACCAACTTTTTGAGTTTGAATCAAATCTTTTGGAGTTTGATACTTGTGATTTTCTTGGATCATCGGCTTCCGATAAGGAATCATTCCTTCAAACGAATCACAAGAACACAAAATATTATCGGTTTGAACTCCAATTGAGCAAAAAACTTTTTCATCTTGAAAATCAACTTGAACTCCTTTTTCTTGAACATCAAGAACATGATGATCATCAAGAACATCTCCAACAAACATAAGAGCTTGAAGATCAGTTGGGTTTTCAACAAGAGAAATGTAACTCTTATTAAACAAGTCTCTTTCTTCTCCTTCCTCTCGATTCTTGCTATGAGCTATTATGAACATGGACAGATCATACAAACATTCAATCTTCAAAAGTTGTTGAAATATCAATATTCCATGATCATCTTTCAAACCTCCATAAGAAACCAAAGAATCCCATGAAATCAAACCTCCTTTCAACAATAATCCATAGAATTGAAATTCGTTGACTTCGTATTTCACACCTTCAATGATTACAATCCAAGAATCATACTCCAAACGCACCATGATCACAAAAACTTGAAGATTTCTAGAGAGAGAAACTGATTTTGAATGGGTTTTCTAGAGAGATAAAGTAAAAATCACTTGAATTCTAGTGGAGAAAATCGAATTATGAATAGAATCAAAGATGAATTCGATTTCTAGAATCCAAAAACTCTCTAAAACACGAAGATCAATAAGAACATGAAGAATCACTAAATCAAAATCGCCATCAAGGATCAATTCTTGATGAAATCAAGAACACCCGCTCTGATACCAATTGAAGTGGTGTTGATTATGAAGGCATGTGCGGAATTAGAAAGATCTAGTGAATCATCATGCAAAATCAAGAACACAAGGAGTAAATAAATCTTTTTAAGCTCTTATTAGATTTAGAAAGATTATACAAATGGTTTTGTATACAATTTCTCTCTCTAGTCTAACACTCAAAAATGGACTCTAACATAATGGGAGTCACTCACTTCCTATTTATAGGAAAGACTCAACCCATTTACACATACAAAGAGGAAAGCCTAAAACACTACATCCAAGGATGACTTTGCACCCTAACATTTTTTCAATATAATCCTTTAACGTTCATTAAATCATGTAAAAACACAAACTTGTTATGGAAAATTCTCCAAATTTTTTTTGTGAAGGTTATATAATATGTAAAGCTGCGAAAAATAGTAAATGTGGTTTTTAAAAATCAGATCCGATTTTTTTAATTTATTTGAGTTTAAAAAAATAAATTTGTAAACAATATAAAATAGTAAAATACATTTCTCAAACATCATAAAACATGCTTATTTACTATGTAGTTCTTTGTAAGAATTTTATAGATTTTATTGGCTTCGGGAAATATTTTATGTCATTTATGGCCTCGTTTTCTTATAAAAAGTACAATAAATTAAGGAAATTAATTAATGCCTAAAAATTTCCAAATCATCTTATTATATCACTAGGTTTTAGGAAAAATCATGATTTGATAAAAAAAAAGTACTTTTAGATATGTGTTCATGAATAAATCCATTATGAACATATTTGAAAGCTTTTTAGCAATGAACTTTGAACAAAAAGCACATAAGCTTGATTTCATCAAATCCATCATGGATTGAAGAACATGCATGGATTTGTTTATTCAAAATGATGTATTTAAGATGAACATTCGGATGCATGTGTCTTTTGATATTTAAAACTTGTAAAAACTCAAGTTTTCGGGTTTAACATAGGTTTTGGTCATTGGATTTCACCATCAAGCATCATGCATGATGTTTTTGGGTGAAATCCTACACCATCCAGCATCATGCATGATGGTTTTGGGTAAAAACCTACCACCATCATTATTAAAATCGATGTGCATCAACATGCACATGAAAACTCATGAAGAAAGGTGTAGAAGGAGAAGAAAATGAAAGAAAATCATGAAAACTTGAAGGGAAATGAAGGAAGTTTGGTTTTACCTTGAATAGTACCGCTAAATGATGAGGTTTGTGAGTATCTTGAGAGATATTTGCTATAAATTTCATGGTTTTGATAGAGGGAAAGAAAGAAATGGAGTTGGTATTGGAAATAAGAGAAAGTGAGAGACAAGGAGTTGAAGGTGGAGTGTAAGCATGGTAAAATGATTAGAAATTGACAAAATTGCAAAAAATAGTCCTTGTGATATGTCAGAACTTGCATGTTTGGGCCAAAAAAATGTTTGGACTAGCACCAGTGTTCCCAAAGTTTCATTTTCTTGCAAGTTTGGTCCAATTTGGTTTATAGTTTTTTGTAAAGGTGATTTTGCCCCTTATTCTTTAATTTTCTATTTTTGTCTTATTGCCAACAATTATAAACAATCAAAAACAAATAAAAAAGAATACTCTCTCTCTCTATTTTTCTCTTTCTCTTGCTCTCTCTCTCTCTCTCTCTCTCTCTCTCTCTCTCTTATTGCTTTTCATTAGAACCATCCACCCTTATTTTCTTATTCAAAATCCTTCACATGCAACTTATTCATCATCCCCCAGAAGGAAATAGAAAAATATAGTTTTATTTAGGGTTCTTCAATTGGTAGATCACCCTATTAATTTCTTTCTTCAATCAGTATAACAAAACAATAGAACAAATTCAGTAAGATTTAGGATTCCTAATTTCTTTCTTAAATCAGAGACCAAATATGTAGACTAACCTTTTCCATATAAAAACCATGACGTCGACCTTTATTTTTGTAACCATTGAGTCGCTGGTGGAGGAAGAGAAGTATGGTGGTATTTGGTAAAAGCAGTGGTGGTTATGGAAACCTGCCAGGGTTTGACCGCCTCCTGGATTTGGGATTGTTCCTCACGTGGGTTTTAAGATGAAAAAGTTAAAACAAAAGTTGCAACTAAAGATCTACAAATTTCATCTCAACATTCACAGATCTGATTCATCACCACCACCTCTAGCAAACTAAAAAGGGTAAGGGTTTTAGGATGGCTTCGGTTGGTTAATTTTTATGTCTGGTTTGTGTTCTTGAATCTTGATGTTATAAAAGGAATATTGTGTGTGTGTGTGTTTGAGGCATGAATAAACATGCATAAAAATGGTTTACAATGATAATTGTTTTCCAAAGCTTTTCTCCTTCTTTGTCCTTTTGGTTCTCAAGTTGCAAATGGATCTGAGATGGATAGATGAAGACTAAAGTTTGAGATGGTGGTCGATTAGGAGGTTGTTTCGGTACTTAAGGAGGAATAACAATTCCAATTTTTTATCTCAAAATATGTATTTTTCAAGAGTTACTAGACTTCAATGGTAGAGAGTTGTGTGAGAAACATGTTGGTAATGAAACCAAAATGGAAAATTAAATAATAAGGGGCAAAATCTAAGTACACTATCCTTATGATTCAAGGAATGACCGGAATTTGAAGTTGTTATCGTTAAATTAGCTGTAGAATTTATGTATCAATGTGAAATCTAAGTACACTATCCCTCGTTTCAAATTTGTTCCAAGTTTCTATTTAGTTATAACTTGGCTTCTTGTTACTAAGTCTAGAATGTCTCATGCCTACAAGTGCAACTGTTGTTATTCAAATATAGAACTGACTTGAATTTTGACGGTTGTCACATTGGTACTCAGGGAAACTTCTCTTCCAATGACCCTCCCGACCACAATGAAAGCACACAACTTCTATCGGGACACTGAAAAGTAAAGCATCAAAGTTGGCATTTCCCTTCGACATATTGGACTCTCCAATGTTGTCACACCCCCGAACCGAACCGGCAGAAATGTTCGGGGGCGGATCACGTCATTGTGCAGTATCATAACAATTGAATATAAATGAAACATAGCCAATCCAAACATCATACATTAAGATAACAAATTTACATTATTTACATATTGTATTTGTTCTCAAATGTCATCAAAGGCACATTAGTAAGTAACTTCCAAACTAAAACAAAATAGCCCAGATTCTGTGGTCCATAACCTGCTTACTGATTTCGTGAGAATACAAGTCGTTTGAAAAGCGTCAACATAAAATATGTTGGTGAATTCATAAGAATTTTTGTATAAAGTTTTGTGATAGTTTTAAAACCCAGAAAATCCAATATTTTCTTGCCAGAATATTTGTGAGTCTTGTTCCAATCTATTATAGTAGGATGTGTGTTTAGTTTATCATTTTCGAAGTCGTATAAAATCGTTTTCTCCCCAGAAAATCCTATATTTTCTCATAAAAAAATAGTAGTATTAAAACTCCAAGACTTGTCTGATAAAGATTCATTCAAGGTTGTAAAAAACGTATTGATAATAAACAAAAAAATTACAAACTAATATGTGTAAATTGTGTAATCGTTTATAAGCTTAAACCCTAAAACCGGAGTTATGTGAGAAATTAACGGGTATTTATGGACAATCCGCACGATGCATGTGGACAATCAACACAACGAATATGGACAGTCAATATCATGCATGGGGACGATCAACACAATGTGCTACTGTTTGTAAGGTGTTTCCCCGTAAATCTCAAAATAATATTGCTCGTAAGGAGCTCCCACGTAAATCACAAAAGTATTATTGTTATATTCTAGTGAGTCGTTATAACCATACTAATATGACAGAGTGTCTGTCTTAACATTCTTAAGGCGTCAGTTTCGTTTAAGACATTTGTCACCCTAAACTGGTCGGTCTAGCTATAGCGAACAACGAAGGTGTGAGGTGTCAACCCCGTATAAATCTATACACAACTTCCCACTCTCCCTCTAGGAGACTCCGGTTATAACTCTTACAGTTAAATTTACCCTGATATATATATATATATATATATATATATATATATATATATATATGTGTGTGTGTGTGTGTGTGTGTGTGTATGTGTGTGTGTATATAGGTACAGCGAAGATGCCTCTGACTAGAATACTAACAAATATTTAGGCAATACTTGGAATCCTTTATTTATTTAATAAATAACAATAGTTGTGCTTGTTGACTAGATGTTTCGTTTTGTTTCATAGCTCTAGTCGTGCTCATTGACTAGGTGTTTCGTTTCGTTTCATAACGTTAGTTATGCTCATTGACCTGGTGTTTCGTTTCATTTCATAACCCTTGTTGTACTCGTTGACTAGGTGTTACGTTTCATTTGATAACCTTAGTTATACTCGTTGACTAGGTGTTTCGTTTTGTTTTCGTTTATTGAAAATAACCCACTTTAAATCGTATAAATCAAAAATGACTCAATACTATCGATGTTGGAAATAATGACCCTTCTTTTAATAAATTCTCAATTGAGACCCACATTTGTTAAAAAGTATTATGAGTGGTCAAAAAAATACAAGTATTGTTGAAAATAACCCATTCCATCTAAAATACTCGTCTTAGGCTCATATTTAAGAAAATGTCCAAAATGGCCATTTTTTATTAAATAATTCCACTTTTGGCCCATTTTAAATCAAAATGTTCAACAACCACTCAAATTTATCCGATATTCAAAAAATGATTTTTATGTACACTTTTGGCCAAAAAATAGTCCTAAATAGTATAATATCAATAATTTACATCTTCCCAAAATTTTTATCTAACAACTTTGTTTAAGCAAATTTTTGAAACAAAACTTTATGGTTCTTAAACATAACAATATATGAATTATATCTCATAAACATACTAGTTTTTGTTTCTAACACACAATATGTGATACATGGTTCAAACTCTTGAGATTTGCTCAAAATCATGAGTTCTTGAACCATTCATATGGAATTTCATAACCTAAGCACATAAATCATAACATGCATGCATGAACAAGCAAATATACTAAGATTTCACAAGACGCTTGACTTTTATCCCCTGAAAACAATGAAAATCTCAAAAGAGGGGTATGAAGCTCACCTTGGTTTGATTTGGTGGGTGATTTGGTTAGATGTTGAGAGGTGTTCAAGTCCTAACACTTGAAGACTTTGATAACTCTTTTAACCTTGGAACTTCCTAAGAATATTAACACATAACTTTATGTGTAAATATGAGGAATTAAACAAGATAATATGGAGAATTACTAACTAAAAGTTGAAATACTTACAAGAATTTAGGAATTGCTTTGAAGAATTAAAGCTTGGAACTTGGATATGTTTGAGAGAAATTGTTTAGTTCATAGAATGTGAATATGATAAATAGGATACAATGAGGCGTAGTTTACGCCCCTAAAGGAAAAAGAGGGAAAGGTTTACGTTCCTTGATAAGTGTGTGGGTTTGATATGATGCTTGATTAGGAGACTATTGGATAATTCATAAAGATTCAAGATTGTATGGGAAAATGGCCAAATTCAACTAATAATCCATAAACACCTAAAATATCTAAGTGTTAATGGCCTAATATGCTTCCTAGGGAAGTGTTCATGGTCAAGTATTGGACTCTTTATGGAGTTTACAGCCTAGATGTTGCCTAGGATTGTGTTTACGTCCCAATATGCTTTCCCCCTTTAGTTTATGGCCAAGTTACTTCCTAGAGAAGTGTTCATGGTGTAGATACTTTCTAGGGAAAGGTTCATGGCCAGGTATTGGAGTACTAATAGTGTTTACGGCCAAAGTGGCTCATTGAAAGTAGTTCACGGCCAAGATTCCTCCCTTTGAAGGTGTTCACGGTCAACAAGTTCCCTAGGATGGTGTTCACGGTCTATTACATGTCCTAGGGAAGTGTTTATGGTCTTATTTATTAGAAAACACAATTATGTTGTCCTTATAATTTAATTTCTCCAGATTGTGACACAATTGCAAGTTCTTGTGTCTACACCATGTGATCCTTGTTTTATTGCATTGTAGATTGAATCCCAATTTATTTGTACCACTTTGTCTTGCTTAACTTTTTCATTTTTCTAAGAGATTACCTTATATACAAATTTCAAAGTGTATACTTCTGTATACATGAACTTAGGCTTTCATGGTTTTCAAGGTTCTCATTGTAATAGGGTTACAATTTAGACCCTACTTGATCCAAATATTTCAGGTTGTCACATCATTCCACAGTTACAGGGAATTTCATCCCGAAATTCAATTCTCGATGGGATATCAAAGGTTTAAGGAAACATGTGTGTACGTCTGTTCCTTTTGATTCTTCACATGGTGTTCCAGTGGATTTTCACTATTAGTATTTGACCTTCTTCTTTTGATTTCCCCGCCTATGTTCCCCACATGTTCCTCCTCGGGGTGTGGGTTCTCGTTTACTAAATCTTGTCAAGTGGAAATTGCTAAAGCTCCGCATGACATACCACATGAACAAGGAACATGTCACTCTCAGCAAACTTCAAGGACTCTTAAAGATCGCGAAAAGTGGTCTTAAGGGTAAGGCGATTGTTACTCCTACTCCTACCAACTCCGCCCCTGTCTTGGCAATCGGGAAAGGACGAGGGAAGAAGAGAAAGAGTTCTTCGAAGGGTACCAAGGTTAGGACCCTTGATGACTCTTCTTCAAGTGGAACCAAGAAAGGTTTCATCACTCCTTCTTCTGACCCAAAAGAGGCAGAATGCTTCTATTGTCATGAAAAAGCACATTGGAAGCAGAACTGCCCAAAGTACCAGAAAGATGTGAAGGATGGGAAAGTTAAACCCAACCATGCAGGTACTTACACTATCTTATCTAATAACTCACCCCATTCTAACTCATGGGTCCTTGATACCGGTTTTGGTATTCATATTTGTTGTGACTTGCAGGGACTAAGAAGAAGTGAGAATGTGGAGCAAGGAAGAATAAACTTAATCATGGGGAATAGGAAAGTTACACCTGTCACCAAGATTAGAGTTTATACTTTATCGCTATGTAGTGGGTTTAGTTTAGATTTGAATAAGTGTTGTTATTCTCCAGAAATGGCATGAAATATTATTTCCTTTCATGCATTGTACAAACAAGGTTTTTCCTTTTCATTTAATAATGAAGTTGGTTCTATTGATGCTTTCTTTAATAATGTTCTTTATTTTAAAGCATTACCTTGTGATGGTGTGTATGAAGCTGTGTCTGTTGTAGATAACTTGGGAAATAATGTGATGTGTATTGATTCTACTAATAATAATAACTTGGATAAAGCATCATTATGGCATTGTCGTCTTGGACATATAAGCAAGAAACGCATAGGCCAACTCCAAAAGGATGGAGTCTTGGAGTCATTTGACCTAAAGTCAGATGATAGTTGCGAATCATGCTTACTTGGAAAAATGACAAAGTCACCCTTCACAGGTTCTTGTGAGAGTGGTGAAGGTTTGTTGGACCTTGTACACACGGATGTGTGTGGACCATCCAAACATGCCACAAGGGATGCTAATCGTTATTATTTGACTTTTACTGATGATTACAGTAGATATGGATATGTCTACCTAATCAAGCATAAGTCAGAGACTTTCGAAAAGTTTAAGGAATTTAAACAGGAAGTCGAGCATCAATTGGGCAGGAACATTAACATGCTTCGATCCGATCGAGGTGGTAAGTATCTTACTTCAGAGTTCCTCAACTATCTTAGGGAATGTGGGATTGTCTCACAATTGACACCTCCCAGGACACCACAGTTGAATGGTGTAGCTGAGAGGCGTAATCGAACCTTGTTGGATATGGTTTGTTCCATGATGAGTTGAGCTTTGCTACCAATCTCATTCTGGGGGTACGCCTTAGAGACTGCCGCCCATATCTTTAATCTAGTCCCTACAAAGAATGTTGCCAAAACTCCTCACGAGATGTGGACTGGTAAAGTACCCAAACTAGACCATATCAAGATTTGGGGTTGCGAGGCTTTTGTGAGGCGCGAGACTCATGATAAGCTAGAACCCCGAAGCGAGAGGTGTATTTTCATCGGCTACCCACAAAGATCCTTCGATTACCTCTTCTACAGACCTAGTGATAATGTGGTCTTTGTAGCAAGAAGAGGAGTCTTTTGAGAGAGATAATTCATAAGCCAAGGAGACAGTGGGAGGCAAATTGAACTTGAATAACTTGAAGAGTCAAGTGGTGAAGGAACTTCAAACCCTAGCCCTCAACTTGAGGTGGAAACTCATGTTGAGCCAATTGACGAGTCTGTACCTCTGAGGCGTTCCACGAGAGTTAGGAATGCACCTGAGCATTACTATGGTTTTCATATTACTGCGGAAGGTGAGACACTTATTAGTGATGAGACACTAGTAGGTCTGGATGAACCTAACAGTTACGCGGAAGCCATGGCAGGCCCCGAGTCTGCGAAATGGAAAGAGGCTATGGATAGCGAGATACAATCCATGTATGACAATCAAGTTTGGAACTTGGTTGAGAATGTACCAGGTCGTAAAACTGTAGGGTGCAAATGGATCTTCAAGAAGAAGACCGACATGGATGGTAATGTACACACTTATAAGGCTCGACTGGTTGCAAAGGGCTTCTCTTAAATTCCTGGAGTGGATTATGATGAGACCTTTTCTCCAGTAGCCAAGATTAAGTCTATTAGGGTTATGTTAGCCATAGCTTCATTTCATGACTATGAAATTTGGCAAATGGATGTCAAAACCGCTTTCCTTAATGGAAAGTTAACTGAAGATGTTTACATGAGTCAGCCAGAAGGTTTTGTCAGCAACGAGTACCCTAATAGAATGTGTAAGCTTGAGAAATCCATTTATGGATTAAAACAAGCACCTCGCATATTTGAATCTTTGCTTTGATGAAAAGGTCAAGGAATTTGGCTTTTCTAGGAGTGAAGATGAATCTTGTGTTTATGTCAAGGCTAGTGGGAGTATAGTTAGCTTTTTGGTATTGTATGTGGATGACATACTACTCATAGGAAATGACATCCCAACTCTGCAGGAAGTTAAGTCCTGGCTTGGGAAGTGTTTCTCTATGAAGGACCTAGGAGAAGCTGCCTATATTCTAGGGATAAGGATTTTGAGAGGCCAGAGTAAAAGACTAATTGGACTTAGTCAAAGTACCTACTTGGACAAGGTGCTAAAGAGACTCAGCATGGAGAACTCCAAGAAAGGAGAATTACCTATCCAGAGGAACGCCAGATTGAGTAAAGCTCAAAGCCCAAGTACAGAGGCTGAAATAGCAAAAATGAGTCGAGTGCCTTATGCTTCGGCAGTAGGCTCGATCATGTATGCTATGACTTGTACTCGACCTGATGTAGCCTTTGCTTTGAGCATGGTTAACAAGTATCAGGGGAACCCTGGCAAGGCTCACTGGACTGCGGTAAAGAATATCCTCTAGTACCTATGGAGGACTAAGGACTGGGTCCTTACCCTCGGTGGGAGTGATGACTTGAGAGTTGTAGGGTATAGTGATGCTAGCTTCCAAACTGTTAGGGATAATTTCCGCTCTCAGTCGGGCTGGGTCTTTACCCTAAACGGAGGAGCAATCACTTGGAAGAGTTCCAAGCAGGAGACAGTGGCTGATTCCACATGTGAATTAGAGTATATAGCAGCGAGCGAGGCAGCAAAGGAGGCTATATCGATGAAGAACTTCAATGGAGACCTTGGAGTAGTACCAGCTATAAAGGAGCCTATGGAAATTTTCTGTGATAGTGAAAGTGATGTTGCCTTAGCTAAGGAACCAAGGGATCACGGGAGATCCATACACATCAACAGAAAATATCACTTTATCAGACATAGCATAGAAGAAGGAATCCTCGTGGCAAAGAGGGTATCATCGGATGAGAACCCAGCAGATCCCTTCACGAAGGGACTGAGTAGGGTTAAGCATCTCCAGCATGCTCAGAGCATAGGGTTGAAGGATGATATAAGTTTTAGTAGTTAGATAAATTATGAAATTTGTAAAGTGTAATTGACATTTGATGATGAATAAAAGTTGTGTTTATTTATGAGTAAAGTGTTACTATCTTTTGTCAATCGTTTACTATAATTTCTTTTCCATGTTATTCAAACCTCCACAGTCGGTCATATGTCGGAAGTAGGTATGAATCAATATTGTCATGATTGGTTGCAGAGGTCTAAGGTGTTGGATATGGCTACAACAATCATGAGTGCTCATAAGTTCTGAGTATGGGAACCAACCCACACTCACTGGAATCACTTCATGGAATTTTATCTCGAGTGATTGTGAGACGGTAATATCATATAAGTCTTCAAACCTAGAGATATGATTTGTTACTTACGAGTTGGTTATACATTGATTGTACGAAAATGCATTGGTAACTCGATGTTATAAAACGTGCTTTTGTGTGTAATTCAATGAGTGGTAGAACAAACATATGAGTCGAAGTTTATCTGTTCCTTCTTAGATTAAAAGCTGATATCTGGGCCCCTCGATGATTTTGTTTTGACCTATGTACCAGGCTCGGTCAGAACTAAGTTGATGTGTTCAATTAAGTTCTTTGTCAAACAAATCGGAAATCGGGAAACAAACTGCTGGAGAATAATTAAGACATTGTTCCATGTATTTGTCTTGCTGATATCTAGAACAGAGGATTATATGATCACTTATCTTAAATGGCGTATCAACATCTTCTCAGTTCCAAGAGACCTTGAAAGAGCTACGATTGCCGATCGGTTCCTGAATTATTGCAGTTATAGTTATTAGACTTATCCAAGTTGGAGACTGTTGGATAAGGTGTCTAAGTCCATAACTATTTCTGGAAAATACTTGACCCGACCTGGCATGGTCCATTTGGGTTGCATGGCACCATGCAATTAGATAAACTAAATGAGAGAAATAACACATATGGTTTATTAATATATTATAAGTTCTAATATATTAATAATATTATTTAATTAGTTTTGATCAAGAATTAATTTAGAATTAATTAAGTGATCAAAAGGATAACTAATTAAATATATTGGTAGATTATGTAAATCTTCCATATCTTATATAGTGGGCTAAAAGGCTCCATGGATTACCAAGTTGGGTTCCACCCATAGGATGCTCCATGGATGCTCCATGGAGTTAACCCATGGATTGAGAAATGAAGAGTCATGTTACATTAGGGTTTTATCTAATGCAACACACTATATAAGGACCATGCCTCTCCCCAAAATCAGTCACACTAGTGATACACAAGTGAAACAAGAGGGCTTGGCCGATTTTGAGTGTGTTAGAGTATTCTCTCAGGTTTATACTTTGCATTTGGTGTTGTGTGAAGCATTTGAGGCATCACACTTGAGGTGCTAGGCTCACAAGCTTTCAAGGAACACTATCATCAACAAGGTATGTAGTTCTATCTTTTATACAAAGAAAAAATTATTCCCCATGTATGCTAGATAGTTTCATAACCTTGGAAAAACAACTTTGCATGATTATTAGACAAACATAGATCCAAGGTTATTAGGGTTGCATGTACACTTAGGAAGTGTTAGAATGCTCAAAACTCATCACGTTTACCAATTGGGAACGTACTAGAAATCTCGGTAGGGTTCCTTGTTGTTTCTTCATGTCCAGTTGTCAAACACCTCTGGCTCCTCCGTCATTCTTCGTATCGTTTGCCAGTAACCCAAGTGGGGTTATCAAAATGGGTTGGACTATGATTTGGTCCAGTTTGGTTGGGTCAGGTGGTGTGTAACTTGACTTGCCCACTCCAAGTCGAGAGTTGGTTCAAGTGACTTGAGTGAAGGCTTCCGGTCACTTCGAACTTAGACAAGGGGGCAATGCATTAGGATAGCTTCACAGAGCTGTAACAACCCCTTGCATTGGACAATGGAGGGATTACATGTCTTGGTTCTTCAAGTCTATATTGCTGACTAGTCCGACTCAGATAGGTACCCACCTTTGAAATGTTCTGTTTGACCGCATGCAGGACATACCGAGCTTACTTTACCATTGTCGAGGGGGGGTGGAGTGCTGCATTGGACCAAGGCATTACCGAAGTAGGCGATGTGTCCCTCCTTGTTGCACCTATTGCAACGTAACTTTCAACAATATCCCTTATGATGGATACTGCACTTTTTGGATTTTGGGAGGTCTCCTATATAGGGTCTCCTTTGTGTTGACATAGTAGGATCAATGGGGGTGAGGGCTGCTAAAGCTTCTTGTCTTTTGGTAGGTCCTTGAGTTGAGTAGTTCCTTTCCTTTTTCGGGGACTTTCGTTTCTAGTTCTTAGATTTATGGGTTGAGATATCTTTGCAGGCCGCCATTTTTTGGTGTCCTTGGTTACTACAATGGTTGGGATTGTTGCCACTGTTTGCATTTCTGTATGGGTTGTTAGCATTGATTTGTGTCATGACGGCTGCGGCAACAGCTATGACTACGGCTTGAAATATGGCGGAGCCTATCTGTAGAACTGATGCTTCCCCGAGGTGCTAGTTATTCTCATGAGAAGACATGATTCCGTTGTACGCGAGAGGTGAGTTTGTAAGTAATTGTGTCTGATTCTAGTTGATTTTACTCATATAATCTGAATGGGTTGGTGTATGATGCTTGAAGCATTGGCCTACATCCCCATGATGTAGTTATGGTAGAGAGTAGAAATATATATCGCACGACATTACGTCTATCATAATAGAACATAGATAGCAATACAGTTACTGGATTTAGATTACATGGGTTCTTGGAGGGCACACTTTTCTCAGTTTAAGACATTATAAACCTATGGCGAATAGTGTGGTGATTCTCCTATGCCGGAATGGCGCACAAAGTGCATGCCCATTTCACTTATGTTATGAATGTCCTTTTTGTTCTTCACTCTGCTAAGGTTGTCCTAGCCTCGATTACAATGAGTTGTGGTCTCCAGATGACCACTTCTTCCTTCAAGGGGTGTAGATTGTCCGCATAGTTTCCTAGTGCTACTTTTAGATTTCATAAGTATTTTGAATGGTGTTCTTGTTACTCGTGGGAGGGGGGGTTGGATTTACATTGTCGTATTACGGGCTTTGCCTACAGTCTCCATTACCCCGTGTCGGAGAATCAGAAACTGGGAGTCAAATCGGGTTACTTGCGGATTAAATGGGGGTGATGCTTGATTTGTGAGGGTGTTGGAGACCAGAACATGGTGCATGTCTATGGTGGATTGTTGGCTATCAGGCGTGTAGTTGGGTTGCCCCTGATAGTAAGTCATTTTGAATATGGTAGGTGTCGGTCACGAAACTTGTACTTGCATGGGCAATATTTTATTACCAGGTATGTCCACTCCAAGAGTATTTACATTGGGTTGTTACATATCTTGTGAGGAAGGGGGTGAAGGGTTTCTTTCCTACCTTTGATAGGCTAAGACTCGCTAAAAATTTCTCCATCGTCTTCATCCTTGTCTGGTCCTTTATTAGAATCCTCCCCATTCTTAGTCCATTTCTTGGTGTTCTTTGGGATTCACTTCTAGGCTGCCCTCAATCCACCTGTCGGTTATCGCGGTAGGGTAGTAGAGATCTTGGTGAGGAACTTCAGCTATGTTGTTTATGGGATCATAGAGGTATGAGGGCTACGTAGGGGATTTAAGTGTTGGAGGTTCTGTGGGATCCTAAAATGCTACTATAGCATTTTAATTGTTTATTTTCGATTCTGGAGTATCCTTTCGTATGTATTAAGCTCGTTGTTCACCACGACTATTTCACAGCATATGTTAGTTACACCTCAGATAAATGTAGTTGATCAGGCTACTTTAATCTGAAGTTTAATTACATATCCCAGGGCCTACCTATAGCGTTCAACTCATCATTACTTTTATAACATACTTATTATGACACTGCTCCTAGCACATATGTATGCATGTACGTACACTTTTAGACTTAATTTTACAAAAGTATATTGTTAGTCAGAGTGTTTTAATCCTATTGTATTTATATTTGTATGTATTGTATGATTCAATATACTAGTTAACTATAAACAATGCTATGATACCAATCTGTCACACCCTCGGACCGGAACGACGGAAACGTTCGGGGGCGGATGACGTCATTGTGCACTATCATAACAATTAAATATAAATGAAACATAGCAAATCCAAACATCATACATTGAGATAAGAAACTTACATTTTTTACATATTGTATTTGCTCTCAAATTTCATCAACGAGACATTAGTAAGTAACTTCCAAACTACAGCAAAACAGCCCAGATTCTACGGTCCATGAACTGCTTACTGATTTCCTAAGAATACAAATTGTTTGAAAAGCGTCAACATAAAGTATGTTGGTGAGTTCATAAGCATTTTTTTATAAAGTTTTGTGATAGTTTTGAAACTCAGAAAATCCAATATTTTCTTGTCAAAATAGTCGTGAGACTTGTTCCAATCAAGTATAGTTGCATGTGTGTTTAATTTATCATTTTCAAAGTCGTATAAATCATTTTCTCCCCTGAAAATCCTATATTTTATGATACACAAAAGTAGTAGTATTAAAACCCCAAGACTTGTGTGATAAAGATTCAGTCAAGGTAGTAAAAATCATAATTGATTATATAAAAAAAAAGATAAATTAATCAGCGTTAATTGTGTAATCGTTTATGAGCTTAAACCCTAAAACCGGAGTTGTGTGAGAAATTACCAGGTTTTATGGACAATCCACACGATGCATGTGGAAAATTAACACAATGAATGCGGACAGTCAATACCATGCATAGGGATGATCAACACAATGTGCAACTGTTTGTAAGGTGTTTCCCCATAAATCTCAAAATAATATTGCTTGTAAGGTGCTCCCACGTAAATATCAAAAATATTATTTTTATATTCTTGTGAGTCGTGATAACCATACTAACATGACGGAGTGCTTGTCTTAATGTTCTTCAGGCATCAGTTTCGTTCAAGACATTTGTCAGCCTAGACTAGCCGGTCTAGGTGTAGCGAACAACGAAGGTGTGGGGTGTACACCCCGTATAGACCTGTACACAAATTTCCGCTTTCCCACCAGGAGACTCTGGTTATAACTCTTAAAGGACTTTAAATGTACCCTAATATATATATATATATATATATATATATATATATATATATATATATATATATATATATATATATATATATATATATATATATACAGCGAAGCTGCCTATGACTAGAATATCAACAAATATTTACGCTATAGTTGAAAGCCTTTTGTTTATTTAATAAATAACAATAGTTATGCTTGTTGACTAGATGTTTCGTTTTGTTTCATAGATCTAGTCGTGCTCGTTGAGTAGGTGTTTCGTTTCGTTTCATAACCTTAGTTATGCTCGTTGACCAGGTGTTTCATTTCATTTCATAACCCATCTCGCACTCATTGACTAGGTGTTTCATTTTGTTTCGTAACCTTAGTTATACTCATTGACTAGGTATTTCATTTTGTTTTCGTTTATTGAAAGTAACCCACTTTAAATCGTATAAATGAAAAATGACTCAACACTATCGATGTTGGCAATAATGGCCCTTCTTTTTATAAATTCTCAATTGAGACCCACATTTGTCAAAATGTATTCTGAGTTGTCCAAAAATACAATTATTGTTGAAAATTTCCCATTCCATCTAAAATACTCCTCTTAGGCCCGTATTTATAAAAATGTCCAAGATGCCCCTTTTTTATTTAATAATTGCACTTTTGGCTCCTTTTAAATCAAAATGTTCAATAACCACTCAAATTTATCCGATATTCAAAAAATGACTTTTATGCACACTTTTGGACGAAAATAGTCCAATATAGTGTAATATCCATAAGTTACATCTTCCCAAAATTTTAAGCCAACAAATTTGTTCAAACTCTTGAGACTTGCTCAAAATCTCGAGTTCTTGAACCATTCATATGGAATTTCGTAACCTAAGCACATCAATCATAACATGCATGCATGAACAAGCAAATATACTAAGATTTCACAAGACCCTTGCCTTTTATCCTCTCCTAAATACAATGAAAAACTCAAAAGAGGGGTATGAAGCTCACCTTAGATTGATTTGGTGGGTGATTTAGTTAGATGTTGAGAGGTGTTCAAGTCCTAACACTTGAAGAGTTTGATAACTCTTTGACCCTTGGAACTTCCTAAGAGTATTAACACATAAGTTTATGTCTAAATATGAAGAATTAAACAAGATAATATGGAGAATTACAAACCAAATCTTGAAATGCTTACAAGAATTTGGAAATTGCTTTGAAGAATTAAAGCTTGGAACTTGGATACGTTTGAGAGAAATTTTTGAGTTCACAGAATGTGAATATGATAAATGGGATACAATGAGGAGTAGTTTACGCCCCTAAAGGAAAAAGAGGGAAAGGTTTACGTTCTTTGATAAGAGTGTGTGGTTGATATGACGCTTGCTTGGAGGACTGTTGGATAATTCATAAAGATTCGAGATTGTATGGGAAAATGGCCAATTACAACTCATAATCTGTAAACACTTAAAATATCTAAGTGTTCACGGCCTAATATGCTTCCTAGGGAAGTGTTCATGGTCAACTATTGGAGTCTTTATGGAGTGTACAGCCTACATGTTTCCTAGGATTGTGATTATGCCCCAAGATGCTTTCCCCTTTGAGTTTACGGCCAAGTTACTTCCTAGAGAAGTGTTCACAGTCTAGATAGTTTCTAGGGAAAGGTTCATGGCCAAGTATTGTAGTACTAATAGTGTTTACGGCCAAAGTGTCTCATTGAAAGTAGTTCACGCCCAAGATTCCTCCCTTTGAAGGTGTTCACGGTCCACAAGCTCCCTATGATGGTGTTCACGATCTAGTACGGGTCCTAGGGAAGTCTTTATGGTCTTAGTTATTAGGAAATACAATTATGTTATCCTTATAATTTAATTGCTCAAGACTATGACACAATTGCAATTTCTTGTGTCTACACCATGTGATCCTCGTTCGATTGCATTGTAGATTGAATCCCAATTTATTTGTACCACTTTGTCTTCCTTAACTTGTTTATTTTTCTAAGAGATTACCTTATACGCGACTTTAAAAGTCTATACTTCCATATACATGCACTTAGGCTCTCATTGTTTTCAAGGTTCTCATTGTAATAGGGTTACATTTTAGACCCTGCTTGATCCAAATATTTCAGGTTGTCACATCATTTCCCCGTTAGAGGGAATTTCGTCCCGAAATTCAAATTCTCAATGGGACATCAAAGGTTTGAGGAATGATGTGTGTACGTCTGTTCCTTTTGATTCTTCACGTGGTGTTCTGGCAGATTTTCTCTATTAGTGTTAGACATTTTTCTTTTGATTTCCCCGCCTATGATCCCCATATTTTCCTATTCTAGGTGTGGGTTATCGTTTGCTAAATCTTGTCGAGTGGAAAATGCTAAAGATTCGGTGGTTAGACACTCATTATTGTTAAATACGTGGAATGTGAAATATACGAAGCTTCATTTCTTAAGATAACAAAAGTTTGTAGGTTACTGTTACTATCCAGGCGAGGATCTCGAATGGTCATCTAAGGATTATGCTCCTGGTGTCCTAGGAGTAGAGTTCATAGGCCTTATGGGTTGGCACAATCGTTACCAAGGTTGAGGTTATGTGTGGTGTAATTGACTTTATGAGTGTTAGGTTACCTCGTGGGTTTTCTTCCTATGGGATACCGAGCTAGAGGTAGGTCAAGCTCTTCCCGTTCTTTGATTTTGGCCAAACAAGTCTCTGATTTGGGGTAGGGAGTATCGATCCTTGATGATGGGTTTGTTTGACTTATTAGTAGTCAGTGCTTCTATAGGCAATTCACCGTTCCCCCTTATGAGTCAGATCGGTGTTTCTTGTGGTTAGAGGCATGGTATGATGTTTTCTTTACCTATTGTATCGCACTTCTAGTCAGCCACTATTTGTTTTCGTAACGGTGCTACGTGGGATCGGGGGTTTGTTTATGGGGTGGATTAAAGATTCAATTCAATTCTAATTCCTCTTAGCACATGGTTGTTTTTTTAAAAGGGGGTTTAGGCAATGCCTAGGGGAGGTTGTAAACCTTTCGGATTCCCTTGATGCCTTTTCTTTCTTGCTCCTAATCTTTATTCAGGGTAGAGAGGAGCGTGGTATCTCTTACATAAGGGCTTATGTGTCTGGATGCTAGGGATGGTCTCTTTGTAGTGCTTGATGTTTGGTTTGGTGAGGGTCAACCAGTCCGTAACAAGTGGCGACGTTGGGCTTCTTATTATAACGGGTTTTATATCGACTGGAAACGAATGGTTGTTAAGAATGATAGGGTGTTCTACTTTCATGTTCTTATCATAACTTGTTTCGTTTCTTGTTGTTACTACTTCGTCTATTTGATTCCTGCTTTTTAGATGTAATGGTAATATGAGTGCTCTGTTTTAAAACGATGGAATTTGCAGTTTGATTCCTACTAGGTTTTGAATGATAGCTAGGTGTAACCTAACCGTATAATGTTAATGATCGAAAAGACAATCAATGGAGTGGCTCTGCCTTAATTCCCAAGTCAAACTAGTGATAGAAAATGAGGTGGGATCACTCATTCTTAGTTCATACAATCTTAATTATAATTGTCCCTAATGCTTACACGGAACCATCCTGGTTCACCTGCAAGGATCTCTAGTTTCTCAATGATTGACATGATCATTCGGACGAGGAAATTAATTTTTTATTATGTTTTTAATTGACAAAACCGTTTGTGAAAGTTTGATGCATAACGTTTACCAATTGGGAACGTACTAAAAATCTCGGTAGGGTTCCTTGTTGTTTCTTCATGTCCAGTTGTGAAACTCCCCCGCCTCCTCCGACATTCTTCGTATCGTTTGCCTGTTACCCAAGCGGGGGTATCAAAATAGGTTGGACTATGATTTGCTCCAGTTTGGTTGGGTCAGGTGGTGTGTAACTTGACCTGCCCGCTCCAAGTCGAGAGTTGGTTGAAGTGACTTGAGCGAAGGTTTTGGGTCTCTTCAAACTTAGAGATGGGGGAAATGTGTTAGGCTAGCTTCTCATAGGTGCAACAACCCCTCGCTTCGGACAGTGGAAGGATTACAAGTCTTGGTTTTTCAGGCGTATATTGCCGACTAGTCTGACTCAGATGGGTACCCACCGTTGAAATGTTCTGTTTCACCGCATGCATGACATACCGAGCTTAATTTAGAGTGGGGGGTGGAGTGGTGCATTCAGCCGAGGCTCTACAAAAACAGGCGATGTGTCCCTCCTTGTTTTACCTATTGCAACATAACTTTTGACAGTCTCCCTTATGATGGATGCTGCACTTTTTGTATTTTGGGTGGTTTCCCATATAGGGTTTCCTTGGTGTTGAGGTAGTAGGACCAATGAGGGTGAGGGCTGCTAAAGCTTGTTGTCTTTTGGTAGGTCCTTGAGTTGAGCAGTTCTTGTCCTTTTTCTAGGACTTTCTTTGACATCCCCATTTTCACGGCCAGAAAAAAGCAATTTTGTTTATGCTTTGTTTGAAAATCAGAGTAACATTTTAAATAAATGTGTTGCGGAATTAGTCCCAAAACAAAATATGTAAAGATTTATCAAAAGCATTTCCAAGGATATGTATTTCAATAAAAGACTTGGGATGTCATGTTTGATACAGATCAAAAGCATAGACAGTACAATATAAGCCTTACTACATTATTTCGTATCTACATGCCTATATTCGTAATCCCTCATCCCAAAACATCACATCTATGCTCATGTGCCACTACCTGTAATACAAGAAACTGAGTGGGTCAGGCTGGGGAGCATGGTGTGCACATAGGGTTTTCAACCCACAATAAATAAGTTTATTAGTTTCATCAAACAACAATAACCCGATTACCCGTTCCCGTTATCCTCACTTTACGTCCCTAAACACCTATCATAAGGGACCTAGCCTAAGGATCATCATCGGGATGGACACTACTGCTAAGGGGATTCCTCAGCAATAAATTTCCTTAAGGCAACCATGTGGGGGATGGAGTACACCGGTGAACACATCGTTCACAAATACCTACGGGTTGCGAGCCTACTAATGTTCTACTGGACTGTCTAGAAGAGTCCATGGTCATCATCCATACTCCGCTAGATGACAGAATCAACAACATCAACATCTAGGCCTCTCATCATTTTATCACACATCACCTATTACATCTATCCATGTTTTTACCCCAACATTTTCGTAGATATAAAATACATATACATTTTAAATCATTGAAAACATGTATAACAATGTTCATCCAGCATAGATAGCAAGTATTCAAATAATATGCACACATAGCACGTAATTTATATAAAATACTTCATATCTATGTGTAAGCTGAAAGTAACTATGCACTCACCTGAAAGGTGGTGATTCAGCACTCGGACAGCGCTTCGATACTCCTAAAACAATTTTCCTTTGATAAAACCTAGTTTCAAAACCAGTAGGGTTTAGTCTAACGATAATTGCGACCAATTAATAGTCTGACTATTATTATTATATAAGCGTTAAATAAAACTCAATATAACTCATAATAATAGCCAAAATAAGTATTTTAAGGACCTAATAACATTCCTATAATTATTTGAAAGCTATATTAAAAATTGCGTAAGCGTAGCTCACTTACAGCGGATTTTAAAGAAAATCGGGCTTTATTTGGAGCAGCATTTCGAAACTGAAAGACACTTTTTCTCGGGACTCCGGGAGCCTCGGGGCTTCCTTCGGGTGCTAGGGGATCACCTAGGCTTAGGGGAGGGTTAAAACCCTTAGAGATAGAAAGAAATTGGTGTGAAAAATGAAGGCTGCCTCGGCCCCCTTATATATCCTGCGAGGCCTCGGTACGCTGGGCGTACCTCGGACCTACGATGGGCGTAAGGGTTCGGTCGCACTACACGTGTCGCTTCGCTGCTGGGTCATCGTGGCTCATCTCGGAACCGCACAAGGGTCGGAACGCGGGGCGGAATGTCTTCGGACACGGGGCGTATGCGAGGGCTTCGTGGCATGATCCGAAACGCGTTTTTTCATCAGCGATGGGCGGCCCAGATGCTGCCACGTCACCAGCTCCTCACCAGGCTTCGCAAATTCGATTAAAATCTTTAAAAATTCGTAACTTTCTCATACGAACTCCGTTTTTGACGTTCTTTATTTCAATGCGAAGGCGGGAACTTACTCTACAACTTTCGTTTAGACTCCGTCGGCTAATTTTGACTCGATTTTAAATTTTTATATTATTAACAGGCCGGGACGGGATTGGTCCGTTAAATCCTCATAACTTCTTCATCCGACGTCCGTTTTTGCCCATCTTTTTCTCGTTATGCTACTCTTAACGAGATATTCGATTCTCGTTTAGGTCAGGTTGGGTAAAAATCACTCGATCTAATATTCGAATTTCGGGCTGTACACCGCTAATCCAAAACTTCGAAAAATCATAACTTCTTCATACGAAGTCAGATTTGGGAGTTCTTTTTATCGATGTGCATAGTTTAACATACTCTACGATTTTCATTTATATCGCTAAGGCTAAAACTCGATCTATCGTCAATTCACTATTTACGCTTCCCAGTGTCGTGCCGGTTTTGTCGCGAAACTTCGACAGGTCATAACTTTTTCGTTATAACTCGGATTTCAGGGTTCTTTATATGTATGGAAACCTTGTTTCGACCACTACAACTTTAGATAAAGATATCAGGTTTATCTCACACTTTAATTTTTATGCTTAGTTTTATTCTTTTTTAATTATACATTTATAATTAAATAATAAGCACATATCTACACATAATTCACATAATACTAAAAAATTTCATATTTATTACTTTAAAAAGAGTTACAATAGTTGACCTAGACTATTACATTGTCAAAAATGCTTAGCCCTGAAACCCGGACGTTACAAATCTCTCCCCCTTAGGATGATTCCGTCCAGGAATCATCCATCAGCAAACAGATGTGGATAGCGACTCATCATGTCATCCTCTGTTTCCCAAGTGAGATCCGGCCCATTCGAATGTTTTCATCGGACTAGCACTAAGTCGACCATCTTGCGTCGTAACTTCTTAGTCTTACGGTCAACAATTGCCTCAGGCTCTTCGATCAGCCTTTTATTCTCATCCATCCTTAACTCTGAGATTGGAATTATGTCGGGTACTTCTCCCGTGAATTTCCTCAGATAACACACATGGAAGGTGTTATGAATACCATCGAGTTCTTCGGGCAACTCCAGCTTGTAAGCTTGGTTCCCAATCTTCTGACGAACTTTGAGCGGTCCAATAAACCTTGGACTCAACTTCCCTCGTTTCCTAATTCTTATAAGTCCCTTCCACGGTGAGACTTTTAGCAAAACCAAATCCCCAACTTCGAAGGTCATCGGTCGTCTTTTCTTGTCAGCATAGCTCTTCTGACGATCCTGAGCCGCTAACATTCTTTCCCTAATCACCTTCAACTTCTCAGCAGTCTCATCGACTATCTCGGGGCCCATAAACTGCTTCTCTCTGGCTTCAAGCCAACAAGACGGCGTACGAAACTTCTGTCCATACAAGGCTTGATAAGGTGCCATCTTGATGCTCGAGTGATAACTATTGTTGTAGGAGAATTCTACCAGGGGTAAGTGCTCGTCCCAGTTCCCTTGGAACTCAAGGGTACATGCTCTCAACATATCCTCCAGTATTTGAATCGTTCTTTCGCTCTGGCCATCAGTCTGCGGATGGTAAGCCGTACTCAAACATAATTTCGTACCCAATTCCTCTTGTATACTCCTCTAAAACCTCAACGTGAAACGACTATCACGATCTGATACAATTGTAAGAGGAACACCGTGAAGTCTTGCAATTTCCTTCACGTAAGCATTTGCGAGCTTGTCCATAGACCACTTCTCGTTGGCGGCTATGAAGTGTGCACTCTTGGTGAAACGATCCACGACTACCCAAATCATGTCGTGTCCGTTCTTTGTCTTGGGCAGGTTAGTCACAAAGTCGATGGTGATGTCTTCCCATTTACCCATGGGTACAGGTAAAGGTTCTAAACTCCCATACGGTTTCTAATGTTGTGCCTTAACTCTTGCACATGTCACACACTCGGCCACACACTTCACAACATCGAGCTTCATCGTAGGCCAATAGTAGTAGGGTTTTAGGTCCCTATACATTTTAGTGCTACCGGGATGAATCGGGTACATGGTCTTGTGTGCTTCTTCAATTAGAAGGTCTCTTATTCCTCCCGTCTTAGGTACCCTAATCCGATCTTGGAATACCTTCAGCCCTTGACTTTTTGTACCAAACACTAATGTTTTGCCCAAACGTTCTTCTTTTCGGTCATTCTTCTCTAAAGCTTCTTCTTGGGTTTTCCTGATACTTTCCACAATTGTCGAGACGACTTTGATTCTCAACGCTCTTGGCCTTTTCCTTTCAAGGTTGACTTTCCAACTGAGAGCATCAGCAACAACATTTGCTTTACCGGGGTGGTAAAGGATCTCACAGTCGTAGTCCATGAGTAGCTCTAGCCAGCGTCGTTGCCTCATGTTCAACTCCTTCTGATTAAAGGGATACTGGAGACTCTTATGATCAGTGAACAACCTGCACTTCATGCCATAGAGATAATGCCTCCATATCTTTAAAGCAAATACTACCGCCGCCAACTCCAAATTGTGAGTGGGGTAGTTCTTTTCGTGCTCTTTCAATTGTCGAGATGCGTATGCTATCACCTTTTCTATTTGGGTCAGAACACAACCCAACCCGACTCAAGAAGCGTCACTATAAACCGCGAAATCTTGGACTCCATCAGGTAGAGAAAGTATCGGTGCTTCACATAACTTTTTTTTTAGTTTCTCGAATGCCTCATCGTGTTTCTCACTCCACGTATATGTAGCTCCTTTATGGGTCAATGCTGTCAATGGAGCAGCTATCGAAGAAAAGCCTTGGATAAACCGTCGGTAATATCCGGCTAATCCTAGAAAGCTTCGAACTTCCGTGGGACTCTTTGGACATTCCCACTTCATTACAGCTTCGATTTTTGCTGGGTCAACCATTATCCCTTCTTGCATAACCACATGACCCAAGAAGTGGACTTCTCGTATCCAAAAGTCGCATTTGGAGAACTTAGCGTAAAGCTTCTCCTCCTTCAATACTTCCAACACTTCTCGTAGATGCTTGCCATGCTCCTCCTGGCTTTTCAAGTAGATGAGAATGTTGTCGATGAAAACTATCACGGATTTATCGAGGAGTGGTTTAAAAACCCTGTTCATCAAATCCATGAATGATGCTGGAGCAATTGTTAGTCCAAACGACATAACCAAGAACTCGTAGTGTCTATATCTCGTTCTGAATGCAGTCTTCTCAATATCCTGCTCTCTTACCTTCAGCTGATGATATCCTGACCTAAGATCGATCTTTGAGAAGTAGCTCGAACCTTGTAGCTGATCGAATAGGTCATCAATCCTTTGTAATGGATACTTGTTCTTCACCGTTGCCTTATTCAGCTATCGGTAGTCTATACACATTCTCATACTTCCGTCCTTCTTCTTCACGAATAACACCGGAGCTCCCCAGGGTGATGAACTAGGTCGAATGAAACCGTTGTCCAACAGCTCCTGAAGTTGCGTCATAAGCTCCTTCATCTCCATCGGTGCTAATCGGTAAGGTGCCTTTGCTATCGATGTTGTTCCTGGTAACTAGTCTATACGAAACTCCACTTGCCTATCAGGTGGTAATCCGAGAAGATCTTCGGGAAAGACTTTCGGATAATCACACACAACTGGTATATTCTACACCTCTTCTTCTCCTCTTAGCATAGATTACGAATGCCAAGTATGATGCACATCCTTTGGACAAACATTTCCTGGCTTTCATCAGGGAGATGATTCCAAAATTCACTCTGTGTTTGTCCCCGTACACCATAAATGATTCCTTTCCGGGTGGGTTTACCCTTACTATCTTCTTTTGGCATTGAATCTCAGCATTGTTGGCGCTAAGCCAATCCATAACCAAAACGATGTCGAAACCATTTAACTCTATGGGCAATAGCTCCTCATGGAATTCGTTTCCATTTAGGTCGATAACGATGTTCCTAATATGATCACTAACAGGTACGAATTTGCCACTGGCAACTTCTACAATCAGGGCATTATCAAGTTTTTCTACAGGCAATGCTAATTTCCCACCAAATTTATGTGACACAAAGGAGTAGTTGGCACCGGAATCAAATGGTATATTTGCAGGCAAACCATTTACAAGAAAGGTACCTGAAGCGACGTCTTCTGCCTCCTTCACAGCCTCGAACGTCATCTAGAAGGCTCTTGCCTTCGACTTTGGTGGTATGTTGGGTCTTCCTGCCTCCTTCTTCTCCGGGCAATCCTTTGAAATGTGTCCCTTCTCGTTGCACTCATAACAAACCTTCTTGGTGAACGTGCATTCGTTGGCATAGTGCTCAGGCTTTCCGCATTTGAAACAAGTGACCCCTCCGTCACACTTCCCAGGTTGCTTCTTCTTGCACTTGTCACACCACTTCGCTTCTAATCCTCCTCCTCTCGAACCAGACTTCGAGAATCTACTCTTCTTGTTGGACTTCGAGGATCCATCAAACTTCCGTTTCTCACCAACCTCAACCCTTTCCAGACCTCTTTCCTTTTGTTGGGTCTCCACATTCTTAGCTGCTCGAACGGATGATTTCAGAGTGGTTGTCATCTTTACTATTGGGACAAAGTCAGCCGGCAGTCCGTTTGCGAACTTCTCAATTTTGGAAAGTTCGGTTGGCACTAGGTATGGAAACAACTTCATCTTTTCCGTGAATGCAACAGCAAAGTCACCGATACTCATTCTCCCCTTCTTCAAATTTTGAAACTCATTGTTTAGATCAATCAGATCTATCTCTGAACAATATTGCGCCTTCATTTGTTCCAATAACTCATGCCATGACATTTTTAGAGTTTCTCCTCGCGGCATTGTATCTACCAATAGCTTCCACCAGCTCAAGACTCCAGTTTTCAATTGTCTTACAGCGAAGACAGTCTTTTGCTTCTCGCTGCAGTCGTAGCTCTCAAACACCATCTTCATCTCGGAGATCCAATCCATAATCTCAACTAGCTTTGGGCTTCCTGAGAGACTTGGTGGTTTCGCACCCAAGAAATTTGTGTACGTTTGCCCATCCTTGTTGTTTCTCCCTTCTGGGTCATCCCTTTGCTCACCTTGAGTCCCTACTTGACTCACTTGGTGGCTGGAGTTCCCTTCCTCAGATTGCTCGGGAATTGGCTCCGTTGGTTCAACATGTATGGTAGGTTCGTCCCTATTCTCGTGGAGCATCTGTCTCATTTCTTCCCTTTGTTCCGCTAGCATAGCCCGAATCATGGCTTGAACTCCAGCCATGGTGACTGGCTCAGGTGCAACTTCTTCTACAATAGGTATTTGCTGAACCACTGGGGGTTGGTCCCTATCTCCATTTGCGTTTACGTTTCCGCTACGGGTCCTTGCCATCTTGATCTATACACCGAATAAGGTGAATTTAGATCTTTATTTAGGATAGACGTTTAAATCGTCCTTATCACTCCAAAACATTTACATGCTAGTTCTAATATCGTACTCGTACGTTTAGAATCCTAAACACATAAGGTTTCCAGATCCGGTCGGCAACAGACCATAGATCCGAACAATTAATAACATATAAGGCACAAAGCATTTAGCACGTAAAAGCATTTTAGGCATAATTCCTAAAATAAGCTAGTGCT
Organism: Lactuca sativa; assembly: GCF_002870075.4. Lineage (NCBI taxonomy): Eukaryota > Viridiplantae > Streptophyta > Magnoliopsida > Asterales > Asteraceae > Lactuca > Lactuca sativa. Next base: position 75,366,139 of record NC_056628.2, read on the forward strand.
CACATCTCACAATCATTGCTTAGCATTCTAAGTTTAAGTCTAGAAATCCTACAAATTCCTAGTTCGCTTAAACTAATGCTCTGATACCAACTGTGACATCCCCATTTTCACGGCCACAAAAGACCGATTTTGTTTATGCTTTGTTTGAAAATCAGAGTAACATTTTAAATAAAAGTGTTGCAGAAGTAGTCCCAAAACAAAATATGATAAAGATTTATCAAAAGCATTTCCAAGGAAATGTATTTCAATAAAAGACTTGGGATGTCATGTTTGATACAGATCAAAAGCATAAACAGTACAATACAAGCCTTACTACATTATTTCGTATCTACAGGCCTATATCCGTAATCCCTCATTCCAAAACATCACATCTACGCTCATGCACCACTACCTCTAATACAAGAAACTGAGTGGGTCAGGCTAGGGAGCCTGGTGAGCACATAGGGTTTTCAACCCACAATAAATAAGTTTATTAGTTTCATCAAACAACAATAACCCGATTACCCGTTCCTGTTATCCTCACTTTACGTCCCAAAACACTTGTCATAAGGGACCTAGCCTAAGGATCATCATCGTGATGGACACTACTGCTAAGGGGATTCCTCAGCAATAAATGTCCTTAAAGGAACCATGTGGGATGGAGTACACTGGAGAACACATCATTCACACACACCTACAGGTTGCAAGCCTGCTAGTGTTCCACTGGACTGTCTAGAAGAGTCTGTGGTCGTCATCCATACTCCGCTAGATGACAGAATCAACAACATCAACATCGAGGCCTCTCATCATTTTATCACACATCACCTATTACATATACCTATGTTTTTACTCCAACATTTTCGTAGACATAAAATACATATACAGTTTAAATCATTGAAAACATGTATAACAATGTTCATCCAGCATGGATAGCAAGTATTCAGATAATATGCACACATAGCACGTAATTTATATAAAATACTTCATATCTATGTGTAAGCTGAAAGTAACTATGCACTCACCTGAAAGGTAGTGACTCTGCACTCGGACAGCGCTTCGATACTCTTAAAACAATTTTCCTTCGATAAAACCTAGTTTCAATACCACTAGGGTTTAGTCTAACAATAACTGTGACAAATTAATAGTCTGACTATTATTATTATATAAGTGTTAAATAACACTCAATCTAACTCATAATAATAGCCCAAATAATTATTTTAAGGACCTAATAACATTCCTATAATTATTTTAAAGCTATATTAAAAATTGCGTAAGCGTAGCTCACTTACAGCGGATTTTAAAGAAAATCGGGCTTTATTTGGAACAGTGTTTCGAAACCGAAAGACACTTTTTCTCGGGACTCCAGGAGCCTCGGGGCTTCCTTCGGGTGCTAGGGGATCACCTAGGCTTAGGGGAGAGTTAAAACCCTTAGAGAGAGAAAGAAATTTAGAGAGAGAAAGAAATTGGAGTGAAAAATAAAGGATGCCTCGGCCCCCTTATATAGCCTGCGAGGCCTTGGTATGCTGGGCATACCTCGGAGGGCGTAAGGGTTCGATCCTACTACACATGTCGCTTCGCTGCTAGGTCATCGTGGCTCTTCTCGGAACCGCACAAGGGTCGGAACGCGGGGCGTAATGTCTTCGGACACGGGGCGTATGCGAGGGTACGTGGCATGATCCAAAGCATGTTTCTTCATCAACGATGGGCAACCCAGATGCTGCCACGTCACCAGCTCCTCACCAGGCTTCGTAAATTCGAATAAAATCTTTAAAAATTCGTAACATTCTCATACGAACACCGTTTTTGATGTTCTTTATATCCACGCGAAGGCAGGAACGTACTCTACAGCTTTCGTTTAGACTCCGTCGGCAAATTTTGACTCGATTTTAAATTTTTATATTATTAACAGGCCGGGACGGGATTGATCCGTTAAATCCTCATAACTTTTTCATCTGACGTCTGTTTTCACCCATCTTTTTCTCGTTACGCTACTCTTAATGAGATCTTCGATTCTCATTTAGGCCTTGTCGGCTAAAAATCACTCGATCTAATATTCGAATTTCATACGAAGTCAGATTTTGGAGTTCTTTTTATCGATGTTCTTAGTTTAACATACTCTACGATTTTCATTTATATCGCTAAGGCTAAAACTCGCTCTATCATAAATTCACTATTTACGCTTCCCAGTGTCGTGCCGGTTTCGTCGGGAAACTCCGATGGGTCATAACTTCTTCGTTATAACTCGGATTTCAGCGTTCTTTATATGTACGGAAACCTTGTTTCGACCACTACACCTTTATATAAAGATATCGGGTTTATTTCACACTTTAATTTTGACGCTTATTTTTATTCTGTATTAATTATACAATTATAATTAAATAATAAGCACACAAATACACATAATACTCAAACATTTCATCTTTATTACTTCAAAAAGAGTTACAATAGTTGACCTAGACTATTACATTGTCTAAAATGCTTAGCCCTGAAACCCGGGCGTTACACTTTCGTTTCTTTTTCTTAGATTTATGGGTTGGGATATCTTTGCGGGCCGCCATTTGTTGCTGTTTCTGTTACTCATGAGGGGTCGGATTTACATTTTCGTATATCAGGCATTGGCTACAGTCTCCATTACCCCGTGATGGAGAGTCAGAAACCAGGAGTCAAATCGGGTTACTTGTGGCTTAAATGGGGGTGATGCTTAATTTGTGAGGGTGTTGGAGACTGGAGCACGGTGCATGACTATGGTGAATTGTTGGCTATCAGGCATGTAGTTGGGTTGCCCCTAATCGTAAGGCATTTTGAATCTGGTAGGTGTCGGTCATGAAACTTGTACTTGCATGGGCAATATTTTATTACTAGGTATGTCTACTCCAAGAGTAATTACATTGGGTGCTTACATATCTTGGGAGGAAGGGGGTGAAGGGTTTCTTGCCTACCTTTGATAGGGTAAGACTCGCTGAGAATTTCTCCATCGGCTTCATCCTTTTCTGGTCCTTTATTAGAATCCTCCCCCTTCTTAGTCCATTTCTTGGTGTTCTTTAAGATTCACTTCTAGGCTCTCCTCAATCCACCCATCAGTTATCACGGTAGGCTAGTAGAGATCTTGTTGAGGTACTTCAGCTATGTTGTTTCTGGGATCATAGAGGTATGAGGACTATGTATGGGATTTAAGTGTAGGAGGTTCTATGGGATCCTAAAATGCTCCTATAGCATTTTAATTGTTTATTTTCTATTCTGGATTTTCCTTTGGTATGTATTAGACTCATTGTTCACCACGACTATTTCCCAGCATATGGTTACACCTCAGATAAATTTAGTTGATCAGGCTACATTTATCCGAAGTCTAATTACATATCGCAGGGCCTACCTATATTGTGCAACTCATCATTACTTTTATAGCATACTTATAATGACACTGCTCCTAGCACGTATGCGTGTACGTATACTTTTAGACTTAATTTTACAAAAGTAAACTATTAGTCAGAGTGTTTTATTCCCGTTGTCTTTATAGTTGTATATCATGTATGGTTCGATATACTAGTTCAATATAAACAACGCTATGATAAAAATCTATCACACCCTCGGACCGAAACGGCGGAAACCTTCAAGGGCGGATGAATTCATTGTGCAGTATCATAACAATTGAATATAAATGAAACATAGCAAATCCAAAAATCATACATTGAGATAACAAACTTACATTGTTTACGTATTGTATTTGTTCTCAAATTTCATCAAAGAGACATTAGTAAGTAACTTCCAAACTACAACAAAGCAGCCCAGATTCTGCAGTCCATAAACTGCTTACTGATTTCCTCAGAATACAAGTCGTTTGAAAAGTGTCAACATAAAATATGTTGGTGAGTTCATAAGCATTTTCGTATAAAGTTTTGTGACGGTTTTAAAACCCAGAAAATCCAATATTTTCTTGTCAAAATAGTTGTGAGTCTAGTGCAAATCAATTATAGTTGCATGTGTGTTTAGTTTATCATTTTCAAAGTCGTATAAAATTGTTTCCTCCCCAGAAAATCTTATATTTTCTGATACACAAAAGTTGTATTATTATAACCCCAAGACTTGTGTGATAAAGATTCATTCAAGGTTGTCAAAATCGTAATTGATTATAAAAAAAAACACAAATTAATCAGTGTATAATGCGTAATAGTTTATAAGCTTAAACCCTCAAACCGGAGTTGTGTGAGAAATTAACGGGTATTTATGGACAATCCACACAATGCATGTGGACAATCAACACACCGAATGCGGACAGTCAATACCATGGATGGGGATGATCAACACAATGTGCTACCGTTTGTAAGGTGCTTCCCTATAAATCTCAAAATAATATTGCTCCTAAGGTGCTCCCACGTAAATCTCCAAAATATTATTGTTATATTGTAATGATTCGTTATAACCATACTAATATCACGGAGTGCTTGTCTTAACGTTCTTCAGGCGACAGTTTCGTTAAAGACATTTGTCACCCTAGACTGGCCGGTCTAGGTGTAGTGAACATCGAAGGTGTGGGGTGAGCCCGCATTGGATAGTTTTGTGACAATCAAGTTGAATCTTTTAGAGGAGTCTTCCAAACTTTCGCCGATGTGAGCTTTGAAGTTGTTGAACTCAACGAGTGTAGTTGTGAGCTTCTTGTCCTGAGCTTGCTCTGAGCCTTCGTACAGATTTTTGAGAATATCCCAGATCTCTTTTGTTGATTTGAAATTTATGATAATGTCAAAGTTGTCAGGAGCAACTCCACAAGAGATTTCATAAAAGGCAATAGCATCATTTTCCATCTTATCTAGATCATCCGTGGTGAGACGGTTCAAAGTTGGTTGTCCTCCTCCTAGCCTTGTTGTGGCTCCATCAGTTTGGACTGGTGTAAGGACTGGGACATGTGGTCCTTCTTCTATAGATCGCCATACATCTCTACCAAGTCTTTTGAGATATCCTTCCATTCTTTGTGACCAGTGATGATATTCATTCGCAACCAGTATTGGGGCTCAATTAGAACCACCAACACTATTGGAGACATTTAGTGATAACGATTGTGCCATTTTTTACTTTTTTTGTGTTAAAAAATGAGCTTCAGTGGTATAGAAAGCTCTTTGAAAAATTAGAGTTCCGATTTTCAAAAAGCAACCACTATGGTTTTGATACCAATTGTTGAGAGAAAAACTTTGACACACTTGAACAAACGTTAGATCAAGTATATAGCGGAATAGTTAATCTCGAAGGATCTAAAAGCTAAACAATAATATTAAGAGTTAGAAATTAGAGAGTTAGTTGTGGAAAAGTAAAGAAATGTAAATGACAACAATTGTTATATCAAGTATACACATAAGTTGATTCATAAAGAGGATTGCATTCAAACCAAGTTAATAAGTGAGATCAATCTTAGTGATTAAGTCACAAAAGACTTGCTCTGAAGAGAGATGGTGATTGATTATGAGAGTAAGTAGATTGAGTAAGTAAGATAGAATGAGAACTTATGAGATATGTATTAGAATTAGATATGAGATTCTCTACTGATTACACGAGGATGAGTTCTATTTATAGAGACTCATAAGAAAACAGGTTGACAACTCTAAGAGAAGCCATGCAAGGCATACTGGACAATAGAGTGTTTTCAATAAAGACAAAGTAATTTAAACTAGATAGACACCGCGGTACTGAAGACTTCGGTTCATGATTGCTGATGAAGCTTGCTTGACTGCGGTGGCTCGGAGGCTGCGGTACTTGAAGTTCAAGAGGGTCACTTTTTTGATTCAACAATTTCCCCCTAAGTGACCTCTTTAACTTTGATCACCTATCAAGTTTAAGAAACTTGATCGAAATCCACCAAAACTTCCTGATGTTCTCCAACCAGTTGATTCTTCTAAGGATCTCGAACTTGACCTATGTGGTGGTGTGCTTGGATTTTTCAACTGTGTTCCGGCAGATATCAAGTTGCTTTCTAGTGAGACGATGCATGGTAGTCATAAAAATGAAGTATTTTACATTATCAGTCTTCCTCTTGAAAATGACTCCAAGTTTAGGATAGTTGGTTGCACCTAAGGATCTTTCCTCATAACCTTCGGTAGGCATCGATGCGGGGTCAAGTGGTGGCAGATCAGCAATCTTGGAAATGGTGGGGTGAATTTCTGCGTCGATCTTCGCGAAGTCACAGACTGTTTCCTTTAGGAAAGTGTTGGCCCTTTCAATTGTAATCTTCATCTTCGGATGCTTCTCAGACTTGTGCTGAAATACCTTGGCGATGAGAAAGACTTCTTCAGGGTTCATACATGGATAATCAGCCTGGGAGCGGATGTAGTCGTGTTCCTATCTGGTCAAAGTGTACTGGATGAACTCAGCCTTCATAAACTTCCGAATCTTGTAATTTTTGACTGCGTATGGACTATCGTTAGACCATATATGTTCAATGGGAGAGGCATTCTTAGCATAGAATTGGCTAAGTCTCTCAAATTCCATTAGAAGTCTTTTATCGTCGGGAAGGCTGCGGTCGAACTGCTCAAATACAGTGAAGTATTTGGCATTGGGAGAGATTGGGACATCCCAGTAACCATCTGAAGGGGGTTCCGCATAGGTAAGATTTGGGACGCAGCCATCATCAAGCAATCTTCTATGTGGATTGACCCAAGAGTTCATCAGGGACTCATCCATGACCGTGTCAAAACCGCAAAGTCTCCATACTTCTTCAGCAAGCTTGGCTGCCTTCCAATCTCTTTTTCTTTGAGTGGTGGCAGAGGAGTCGTTTGAACTCGGAGAAGACATATGCTCTGCAAGGTTTTTCAAGTGGGGGGAGTCTTTGGTTTTTCTGGAGTGTGTTCCGTTAGAAGTGGAGAGTTGTGAGGTGGAGTGTGATGAGATGGTTGTGGTGAAGGATGTGGTGTTGGGAGTTTTCCAATGGAGACAAGGGGAGTTTGATGTTGTGAGATGGATTGGTTGGATTGAAGGACTTCTTCTTCTCGATGGACTTCTTCATTTCCCCCTCTTGAGGAGTTCAGACCCGGAGCCTCCTCAAGCCGTTGACGAAGGCCATCAACCTTGTCAAACACTACTTGAAATTATGTTTTGAGGGCTTCAGCAAGTTGTTGATTATTGGGGATGGTGGGGTTGAAGAGTAGTATGTGGATCTCCTTGGTGAGGTGAAGAATTTTTGCACCATGGAAGTTGGTAGACAGAGATCACTGCAGTCTGTTGATTGTTGTTTGAAGAACGGAGATTGCAGACTCATAAGCAGTGTGAGTCTCAGCAATCAACTTCTCAGAATGTGAGACTTGATCCACAATGGCTGCTTGGAGATCGGTTTTGATTGCGGTAACCTCAGAGATGAGGCGTTCCACAGCAGCCATAAATTCTCTGTGATCAGCTTGACGATTATTGTCAAGCGACCTGATCCCTATTTCAACCTTCAGAGAGATACATTCCACAACCATTCTCTCTCTAGTTTCCATCCTTTCGATTCTTTCCATCAGGGACTGCGGTCCAGGAATGTCTTCTGGTTGCGGTTGATTTGGCTTGACCGCAACTAAGATTTGATCAAGCTTGGCCTGTAGACTGAGAAATTCCTTCCTTTTCACCGCATTCTTCTTCTTCTTCTTTTCCTTGGGCTTAGACATTGAGTGATGAGATCCATTGGATTCTTCATCTTCATCAAACATCATTAGATCATCATCAGAAGGGGAGGGTTTGTTTACCTCTTGTTGTTCATCATCATCGAAGCCAAAAATGGGAGCATAACTCACTTCTATTTCTGGTTCGTCATCTTGTGAACCTTTAGCAGTGGCAGAGGGAGGTGCTTGGGAGACATGCTGATCGGCAACCACTTCCTGAGCTTTTTGAACTGTTTCGGCCATTGCAGAAATCTAGTCTTGAACCTTGAGAATGGTGGCTACGGTATTGGAATTGCTAATGGCATATGCCCAATACTTGTCCACAACTTGTATCTCTTGTCCCTACGAAAAGCGGCAAATTTCTTGGGTTCAGCTTCGTTAGAGGGTTGATACTTGCTCCAAGAATCACTCGTGTCTTCACCGTCAATTCCTGTAAATCGCACCAAGGTGTCCCTTGGATTCACGGATCCTTGCACATTTGTTCTCACCATGCCTAAACCACATGTTTCTAATGAATGCAGAGTAGGATTTCCTGAGCTTCCTTGGTCTCCTTGACCCGTGGTCAAGTTTGGCCTTGGCTCAGTTCTGGCATGGGCGGAAGAAGTACCCTGCGGATGGGAATGTGTTTGTAGTGTTAGGGTGACGTTCAATAGGATTGAGTTCAACTCCTAGGGTGAAAAGATATGCAGTCGGGAAGCCCTGGAGACTTCAGGGCAAGAACTAGTATTATCCCTTTGGGAATGTACTAGGGGGAGTCTCCTCTTTGCTGTGATTCAGACTCACTTTTTGAGTCTGAAGGGAAAAAGATAGTGGTTTTGAATGGATGTGCAGGAACCCCAAGGATTACCATAGCTTACTGAGAGGCTGAGGTATCTATCCAGTCATGCATTTGGCTAGTAGGATCAGATTTTCGTTTCTTGAGAATAGAAATGGGTTGGTTATCTTCTTCAGAATCACTGCTGGACTCATGGCGACTTGGTTCACCAGTTGTGATTTCGGGTGGTGTGTTTATTTTCTTTGAGGGTTTGGATGGTCTAGAGGCATCCTTTTTGGGAGTTCCAAATTACTTTGAGTTGCGGGGACCATGGAGAGAAGAAACCTTCTGTTTGCGTCTCTAAGAGACATTAGAAAGAGTTGTAGAGGAAGGGACTGCGATACCTTCAGGGTTTAAGACTGTGGATGGAAGAGGCGGGCTAGGAAGGTATGGGTCAATACCTTCCGTAGCCTCAATGTGGTCTAAGACATCAGCAGTCTCGAGACCAAGGGTAGAAAGAATATGAGTAGGAAGTCTGCGGATTGGACCAAAAATGGTCTGATCAGAGGAACGGTTGTACCTTTTTAGATCTTTGGTGACGAATAAGTTGATGTCATCACCCATGTCAATCTTTGTGTCCGCATGTAAGTCAGATATGCAGAGAGACCAGAACCTAGCAAAAGTAAGATCGGATGGGTTTTGCCTTGGGCTCTCTTTGGGAATGTATTGCAGAAAGTCATCCCAAAGGATCTGGCCGTAGTTCACATCATGGCCTGTTTAGATGCTCCAAACCAGTTCCAAAAGCTTTAGGCCCATGTTATCTGTGCCTCCGATTCTACCGACCAGATTGTGGATGATAAAATGGCATACAAACTGCCAGACCACAGGAAATTGGTTCTTCTTGAATTCACCAATTCATTTTATCTTCTTCTGATAGCCCATCTGATACAGAGCTGAGGTGATGTCCGCTATTGATGGTGTGAAGAACTTGATGGAGGGGTGAACAAGCAGATTAATGGCGTTGAGAAATTTTTCTTTGGAGAGAATCACCAAAGAATCATTGATAAGATTTAGGTGGACTGCTTGGGGGTTATCGATTGGGAGATTGGCAGAGAAAGCACATTTGTAGAGAGTGGAGAGTGGAACAACGTCTGTGAAAGCATCGAATGGTCCAAACAGATGATGATTCTTTAAGAACTTGATCATCAGTTTTGTGGGAGCATTGTATGTGGGTTGATCTTCGAAAACGGCTCTGAAATTGCTCGATGCAATTATGATAGAATCTGAACTATTTGGGTTCACTGATCCAAAAGCTTTGGATTGTTTCTTTGAAGCGCCGGATTTCACCATTGTTGAGTTTTCGAGAGAGCTTGAAGAATGTAGAAGAGTTTGAAGTTTTAGAGAGCATAAACTTTTCTTTGTGGAGAAGAAAGGGGTTTTATAGTGACTCGATGAAGCGGGAAACGTTTTTGACCTAAGTGAAATTGGGTAAAAACGTTTGGGTTTATCTTTTAGATTAGCATCTTTAATCTTAACCATAGATTGATAAAAAGGGATAAAGATTGAAATTGTGATTAACCAGAAAAGGACTCTGCATTTAATGAAATGTCAGATGTTGTATCACGTCTTGAGAACATGTGGAGGGGGATAGAAAAATCCGTTGGATAAAGTAGAAGTTGTAACGGATGTGTTGGTTTGGGGTAATAGGAAAAGACATATTGGAGGATTTGATTTGGAAAATCTTTTATTTTGTCATCATACCTAAAATAGCTCAGACACGAGGTTTAGAGAAAATGAATGAGACAGTATCCCAAAGGAATGTTTTTATTTAATGTTTTATTTAATGAAGGATCATTAAAGAGCACACTATCTTGATTTTTTTTTAAAAATCAGTCTGAGAAACTATTTATGTAACTATGGATGAACACATCATTGTGGATGGCTTCTTTGTCATTGTGGATGACTGCAGTGGGAGAAACTGAGAAGAGCACTTGTACAAGAAGTTAGTGACAATAAGCAATAAAGACCCATGAAAGATAGATATAACATATGGTTGCAGTACATAGACTGCGGTACGCAAGATATACCAAAACCATCTGTTATAAATGTCTTTCAGCTAGGACCGCAATGGAGACCAAGATGGTTTGTGGTATCTGTCAATTCAAGAAGAATTTAGGGTCCGGATTCATCATTCCCAACATTTTTAAGCACGCATTGAGTTTGGTAGAGTCAAGTGATTTTGTAAAGACATCAACAATCTCTTCATGAGTAGGGACAAAGATGAGTTCCATGTTACCTTTCAGAATGTGGTCTTTGACGAAATGATATCGTAGTTCAATATGTTTCATCTTGGACTGCTGAATAGGATTACGAGAAATCGCTACGGCACTTTCATAATCACAGTAGATTGGTATCCGCAACATTCTGTATCTGTAGTCTAACAGTTGTGTTTTCATCCAATCCATGTATTTTGGACCAGTAATCTTGTACTTTGAAAGAATTGACAAGAAAATGAGGAAGATCACCACTTCTAGATAAAAGATAAGATTTTAGTTAGTTAATTCAATCCATCATGTTTTAATCCAAATTAATACTAAAGGCTTGGATCCATAAACAAAATTCAAAATTAAGAAAAGGGATGTTGTAATCCTATTGTGAATTTATTTTAGGTATGTAAAGAACTTTACCATTTTCAGTCATATATGTAATTCCTAGATCTTTTGAGATTCATTGAACTACTCAATGGCGTGTTTAATCACAGATTATGCTCTTCAATTTGTTACAAAGATGCCGCGAATCACTAACTAAATGTGAATAACCATGCAAACCCGCGTGTCATGCTCGAGGTCGTTTATGATCTCATATTGATATGTCATTTAACCACACAAGCTTCATCAAAAAAAATAAGTTCAATTATATGATATTATTTCATCTTTGTATTCCCTCATTAGTGTGTTGGTTAACCATGCACTGTAATACCTCGATTTTCAAATATTACATTTTGACCCTTGGAATGAGTTTTTTTGCAAAATGGCCCATAGTGGCATTATTGTAATTATAGGCAAATCCAAGCACGATGGGTGTACCACTATGGCACGCAGGACGAAGGCCTTTTATTGGTATGATTTTTTTTATTATGTTGGGCGTACTCCCAGAGTATGTCGGGCATACTCTGTCTGGACCAAAAACCCTAATCTTGAGGGGTTGGACCCTATTTATTGATCCTTAAGTTCCATTTCTTCACTCCATTTCTAGCCTCCATCATTTGAGATGTTCCTTAGCGAAACCTAGCCCCCTTTAGTGCATTTTGAATACCTTTGAGTGGGTTTTGTATGTTCCAAAGGAGGAAGAAGGTGGTGAACCTTAGAAGCTAAAAGCAAGCTTGGATTTGGAAGTTTTGCAACATTCTCCATCTCCAAAAGGTAAAAAGTTTCCACCTTGATGAATAAGTTTCTAAATCTAGCTAGGATTTTGAAAACATGAGATTTTGTCCCCAGTAATGTCCTTCTTGTGCATGTCATGTTATAGAGCGGTTGAGTTGTCCTTTTGGACATATTTCCGTGTCTTGAGCATGAAAAATATGATCTTGGTCCCTGATATTCCTTCATACAAGCCATTAAGAGCTTTAGTGGTTAAGAAAAGTTAGGGGTTTGTTGTTAGGCATGATATAAACATTTAGACCAATAAATTTGGAAACTTTAAGGTTTGCGATGTCATTTGGGGCTAAGACTGAAAGTTAGACGTGGCGACTTAAAGAATTAAGCCCTCAAAATGAAGTTGTTAAGCCATTGCGTACACTGGGCGTAAGTGTAGTACGTCAGACATACACCTAGGGGAATCTGATCTGGATTGTGATTACATCGGGCATACGAGCCGAGTACATGGGGCGTATCACTGAATACATCGGGCGTAAGTTACTTGTTAAGCCACTAACTTTTCTTGATTTTGACTTTGACCAAGGTTGACCAAGTTTGACTTTAGGTCAAATTTGAGGGTTTTGATTGGTGATTAAGATTTTAATAGTTCTGATGTTAGTGGATCCACGAGACCAAGAAGAGTAGGAGGGAGCGTATCATGGTGTTCTCGGGTTTCTTCATTTCAGGTGAGTTTTCCCTCATTGTATTGTGCTTCGAAGGCACCAATGTCGGCCCACTAGTTATGGTTATCTGTTAGTAGAAGGATGCCTTACAAACTATATATAGTCATGTAGGATATACTAAGGACTCTCGGTCTAGGCTCTCTTACCTGTTCCTTGTTTGGTTGTGTTTCTAGAGTAGGACCACCTGTACGGGTGGCTATCTCACCTCTGAATATATACGGTCATGCATTAGTTGGATTTTGATACTTAGTATGTTGCTATGTTGTAGTGATCTATTACATTTGTATCCTGGTATTAAGTATGTTGTTATGTTGTAGTGATATGTTAGATTTGTATCCTGGTATCGAGTATGTTGTTGTGTTCTAGTGACCTGTTAGATTTGTATCTTGGTATCGAGTATGTTGTATTGCCATAGTGATCTGTAGAACCATATGTTATTTGTGCTTGCTGGTTATCCTCTGGTAAAGTGTCCCAAGGACTGTCATTGGACACGTAGGACAACATGAGAACTCTGGATCTAGGCTTTCTTATTTGTTCCTTATTTGGTTGTGGCTCTTGAGTAGGATCATCTATTTGGGTGGCTATCTCACCCTATAAACCCTATTCATGAAGCAACACTATAAGAGAGGTGTTAGGTCCAGTTAGTGTTGCGTCTTTGGGCTCGTAAGCTAGTCCAGTTTTGTCTCCGGTATGGGCCTGTCCATCCGTGAGTTCTTTGTAGGGTTTATTATTTATAGAATCTTTCATGCATTCTTTAACAAAAGATTTAATAGAGATTTTAATAGCATTCACGTTCTTATCTTTTGTAACCTAGAATCCTCTACAACGGAAGTTCTTCATCGAGCTTTGCTGAGGATTGAGTTAATAGAATCATTCGACTCATTCAGATCCATTCATGTGTTTTTGTCTTACTGTTATTACTTTCTTGATTTGCCTGTTATAAGATCTAATCGATCAAGAGTATTATAAACTCATCAATTGGTATCAGAGCAGGAGGTTGTGTAATTCATACACATCTCTTCTGTGAAAGAAGTGATTAGGGTTATTCCGCATTAACTGATATTTGTTGTGCCGTCACTCCACAATTTACCTATCTCATTATTTATTCGTTTTGCCCTAATATTACATATTACAAGTCTGATCTTGCAACAGGTTAAACGATCAAGCATGGACGATTCTCAATCTAATCCTATCAACATCTCAAACAGTATTGGATCAACAACAAAGATTCCAATTCTTTACACTCAAGATTACGAGGTATGGGCGCATCATTTTGAAGACTATGTCATCGGATCTGAAGATAATGGGTATCTCATATGGGAAGCTATTGTGTCTGGACCATTTGCTCATTCAGGAACATATAGAATCATTAAAACTCAGAAAGAGTATAATGATCTGTTAAAAGATGTGAAAGACGTTGCTCAAGACGAAAATGAGAAGTTTCAGTGCAACATCAAAGCATTGAGACTGATCCGATTCGCTCTTCAGTCTGATACGTTTAGGTTGGTGAGTTCTTGTAGTACAGCTAAAGAAATCTGGGATCGGCTGCGAGAGCTGTATTCTACAGATGAAGATTTGGAACACTCAATTCAGACCTTGCTTTTGTCTGAGTTTGGTGAGTTCAAGCAAAACTCTGATGAGTCTGTTACACAGACGTTTGATCGCTTCAATCATCTTCTCAGCAAGATGATCAAACATGATATCGAAAGGAAGCTGATTGAACAGAAGGTCACCTTTTTGAATGGCTTAAGATCCGAATGGAGAGCTGTTGTGTCTACAGTTAAAGCTCACGAGCAGTTCAAGTCATATTCGCTGGCGAAACTGGTGGGAATTTTGAAATCCCAAGAAAAGATAGTGATGCAAGAGAAGAGTGTGGTCTCAAATTTGGGGTCCTTGGCCCTCCTGTCTAAAAGTAAGAATATAGTAGAAGATGAAGATCTGAACCTGGAGGACTACGATCTAACTTCAGAAGATTATGCTATGATGGTGTCCAATCCAAAAAGCTTCATCAAGAAGAGATTTCCCACCAATAAGAACCGAAATTGGCAGGGAAGCTACAGTTCTGAAAAAGTAAGGGAGGAGCCGAAGACTAAGAACCAAAGAAAGAGGCAAAGGTTGAAGGAGATTCTGGTGTCAGCTGCTATTACTGTGGAGGAAAGAATCATTATGCCAAAGATTGTGTTCTGAAGAAAATGGCAGAGAAAGATGAGGAGAAAGATGAAGAGGCAATCCTGATGAAAAAGCTAGAAGAGATTAAGAGAAAGAAAGCTGCTACTAATCCTTCTATGAATGCTCTTATTGTACAGGGTTCGGCAGAGGATGACGAGTTCGGTGGCGTACATGTGTGGTCGACCGACTTAGAAGATGATGAGGTGAGAAAGCCTTCGCATGGAAAGGCGTATGTCGCAAGAGGTGGTGAAAACAGTGGAAAGTGTCTGATGGTGACTGACGTATCTCACATGAGGGGATACAATACAGATGGTGGAAATGAGGACACCAAGGAGCGAGAGGACTTATGCTTCATAGCAAAACCTCTCAGTGTGTAGATCAATGAACTTGATGAATTGATCAAGAAGGTACAATCTCTTTTTATTTCATTCAAAATTCCACAGAAATCATATGAAAAGGAATTAAATAACTTAAATTTAAGAATCTCAAATCTGGATAGTTGTTTAACTCAAATACGGGTCACCAATTCTAACCTAACTGACCAAATAAGCAGGGTGTCATCCAAGAGTGAGGAGCGAAGGATGTGGATTGAGCAGAAGGAGTCGGAGCTGATTAAGTCTAAGGATGAAAACATTTATTTGCAAAAAGACAATTTGAAACTTTTAAAACAAAGAAATGTTTTTTGTTTGATTGCTAAAAGACTTTATGCTAACATTACACAACTGCATCTGAATTGTGAAATAGGGCAGAAAATACATCGCATGATTTTACCCTTCCTTGAGTTTAAGGAGGATGAAATCGATGCTGAAGCATACAACTGTGAAAGTGTTGTATCATCTGATGATGTGAATCCTACTTATATGTACGGTCTGGACAAAATAGAATCTTTTATAAAGTCCAAAGACCATAAGGACATGCTGAAAAATCTTTTGGATGAAAACGATAAGCTGAAACTAAGGACCGAAACCTTACAAAAATTCGACTCATTGAGTGCCAAGTTAAGTTCAGAAAATAAAATTGATGTTGAAAACGCATCTGAACTTAATGAGGACGATAACATGAGTGAAATTTCTGTAGAGGTTGAAGTTGAGTGTTCTGAGTTTGTCAAGAGCGAACCCGAAAACCACAAAAACCTAATTTCTGAAAATTCTGTGGAATTCGCTCGTTTGTCCAAGAATAAGTCCCCAGCCCTCAAAGAAAAAGCTCTTGTGTTTCAGAAGGTTAGAACTACTCCAAATCAGGTGTATAAAGTCACAGGAGTAACCGAACATCAAACAGCCGAACTCACTGCCATAGTGAACGAAGATAACGTAGATGGTTGTGATGAGTTCTTCTGGTCTGCTCCTATAGATAATGCCAACGAAACAGTTGGTTTGTCAGATCGAACGTCCTGGGAAACAAAAGGAAGATATGTACCAGAGCCGCTGAATAAGCCTGACAACTTTGACGTGCCAAGCACAAGTGGGACAAAAGAAATACCTATAGAAGAAGTCAACTCCACAAGTGAAACCTCATCTACGAAGAGCGAACCGGCTGTCAAGAAGCTAAAGCAAAAGGCTAATATCCATAGACAACCGAAACAGGTGAAAAATCAAAAGTAGCAAAGAAACCTAAGATACAAAAAGAATCTCTCAGAGTGAAAGCAGTTTTGGCGCTCTCAAAACACTCATTTCTCTTATAATGATAGAAATTCAAAGTTAGAGAAAAAGACTTTCGGTCCCGAGAGCAACAGCAACCGAAAGGACAGGTTCGGTCCCGAGAGCAACAGCAACCGAAAGGACAGGTTCGGTCCCGAGAGCAACAGCAACCGAAAGGATAGGTGCGGTCACGAAGGCAAAAGCTACCGAAGGTCCAGGTTCGGTCCCTCAAATGACCAAAAACAAAAGGGTCATTTAGAACCTCAAGTCAGGAAAAACTCCCAGTCTAAATTCACCCATACTAATTCTTCTCATTCTCAATTCTCTTCTAAACCCTATTCTGTTCCTGCACAAAACTCAAAATCATCAACGAACTTGAAAGGAAAATCGAAGATTTCCTCTGTCCAGGAAGATCGAAAGCAGACTAATACCGAAACACCAAAATCTGAAACCAAAACGTCTCTAACTAACCCTAACAAAATCAAAGTTTTCACTATTAAGAGGAAAGATGAAACAACATTAATAAAAAGAACATATCTTGTTGATGTTTCTCTTACTATTCCTATTCCAGTGAAAGGCTCACGTGGACCCAAGAAACTTTGGATTCCTAAATCTGCTTAATTTTTGTAGGTTATAAGTGACGAGCAGTTCGACAAAGAATGGTACATTGACAGTGGTTGCTCACGTCACATGACAGGAAGGAAGGAAGAGCTAAGGGAGTTTCGATCTCTTCAAAATGGTGGGAATGTCAAGTTCGGCAAAAACTCTTATGGAACGATAAAGGGTTATGGGATGATAACAATTGGAGACTTTACAATAAGAAAGGTGGCATACGTTGAAAGGTTGCAGCATAATCTCATCAGTGTATCTCAACTGGTAAGCGGTACCGGTCTCAAGGTTTCATTCGACGACGAAGGTTCAGAGATTATAGAGAAGAAATCAAACAAGGTCATTCTCAAATCAGACCGAAAAGGAGAAATGTTTCCTCTTAATCTCAAACCAATCAAAGGAAATCCAGCTATATGTCTTTTGTCCAAAGCTCATTTTGAGGAAAGCTGGTTGTGGCACCGAAGGCTCTCACATCTCAACTTCAAAGACATCAACAAGCTTGTCACCGGAGGTCATGTTCGGGGTCTTCCCTTGCTCAAGTTTGATCGAGAACACTTGTGCATTGCATGTGTGTTGGGCTGAAGATAGTTTTGATGTTGCGTCTTTTGGGCTCGTTAGTTTAGCCTTGTATTCTCCGATTTGGGCCTGTCCAACCAAGAGCCTTTTATGTATTGTATATAAGTTAAATGCTTGCATGCATATTAGGTTAAGATTGCTGAGATTATCGAGATAGCGATTCATACAGAGTACAATATTTTTCTTTAATCATTCTTGTAATCTTCTAATCCTCTACAGTTGATGTTCTTAGTCGAGCTCTTCTGAGGATTTTATTTAATCATTCAACACGTTTGATTTAAGCTGTTTTGTTCTTATTATTGCGTTCTTGTTATTTTACATTCATATACTTGTTCAAGATCTAATCGATCTTCATAGATTAAAAGTTGTTTTAATCCCATCAATTGGTATCAGAGCAGGAGGCTGTGATATTTATTGAGCCGTCATCTTAATTGACGTATCTTAATATTTATTATTTTGCCCTAATCTGCTTTATTACAAGTCTGATCTTTGAACAGGTTTTTACGATCATAATGGACGCGACGCAATCAAACCCAATTAATATTTCCAACAGCATCGGTTCGACGACAAAGATTCCAATCTTATACACCCATGACTATGAAGTATGGGCACATCATTTTGAAGATTACGTGATTGGATCGGAGGACAATGGTTATCTCATCTGGGAAGCCATCATCAATGGACCGTTTTCTCATTCTGCAACATCCAGAATCATTAAGACGCAAAAAGAGTACAACGATCTGCTTAAGGACGTGAAGGATATTGCACAAGATGAAAAAGACAAATTCCAGTGTAATATTAAGGCGTTAAGGTTGATCAGATTCGCCCTTCAGTCAGACACATTCAGACTGGTCAGCTCATGTACTACGGCGAAGGAAGTATGGGATAGACTTCGCGAACTGTATTCCACAGACGAAGATCTTGAACATTCTATCCAAACCTTGCTTCTATCTGAGTTTGGAGAATTCAGGCAAGGAGCCGAAGAAACGGTAACCCAGACGTTTGATCGCTTCAATCATCTTCTCAGCAAGATGATCAAACACGACATTGAAAGGAAGCTCATCGAACAGAAGGTTACTTTCTTGAACGGACTGAGATCTGAATGGAGAGCAGTGGTTTCCACAGTCAAAGCCCATGAGCAGTTTAAATCATACTCTTTAGCGAAACTGGTGGGTATTCTGAAGTCCCAAGAGAAGATTGTGGTTCAAGAGAAGAACGTTGTTTCTAGTCTTGGTTCGTTGGCCCTCCTATCTAAAAGTAAAGCTGTGATGGAGGATGAAGAGCTGAACTTGGAAGAATATGACCTCACGTCTGAGGATTATGCCATGATGGTATCCAATCCTAAGAGGTTCATAAAGAAGAGATTCCCCAGCAACAAAAACCGAAACTGGCAGGGGAGTTACAGCTCTGAAAAGGTGAACAATGAACCGAAGGCTGAGGAGCCCAAGAAGGAACCGAAGGCAGATGGCGATTCCGGAGTAAGCTGTTTCTACTGTGGTGGCAAGAATCACTATGCTAAGGACTGTGTTCTTAAGAAGATGGCTGAAAAGGACGATGGAAATGATGAGGAAGCCGTGCTGCAGAAAAGATTGGATGAGTTGAGAAAGAAGAAGTCTACCGCTAACCCTTCTATTAATGCTCTTATTGTGCAGGGTTCGGTTAATGACGATGAGTTCGGTAGCACAGAAGTTTGGTCTACTGACTCAGAAGATGAAGAAGTGAGGAAGCCTACCCATGGAAAGGCGTATGTGGCTAAGGAGGAA
The DNA here is from genome assembly GCF_002870075.4 of Lactuca sativa. Classification (NCBI taxonomy): domain Eukaryota; kingdom Viridiplantae; phylum Streptophyta; class Magnoliopsida; order Asterales; family Asteraceae; genus Lactuca; species Lactuca sativa. Next base: position 75,385,341 of record NC_056628.2, read on the forward strand.
AGCAGTGGTGGAAAATGCTTCATGGTGACTGACGTATCTCAAATGAGGGGATACAATACCGATGGAGGAAGCGATGGACCGAAGGTACAGGAGGATATGTGCTTTACGGCCAAACCACTCAGCCAGTAGTTCAATGAGCTCGATGAACTGATAAAGAAGGTACAATCTGTTTTTATTTCTTCTAAAGTACCTCCATCCTCATATGAGAAAGAACTAAAAAATGTTAATACAAGAATTTCTCATTTAGATAGTAGCTTAACTCAAACTCGAATCACCAATTCTAATCTGACTGATCAATTAAGCAGGGTGGCGTCGAAGAGTGAGGATCGGCGAATGTGGATTGAGTTAAAAGAGTCAGAATTAGTTAAAGTTAAAGACGAAAACATTTATTTACAGAGAGACAATTTGAAATTGTTAAAACAACGAAATGTTTTTTGTTTAATAGCTAAACGTTTATATTCCAATATTACTCAACTTCACTTGGATTGTGAGATAGGCCAAAAGATCCATCGCATGATTTTGCCCTTCCTAGAATTTAAGGAGGATGAAATCGATGCCGAAGCCTACAATTGTGAGAGTGTGATATCGTCTGATGATGTCAATCCGACCTACATGTATGGACTGGACAAAATTGAGTCCTTCATTAAATCCAAAGACCACAAGGACATGCTCAAAAATCTTTTGGACGAAAATGACAGACTTAAACTGAGAACCGAAACCATGCAAAAATTTGACTCTCTAAACACCAACGTAAGCTCAGAAAATAAAATCGATGTTGAAAATGCATCTGAGCTTAACGAGGACGAAAACATGAGTGAAATTTCTGTAGAGGATACGGTTGACTGCTCAGAATTTGTTAAAAGCGAAACTGAAAACCACAAAAATCTTATTTCTGAAAATTTTGTGGAATTCGCTAGATTGTCCCAACAAAAGTCCCCGAAATTAATAGAAAAAGTTGTTGTATATCAAAAGGTCAGGACCACTCCGAATCAAGTATACAAAGTGACTGGAGTAACCAAACATCAAATAGCTGAGCTCACAGACATTGTAAACGAAGACAATGCAGATGGCTGTGATGAGTACTTCTGGGAAGCTCCAATAGATAATGGAAACTAAACAGTTGGCCTATCTGAAAGAACCTCCTGGATGCGAAAAGGGAGATACATACCTGAACCATTGAATAAGCCCGATAATTTCAGTGAGCCAAGCACCAGTGGTATGAAAGATATTCCTTAGGAGGATGGGAGATCAGCAAAAGAAGACATTCCTTCCACTTCCTCAGCTCAGAGTGAATCTTCTTCAAACATTCCTTCTACTCCCTCAGTACAAACTGAATCTTCTTCGGATATTCCCTCTGCTCCCTCGGCTCAAAGTAAAACTCCTGAAGTTCAAAAGGAACCAGCCAAGGAGACAACAAAAACGAAAGCAAACGTTCATCATCAACCTAAGCAGATGAGGGATAAGAAGATAGAAAGGAACCAAAGATACAGGAAGAACCTTTCTGAAAGGAAACAATTCTGGCACTCCCAGAATGCATACTATTCACACAAAGACAAGAATCTGAAGTATGAAAACAATCCTGTAAGAAAGCCAAGGTTCGGTTCACAAGAAAATACCAACCGAAAGCCAAGGTTCGGTTCACAAGAAGATACCAACCGAAGGAAAAGGTTCGGTTCTGAAAAGGACTTCAATCGAAACCAAAGGTTCGGTTCCAAGAACAACTCCAACCGAACGCAGAGGTTCGGTTTTGAAGTCAAAAGAGAACAAGACTTGAAGGTCAGCACCTCCATTGATCAAAAGCAAAAGGGTCACCTAGAGTCATCAGCCAGGAAGTTCTCTCCGTCCAAAACATCTCATTCTAACTCCTCTCGTTCTTCTAATTCTTCTACTTCCACTAATTCATCTCAATCATGCTCTAAAGCTAATTTCGTTTGCTCTCAAAAGCCTCATTCATCACCTGAACAAAAGGGAAAGCAGAAGGTCAATGAATCCAAACCAGAGTCCAAAACGAACACATCCAATCCTAACAAAATAAAAGTCTTTACCATTAAAAAGAAAGATGAAACAACTCTAATAAAACGAACATATCTAGTTGACATCTCTCTTACTATTCCCGTTCCCATGAAAAGCTCACATGGACCCAAGAAACTTTGGGTTCCTAAATCTGCTTAATTTTTGCAGGTTATAAGTGACGAGCAGTTTGATATCATGTTTTCTGTATCTTATTGTGCTCGATTTCAGGCTAACCCACGCGAACCTCACATGCTGGCAGTAAAGAACATCCTACGCTATCTCAAGCGAACCACCTCCTTAGGTCTATGGTATCCATCTAATTCAGGCTTCTTCGTTCAAGCCTATTCTGATGCTGACCTTGGAGGATGTGGACTCGACCGTAAAAGCACAACTGGTGGCTGTCAATTTCTTGATGGGAAGTTGGTCAGCTGGCAATCCAAGAAACAAACGTGTGTGTCGCTGTCTACTGCCGAAGCGGAATACATTGCCGCTGCATCCTGCACATCCCAAGTGATTTGGATCCAGAGTCAACTTCGAGACTATGGACTCAATATGAAGAAGATCCCATTATATTGTGACTCTGAAAGTGCAATTAGGATCTGTCATAACCCAGTGCAACATTCTAAAACCAAACACATAGCACTGAGGTATCACTTCATCAAAGATCATGTGGAAGATGGAAATGTCGAAATTCACTTCGTAAGAACCACTGATCAACTGGCTGACGTCTTTACCAAAGCTCTTCCCGAAGCATCATTCAATAAAATATTGCAAGGGCTAGGTATGATGGAATCAGAGTCAGTACCTCACACTACCTCTCACACTCAAACGTAAGAAGCGAAACCAACCGAACGTCCGGGTTCGGTTCAACCATCTGACTCGCTCATTACTTCAAAGGTAGCTTTTCTGTGTTGTATATTTCTTGTACAATTTGTTTTTCTTTGTGTAAAAGTTTTTTCCAAATTGCATATCTAAACTCCTTGGTTTCTTAAAATTTTCCAAAACCGGAACCTCCAGAAGGTTCGGGTTCGGTTTTTCAAAATTTTCTAGAACCGAAACCAACTGAAGGTTCGGGTTCGGTTTTTCAAAATTTTCCTGAACCGAAACCAACCGAAGGTTCGGGTTCGGTTTTCCAAAATTTTCTAGAACCGAAACCAACCGAACTCTCGGGTTCAGTTTTTTTTTCAATTCTTTCCCAACCGAACGTTCGGGTTCGGTTTTTCAACTATTTCCAAAGTTTTTTTTAAGTTTTTTTTTCTTTTAACTCCTTTATATTTTTTTTAAGTCTTATTTTTTTTAATGTTATTTTTTTATTCAAAAACTCCAAAAATATTTTATTTAATTTTTTTTAGTGCTCATTCGTTTATGGGGATATATTTGATGACTTACTTAAGTGTCCCTAGAAGCATGCTGCTGTATGTGTCCCAAGCCTCATAAGATTTTGAATAATAGCCTTCATGACCTGGTATACACAAACCTTGTCTTCCCAATAAGGCTAACTCATTTATTCTAATCGTGAGCTACCTCACTCTTTTCTCACATGAGTTAAGAGTTTCCTGCTTGGTCCTTATGTTCGCAGCAGAGGTACTATGTTTTCTTCACCATCCCCATTACACTTCTCCATTACATTCGTTTCATCACTGTAACCCTTGAGACTCTCAGAAACTACCACTGAGGTTTATGGTTACACAACATCTGTGTTTATGATCTTAGTTTCGTGCCACTACGCGCTAAGTGAAACCCAAAATTCAACACCAATGAATTGACGGTGACCAATTAATTTGATCAAGTTATCACCAATGAATTGACGAATGTACCTTCAAGGAATCTCAATTTTTCTTTTGCATGATTCCAATGAAATTGTTACTCACCATAACATTTCTTCCCAAGGGATCTAGTTTTAAATTTTATCTGAGATTTCCTATTAATCCACGCCACTACAAAATCAACTCCAACCTACTTGTTCAACAGACTACACCGGTCTCACAAGTACTTTGTTCACTTTCGTTCTTATATCAAGAATTGGATTGTTGACTCAAAGCGAAACCACCCTTAATAAGCCTAATTAAAAGAAGTCTTTCAACATTTATTAATAAATGTTTGATCGTAATTCAACGGGATTCCACACTAACACTTTGAGGTCTCTCTTGACCTTGAAGGAAGAGATTCGTGCCCGGGATCATCAATTTCGTGTCGTTATTGACATCACAGATTATCCTAAAAAGAGTTGTTTTATTTCTTTTTCTTTTACACTCTTTGCACGAAAATCCTAGATTTTCAAAAACTCCGTTACTAATTATTTTACAGGCTGGATTATTACTGGATGGTTACTCATGAAGTTGTGGTAAAAAATTAGCCACGTGGGTCATTAATTGAAAACAGCCGTTTAAAAGGGGAAAAGACAAAAAGTTGCTGACTCGGCGGGAGTTAAATGGATAGAAATTCAAACGACGGTAAAAAGGAGGGCGCGTGAATTTGAAATGGCCGCGCTTTTTCTGACACTTATGGACGCGCGTGCGATATTGAAGAGTCATCACTCTGGCTTAAAGGCGCGTGTGGAAATGGAAACGGTTCCTCTCTCGGAACCGGCGCTTATTGGGCGGCGTAATCCTAGGAAACTGACACTCTCTCTCCTACGTGATCATCGCACGCCCCAACTGTCACCAATCAGTCACTCAAAAACCCGTTTCGTATTTCCATAAGAGATTTGAAACGATTTTTCTCTCTCCTATCACCCACTATAAAAGGCCGTCTACACCACCTTTTACCTCTTTACTGCCTCCATAATTTCCAAAGCAAAAATACTTCCAAACACTCTCCCGGTCATCTTCTTCTCCAAACCTGCAACAATGGCTGAATCTTCTTCTATTCATGCAACTTCTCAGATTCTTCCCATCCGACCCCAACAATGCCTAGTCATTGATCTGAACCCACTGGCGTATGATTCCTATATGTCACCGGTCATCGAATGCCTCAAGTACTCCCAGCTTGCTCCTGCATTGTCAAGAATTGAAACGGTGCCAATGGTGACCTTATCACAGGTCTATGCGACGGCTTACTACGACAAGGCCGTCGACCGGGTATTCTTTGAAGTGGCAGAGCACAAGACTTCGATTTCTCGCCCCCGTTTCTGCACTATGTTAGGGTTTGCTGCTGACCCATCACGAGTTCACCCAGAGACGATTCCGGTTGGGATGTTGTACAGCATGTTTTACAACATAGGCTACACAGAGGTTCTCACCTCCGTCGCCAAGTTTAAGAAGTCCTGCCTACCGCCCCAGTGGAATGGGTTATTTACAGTTCTCTTCAAGGGACTGTCAGAGAGGAGCTCAGGATCTGATGGTGCAAGTCGTCTTTTCCTTTCGATAATGTATGGGGTGTACAACGGGATAAACCTAGACTATGGGTTTGTTCTTTGGCAACAACTGATTCAGAGCCTCTCTTCCTCATCCCGACACTCTGAGGTGTCGCTGGCCCGGTTCTGGATCTTGATCACAAGATGGGCAATGGACAGGTTCAATGTTCCAACAGCCGTTGGAGCATTGATGTCTTCTATTGGTACATTTCATACCAAAAAGATCATTGTATCCGATGCATCAAAATTTTCATTCATTGGCTCTATCCCGGAGTCGATGTATGCCGATGTGCCCGCCGATAGCAGACTGATCAGGACGATCAAGGAGTTTAGGCCAACTGTTCCGAGGGAACTGACACCGGACATGCTGCGATCGATTCATGATGCCGATAAACCGGTGGCCAGGGGCAAAAAGGCAGAGAAGGGGAAGCAAGTGTCCAAAGCTCCAAAGGGACCTTCTCCCAAAAAGCGAAAACAACTGAAGGCTGCTTCATCCCCACAACCGAAAAGGAGGAAGACCCAACAGAAGAGAAAGCTCCTTATTCCCTCCTGTTCAAGCGAATCCGAAGGTGGGAGTTCGGACTCTGAAGGATCACAAGGAGACGAATCTCCTCAACGAGGCAACACACCACCTCGGTCCCCAACCCCAGAGATAGAACTTCATCAATCCCAAATTCCTTCACCTCCACCAACAATTCCTATTTCCATTCCCACCATAAACCCCACTATTCCCCCAACCTCTATCCCTATACCTCCACCCATATTCACCACATCAACCGAAACACCACCAGTTACCGAAACCCCTCCTGTAACCGAACCACCACAAACTCAAACACATACAACCGACCCTACCCATACACAACCACCACCCGAAACTAACCCCCCACCCACTCAACCTGAACCTACCAAACCAATAACACCCCCAGCTTCACCACCACCTCAATCTCCAGAAGACGCCTCCGATGGCGGTGATCAATACCTTGGTGGTGATCACATGAACTTCGATTCGGTCTACTATAGTCCATTTCAATTTCAAAGTGACGAGGAGGATGATGCTCCAGTGACAAAGAAGCATCTTCGTGAGCTTAACGAGAAGGTTGAGCAACTTCTCGCCTCCTCCTCCAACCAGCAGTCATCTTTGTCTGAAGCTGCCCTTCAGAAGATCGTTGACGCCTTCTCCAGGGCTCAACATGATTCTGTGGCCTCAGCAACTGCTGCTATCGACGCCTCAACCCGAGCCTGTGAGGCGGCGACCGAAAAAGTCGATAAACTATTCAATGACGCTTCTGTCCTGCTACAGTCTTTGTAGGAGAGCGTCGAAGCCACTAAGACAACTCTGGAACCAGCTGTTCAACAATTGGCCCAGTTTGTCTCGACGGAGCTGTCTTCGTTCGCTACTCTCAGACAACATATTAGCGACGACAACTCGGCACTCCGTGCCTCCATCGATGCCCGCCTGGCAAAGCTACAAGAGGATCTTGCGGCAGAAAATTCTCTGATGGACGTCTTGGCGAGCAAGACTACTGCCCTAAAGGTCAAGAGCACGCAGCTTTCCAACTCCGAACAACAATTGGAAGCTCTTCGATCCGAAAGGGAGGTCATAAAGACGTGTGTTTCGGATGTCCACACAGCATTATCAAACATCCTGGAAGCACACGACCCCATCCTAAACCATTCGGTGAGGCGCACCCTCGCTGAAAAACTCTCTCCGGCCATGGACCTTTTAAGCAAAATTGAAGGCCTACCGAGTTTCGTGTCCATTCCGAAACAAGGGGGAGATGAGAAGAAAGGATCGAAACCACCTCCTTCCTCCAAAGCTACTCACACAACCGAACCACCCCCAACTGGTCATGCCTCGGGTTCGGGTGTGAAGAACAAGGGCAAAAACATAGATGAAGATGGAGATGAAGATGAAGATGAAGATGAAGACAAGGAGACCATTGCGGACATGTTAAAAAGAAAGAATAGTCGCAATGCTGATGACGATGCCAGTCGTGTGGCGCGTGAGGCTGAAGAAGCCGAACGAAAGCAAAAAGAAGCCCACGATCTCCTTGAGAGCCGAAAGTTGCTCTTCCCTGCCTGGACCAGGGATCGTATGATAAAAGAGGCCATAGAGACTCCAAGCATACTATGGCTCGAGCCGGTGATATCATTCGACTGCAACAATTCTGTCGATTCGCAATTTGATATGCCGCTGACTCGAAAGGCGTTCATCTTCCACGTCTTCTCTAACATTTTTGAAGTCCCGCATCCAAACGATGAGCTTGACAGGGAGCTCATTGACTTCTACCTGGAGGCCGCTCGCCCACAATACCTCACCTGGAGCGCCCAGAAGATTGTTAATGTTCGGGTGCTGAAGCCTTATGCCGTGGGGAGATTCACAAACGTTAAGTTCAAGCTCATCCGAGGATCTGCAAGAACTGCCCACATCATCTCCCTGGCGGATCTGCCGAATCTGAATCCTCATGACTGGATAGTCTTGTACAATATCCTGCTGACAGATGAAACCGAATATGGTCCCATCATAGACCATGTCAAAAGGATGTTGGCATGCTACATCATGGAGGTTGCCCAAATGGATCAGGAGGTCGCCACAGTTTTTAAGAAGAAACCGAAAGTCGCACCTGTGGGATCGGCCAGTGATCTAAATCAAATGCAAATGGGTAAGATTGATCCGAGGCGAAACTCAGTCATGTTCACTAGAGCCGAAGGACAGAAATGTTTGTTCGCTTTAGCTGACAAGCACCTTTACACCACAGCTTGCTTGGAACACGTCTTATCAATCATCAAGCGGTGTAAGGAGAATTCGGCTGATGACATCAAGTACTTCAATGATATGATCAATTGGTACATCCGGTTTAGACAGACCATCCTCTCCATAACCAAGTGTCTGTTTAGTACCGTGAAGAAGAAGGTACCAGCTTCAGCTGCCGGCCCAAGTAAGAAGTGAAGGTCTCGCTCCAAATTGACGCAAAGGGGGAGATTGTTGGGCTGAAGATAGTTTTGATGTTGCGTCTTTTGGGCTCGTTAGTTTAGCCTTGTATTCTCCGGTTTGGGCCTGTCCAACCGAGAGCCTTTTATGTATTGTATATAAGTTAAATGCTTGCATGCATATTAGGTTAAGATTGCTGAGATTATCGAGATAGCGATTCATACAGAGTACAATATTTTTCTTTAATCGTTCTTGTAATCTTCTAATCCTCTACAGTTGATGTTCTTAGTCGAGCTCTTCTGAGGATTTTATTTAATCATTCGACACGTTTGATTCAAGCTGTTTTGTTCTTATTATTGCGTTCTTGTTATTTTACATTCATATACTTGTTCAAGATCTAATCGATCTTCATAGATTAAAAGTTGTTTTAATCCCATCAATGTGAAATGGGGAAACAAAGTCTTCAAAGTCACCCTTCTATTATAAACACAAAAGTTGTTGAACCACTTGAGTTGCTTCACATTGACTTGTGTGGTCCATCATCAATCAAAAGCATTGGCGGTAGCAAGTATATTCTTGTTATCGTTGATGATTTCTCTCGTTTTACATGGCTGTTCTTTCTGAAGCACAAATCTGAGGCTACTCCTAAGCTAAAGATGTTCATCAAGCAGGTTGAAGTGCAACTGAGAAAAGTCGTTCGCAACATTAGAAGCGACAATGGACTGGAGTTCAAGAACAATGAATTTGAAGACTTTTTGGCAGAAAAAGGAACCAATCACAACTTCTCAGCCCCTTACATGCCTCAACAGAATGGAATTGTCGAAAGACGAAACCGATCCTTGTGTGAGGCGGCCCGAACAATGCTAAGTTTTGCTTCTCTTCCTTTATATTTCTGGGCTGATGATATTGCTGCAGCGTGTTTTACGCAGAACAGGTCTTATCTCAACAAGCGTTTCTCTCTTACTCCTTATGAGATCATCAATAACAGGAAACTGAACGTGAAATTCTTCCATGTATTCGGTTCACGATGCTTCATCTTCAACTCCAAAGAACATCGTAACAAGTTTGATGTTAAATCTGATGAAGGAATTTTTCTCAGATACTCTCTTACTTCAAAGGCATATCGGGTTTTAAATAAGCGTTCCAAAAAAATTGAAGAAACATATTATGTGACTTTCGATGACAGCTACGTCAAGAAGATTAAGTTTACTAAAGAAGCAATTGGAGAGATTTTCTCTCAAACAGGTCAAGTCACGGCCTCGATTGCTATCTGTTCGATCAGTTTGTGGAATTATTCGATGAACCTGAGAAAGCTACTCTCTCGGAAGCCAAGGCAGCAGACACCAAAGTCGACCATCTGAAGCAAATTGTCGAAGATGCCGCCAAACGAATGGGTGAAGAAGAACAAGTTCCAAACGAACCTCCTCAGCAAGGCGCTTCAGTTGAGGGGGAGAATCCACTTTCTTCAAAACAACCGAGCTCACAATTTGAGGGGGAGAATTCTATTCCTGTAGCACCTGAAAGCTCAACAACACCCGAAAGCTCAACTAGACCCGAAAGACCTGTAACACCCGAAAGCTCAACAACACCCGAAAGTTCAACAACACCTGAAAGCTCAACAACACCCGAAAACACAACTAGACCCAAAAGTCCTGTAGCACCAGAAAGTCCAGCTACACCTGAAAGCTCATCAGTCGAGGGGGAGAACTCCGATATGTTCTACGATGACGATAGTCAATCTGAATTGGAAGAAATGGTCAATGCTAAATTGGATCCATCCTATGATCCAAATTACCCTCCTCTTATTAACTGGACCAGAGATCATCCTGTATCTCAGATAGTGGGTAATGTCTCTGAAAAAGTCCTGACCCTATCTCAACTGAAGGCAAAGCAATCATCTCTATTCTCCAAAGTAGAGTTCTGCATGTATAATTCTTTCGTATCCAAAGTTGAGCCTAAGACTGTCAACACAGCTCTTGATCATTCTGATTGGGTACAAGCCATGCAAGATGAACTCAATGAGTTTGAAAGAAACAAGGTATGGCACCTCATTCCAACTCCTAAAGATGCCTCAGTTGTTGGTCTCAAATGGGTTTTCAGAAACAAAATGGACAAGGAAGGCAATGTGATTCGAAACAAAGCTCGTCTCGTGGAGAAAGGATACTGCCAGGAAGAAGGAATTGATTACGAAGAAAATTTTGCTCCAGTAGCTAGGCTGGAATCTGTTCGAATATTTCTGGCCTATGCTGCACACAAGAACTTCGAGGTCTACCAAATGGACGTAAAATACGCCTTTCTGAATGGAGAACTTGAAGAAACGGTTTACGTGGAGCAACCTCCTGGTTTTCTCAATAAAAAGTACCCAAATCACTGTTATATTCTGGACAAAGCAGTTTACGGTCTGAAACAAGCACCTAGGGCATGGTATGAAACGCTAACTAAGTTCTTAAAGATGTCAAAATTCAAACAAGGTTCGGTTGACCCAACCTTCTTTCGTAAGAAGGAAGGTAACCACCTTATGATAGTTCAAATCTATGTCGATGATATCATCTTTGGCTCAACGAATCCTAGCTTAACAGCTGAATTCAGAAAGCTGATGGAGAATAAATTTGAAATGAGCTCAATGGGTCCGATTAACTTTTTCCTTGGTTTAAATATTAGACAGGGACCCAAAGGCACCTTTATCAACCAGGAAGCATACACCAAGACTCTTCTTGCTAAATTTGGCATGATGGGAGAGTCAAAGCTCAAAGTTCTAATGGCGTTCGGCACCAAGCTCACACCATCCTTGGAAAAACCGACAGTCGATATAATGCTATACCGTCAGATGATTGGGTCCTTAATGTACCTTACTGCTAGCAGGCATGATATAATGTTTTCTGTATGTTATTGTGCTAGGTTTCAGGCGAATCCTCATGAACCACATATGCTTACAGTGAAAAACATACTCCGGTATCTGAAACGAACCACCTCCCTCGGTCTATGGTATCCATCAAACTCAGGTTTCTTCGTTCAAGCCTACTCAGATGCAGACCTTGGAGGATGTGGTTTAGATAGGAATAGCACCACTGGAGGCTGCCAATTCCTAGACGAGAAGTTGGTTAGCTGGCAATCAAAGAAACAGACATGTGTTTCTCTGTCTACAGCCGAAGCAGAGTACATCGCAGCTGCCTCCTGTACATCTCAAGTGATTTGGATCCAAAGCCAGCTCCGTGATTATGGAATCAATATGAAAAAGATCCCACTATATTGCGATTCAGAAAGTGCAATTAGGATCTGTCATAACCCAGTGCAACACTTCCATACCAAGCATATTGCACTGAGGTATCACTTTATAAAGGATCATGTGGAAGATGGAAACGTCAAAATTCACTTTGTTCGAACCACTGATCAACTGGCCGATATCTTCACCAAAGCTCTTCCTGAAGCTAGTTTCAATAAAATTCTACAAGGGCTAGGAATGATGGAATCGGAATCAGTACCAAAAACTACCTCTCAAAACTAAAAGTTGGAAGCGAAATGAACCGAATGTTCGGGTTCGGTTCACGTGTGTGCCGAAATGAACCGAACGCTCGGGTTCGGTCCTATTATCTTATCTTCGCCTATCACTCAAAGGTAGTTTCTTTGGCTATAAACCTTTTGTATCTTTTTCAAATTTCATCTCTCTTATTTTCAAAGCTTTTTTACTTTAATTTCAAAATTCTTTTCTTTCTCAAATTTATTTTTTTTGCAACCGAAATAGACCGAACGCTCGGGTTCGGTTCCAAATTTTTTTTGTCTCATTTTTTTTCTCTTTAAATCAAAAATTCCAAAATCTTTTTCTTATTTTTTTTATTTTCTATCAATCAAAAACTCCAAAAACAATTTTTATTTTTGTGTTCGTTAATTTTTTTTGTGTGGCTATTTGTGTGGAAATTCTTTCATTAGTTAAGTGTCCCTAGAAGCATGCTGTTGTATGTGTCCAAAGCCTCACCCGATTCATAATAATAGCCTTACTGACTTGGTATATACAAACCTTGTCTTCCAAATTAGGCTTTTATATTTATTCTAATCATGAGCTACCTTACTCTCTACTCACATGAGATAAGAGTTTTCTGCTTGGTCCTTATTTTAATAGCAGAGGTACTTTGTTCTCTTTACACCATCTACACTACTTTTCTCCATCTCATTCGCTTCCTAAACGTAACCCTTGAGACTCTCAGAAATTACCACTGAGGTTTATGGTTACACAACTTCTGTGTTCATGATCTTAGCTTCGTGCCACTACGTACTAAGTGAAACCCACAATTCAATACCTACTATGCATGGACGATGAACAATCAACTTTGCTCTAGCATTCACTAACGAATTGATGGACTAATCCATGGGGATGGAAAGTGAAATCTCTAATTTCCTTTTGTGTGATTCCTATGAAATTGTTAAATCCCATAACATTTCTTCCCTTGGAATCCAGTTTTAATTTTTTTTTTTTTTTTTTTGAGATTTTACATAAACTATTTTACATTGCCACTTAAATTATTTCAAACTTACTTGTTCAACAGACTACATTTGTCTCACAAGTACTTCGTTCGATTTCTGTCTTATATCAAGCTCAAGAATTCTGAACTGAAAGCCACCCAAATTAGCCTGATTACAAGAACCCTTTCAACACTTCTCAATAAGTGTCTGATCGTTATTCAACGGGAAACCAAACAAACACTTTAAAGTCTCTCTTGACTTTGAAGGAAGAGATTCGTGCCCGGGATCCATTGTTTCGTGTCTCTATTGACATCACAAATTCCCTCATATGTGTTGCTTTATTTCCTTTTCTTTTACACACTAAGCACGAAAATCTTTTTGATTTTCCAAAATTCTGGTTTCATTTGTTACAAGCAATTTTTTTTAATGGGATTTGAAGTTATAAAAGAGTTGTGGCTCATATTGATCCACGTGGTAATTTTGCTTTAAGATGACGTTCACTCTAAAGGGATAAGATGCTGACTCAGGCGAGAGTCCAATCGATTTGATTTTCAAATGGCGCTTCAATGACAGGCGTGCGAAGTGGAACCGTTTTTTCTTAAACGGCGCCTGATGTGAAGGCGCGTGAATCGGGACAGTTCTTCTCTCTCCTATGTAATCATCGGTGCTACCAACTGTCACACATCAATCACCTCCGAAAAACCCTTTGTATTTCCTTTGAAGATTTGGGAACGGATTCTTCTCTCTCCTTTAGCCACAGTATAAAAGGTAACTTCAACCATTATTTACCTCTTTACTGCACCCAAACTTCAGAGAGCAAGAAAAGCTTTAAGTATTCTACTGGTCATCATCTCTCCCAACTTCTTCACTTTAACTGCGGATTCATCATCTGTTCATGCCACTTCCCACATCCTGCCGATTCGTCCTCAACAGAGTCTGATCATCGATCTTACTCCACACGTTTACGACGCCTTCATGTTCCCGATCATTGAATGCCTCAAATACTCGCCGCTTGCTCCTGCTCTCACCAAAGCTGAAGTTGTTCCAATTTCATTTTTATCCCAAATCTTTGCCACTGCTCATTACGATAAGTATGTCGATAGGATCTTCTTCGACATTCTTGATCACAAGGCGTCACTCTCCAAGCAGCGATTCTACTCACTCTTAAGATTTGAACCCGATTCATCTAGGGTTAACCCTGAATCCATTCCAGTGGGTCATTCATTTTCTATGTTCTATAATATGGGATATACTGAGGTGCTGACAATGGTCACTAAGTTCAAGAAATCGTGCCTGCCTCCTCAGTGGAACGGGTTATTTACTGTGCTGTTCAAAGGATTATCTGAACGCAGTGCCGGTTCAGATGGAGCGAGTCGTCTGTTCATCAAGATTCTTTATGGGGTATACAACGGTATCAACCTGGATTATGGGTCGGTGTTATGGCAGCAACTGATCCAGAGCCTTGCATCCACATCTCGACATTCAGAGATCTCCTACGCTCGATTCTAGACGTTGGTCACAAAATGGGTGATGGACAAGCATCACGTCCCCATTGTTGCTGATTCTCCACTCTCTTCGATTGGTACTTTCCATACCACGAAGATCATAGTCTCCGATGCATCAAAATTTCAGTTTATTGGCTCCATTCCTGAGTCAATGTTTGGAGACGTTCCTGCTGAAAGTCGTATCATCCGAACCTACAAGGAGTTTCGTCGCTCTGGTCCTAGAGAGCTCACTCCTGAGATGATCAAATCCATCCATGAAGCTGATAAGCCTGCTCCAAGGGGAAAGAAGACTGAAAAGGGAAAAGACAAGCAGGTTGGCAAGGGAGCGAAAGGACCTTCTCCCAAGAAACGAGAACCTACCAAGGCTACTCACTCTCCTCCACTGAAGAAGAGAAAAACCCAACCCAGGCGAAAGCTGATATTAGCTTCCTCCTCAAGCGAATCTGAGGAAAACAATTTAGACTCTGACGAGTCTCCTCGTGGTAACACTCATCCACGATCGCCTACCCCAGAAGTACACTTTTCCAGTTCACCTATCTCTTCTCCACCAGTCACCATTCCTATTTCCATTCCCCCATAACCTCGACCACTCACATACCACCAACTTCCATCCCAGTACCCCTCCCATTTTCACTGAAGCTACCACAACTACAACTGAAGTAAGAACCAACGTATCTAATACGGGGGCTCATACTAAAGCACCCGAACCCACTCCCACTACCGAACCTACTTCACAACCCAAAACCTACTTCCACTACCGAGCCTCCACCCTCACCTCCACCCTCCTCTCCTGCTCATTCCGCAGAAAATGAAGAACCATTTCTTGGTGGGGAGGACATGACATTTGATTCGGTCTACTACAGTCCGTATCAGGTGCAGAGTGACGATGATGATGATGCTCCCGTCACCAAAAAGCATCTCAAGGAGCTTCACGAGAAGATTGATTCTCTCATCGCTTCCTCTTCTTCTTCATCACAGTCTACCATTTCTGAAGCTGCTATTCAGAAGATTGTTGATGCTTTTTCCAAAGCTCATGAAGTTAATCTTAGCTCAGCCACTGCCGCAATTAATGCCTCCACCAAAGCATGTGCTGCTGCGACCGAAAAAGTCGAAAAACTATTTACTGATGCCTCCTCTCTTTTTCAATCTTTACAGGAAACTGCCGAAGCCACCAAAACGAAGCTTGACCCCATCGTCAACAAGCTGGCTACCTCAGTTGCCTCTGAACTAACGTCCTTCGCCACTCTTCGTCAAACTCTCACCGACGACAACTCCGCGTTTAAGGCGACCATTGAGGAGCGCCTCACCAAGCTTCATGAAGATCTAGCTGCTAAGAACTCCCTCATGGACGCTATCTCTAGAAAGACAACTGCCCTTCAGGTCAAGAATCTTCAACTCTCCAATTCTCAAAAGGAGATTGAGTCTCTTCGATCTGAAAGAGAGGTGATTTCATCGTGTGTTTTGGATGTCCACGCAGCACTTTCAAACATCCTTGAAGCACATGATCCAATATTAAACTATTCAATGAGGCGTACTCTCGCGGAAAAGCTTGCTCCTGCTCTTTCTCTCCTGAGCAAACTTGAAGGGCTCCTTGAGTTCGTGTCCATTCCGAAACAAGGGGGAGAGAATGTATCTCAACTGCCTCCCACTTCTACAGCAACAAAAACAACCGAACCTCCTCCAACAGGCCAAGCCTCAGGTTCGGGTGTCAAAGACAAAGGGAAACAAACTGATGAAGATAGTGACGACGACAAAGAGATGATTGCTGATCTCTTGAAAAAGCAAGGTCGAGACAAGGATGCTGATATGAGCGCTCGGGTTGCTACAGAGGCTGAAGAAGCTGAAAGAAAGATGAAAGAAGCTCACGACCTTCTTGAGAGTAGGAAAACCCTTTTTCCTCCTTGGACTCTTGAGAAGTTGCTGAAAGAAGCAATTGAAACCCCAAGCATCTTGTGGCTCGAACCGGTGATCTCACTAGATCGTATCAATTTTGTCGATTCTCAGTTCGACATGCCACTGACCCGAAAGGCCTTCATCTTCCATGCCTTTGACAACGTTGCAGATATCCCTCATCCTCATCCTAAGGTTGACAGGGATCTTGTAGAGTTCTATCTGAGAGCTGCCCAACCACAATATCAAACATGGAGCACTCAGAAGATTATCAACGTTCGGGTCCTCAAGCCGTATCGGGAAGGAAATTTCGCGAACGTTCGTTTCAAGGTGCTGAGAGGTTCTGCCAAGACCGAACATGCCATTTCGCTTGCCGATCTTCCCAACTTGAATCCACATGATTGGATAATTTTGCACAACATCCTTCTTACAAATGAAGCAGAATATGGTCCGATCATTGACCACTTCAAGAGGATGCTTGTCTGATACAGCATGGAAGTTGCCAAGATGGATCAGGAGATCGCTAGTGTCTTCAAGAAGAAGCCTACTATTTCTCCTGTTCGCTCTGCCAGTGATCTGAACATGATGCAGATGGAGAAGATAGACCCGAAAAGAAATTTTGTTATGTTTACCAGAAACGAAGGCCAAAAATGCCTATTCGCTTTGGCAGACAAACATTTATACACCACTGCATGTCTGGAACATGTTTTGGGTATCATTCATCATTGCAAGCAAAACTCAGCTGACGACAAGAAGTACTTCGATGATATGATCCAGTGGTACATTCGCTTCAGACAGACAATCCTCGCTCTTATCCCTCGTCTGTTTGATACCACTAAGAAGGTTCCGGCAGCTGGACCCAGCAAGAAGAAGTGATAGTCTCGCTCCAATTGACTCAAAGGGGGAGATTGTTAGGTCCAGTTAGTGTTGCGTCTTTGGGCTCGTTAGCTAGTCCAGTTTTGTCTCCGATATGGGCCTGTCCATCTGTTAGTTCTTTGTAGGGTTTATTATTTATAGATGCTTGCATGCATTCTTTAACAAAAGATTTAATAGAGATTTTAATAGCGTTCACGTTCTTTTCTTTTGTAACCCTAGAATCCTCTACAGCGGAAGTTCTTCATCGAGCTCTACTGAGGATTGAGTTAATAGAATCATTTGACTCATTCAGATCCATTCTTGTGTTTTTGTCTTACTATTATTACTTTCTTGATTTGCCTGTTATAAGATCTAATCGATCAAGAGTATTATAAACTCATCAAGACATATAAGGAAATGGCCTACAAAATGACTGTTGAATGGGTGTCCTTTTCACTCACTGCGTCTTTGTATGGTGCAAGGTCATTAGCCAAACGGGTTCGATAAGACACTAATCAAATTAAAAGTATAATATATAAGCTAATATATCCTTCTATAAAAATCCCACTTAAGTTACTTTCGGAAAATGTAAATTTGTATGCTAATCCTATACATATGTATAGGGTATATTTTAAAACTTTATAAATTACAAGGCTTAATTCATATTAATTTAATTAAACTTCAATTAATCTATATTTGAAGTAAATAAGATTTAAGAATTATGTTTAATAAAAAATTTTAAGTAATTAATATAAATCTTATTAAAGGATAATCATATTATCTAATTATCTTATAATTGGATAATTACCATAATAAAATCTCCCTTATATTCAAATTAAGATTTCTAATTATCTAGTTCTTTTATTTAAAATTTTCACGTTTAAAATAATCTTAGATAAGTAATAATTATCTTATCTTTTTTAGTAAGGCGATCAAAATCCTAAAATCGGATTCTAAGTAGTTGCCACAACGTGGCAGAGGGATGCCCACATCATGGCTAGAAAAGACTTTGATTTTTATTAGTTTTTTGGTTTCATATTTATGTATAAGCAATTGAAAATGCAAGGCTCTCATACCACTATTGGGGTTTTTAGGTTACAATAACATTGTTCATGTACAATTTCACATACTTATGAAACAAAACTAAAAACTGTATCATAACTGAAATCGTAGATAGATAACATACCTTTTATTAATTTGAATTAAGCTAATCGAATGCTTGTAGTCTCCTTGCAATACCTAGCTCCAAAAGTATAATAGCTTCTAATGCGTCAAACTCAAAACCCAAGGAAACCCTTAGATCAAATAGGAGAGAGGTGAGAAGGGAGAAAAATCAGATTTCTCTTATGACAAAAGAGGTGACCGAATATCCAATGGTTATGGCCCTATTTCTAGCTGCCAAAAGATCCCAGAAACCTTAGATTTGAATTTAAAATAATAATATTTTAATCCAATAATTATCTAGTTTCCTTATCTTATTTGGAGGCTTCCATAAATCCTACATAGGGTCCCTAAAACCGTCCAACCATAGAAGGTTCTATATTCTCTTCTTTGTTCTACTATTGAACAATTGCAGTCCAATACTTGTTCCATCACTTAATTCTAATTAACGCAAAATTAAATCCAAATTAATTCGGATTGTTTCTTAATTAATTATTAATATTTCTAATTAATATATTAATCATATAATATATCAATAAATTATTTATTTCTCTTTTATAATCAATTCAATCAATTTCATGGTTATGAGGGCAACCCAAAAAAGCACTTTACTTTAATTTTTCAATTTAGTTAGGACAATAGACACCTTCATGCAACATGATCTACCTTTAGGTTTATATGATTTGATTATATCATTTTTTTGTGCGCATTTTAATGGGTTTTCTAGGTTACATTCAAATATATTTGCACAACGGAAGTTCACATAAACAATTTATAGGTACATGCAACCTAAGGATCAATGATATTTTATCATCATAGTGAAAATCTAATATATTCTTGGTATAATCGAATATTAATTAGACTGGAATACATAGCTTTTAGTATATTCAAATATACCAACTCTTGATTTCTTCAAATGCTCCATGGAAAGAAAACATCCAATAGTGTGAATGTCTATAATGGTTCACATCGGAAACCCTAGAACTAGAACTTGAAAGAAAGAGGAGAAAGAAGTGAAAATCATATTTCACATTTTATGTATCATTAACCATGAAATTTGATGCTCCATAGTCATATTTATAGTTTAGGTAACCTGTAGAGAAAGTCATATTTCAAAAATTAAATATTAGATTTAATCCTCAGTTCAAATCCTTTCCTTATCGGCTACCAAGAGGCTTCTAGAAGCCCTAAAGGCTCTCACAAAAGTGACCATGCCTTGGTAGGTTCTAGAATTGCTTCTTTTTTTAAACTATTAAACAATTATAGTTCACTCCTTTCACCTTTAATTAATTCCAATTAATCCCAAATTAATTCTAGTTTAATTATGATTAATAATTAATCAATTCAAATTATTTCTAATTAATTTATTATCCATATAATAAATTAGAAAATCGTTTTATCAATCTCCTAATATCAATTCTAGCTATTTCATATTTATGAGGTCAACCCAAAAAGGACTTTAAGTTTATTTGCTAAGATTATACCAATTTAGTTAAGACCTTAGACACCTTAATCAAACAGTCTTCCAATGTATAAGTGATCAAGTACAATTGAAAGTATAGACTTTAAGTAACAAGTAAAGAGTGCTTTCGAAAGCCACAGTCAAACTGTAATTAACAAACGTTGGCCCTAAGATAAGTGATCAACTATTTCTTCGTTCTACAATATATCGTATGGAAACAAGACATGGATACAAATCAATATCATAGTCCAAGATTTCGTTTCTCGATTATGAAGACTGGATTCAGACTACTAATTCAACACGCCAATTTAGTGAAGGGCTCGACTAAGCAGTTCAGATGTCGACAAAAAATTATTGAGGGGCCCAAAGATATCTCTTTTGATATTAAGGCAAAGGGAACGAATAAACTTTGACTATATAATCATACCTTTTACTCACCATACGATACATAGAATTACATTTTATACCATCTAGTTTCTAATGCATTCATATATAACCAATGCACAACAGAATTGCAAACTATGACTTAGATATCTTTTTTCAAATATATAAGATATTATCGTCATAGTATTACTCGTGATAGAATCCATGAGGTAATCCCTAAGTGCGAGTTTAACTAATACTGAAAATATCTATTTTCCATGTACTCTTGAATATTGTAGCAATCCTTATGCAATGTCTAATCACCAAAGACAATCTACAAATATTGCATGACATTATTAAATAAATATTTAA
Organism: Lactuca sativa; assembly: GCF_002870075.4. Classification (NCBI taxonomy): domain Eukaryota; kingdom Viridiplantae; phylum Streptophyta; class Magnoliopsida; order Asterales; family Asteraceae; genus Lactuca; species Lactuca sativa. The sequence goes on from NC_056628.2 coordinate 75,405,707, forward strand.
TCCTAAAATTATGTCTGATTGTGGCATTTCGAATAAATAAATATTCAGAAAGTAACATGCTAAATGGAACACAATAATAAAATAATTGTCTATCGTATCATACTCTTCAATATAAATAATTCTGTATAATTTAATCACCATACAATTACCGATTTATTGATTGTATAAATGTTTTGGGGGTAATTGACTTAATAACTAAACTTGTCAACATTTCTAATGCCAATTCTCTTAGCATGCATATAATAGTTTCCTATGGTCATCACTATTATGAACAAATGATCAAAAGATATTTAGTTTCCAACTACATCTCCATCCTCAGCCTTTGTGTTAGATGTAGTGGATTTTCCTCCTTCTATGCATTGAACTTCTATGATCTCAAGAACCATTATTTAATACGAATGCACTTTCACAAAGTATTTCTAATGGAAATTTGTTTCTCAAAACAACTCTAAGGTGAATTGTTAAGCTTTCTAGTCTATATACGCTCATTAGATACTTCACTTGCACTAATATAATCCGAATCAAAGTGTAGAGTATACCACCATCCTCTACATGAAAACTTTCATATTACCGCACTACAATTTAAAATGAATGTTCATTTAGACTATGACTTAGATTCATCTCTAACATGTTACTTTAGTTCGTCTCAATGATGTTCCCTACTGTCTACAAGTAACCAACCTTCAGTATCTTCAATAAGTCAAAATGTTCTTAACATCTCTCTTGTGATTCTGTCGAGCCAATTTCTGATACAATCTCACGATGCTCAAAACCTCCAAGTCATCATCACAATTCATAACATACATGATCGATCCTATATTCGAAGCATATGATACTCGACTCATCATATAATTTTCATAACTAGTACAAAGGACTTTTTTGATTCACTCAGCTCCTTGCTGTGAATCATATAATAATTAGGATCATGCATCTAAACCTTCCATATCTATATTCTTTTATCTGTACACTAAACTTCTGATTAGGTGCATAGAACATCATGGTGAAGATTTGTAGCAGACTAGGAAATATCAACAGAAGTCGATATCCTGAGCCTAAGCATGTGATGGGTCATGAATTGGTCGTTGCACCTACACCTGAACCTATCATAATGGCAAAAGTTCATGCAATGATGTGAGCCATGCTAGACCAACAAATGGAGGCAAGACAACTACTTCGTAAGAATAAAGATGAACTTTCTGCACCTTTTGTGCAATCTAAGTTGAATAAGAAACAGTCAGAAGAAGGAAACTATATTAGAGTTGTTAAATACTCTGAACCACAAAGGAGTAGGAAGTATAATACCGAATAAGAGGTTGATAGAGATGGATGCATGTATGAAGACTTCATGTCATCCCAACCAGCAATCCTTTCCAGAAGGCCAATGCTATTATCTGTGATGAATTGGATTTATGAAATGGAGATGAAATTTTAGAGTTGGGACTGTAGCGATAGAAAGAAGACAATCTTCGCAGCCAGACAACTGCATAATGGTGTGTCAATCTGGGGGAAAGGAGTGGTCATCACTATGCCGAATGGAGAAGCTTGGAAGATTTCATGGGAAGACTTCCGTGTACAACTAAAGTTGGAATACTAATTAAAAAAAGACTGGCTAAAAATGAGCAATGAATTCTACAATTTAAAGAAATGATACATGAGGATCAGTGAGTATGCCTCAACCTTTACTGAGAAAATGAAGTTAGTTTCTCACCTAGTTCCGTCTGCTAGATAGAAAAGTTTTCTATAGGACTACTGTTAGGGTGCAAAGTCACTCTTGGATGTAGTGTTTTAGGCTTACTCTCTTGTATGTGTAAATGGGTTGAGTCTTTCCTATAAATAGGAAGTGAGTGACTCCCATTACAAAAGAGTCCATTTGGAGTGTTAGACTAGAGAGAGAAATTGTATACAAACCCATTTGTATAATCTTTCTAGATCTAATAAGATCTTACAAAGAATTATTTACTCCTTGTGTTCTTGAATTTGTATGATGAATCACTAGATCTTCCTAATTCCGCACATGCCATCATAATCAACATCACTACAATTGGTATCAGAGCAGGTGTTCTTGAATCTCATCAAGAATTGATCCTTGATGGCTATTTTGATTTGGTGATTCTTTTTCTTCATTGATCTTCGTGTTTAGAGAGTGTTTTTGTGTTCTAGAAGTCGAATTTTTCTTTGATTTGATCCATAATTCGACTTTCTCTCTCTAGAATACTTGTTTGTATCACTTTATCTCTCTAGAAAACCCATTCAAAATCACTTTCTCTCTCTAGAAAATTTCAAGTTCTTGTAATCATGGAGAAATGGATGATACGTAGAGATGATTTTCAAAGTGAATGCTCATTTGAATATCTTCTTTATAGCTTAACTGTTGGATTGATAAGTGAATGTGATATTGTTGTAAATGGAGAAAAGAATGAAGTTGGAGAATTAATTAGTTGTCTAATTTTTCGAACCAAACATTTGTTTAATCGTTTGATTACAACATATCAAAAGAGACGAAGAAATAAAAGAGATGGAGAAGGCATAAAAGGAATTTCTCGTGCCGAATGCAAATATGGAAGCAATAAACTTGAATATTATGCAGATTGTCGTGAAGCTCGGGATGGTGTTCTTGATAATGATGATGTTCAAGAAAAAGGAGTTCAATGTGATGTTCTTGATGTTCAAGAAAAAGGAGTTCAAGTTGATTCTCAAAATGAAAAAGTTTTTTGCTCAATTGGAGTTCAAACCGATGATATTTTGTGTTCTTGTGATTCGTTTGAAGGAATGATTCCTTATCGGAAGCCGGTGGTTCAAGAAATTCACAAATATCAAACTCCAAAAGATTTGATTCAAACTCAAAATGTTCATGTTGTTGAAAGTGGGTTTGTTCATGAAGTCAAGTCTTCAAGATGCAAAAAGATGAGAAAGAAAAAGAAGAAGAAGATGAATCGAAACCCAAAAGCAACAATCTCCAAAGGTTGCATTGAATTTGAAGTCAAAACCCAAAAGTGTTGGTGGTTCTTTCGAAGATGTTCTTGGATCGTTGAAGAACACGAAGAACACGAAGAACGAGTTGTACATCTCGCATGGTGGGTGGTACAATGTTCGATTTGGAGATTTTCTCATTCCGACAAAAGAACCAAGATCTTCCAAATTTGATTCGTTTGTTGAAAATGGAACTCGATTCGTCAAAAAGGTATCAAAAATTCTCAAATGGATTCCAAAACATCCATGATTTCAATTCGTGCTTTGCGTTTTTCATTTTTGATCATTTTGTCTCGATTGGATCGAATTTGTTTTAAGCCCAATTGTAGATCCAATCTATTTTCTTTCATAGATCAAGCCCATTTCAGATTTAATTTTGAGTTCAAAACTTCAATCAAATATTGAGCCCAATGCTTTCGATCCAAGTTTATAGTCTAAATATCTCGTTTGTAATTCTTTACTGTTCATCCACTAATATCGATCCCATAAAGATGTCGATACTGTTCATCAAAATTCAATCCGATATCATTTGCTTATTCTTTAGTCGATTTGTATTTTTGATCTTGAGTTCCAATTTCCCGTCATCAAATATCTGTTACTAGAAATCGAAATTGAAAGTCAAAAACGTCATTGAATGGAATCGAGATTTTGTTCGACTGATTTTGATTTGGACTCGTCCTTTTGAAATTGATTCGTTTGAAGAAATCAAATGGTAAAAGTATTTAAAATCAAACGACTTGAGATATTGAAGTCTTGTGTTCTTGTGTTCTTCTGGTGTCGATTGTCAAATTTTGACAAGCAGGATTCTTGATTTCAATGTTTTGTTGGTCATTTGTTTTTGAAATCGATTGCACTCGAAGTCGATTGATTTGATTTGGGTATTGTAGTCAAACTCGATTTTAAAATTTCGACTGAAGATTATTGGAATCGAACGTCTGGATGGTGATAGTCGATAGTTGATGTATGTTAGCGTCGATGTATTCAAAATTGAATTCTGAAATTTGATTTGTTCTTGAATATCGATTGATGATCGATTTCATTTGATTTCTTCATGTCGATGATGATTAATGGGCACGAAACTTGAAATTGGAAGTATTGTTTTTGATATCTTGATTTCGAAAGGATTTATGAAATCGATGGTTAACGAAGAGTAGAGTCAATCTTCGAAGATGATGTTTGGAGTTGATTTGTTGCTCAAGTTAATAACGAAGCAAATGGTTGGTGTAATCGACTGATTCTGGGGTTCGCATATTTTGATTTCGAAGGATAAAGGCTGTGAGAACAAATGATCTGGAAATCGAAGGTTGATTTTAGGTTCGAAGGGTATACTTGGAAATCGTAATCGTTTTGGGCTAATTGAAATCGAAATCCTATGGATTGTGTTCATTGTTTCGAAGGGAAGGAGATGAATTGGGAACGAGATGATCTGGGAAGATGATTTTCGAAGGGTTGGTGATGAGAAATCAATTTTGGGGTCTCTGTAATGAAAAGAACGAGGATTTGGTGATGATATACAAAGGGTTCCAGTGTGTTTGATCGATTTGGGTTGATAAATTCGAAGGGTATGGACTGGAAAAGAATTTTGTATGTTGTTGTTCTTGGGTTTGATTTGGTGAAATGAACGAACGAAGAATGATATGAAAGAATTTTCGAAGGGTATATAGCTGAATCTACGAAGGGTTGGTGAATAAAATTCGAAGGGTGTTTGTTTTGGGTTTAATTGGGAAAAACGAAGGGTCGATTGCAAAAAGCGAAGGGTTAGTTTTGAGTTTGTATTTTCGAAGGGTGTGAATTTACGAAGAGGAGAGAGAAAGTGAGACTCTTCGTATGTTTGTGAATTGAAAGAAAATGACTGAATTTTCGAAGGGGGTATTTTGAAAATTTTACGAAGACTTTTACTGTTCATTAATGAGTCTTCGTATGCTTCGTGCTTCGAAAGAATTGAGCGAATGACAAAGTTTCGAAAACAGCCCCTGAAGTTTCGAATATGTGACACTTCGAAAATTAAAGGATGTTTCGTATGTTTGACACTTTTCGCCCAACTTGAAAATGTTTTGGTACTTCGCATTTTTGGGCATGGTCTTCGTATGTTTGAGAAAAAGGGCAGAATTTACGAAGATGGTCCCTGAAACTTCAAATTTTTGGCAGTTTTCACCCAAATTCGAAAAAGGACTATTTTTTGCTGAAAATTGAAGATTGTGCATTTCTGGTCCCTGCAGTTTGTGCAAATTGACGCTTTCTACCCAGATTTGAAAAAGAGGGAGAGTTTTGCATAATTGGTTGTTTTGGACGCAACGGGTCCCTGCAAGTTTTAGAAAGTGACAATTTCTACCCGGATTTTGAAAAATCTTGCAACTTTCACCAAAAAAGTCAAAATTTTTCATAAGTTGAAAATTTTTTGTGGCTTTTTCGTGATTGTTTTTCCGTGCAAGATTTTTGGTGATTCATTTTTGGTACACATCAAGGGGGAGTATTGTGAAGACTATTCCTCGGGCGCTTCTCATCCTTAGTGGGTTTTATAATCATTTTTTGATTATAAAAAGGGGGAGAATGATGGGTATTCGAAGCTTCTCGGGTTTGTCGAATATTCATTTGCGGATTTGAAGACCGGTGTTACTTCAAGGGGGAGTTTGGTCTTAATCGCGCTAGCTCGTTGGAGATTAAAGCTAGACATCCAATCCTAACTTTGAGGGGGAGAATGTTAGGGTGCAAAGTCACTCTTGGATGTAGTGTTTTAGGCTTACTCTCTTGTATGTGTAAATGGGTTGAGTCTTTCCTATAAATAGGAAGTGAGTGACTCCCATTATAAAAGAGTCCATTTGGAGTGTTAGACTAGAGAGAGAAATTGTATACAAACCCATTTGTATAATCTTTCTAGATCTAATAAGAGCTTACAAAGAATTATTTACTCCTTGTGTTCTTGAATTTGTATGATGAATCACTAGATCTTTCTAATTCCGCACATGCCATCATAATCAACACCACTACAACTACCAACGGATTTCGGTCCAACTGTAAAATTAGCGAACACTCTGGCAACAGACATCCAAATTGTCAAATCACTTGAAGACATGATCAAAGGAAGGACAACACCCAAGCTGAAGTCGGAGAGAAAAGGATTAATGAAGGATCGTCATAATCCAACAAAAAGAGTAGGTTTTCAAAATATAGCCCAACGATAAGGATCCTGGAGGTAACAACGAGTAGAAATGGTGTGAAAATGCAGAAGGAAGCATTATGGACAATGCAAAGAAGAGGTGACCTGGTTTGGCTGTGGAAAGATTAGTCACTACTATAGCACTTGTAACCAAAGATTATGTTAGAAGTGTGGAGAAATGGGGCATTTCAGGAATAACTTCCTAAAGAAAGAAGTCGCATGACCATCTCAAAAGATTCTCAGGATAGTAAAGGAGGAAGCAAATGTAGCTTCACGAAGCCAATAGAAGGAAGCGGCTTGTCTAAGATATAAAGTAATCATCCCATATAAATTGCATTGTATGATGTAGCATGATGTAAATTTCATGATGCATGATGAACTTGAATAACAATGTAATCATTTTCAATAACTAATAAAATCCCTAATTATGTTACACTACCTGATAAGTTAAATCACTTTCTTGTATGATGACTTGGGAACTACGAGGAAGTTATTTGGATGAGTATGAGTAGGTGTAAAAGGTAGTAGAGGCCTATACTACCAGAAGCTTAGGACTCACACTTGGATCAAGGAAAGTTACAAGGTTACTAAGTCTCTAAGTAGTTTAGCTATTTTGTTCATTTCTATCATTAACTTTTTTTTTGTACTGACTACAAAGATAAATATTATTCAGACCCTAGTGCTCATATCAAATCGAGTCCGACTAATCTACGAAGTAAGTTTGATGTAGCATATGATTTTTGATTGAAGGAAAAGATAATCAAAGCTATTAATAGAAGTATCACGATCGCCATTAAAAGTAACCAGCCTGTAGCTACAAGTGCTAAATGCTAGAATGTGATTATGTCACATTAGAACATGAAGGAAGGTATCTTCCATGTTAGAGTCCGACTCAAAAAGACCTGGGTGTATCCATTACGTCATACAATGAAAGGTCATTAGAGTGTGACCCATCGTTCTGCTACGGTAGTAAAAGTAAAGATTTTATCATAGGTTAAGGATACTAAAGAAAGAGCAAGAGCCTCAATATAGATCAAATTTAGAATGAAGAGAAGGTTCAAAATTTAGAATAAGAGTTACAAAGTCAATAAAAAGGACATAAGAGTTACGATTATTACCTAGGATGGAAAGGCAACGTGTGGAGACAATATACAAGCCCAATTTTGTTGATGATTCTGGGACATAATCATCCTAAGGGAGAGGTAACTGTAACACATGCAGATTCGAGCTAGTCAATTAAGATATAATAAGCATTAAAAATGACTTTTTGATATAATATTATTTAGGATAAATAATATTAACTAAAGTTGTAGTATGTGTGGCTAGGAATATCTACATATAAAGAATGTCTAAATATGAAATTATATAAGGAAGTTATAATTTTTTGAAGTTTCAGTGTAGTAGGGTACGACTCAAAAACCGATATTGAAATTGGTCGATTGTTAGGAAAAAAATCTAAACCAGAGTTGAAGATCTCGTCAACTCCTATCCGTGGACATAAAGACAATCGATAATAGATAACATATGACAATGTTATGATTTTTATATTGATGTTAGCAGTCCAAGCCTATTAACTTGTGGATATAAAACAAGTCGAAAATGGAGCTCGTATGAACAAGATATGGACTTTTAAAGATTTTATAAAATTCACACACAACCGCTCACACGGACAGCATGTGCGGCGTTTATCTAACATCCACTAGATTTCCTACACGTGTCATCCCTTAATAATCTCCATGCCACCTGGTCCAACAATACGTACGGCGACCATCGACCATATGCACAGAGTGTACTCCAATTTTTGCTATAAATACCTTGTAGTGTCTCATTCGAATTTCACACCTTCCCTATGTTTCTCTCTTGAGTTCTCCCAAGTTTGGCCCAAATTTTCCTTAGTATTAGTCTTCATATAAGCCCTGAGGTCCCTAGGAGCCCGAAAACTAGTAGCTATCAAGCCAGAGTACTGCCATCACAATTTTCAGACTTCTGTCTAGGAAATCACTGTAAGTTAGATAACACTCAGTATTATTGTAGTGTAATTTATATTTATATTCATAGTCGTTATTATGAATCTATAAATAAGATTTATCAGTGATTCTAAATCATTATACTTATTGATCTACTTACATAGATGATGTTTAGGCTAGATTTAGTGTGGTGTTTAAAATGAGATTTCCAAATAGTATATTTTGTATACCAAACTGACCCTACCTTTGATATGATCCTACCTCTGATATGATCTTACCTAGTTGTTCCTTACTTTATAGATCCTATTGTAGACATTAGGATTAGTGAGGAATCTAGAATTTCATTAGTCATCGGGACTATAAGAATAAGGCATAGTAATGTGAACCTAGGTCACGTCAAAGGAAATGACAAAATACCAATGTCATGTTCTGCCCAAATTCCGAGGCATCTACTTTTATCATGTGAATTCATAGTTACTTTCATCTTACACATTTATATGAAGTACTTAGATAAGTAAATGTTATGTGTGCCTATTATCTGCAATATGTGATGGATGAACCTATAATATATGAATGTACTCAATTAATTATATGAGTATTTTCGTACTTATTCTACAAATATATATATATATATATATATATATATATATATATATATATATATATATTCGACTACTGATGGGTGATCATAGATGGGAGATAAGAGATGATTATGAGAGGTCTTTAACCAAGAAAGTATAGGATATGTCATGACTTTTACTTGCAATGTAGTCATCTACCACAGTATATATGACGACCATGGACTAATCTAAACAGTCTAGTGGAATACCGACAAGATTACAACTTGTAGGTAATGAATTACAAGTTTAGGCAATGTATGAACTGTGTATTCATGCGATCTACTCTACCAACATATACTGCGGAGGAAACCCCCGAACTAGTACTATCAATGCGATGATAGGTGATGAACAATAGAAGAAGCCCTTATCGATGAAAATAAAAAATATGAGGCTTAGGTGATAAACATTAGGAGAAGTCATCAACGATGAATATATTAAGCAATGATAATTAGGAGAAGTCCTTAGCGATGAAATTATACAAAAATGCGATGTTGGCGATGATCTTTAGAAATATATATAAAGAAAACGGGGATCGTAATTGGGTTAACTGCTTGATAATTAAACATATTAAGTATATTGTTGTAGGTTGAAAACCCTATGTACTCACGAGGCTTCCCAACCTGACCCACTCAGCTTCTTTGTATCACAACTACCGATATAAAGGTACACGAATAATAAGAGATTCAATGGGATTTAGAGTATTAGCCTAAGATACTATAAGGCATTCTTATGCTTATGTTTTGTATCAATGATGAAATCCCAAGATTTTATAGATTAATAAAAAATATTTCTTCGGAATACTTTTATGAGAAAAAATTATGCATTTATAAATAAACTCTATTTTAAATAAGCACAAATAAAAAATTTTAGAATGGCCGTAAAAATTAGGATGTCATAGATGGGTATATGGAATTTTTTCCATAATAAGAGTTTGTTATAAAATCTACATGTGAGTTGGAAACTTTAATGCAGGAGATGTTTTCAAGGAGTGTGTTTTGAATTTGAGACTTGGTAACCATGGAATTGTTCTAAGTAAGAAATTCCATGGAACAATCTGTAATATCGAAGGCTCAGTTTCCATGACTTTAGAACCTCGACATCTCAGAAGGATAGTACATGTAAAGAACAAATTCCACTACATCTTTGATAGAAATAATAATTAGGAATTATGAAATGAGCATCATTAGAGTAATGCCCAGTCGATTTGTTCACAAAGGAATGACCATAGAGATGCATTATATGCATGGTTATAGCATAACATGAATGATGCTATTTGATTCAAGTAGTGAGTTCATTATGTGAAACAATCTACAATGAATAAATTCATAATTGTTATGGTGATTAAATTATATGGATTTACTTATAATCAAAGTGTTTGATGCCATAGTTGATTAATTTATTATTGTGTTTCGTTTTTGCATGTTTTACTTCCTGAATAATTTTATTATTCGAAATTCCATAGTCGATCATACTTTTAAAAGTAAGTAGTGAATTAAGACTACAATGAATAGTTTTGTAGATTGTCTATAAGGAGTAGACATTGCATGGGGATTGCTGCAAAGTCCATGAGTACTTGGAAATGAAGATTTTAAGTATCGGAGAAACCCATGTTTAGAGATTACTTTACTGATTCAATCACAAGTAATTCTAAGACAACAATATCATCTATTCTTAAAGCAGAGATATATAGACCACACTTTGCAAATCAGTTGTGTCTTGGTTTGCTCAAACGTGTCCTCATAACAGGATGTTATAAAGGGTTAGTCCATTTATGATTTGGTGAGTAAAAGGTATGATTATATAGTCAACGTAATTCATTCCTTTTGCCTTAACAAGAAAAATGATATATGTGGGCCCCTTGGTTAAGTTGATCTATAAGAATCAAGCCTGGTCTAGAGTGAATTGATGTGCTAAATTTTGTAGTCTGAATTAAATGACAAATCATGAAATCGAGAAACAAACAAATGAAATTGAAGTTGATCATTTAATCCACTAGTTTGTTTATACGATATCTTGAAGAACGAAGGCCTAAATGATCACTTATCCTTGAGCCAACGTTTGATTTGAATCAGAGTTCAGCAGTGGATTTGGAAAGCACTCTTTGTTGTTTGGTTATACTAGCAATTGTGGTTAAAGACTTAGCCAAGTGGGGGATTGTTGGATTAAGGTGTCTAAGTTCATAACTAAATTGTTATAAACATACAAAAAGAAGAAAAGTCCAATTTTGGTTGCCCTAATAACCAGAAATGGCTAGAAATGATATTAGAAGACAGAGATAAACAGAGAGAGAGAGAGAGAGAGATAATTTGTTAAAATATTAATACTATTAATATATTAATTAGAAATATATGATTGATCTGTTAATTTCTTATGTGATTAGTAAATTAACATGAGATGAATAATTAAATAAATGATTTATTAATTGATAAATTAATGAGAATCAACAAGAATTAAATAATTGTTAATCAAAATTAATCTGAAATTAAGTTGGGTTTAATTGGAATTAGTTAAAGATACAAGGGGTGAATTGTAACTGTTCAATAGTTGAAACAAAGAAGCAAGTCTAGAATCCTCCATGACATGGAAGGTTTTGGAGGTGTTCTTAGGGTTTCTGGAAGCTTTCTATTTGTAGATAAGGAAAATTTTGAACTGGTATTAAATTTATTATTTAATCAATTCAAATCTTGCTTTCTCTGCAAGTTACCTAAACTATAAATATGACTCTTTGGCTCATTATATTCATTCCTTACCTTCCCAATAAGCATAGGAGCTAAATTTCTTCATCTCTTCTTTCTTTCCTCTTCATTCTAGAGTTTCTAGGGTTCCAGGTGAGCAATTAGCGACATCATACTTTTGATTCTTTCTTTCTAAAGACACAAAGGAAATGAATAAAGATTTATTTACTATAATAAATCTAAAGGTATGTAAACCCTAAATTCATGAATTTCGATTTTCATAGAGTTCCTTTAGGGTTCTTGATGTTCATAGTAAGTTGCTATCAATTAAAGAAAACATAGATCCTTTATAGGTTTCATGTGAACTTAAGTGTTAAAATTTTCCGCTTTACATGTTTTGATAATCTCTAAAACCTATCAGAATCGTTAGAAGAATACTTGTTAATTGTGTGAGTAATTGTCCATGTGAGTTTTTCTCACTATATTGTATACTGCAGTATGTATCCTTTGTATTTTAGGATATAGTTGCCCTATAGTATGTAATTAAGCTAGTTCTATTAGTTTCTTATAGTGTTGGATTGTTGTATGTTATATATATATATATTATGTATTAATATATTATGTAGGGAGTTGAGGGTGGCCTAGCTTCGAGCTGAAGGTCAGTAGACTCGGGCAGACTAAAATTATGCTAAAGCCCAAGTAGCGGACCAACTTTATGCTAAAGACAAAAAAGGGCGGACCAGATTTATGCTGAAGGCCATTATGTGTATGCATAGTATATATATTGTGATATATGGTATTTTCCAGGCACTTCATTGATTCGTGAGAAGGGAAAGGTTTGATTGTATACACTCGCATTCACAACATGTTTCCGAATATTATAATTATACTATGATAAATTTTATTAAATAAAAAAAAGGAGAAACAATTGCGTTGAAAATAGAGACATTACGAGAAACTTTCGGGTCAAGATTCTGCATGCATAAATTCCAACTTTTTTGCTAAAAACTTTTTATGTTATGTTTCACTTACTAAACGTTAAGTGTAACCTATGTTTAAGTTTATTATCGTTATTAGTAACCTATAAAAAAGATTTATTTGTAATTCGATGTCATAATACTAATCGATCTACTTAAGGGACCGATGTCTAGATTAGATCTAGTAAGGTGTTTAAAGAGAATTTTCCAAGCACTATACTTTGTATATCAAATAAATCCCACCTCCAATATGATCTTACCTGATTGTTCCATTTTTTTATTGATCTCGATGTATTCATTGGGATTGTTGAGGAATCTGAGGAATAGCTCTAAAACGCTCATAAATATGAACGAACACTGAAGCATGGTTATATTTGTATTTAGGACGTCGGAGAGGGATAAGCTGAAGTATTAGCAGAGGAGCTAGCTTTCCTAATGATCTTCCACCTAAATTAAGTGAGTGCATAGTTACTTTTATTAACATAATTTTAATACAATTATTTATATGTGAATTAAGTGCTTATTATCTGGAATATGTGTTAAATGACTAATTGATTGTATACGTTGTGTGAACCAAATATGATTATATATGTGTTAAAATGTATATAAGATATTATTACTTGTTAATAATGATAATATAAGTATTATTACGAAGAAGAGAAATGTATATCAATACCTAATACTCTGTGTTAATTACATACACAAAACTAGGATAATGTTCCCTAAACTAAGCTAGTATTAGATATTGACCATAAGCGTTGTAGTGTTGCCTAGTGATAAGATAATACTTATAATGGATGCTTAGTTTGATTTGAAGAGATGTTAGACGTACCCTGTATTGTAAAGACATTACATAGGCAAGAACTTTTGGATGATTATTGGTATCACAATATTGTTTAGTTATACCCTAAGACTTAAAAGAGATGCTTAGTTCAATTAACTTTTGATATTGGGTAGCATCTTATCAAGGGTGTGTCTTAGATAGGAATGGAGAGTGAGTATGTATTTGACCATCAGTAAGTAGGTTAGAGTCATCTGTCGAAGTGGGATGCCGACCACTAACTAAACCAGAATTGTGGAATATGCCAACAGACTTATAGTTTGTATGTGTTAATGGATTGTGAGTTCATTCACTACACCCTATCCCCCACATGATTCCCTAAATGACTAACGCCTACTACCGAGGATATGTCGACACAATATAATCAACTCATTGCTTATAGTGGTCCTTCAAGATAAATCTTATAAGATCATTGTATTATGATGAATATGTGAGGATCGAAGGGTTAGGAAAATACGATAAAATGTTTTATATGATGTGTTGTGGGATGGCACTTTCTTTTGCAGGTTATTAATTATGGATTAGTATTGTAGCATTGAAAATGAAATGTATGTCACTAGGTTTCCCAACGTGAGTTACTCAACTTATATGCATCACATTTAACGTTGTTAAGACAGATGAACATTTGATTATGATGTTGAGTGATTGAAGAGAAGACATGCAATAGTACTCATAACCGTTAGGTCTTTACGCTGTAATATATTTTGTATATCTATTATGGAATCCATAGAGTTTTAATATTATGAAGCAATCATTTGTATTGTTTTAATATAGTGAGAATTTCCACAAACCAGGATATCATGATTTTTAAAGCATAAAGAATTTTTTTTGTCGGTTCTGGAAAATATAGGATGTCATAGTTATGGGTAAGGAAACCTATATGCATCTCATATATTCTCCGATGCCTTCCCGTTATTCTCCCAACCCCCTACCAACACACATTTCTTCTGCATAGAGAAATTATTCCATATTTATAATTACTTATCTCTTCCATATCTCCTCATCCCCATCCTGTATCACTCATTCCCACCCATGACTCCACATATATAATGAGTTCCTTTCTCACTTTAAAAAGATTGTTACTCGTGTGGTCTTTTCCTATGTTTTCCTTTACACGTCCCCTACAACACGCACACACACACAAACATATATATATATATATATATATATATATATATATATATATATATATATATATATATATATATATATATATATATATATACTAGTAGCATATATGCGCAATGCAGCAACGAAGAATTGTTTTTTACGAGAAATAGTTTTCTTATGGTGTACAACTAGACGATGATTTGTTTCCTCTAATTGATTATCTTTCTAAGTGGTTTGCTTTTGAAAAATATGTGTATCTGAGCAATCTTGATAATGGAGGTTATTTTATTTTCATTGTTTTAATTAAAGATGGTTTAGTTAAAATAATTTCAAAAATTAATTAAAAAAGTTAGCGTTACCAAACATTAAAACTTTTCATAACCCTAAATTTCATAGTTTTATCTTTCTAATGACATGAACAAAGTCTTTTAAAAAAAGAAAATCATATAAGGGAATAATATTTTTTGTTGCGAAATGGAACCTCATTTGGAACACTGAAATTATTCAAATTTTTATGAAAATCATAACTTTTTATTAAAAAATATCATCTAAGATTTGTTGGTTGAACTCTTCAAATATTATTTATACAAGAAAATAGAACTATATTTTTTTATAAAAGTGTTATTGAATAAGACTTTTCAAAAGAAATAAAATTGAAGAAAAAATATAAGGGTTTTATGTAGAAAAATCTATTTATATTTGAATTTTTTTTGATAAAATCCTAACCTTTTTTTGGATAGAAAACTCTTGATTATTTTACATTTTGCCAAAATTAAAGAAAAAATCATTTGTTTTAAGAAGAAATGACAAATTATGTGTTTTTCTTAAAATAATGACATTTTTCTATTAAAAAAGTTACGACTTACTCAAAAAAAATTTCCAAAAGTAACGAAACTTTTCTGCATAAAACCCAAAAAAAATACTATTTGTATATGCTTAAAATTTTGGGCTATTTTTCGGGATAAAAGAAAAAGATCAAAATTTTTGGAAGTATTTAATAATCAAAATAACACACGATATATCAGAAAATATCAAGGTGTACATGTGTACATATTTGTACTTCATTTTGGCAAATAGTTTCTATTATGGTTTACAGTATGGATGACCATATGGATCGGAGAACCGGTCGGACAAGGACCTTGACGATATCCTTGTGGATTTTTGGAACCGGTAGAATCGGAAAAAACCGGTAGCAACGGCAAAAACCGGAAAATTATGTTGTTATTTCTCGACGACCAGTTCCAACATTGAATACACGGCAAAAACCCGTAAAACCGACGGTCCGGTTCGGTTCCTATTTTCCATCAGGTTCGGTTCGCGGGCCGGTTCCGGTTTGGACCTATTACAGCCGGGTCAGTTCCTTTGCTCATCCCTAGTTTATAAATTGGCGTTTTGAGTTTAAGAAGCATAGTTGATTCAAAGAACCTCCTCGTTCATTTGAATGATAAGACTAAACGGAACTTTGGGTACATAATATTTACATCCAACTTTGGCGAATTGTTCTTGGTCGACTCTCAACTCCGAATAACATTGTAATAGAAAATTGTTAATGGGTCAGATAGACTGAAATGTTTTACGTTTATTTTTGCTACTCAAAAAATTTATTCTGTAAAGGAGAAATTATAGTTTTTTATTAGATTTCAAGTTTTATTAAATGTGGAAAATTGTGTATCTAGATATATAGGTTGGTTTTATTCATGTTGTCGTCATGTCCAAAGTTCAACTTTGACTGGCTTCTTTTCTCAGCATTTCGAATTAAATTGTTTCTATTATCCACATCAACCTGCAAAAAAAAAAATGAATATTTAATTAAGTTCAAAGTGAGGTCTTAGGTAATTACATTAATTTCAAGCATGGTTACGTTTTAGCTCCCCTCAATCAAAATTTGGCTAATTACATTACTTTTATACGTTTTCTCAAACCAAGAACCCATTATTTAAACGTTAAGAACATCAAGATCATCGATGTAAACAAATTAGCTAAAATTAAATCAATTAAATTAAAACCTTGGACTAATTATGTATTGAACATAGGCGGATCTACATTGGAGCGTGGGGTATCCCAGGATACCCCTAAAAAAATTTCAGTAGTATATTTGGTTTATGTTGAGCTTGAAGTGTCTTCTTCCCTGCTAAAACCATAGCGGACCTCACTCATTTTTCAGTCTTTTTCTCTCAGGTTTGGTAGCTAAGAGGGAGGGAGAAGCGATTCAAATGGTCCAAGGGAAGGTTACTAAGGTTAAGAGTTGAAAGACTTTCAAAAATTTGAGCACTTGTATGTTTAAATCGAGCAAAAAAGCCATGGATACGCAGCTACGTTTTACATTTTTGACACAATTGACCACTCGGGTTTAAGCATATAAACAGAATCTACCCTTAAGCTAATATATATATATATATATATATATATATATATATGGGATAATGTCATAAAAAACCTCAAGTTTTTCAGGAATTTGCGGTTTTACCCTTTGTCAGAATTTAGGTTCGTTTATACCGCAAACTTACAAGTTTTTTTTTTGATTTTACCCTTTTTACAGGTTAAGTCGGTCACCTGCTTATGTGGCAAGCCATGTGTGCGTTGAGTGTGCTGAAGCTGCTGATGTGTCAACCACATATGCGCTGACTGGCTTTATTCATTTAATACAAAAATTCTAATTCATGTGGGTCAATAACGTGGGTGGGATTCGACCACACAACCTCTAAATCAAGAACAAGGACCTTACCACTAAGCTTAACATAATTTCTTGTTTTATAACCTGAAAACGTAATATATAATTATAATGTAAACTAATGAAAAAAATTAAAAACAATTATTATTATTATTATTTTCTTTTTTATAAGTTTATACATATATTTTTAATTACCGTTTAAAGGTATAATTATATATTTATAAAGGTATAAAATACGTTTTAAAGATTAAAAACATATTTAATGGTATATATATATATATTTTTAAAGCGTATTTGGTTTATTTATACATTTAAAAACGTTTTTTTTAAATATATAATTGTATCTTTCACGATTTTAAAAGTATAACATATATAGATACATATCTTTTAAGCTTCCAAAAACATAAGAAAATACATATTTGGTTTGAACATGGATTTTTTTTGTATTTTCAATATAAATACAAATTGTTTTGTAATTATTAATACAAATGCATATTTTCGTATTTTTAAAACATAAATACAATTCGAAAGGTATCTATATATTAAAAATTATGTTATAACACTTTAAATTAACTCATAATAATAATAATAATAATAATAATAATAATAATAATAATAATAATAATAATAACAATAATAATCGTCAAAATCATATTTAAATGTTTCAGTATTCGTAATATATATTATATGTTGAGGTTATGAAAGCAAGAAATGGTTTAGCTTAGTGGTAAGTTTCCTACATTTTGAATGGGAGGTCGCTTGTTCAAAACCTGTGCGCCTCATTTATATTTTTAATATAATAAAGGCAGTAAAATATCCATCAGCGCACAGTGGCTGACACGTCAGCAGGTTCGGCACAGTCAGCACACACGTGGGTTGCCACCTAAGGCATGTGACCGAGTTAATCTGTAAAAAGGGTAAAACCGAAAAAAACTGGTAAGTTTGCGGTATAACCGAACTTAAATTCTCACAAAGGTTAAAACCGCAAATTCTTGAAAAACTTAAGGTTTTTTATGACATTATCCTATATATATATATATATATATATATATATATATATATATATATATATATATATATATATATATATATAGGGCTTAGGGAATATGTGGCTGTTATGTACCTAATATTAAGTATAGAACCATCAATAACTACATAGTTTTAACAAAATACAATCAAATCTCTCTACCATCTTTCTTATATTCACTATTAGAGTAGATGATAGGCTTTGTATATGTCTTTATGGAGTTTTAAATATTTTATTTTGCACCACAAACCATGTATAAAAATATATTATTAACTACCTATAAATCTACATATTTAAATTTAATATAGAAAATTTTAGTAAAAGATTAAAATTATTCATTAAAAACCCAATAAACTTCTTCCCATAATACATCAAAAAGAACCATGCAAGTATATATATTGTAGGTGTCAAAGAAAGCTACAAAGTCTACTAGAGGTCTAATAAAAACAAAACATTCGAAATACATAAATGTTGGAGATAAATTATGAAATCATGAATAATATTAGCTCAAAAGCAATAGGAAGAAGTTAACAAAGAAAAAAATTATGTTTTTTAATCAAAATGAAGTCAATTTTAATGATTTTATACCTAATATTACATACATGACAGCCACATATTCACTTTTCCCATATATATATATATAATGTTTTAATATATATATATATATATATATATATATATATATATATATATATATATATATATATATATATATAATGTTTATTCAAAGAATAATGATTTAATTCTATTATTACTATGAGTATTACTTTTATTATTATTATTATTATTATTATTATTATTATTTTTTATAACAATTAAAAGATTTAATTACTGGAATCGAAACGGATGTTACAAATATCGATTATCGCTATTTGCAAATTAATTGTTTTCGTAAAATGAAAGATCGAAGATGTGAACTTTAAAACGTAATTTTGTTATGGAAGTTCAACTTTTTGTCTAATGGAATTCCCGTTTTAATTGTTTTCTTATTGTATATTAGATGACCTTTTTTTTTTTTTCAGGATACTTGTTTACAATGAACCTGACTCCACCTAAAGTACACAAACCATTTACTATTCAACATCTAATAAAGATATTAGCAACATCATTGTTATTCTTAATGCCCCGTCGTCCTCATTGATTTTCACAACCATAAAATGCCAAAAAACCAAGGTTTATTCTTCATTTCTTGAGCACTTTGCATCAGGTTATTATTTATTACACAAATTCGGGGTGAATAAAATGAAAAAGAATAATAAAGTAGATTTATATGAAATTTCTTCAAACCGCTTATATATTAATTGATTAATCTGATGCATGTATGAAATTCATACCTTATAATTACATACCAAACTGTACAAATCTCACTTGAAGCCATCGACACATTTCATCGCCAACCTCATAACGCTGATCTCACATAAAATTTAAAAGGATATTTTCCGTTGTTTGGACATAAGACTTCTACATTTTATGTCAAATACTAAAAAAAACAATTCAAAGGAAAAACAGAGGAACTGTCATATCATACATTTAAACAAAAACATTTAAAAGTATCACAGTATAGTAAAATTACCGTTCTTATAACCGTGGTAACATTTCAGATGTAACTGGAACAATATCGACCACCATATATTTTAGTTACATAATATTACTTTCTTTACAGTACATAGTTAATTTTCCTGTGGGCATTTTAGTGAACACTTTGGTGTTCATAAAAAATGAAGGGGTGAAGAAGCTGTGTATAAGATGCTATACACAATTAATGGTATTTACATGCAAAATACTAATATCACCTAAGTTGATGGCCATGAGTTAGCAAGGTGAAAGTCGAAAGGGAATACAATTTTTTGCGATTCCAACCAGGTTAGAGAGAACAAGAAACCATAGATTTTAAAAAACGTTAAAACAAATATGAAATTGTTGGTCGTTTGAAAAGAATCGCAAAGAGGTTTGTTCCGGATGTGATTTGGGGGCTCAAACAGGCTTCTGCGATGGTGGAGATTACATTGGTGGCAGTGGTTCTGAAGGCTAGAGTTAGAGATAAATGGGAGAAAGAGAGAATTTCAGTGATGTTGGCATTTCGGAAGTGGCACATAAAATTGCTTTTTTTTAATCATATATATGATTTTAAGAAAACTGCTTCTTAGCTTATGATTTTTTGAAAAAACAGTTCATAAAAAACCTATGGATTAGAAAATCAGCTTTTTAGGGGTAAAAATAATGAAAAAAAATTAAAAAGCTAGGATTTTTTAGCTTTTAGAGAGGAAGGAGTCGTTTCCCTCCTCCCGCTGAAACCATTAAACCCTAGGCGGAGGTTATCGAACCCGTCCAACCCCAAAACCGCCGACCCCATCTTCTTCAACTTTCCTCTTTGATTTGTCTCCCAAGCGGGTTTCTCAAACCGCTAAACCCCTCTCTTTCTCTCTTGCTTGCATCCCTTCCATCCCTTTTTTCCCTAAACCTGCTAGGACTCCTTCCTCCCTTAGAAAACTCTCTTTTGTCTATTAAAAAAACTAATTAAAAAGCTACTTACAAACATGCAAACACATTTTTTGTTTATTAGCTTTTTGAAAAAATAATAACCTAAGTTATTTGAGAAGTTATCCCAAACACTCATTTATGGGATTTAAGGAGAGCAACAATGGCTGGTGTTACTTTTCTAACTCATTTATTAGACTTTTGACTTTTCTTTTAAAAGTGAAAAAGTTTAAAATACAATTCTAAAAATTATTTTCAGATTGATTTTTTGGCAAAACTAAAAATGAGCTTTTTTAGATGTAACTGAATTGCTAAGTTTTGGCTTTTTGGCTTCTATCCGTTCAAACGTTAAGCCAAGCACATTTTATAAACTTCTTTTGAAGAAAATCATAAGTTCAATAAGGACTTTTGGAAAAAAAAATGACTTTTTAGCTTAAAAAGCAATCCTAAACATCATGTTCGTCGTTGAAGGAGAAGGTAGAAATTGGCAGGAGAATGAAAAGACAACATCGGACGGTGTGTGGAAGTGAGCTGTAATGAGTGATATGTGTATTTATATATATATTTTTATACATTATATCTTAATATTTTGGCCTTTATTATCCTCTTTTAGAACTAAAAAGTACTCATAATGCTTTAAATTATGTTTTGCAGCTATTCGTTGACGATAAAGCACAAAAGAAAAGACTAAAGCGGAAATCGGGCTTAGAAGATAAAAGAAAGGAAACATGTTGAGAAGCCATTTACGCCCCGCGAAATTTACTTGTACGCCAAGCGTAATGGCTAAGAAGAGTTACACCCAGCGTAATTCTTGTGTACGCCCCGCGTACTGGCTGGCATCATATAACTCCAATCGCGTATAAATCTTTAGTACGCCCAGCGTAATCCGACTTACGCCCAGCGTACGTAAGTCAGTTACAAAGGTTATAAAAGTCGATTATCAGCTAACCAGAAGGGGGGATTCGACTTCCAACCTAATTTAGTCGATATTAAACTTCTGTTAAGCCGTTTTGAGGGTCTAGAAGGTGGCCGGAAGGCCGTTAAGCTAACGAGAGTTAAGATCGGAAGGATTGGAGAGCGGATACATGTCGGTAATCATATAGGTTGTTAACGTGACCATGTTTAGCATTCCATTGTGTTACTATTCTGTATTTAGTTTCTAACTTAGGTGTAGAAACCTTTTACTTTGAGTTTATGATTGAATGAAACTTTGATTATTAGACTAATTGCTATATTGAATTGTTTGTTTATGTTTAATTTATCTTGCCAAGCTTGTTAAAAGATCCTTACGTGTTAATGATAATTATTTGCTGTTAATTATTAAGTAAATTAACTTGTATGAACATCTGCTTGATTGCTTGTTGCTTATGATTTTGATGACCATCAAGATTATAAGTCTAGGAATAATGAATGTGAAACTAGGATTAACTTGGGAATAAGTAAGTTAATGTGTGAGCCTTGTCTGATGACCATCAACAAGAGGTTAAATTGAATTAGTAATTTGATTAACTATATTTACAAGTCTTGCTTGATACGAGCTGAACACTAGGAAGCATGTTAGTTTAATCAACTGATCACTGTTTGAATTGACTTGTTTGCTAAAGGATTAGTTATAGTTAACGCGAATCTAATCATTTTAGGAATCGGTGAACATAAATAAATGAATTTGTGTATGCAATTGTCTATGTTTTAAAGGCGTAATTTATCTAAACCAAAGTACTTGAAGAGATTTGTTTTCCTGTTAGTTTATCGAAAGTTGTTAATTGATTGTTAGTTTGAGATTTATTAAACTATTTCTTTATTCTTTTCGTGTGACCTGTAACCTATAATCAAATATTTTAAATTAATTCACCACCGTTCTCTGTGATCGACACCCGACTTACCTAAGCTATACTGTAATCTGACTAGGTACACTTCCTATAAGTGCATAGTTTGTCTAAGTTTGTTAGGTTATAAATATTAAAATTAGTTGGTACTTTTGTGCACATCAAATTTTTGGCGCCGTTGCCGGGGAACGGCTTTTCATTAATTTAGTTTATTTGATTATTCGTTATTTGTTTAGTTAGTTTTTATTTTTAGAGTTTATTTTCGATGATATCATTTCACTTGTTGGGAAGGTTCTTGTTGTTATTTGTAGGAATTTGGGATCATACATATTGCTTGACTCTACTTTTTGCATGGGTTTCGGGAATGCAAGCGATTAGGGAATTCTTGACCTGGTTGGCCTATTACTTTGTTGATTTGTCCAACTCAATCCATGAGGCGTAGTATAGCAAGGCGTATTGTCGTGGTTAAGTGGAAGACCGAGCTCTTGCTGTTCTTGACTAGTTAGGTCACTTCTTGTTCCGCTTTAGTTAAAGGTGCGAAGAAAACAAATGCAATATTCTAACAGGTCCCGAAAGTGGTTGTTTTCGCAAACCAATTCTTGTGTGCAAGGGTTTCAATCAACCATTGTTGTTCGATCTTGACAAAGATAAGTGATTATGACGTCTCATTTTTTTTCTGTCACTCATCGGGAAGTCATCAGTTTCTCAAGCAATTAAAAAGAAAAATAATTAATTTTAAGTCCCTTAATTAATTAATTAAAAGAAAGGAATTTAAATTAAGGAAAAAGAAATACTTCATTACGCCCAGCGTAAGTTTAATTACGCCAAGCGTAATAAACCACGGATCACGGATGGACTTTTCACGGAATTGGGGTTACGCCCAGCGTAACCTTGTTTTACGCCCAACGTAAATTAGCAGCAGGTTTTATTTGTTTACCCTTTTACTTTTTTTTTATTCTTTCAAAATCTCCTCTCTTTCGCATACGCTGTGACGAACAAGCTCTCAAAAGATTTTCGATTGTTCTTCGTTTCTTGTCAATTTCGACACACAGATTATGGCCCGAAGAACTCAAAGGACCAACCCACCCGAGGACGTGACCGATCAACGTTTCTTACAATTTCTGCAAACTCTGAACGATGCAAACCGGGCACGATATGTCACCAATTTGAGTCTATTTCCCACCAAGGAGATCGACATAGCACCATCATTCGACTGGGAATTGGCGACCCGGACTGGACTTGCCGTGCTGATCCAAGATTTTTTGCAATACACGCACTCGGACGCGAGTGGAGTGCATTTGTTCGTATGTCAGGGATGGGCACGATTGTACAGGATCCAGGAGCCGGTTTATCGGGAATTTTTGCTGGAGTTTTACGCTATAGTTTCCTATGATCCTAGGAAGGCACCCGATGACAGGACAACTTTTGCCTTCAGACTGGGGGGTGTGAGCCGGGAATGCAGTGTTATAGAGCTTGCGACTCGAGTGGGTATATACACAGTAGATGAGACGAAGAGTGTCCACTTCCCATCATTCCTTGCTGATTGTCTCACGGAGCGGCCAGATGACTATAACGAAAACACTTTTTGGGCCGAGATTATAGGAGGAGTACATACGCCATCTACTGCACGGGGTAGGATGATTCGGTCTACTACATACAGACTGCTACACCGGTTGATTTCCATGTCTCTCACACATCATAAGAACAGTGAGAGAGTGCCTTCGACAGACTTGTATTTCCTATGGGCACTTGTTACTCCAGGGAGGCACCTTGACCTTCCAGTTGCTTTAGCCGCATATTTGGGACGGAGGGCCAGGGGACTTCGGGAGGATAGCCCGATTTACGGAGGGCATTTTATCACGCGATTAGCTCGATCATATCAGTTGTTGACGCGTGAGATCACGAGATCGATGGTGTTCCATGATATGAGGCCGATGAGCCTTCAGTTGTTAGAGTCGATGCGTGTACTCGAGCAGGGCGGAGATGGTGTCTTGTGAGTACGAGCAGATGATGTGGCAGACGAGGAGGGTGCCGACGAGCCACAGCCGAGACGGGTCCAGCAACGTAGACCTGCTCCTCGGGGAGCGCAGTAGGGACCTGAGCCGGAGATTGATATGCGCTACCTAGCTCAGGGCATTGACCGTCTTGACATGAGGGTTCAGAACCTGGGTGAGTATGTTGCACATGTGGATAGGCAACAACAGTGGTATGGGGATGCGTTGACCGCATTCTTTGCCCACCAGGGGTTTCAGTACTCAGTTCCCTACCCTCCACCATTCCAGCCACGACATGATGGGGCCGGTACTTCTGGGACACAGAAGCATGATGACGGAGATGATGAGTGATTTAGTTATCCTTTTTATTTTTATTTTTGTGTTGCTAGTTTTAGTATTTTTTTATTTGGTATGTAATTAAACTTTAATTTAGGATGTTTTATTTTTGTTTTCCATGTTGATGCTCTTTGGTTGTTTAGATCTCTGCAGAATTTTCGCCCTTAGAAAGTTGGCAGTAAGTTCAGCAGCTAGGTCTGACTGTTGCTAGAGAGAGCCATGTGAGAGTTCGAAGATTGTAGTCAAGACCCACAATTTGTCATAAGTGTAGGGTGCATATTGATTTCATGAGCGTTCATTTAGACGATTGACATTTTTACGATATTTTGATTTCTATGGTATGGATGAGCTGTTCCCACACCATAGAGTTTTATTTCGACGCGGGGAAGAAGTATCATCCCGGCTGCCATGACATGGTTGACACTTTCCTATGTTGTGGGGGATTTTTCATCGCGAGAAGAGGATGTCATTCTTGACGAGACGACGTGGTCGACACTTTCCCACGTCATGAAGCAGCAATTCCAGTTTTCTGTCTTTCAGCAATATTTGAAGCAACTTGTAGCAGTCCCATTCGATCTCGCCACACTACCCAAGGGAGTCTGTTCCTTTTTTCCCTTTTTATGTTCTTAATTCGTTTTAGCATACAATGAGGGCATTGTATGAAAAAAGTGTGGGGTAGGGGTCGGTAATAGTAAATTATAAAAATAAAATAATAGTTTGGAAATTGCTAGATTTAGGAAATTTAAAAATTTTAAAACTTGAAATAATAGTTTAATTTAGAAAAATCTAGTGATAATTTAAATTTTGCTAATATTGTATGAGATGATCCGATGAGAACTCAAATGTTTAGTTGAGCCAATATACGTTATAGTGCATTTGTGGCCTCCCTTATTTTAGTGAAATCATGGAACAAAAACATAACCTCGCTTGGTTTGAGGGATGCAATATGTTTAGCAGCCTAAACCTGAAATGTATCCAGGAAAATTATTATCATTATCCAATAAAGGTTGAGGTTGAGCGCCTCTGCTTAAGCATGTAGGTTTTGAGTGGAAAAAGTGAGGTACATGTAATATATATATATATATATATATATATATATATATATATATATATATATATATATATATATATATATATATATATATATATATATATATATATAAAAGAGTGAGAATTGCAAGAAAAGTTTGAAGAATTTTGGAGCAAATAAAGTGAAGATCAAAAGATCAAAATTCAAAGAAATTCAAAAAGTTGAAGATACCAGAAATCAAATCAAATAAGGTGGTGAATTCAAAGAAAATCAAAGATCAAATTATCAAGGAAGTGAAGAATTCCAAAAGAGCTCCATAGTGGTATCATAGATTGTAATTCTAGATTATGTATGCTTAGGTTGCTCAACTAAAAATACCTTGAGGATAAGGAGGTTTTCTGCGGATGGATTCGGAGGGTTGCATAAAATGAGCATTGTTCGGAAAAAGTAGGCGAGTGTTTATGAAGATTGTGAGTATTTAAAGTATGGGGGGTACTTTAGGAAAATTTTAGACACAAATGCATGCGTTGAGGTCTTGACATAATGGATGAGTTTTAAATGGATTGTTTAATGCGATATTGGTAAAATAAAATTAAAATTTGCTTGGGGGCAAGCAAAGGCTAAGTGTGGGGTATTTTGATATGTGTATTTTTATATATATTTTTATACATTATATCTAAATATTTTGGCCTTTATTATCCTCTTTTAGAACTAAAAAGTACCCATAATGCTTTAAATTATGTTTTGCAGCTATTCGTTGACGATAAAGCACAAAAGAAAAGACTGAAGCGGAAATCAGGCTTAGAAGATAAAAGAAAGGAAAAATGTTGAGAAGCCATTTACGCCCCGCGTAATTTACTTGTACGCCAAGCGTAATGGCTAAGACGAGTTACGCCCAGCGTAATTCTTGTGTAAGCCCAGCGTACTGGCTGGCATCAGATAACTCCAATCGCGTATAAATCTTTAGTACGCCCAGCGTAATCCGAATTATGCACAGCGTACGTAAGTCGGTTACAAAGGTTATAAATGTCGATTATCAGCTAACCAAAAGGGGGGATTCGACTTCCTACCTAATTTAGTCGATATTAAACTTCTGTTAAGCTGTTTTGAGGGTCTAAAAGGCGGCCGGAAGGCCGTTAAGCTAACGGGAGCTAAGATCGGAAGGATTGGAGAGTGGATACATGTCGGTAATCATATGGGTTGTTAACGTGACCATGTTTAGCATTCCATTGTGTTACTATTCTGTATTTAGTTTCTGATTTAGGTGTAAAAACCTTTTACTTTGAGTTTATGATTGAATGAAACTTTGATTATTAGACTAATTGCTATATTGAATTGTTTGTTTATGTTTAATTTATCTTGCCAAGCTTGTTAAAAGATCCTTACGTGTTAATGATAATTATTTGCTGTTAATTATTAAGTAAATTAACTTGTATGAACATCTGCTTGATTGCTTGTTGCTTATGATTTTGATGACCATCAAGATTATAAGTCTAGGAATAATGAATGTGAAACTAGGATTAACTTGGGAATAAGTAAGTTAATGTGTGAGCTTTGTCTGATGACCATCAACAAGAGGTTAAATTGAATTAGTAATTTGATTAACTATATTTACAAGTCTTTCTTGATACGAGCTGAACACTAGGAAGCATGTTAGTTTAATCAACTTATCACTATTTGAATTGACTTGTTTGCTAAAGGATTAGTTATAGTGAACGCGAATCTAATCATTTTAGGAATCGGTGAACATAAATAAATGAATTTGTGTATGCAATTGTCTATGTTTTAAAGGCGTAATTTATCTAAACCAAAGTACCTGAAGAGATTTGTTTTCCTGTTAGTTTATCGAAAGTTGTTAATTGATTGTTAGTTTGAGATTTATTAAACTATTTCTTTATTCTTTTTGTGTGACCTGTAACCTATAATCAAATATTTTAAATTAATTCACCACCGTTCTCTGTGATCGACACCCGACTTGCCTAAGCTATACTGTAATCTGACTAGGTACACTGCCTATAAGTGCATAGTTAGTCTAAGTTATTAGGTTATAAATATTAAAATTAGTTGGTACTTTTGTGCACATCAATGAGAGAGTAAAGAGCATGGAGAACATAGAGCCAACATCGGGAACGCATCTTATGGGGTGAAGAACTCAAAGTCGTGCTTTAAGGTTGTACCAAAAGTCTTAATTTTAAGACTTTTGTGAAGTGAACACCTTGTATATTATTCATGCTTTATAATAGTGTTAGGGAAAATGACATATATGCCTTATGAACTTTCTAGGTTTGACCCTTTTAGGCAATTAAGTTTTTTTTTTGTGGCTTTATGAGGGAACAAACTAAATGTTCTCGGGTCGATTAGGTCCTGATTTCATTTGTGAAGGGGTCAGCCGCTCATATTTTAGTCACCTCTTTTACTGATACTACTTAAGGTGATGACAATGTTATTTCTCAATTGTCATGTCATTAATTAAAGCCACATAGGTGTTGGATTAGGTGTCTAAGCCCATCACTCAAATTGGTATATACTTGAATTGATAGTAGCAACGTCTTTTTTGGTTGCCCTCAAATATAACAATTGAACATGATGACTTTTAGAGAGAAAGAGAGAGAGAGAGAGAGAGAGAGAGAGAGAGAGAGAGAGAGATTAATTATGTAAATAATAATTTAAATAAATGGTTTATTAATGTATGATGAAAATAATATATTAATTAGAAATCATATTATTTAATTACTAATTAATCAGAAATTATTTGGAATTAATTTTGGGATTAATTCGGTTACTTAAAAGTATTGGGACTGTTTGGTTATTTATAGAAAGTTGAGAAAGGAAGGTTGTAACGTCTCTAAAATCACAACCAATTTAAACTTTTCAAAACAACCTATTTACTAATAAAAATATTTACAAAACCATTATTTCCAAAATATTATTTAAAATCAGAGTTTCTTAAGATTAACAACATAAAAAAATAGGATGTATACAGTCACATCTTCGCCTTGCCACAATCCTCAGAAGTACCTGAAACCATAACCAAAAATTGTAAGCCAACACTTCATGAGTTCCCCAAAGTACCACCTTATAAACATAATAAAGAAAAACATGCATAATTTGAGCCTTCAGCCTGACTGGACCGCCTCGTAGGGCCTACTACCTATTTGGACCGCTCCCGAGCCTTCGACGTGACTTGACCACCTCGTAGGGCCTTGTATCTGGACTGCTCGTTGGGCCTTCGGTCTGACAAGACCACCTTGTAGGTTGTACAGTCTATCCGGACCGCCCCGGGTACCTTAACCTTCAACACAAAGTAGGACCACCTCAACCAAACCAGCAATAACATATCGGTATATACATAACAATCAGTAGCTAACATATATAGGCAGTCATATAGATCTAACAGATCACCACATGATAACAACATCCTATATAACATGATACACATCTAACAGATCACTACATCATAGCAACATCCTACATACCATGATACAGATCCAACAGATCGCTACATCATAGCAACATCCTACATACCAGGATAAAAATCTAAAAAATCGCTACAACATAGCAACATCCTATATACTAGGATACAGGTCTAATAAATCACTATAGTATACCAACATACAACAAACCAGGATATCAATCTAATGGGCCGACCTTAGTGCCTTCGACCCAAAATTATAGGGAGGAAAACTCACCTTAGAATTTGAACAATAGCTGATGAGGTCCTGACTCTGAATCTCAACTCTAACCGTCACCTATCTATCCAAATTGCCGGTTCTCAAACACAAACCAAAACACCAAAGATACCCCTAGGCTAAACTTGGTCAAAATTAGGTATAAGTCAAAATTCCAAATATTCAACTGAGTCAACCCAGCAGAGTACGCTCAATGTACTCACGTTCTAAGATCGGGGGCTTAAGGGAGTACGCGCAACGTACTCCGCAGCCAATAGTTAAAACCTAACTTCTTATTCTATTAAGACGCTTTAACACTTGCATCGGGGGGGATAAGATCCAAGATCACATTTTTATGTCTCAAGAGGCTTCAAAACCTCTAAAAGGACAACTCAAATGGATTAGAGTAACCCCCACTCATAATACCAAGCTTATGGAAAAAAAAAAGAACATAAAACCAAGCCGAAAACAAGATCTAAGTACAACTCCACCAAGTTCAAAACTTTATACCTCCAAGTGATGCCAGATGATGATGTGGTTTTGGATCTAAGGTGCTTCACTCCTCCAAGATGGTCTCTACTTCCATCATTCTTTTCCAAAGGCACAAAACTCACACACATACACACATACAAGATCAAAATGCTCACAACGTATATTAGGATTTGAAAAAACATTTTGAGAGGATGGAGGCTGATGAAAGGAACCAAGTTTGAGAGTTAATGAAGAATAAGAAGGGTCCAAAACCTTGGATTAGGGTTTACGTCCAGATGCGTTATGCCCGACGTACACTAGGAGTAAGCCCTACGTACTCCAAAACGACGACATTTTCCTTTTATGGACTTACGTCCAGCGTACTATGGGAGTACGCCCCACGTACTCATGCAAAGATTTTCTTCCTTACGCCACATGGGAGCAATTTCCAAGAAAAACTCATTCCAAGGGGCAATAAGGTAGATACTTGAAAATCAGAATATTATAATTCTCCCACACTTAAATCAGACTTCCTCCTAGAAATCTACGACTACTACTAACCCATGGTAGTGTTCCCATAACTTCTCCTCGGGCTACACATACGGTGCTCCCCGAATTCCGATTAGAACTAAAAGTCGGCTCATTCAGGAGACTATCTTCCTATACTATCTTAACCCAATCTTAACGAAACTCACGCACCTTGACCAATAATGAAACTTTTGCCCGCTAACTTTCACCACTGAAGCAAACCATCACCATTCTCCTAAAATTCGGAAATTCAATACTTTGACTAACTCTAAATCAAGTAAAACTATCTTAGAGCGCAGTTCTTACAACTTCTCCTTATAACTCGAACCATTCAAAACCTTTCCGAACTTAACTTACCTTGCTAATACCACTAGCAATCAGGACTCCAGACCATTCACTATTGTTAAACCTTTCATCTGAAAACTAGGTGACTCCTAACACGCACCTCATTTAGATAATCGTTTAAACAAGCTGTGAGAGAGTTTGAAATCTATAATTAGGATTTTTTATTTAGTTTTGTTTTTATAATTTTGTTATCCATGTTGATGCTCTTTGATTGTTTTAGATCTTTTGCAGAATTTTCGCCGTTAGGAAGTTGGCAGTAAGTCCAGCTGCTAGGTATGACTGTTGTTTTATTCACGAGAGAAAAAAATACGTGAGAGAGTTTGAAGTCTATAATCAAGACCCGTGACTTTTATTAAGTGTGGGGTGTGCATCATTTTTTGGAGAGATTATTGTATCGAAGAATGGCGTTTCCATCTATACATTAATTCCTATGGCATGGAAGAGCTGTTCCCATGCCATGGAGTTTTATTTCGATGCGAAGTAGAATTATTGTCCCGGCTGCCACTACATGGTTGACACTTTCCTATGTCGTGCGAGAGTTTTCCATCGCAAGAAGGAAGCTGCCATTCTAGATACCACAACGTGGTCGACACTTACCACGTAGTGGCCACACTGTTATTTGCAATACATATTTTTCCTCACTCGACCACACAACGTGGTCGACACTTTCCCACGTCGTGGTCACTATACATTGCATAAGTTTGCAATCTTTTGCACCACAATTTAGAAGGTGATGTTCTTGATTTTATTTTCCGGCACATTCAGAAGCAGCAATTTCAGTTCCAGTCTTCCAGCAATTTATGTAACAACTTTTAGCATCCCCATTTGATCTCACCACTACTACCCCAGGGGAGTCTATTCCAATTCTCTCACTTTAATGTAATGTTCTTTAGTTGTTTTAGCATGCAATGGGTACATTGCATCAATTAATTGTGGGGTAGGGGTCGAATATAGGAATAAAAGCTCACTGATAAATTAAAATTTCGAAAAATGACTAGGATTTAAAAATTATTAGAACGATTTTAAACAATAATCTAAAATTGAATCTAGTGAAAAAATTGTTATGTTGAGATCTAGGTTGATAGCGTTGTGTGGGTCGATCTGATGTGAGTTTCAATATTTATTTGAGCCAATATACGTTATATTGTATTTGTGGCTTCACTATCCTAGTGAAATCATGGAACAAAAACACGACCTTGCTTAGTTTGAGGGCCGCAATATGTTTAGCATCGTGTACCAAAAATGTATACATGAAAGCTTAAGTAGTCATTGCACATAAGACTAATGCCTTTAATCAATAAAGCATGAAGTTATATCCTTTTACGTAAGCATATGTTTTTCTAGGATTTTTAGATTTGAGTGAAAAAAGTACGTTGAAAAAAAATGAAAAAAAAATTGTTGCAAAGTTTTAAGCTATGAAGAATGAAGAAATATCATGAAGAAAAGCTGCAAATTATCGAAGATTCAAGGCCAAAGTGATGAAGTACTTTTACTGTATTTTTCTTTGCTAGGTTATTTTACCATATGTATGCTTGTGGGTTTACCCAAATATTCTTTGA
The DNA here is from genome assembly GCF_002870075.4 of Lactuca sativa. Taxonomy (NCBI): domain Eukaryota; kingdom Viridiplantae; phylum Streptophyta; class Magnoliopsida; order Asterales; family Asteraceae; genus Lactuca; species Lactuca sativa. The sequence continues at coordinate 75,437,957 of NC_056628.2, forward strand.
GGTTAAGAAAGTTTTCTATGGATGGATTCGGATTGATGCATAAAATGACCGTTGTTCAAAAGAAGTGGACGAGTGTTTGTGAGGATCATAAGAATTTAGGATTAGGGAGGTTCTTAGGAATATTTACACACAAATTCATGCATTACGGTCTTGGTAATGGAGAGGATCAAAATGGATTGTGTTATGCGATGTTGGTAGCTAAATTCTTGATATGATAATAATAAAATTAGTTTTGCTTGGGGTCAAGCAAAAGGCTAGTGTGGGTAGTTTGATAACGCTTATTTTATACATATAGTTTAGGTGTTTTCTTATTATTTTCTGCTATGTTTTTATATTGTTTAGAGCTAAAAGGTACTTATAATGCTTTGAATTTTAATTTACAACTATTATATATTGTTGGAGCGGAAATGGAGAAAAAGACCGGAAAAACGAAGTTGGATTGCAAAATAAGAAGAATTGGGTTGAAAGCGGGACGAACACCCTGCGTTCCTCGAACCAACATGATGCGTTCGATTGGCAGTATAAAGTTGCTATATATCGACATTTAATTCATTCTAAGGAGAGATTATGACTTCTAACCTATCTTAGTCGACAAGTAACGTATCTTATGTCATTTTAGGGTCTAGAAAGTGGTCGGAAGGCCGTTAAGCTGATATGGAGTGAAGATCTGAAGGATTGGAGAGCATATTCATGTTGGTAATCATGTAGTTTGTTAACGTGAACATGTTTAGCATTACATTATGATTCTATACGCAATTACTTTCTTATTTGGGTGTTAAAACCCTTTGTTTTGTGCTTATGATTAGATGAAACCATGATTTATTGATTAATTACTATTTGGAATGTTTTAATCGTGTTTAATTTATCTTGTTGAGCTTGTTAACAGATCCTTATGTGTTAATGATAATTATTTATGTTAATAATCATGTTTATTGAGTTGTATGAATATCTTCTTAATTGCTTGAATCATATAGTTTTGTGAATGCAAGATTGTATGCCTAGTATTAGTGAACATGAACCTAGGGTTAACTATAAAATGAGTAAGTTAATGTGTGAGCATGTGTGATGACCAATCATACATGAGTTAATTAAATTAAAAAATTTGATTAACTATTATTATAAGTCTTGCTTGATATGAACTGAACACTAGGAAACTTGTTAGTTTAATCAACTGACCACTATTTGAATTAATTTGTTATATAAAGGATTAATAATAGTGAAAATGAACCTAATCATTTTAGAAATCGGTGATCATGAATAAATAAATCTGTGTGTGCAATTGTCTATGATTTTAAGATGTAACTTGTTTAAACCAAAGTACCTAAAGAGATTTTTCTTCAGTTAACTTATCGACATTTGATATTTATTTGTTTGTTTGAAATTTAATTCCATAAAACCTTTCTTCACTGCTTTTGTGTGTTTTATGCAATCTACAATCAAACATTTTTAATTAATTCACTAACGTTCTCAATGTTTTCGACACCCTTGCTTATCAAAGCTATACTATACTCGATCGGGTTCACTGCCTGTAAGGTGTGGTTTAGATGCGATAAACTAGGAATTATAAATAAAAAACTAGTGCATTAAATATTCACATCAACCAACATTATAAGTTCCTCAGACAACTTAGATTCGATCTATCAAAATGGCAATTTGTAGAAATAAAAATTATTACACATATAGACCTTGTTATGAATTTCGATCTTGACTGTAAAGGGAGATTCGATCCTACTTCTCCATTAAGTACCTTATCAATTAAGACCTTTTTTCCAAAACACAGATCTTGATGACTTTCCATTAAGACATCATAACTCTTGCATGGCTAGAAAATTTTCCACCTTTAAGTCATAATGTTTCCACCATAACTTTTGTCTAGACTCTAAAGTTTCTACCTTTATGATTTTCCATGGCTAAACCCTAATAACTCTTGCATTGAATGGATAGAATGACCAACACACATTTTTTTGTTCTTAATAACTCCATAATGGATAAAGGTTCCAACTTTATCCATTAGAATGGTACAAACAACTAAGATCTAGTTTTCAAGTTTCAAAGGGACCAAAATTGCATCTTTTTCAACTTAATCTATTAAGTCCAAATCTCCAACCTGATCTTAATAAATATAATGTTTAGATGGATAAAGTTTCCAAATATATCCATAACAAGGTCACAAACATTCAAGATCTAAACTTTATGCACTTAAGTGACCAAAAGCTCAACACCTAAAAATAGCTAGATCTAACAAATGCATCATCAAGATTCAAGCTTTATACCTTTAGAAGAAAGATCAAGGTGAACAAGGTCTAGATCTACAAGCTCCAATAACACTTCTCGAATGAGTTCCTTTTACTCCAAGATGTACCAAGAACACTCCAAAGCACTCAAAAACTCTTTCTTTAGCTCACAAGGCTCATTTTAGGGTTAGGGTTTCAAGGAAGGACGTTGAAGGGATGGAGGCTGAGAATGAAGAGGGTTTGGGGAAGTTAATGAGCTTAAATAGGGCTCAAAACCCTCAAATTAGGGTTTGGGTTCTGATCATGTACGGCCATGGTACTCCTTGTATGCCCAACGTACCAGGTTATATTCCGCGGTCTACCATGCCTAGTAGACCCAGTGTACTAGATCTACAAGATCCAATAACACTTCTCCAATGACCAGAAACAGGATGTTTCAATTCTCTCCTACTTAATTAAAATAGATTTCCTCCTCGAAATCAGTTCTTGCTTCCACTTCCTGATGTAACCCCTTGAGGGTCCTTTGAACCTGACTCCATCATTTGTTTCATTTCCGATGCAATATCTGTAGCAGTGGATCATCCCCCGTTAATTCTGCCATCCCTGAAATTTTGGCAATACCATGTAACCGGACGAAATGTCACTACACAACCTCCTTAAATCATAACGAAACAAACATATTCCCTACTCGGGACCTGCCACAACCCTCACATCAACCAAACTAATACCAACTTGTACTCCATTACTTGATCCCCAACCACTAATAACCAGATACCAGGAGGCTCTAAATCCAAACAACATTCAAAAACTCCATCACACATGCAATCGAGAGCAAAGATAATTAATCCATTCATTACGCAAAATAAATTAGAAGATAGCTAACTAAGACAATTCCATTCAACTGATCATCCAACATTACAACTGATCTTTGAAACATAAATCAGGCCACTGCTCCCACGAGCATAATTATGGTCCATCCAAGAATCTCTTGGTGCATCCAAATCCCGTATAAGCTCAGATGTATTTCCACTTTACAACCTACTCGACACCTTCATAATGAACTTCAATACTTGAGATTCCACAACCAAAGCCCATCCTTGGCCATACCCTTCTATCACTCACAATTCCTTTCATAGTCCTGGCGGCTACCAAAGCAAAATTTAGACAGAAACATTGTCGCACGCAACCAGAGAATGAGATAGGTGGTTCCACTTTTGTTCCAATTTAAGGGCTATAAACAAATAAAGAACCCTACCAATAACTTGATCCAAGTGTTCTCATGCTACCTTATTTAACCTACACATATTCCCAAGGGAAAACACATAACCAACCCGAGTTCTATTGTCTTCCTTCTTTCTCACAACCCTTACCCATCGGGTGTGGTACCAGAAGATCGAACCGTAATAATGAACCTTAACCACTAACATAAACATCATCATGAATGCCTAAATACTAAGATCCCACACCTTGATTTAAAACGAACAGATCCCACCAATACACAATTAGCTCGATAAAACTTCCAGATCCATTAGAAATGCTATCAAAACCCTGGTTGGTCGGTACATCTACCAACAATTGGATTCTGCCCAGATCCAAAGTCATACTTGAAAAACTAACAACAGTGTCCCAATATCCGAAATTCCAATAACCATGGACATATATTCACCATCATCTCGAAGGAACCATTAGCTACAACGAGCTCCTTGTCCAATAACTTCCTGCCGTGAAGATGACTATTGCAATCCTGAACACATACATCTGATGGCAACATGCCCTGCACCCCTGTCTTGACCAAATCTTGCACCAAATTTGCATACCCGAACCACAAATCCTTATGTCTCATTCTTCTGAAACAATAACTCGAATAGATCGCTGATCCTGTTAACAAAATATCCAGCTCTCCCTCACTTAGGGTTCGAACCACCAACAACTAACATTGCAAACTAACCAAAACTCAAACTGGCTCACCCAGATGCATAACATCCCTAACCCTTGGGATATATAACACAGAGCAATATGATCTTCTATATAAGGACCAAGCAAACTCAAAGGGATTCTGAATCTCAGATGGAGACCTCGGGAACTTCCAATCATAACCACCTATAATATCATGAATCCCATGTAGATGCACAAGAAATAATTCTAATAGTCTACTCATAGCACCTATTCTCTATCTAGAAACACATGGATTATCACTCACCTCATCCACAAATCCCTAACCATCAACTTGTCGTGAGGACCATTCTTATATACAACAGGCATCGCTCTCATAAGTTGTCGCTCCTAATTTATTTCCCTAATCTCCTAAACCCGTAAACTAGCACCTGACCCACCTATATAAAAAAAAACAGAACCTTGGTCTCATCTCAAGGAAATCATACCACAAGGATCCTTTAGTGCATTCCCATACTAAGAAACAATAAAAGCAGGAAAATCCTAATACGAAGTTCCCGATCACTAGGCCCAAGAATCTAAGATACAAATTCATCTTGCGTCTACTCTCTCAAGAGTGGATAATCATTCCTCACTCCGGTCTTCTATGAACTATAATCATTCATGAAACTTCCACTAACCCTGGAACCACTCGTACATACTAATCATACATAACATTGGATCCCATAGACAGTCAAATACTTGATTCTACCCTAAGCCCTTTATCAGACAAGAAATGGAAATAAGTCTAAATCAAACATTTTCAGGCTATAAAATCTTAGTTATGTACAACTATGATGCACACACCAAGTAACTACACTAATGATGTCAATTTCATCTTGCGTCCAAGAAATTCTCCAAGGCTATTAGACATCATACATCAGATAATTCTATTATACAATTCCTTAAGATCCCTAGCCTACAACCCTCATGTAGTTATATCATAAGTGCCATAAGAAAATATCAGTGTGGATATCTTGGGGTAAAATTTCTTGCTCTGGCTGATCATACACATCTCATCCTTCCTTGGTTAAATTTTGAAAATAATTTGAATTTAATTTGAAAATAATTTGAAAAATTTCACAGATCCTTAGTTTGAGTCTAGATTCACACGAATGTTCATCCAATTCTCTCATACCAGGGCTTTGATACCAACATGCAACATCCCAAAAATCAAGGTAGCAAATTGTTCATTTTTCAATCAAACAAAACCATAATTGTTTACAAAAAATTGTTCTCAAAAGTGGAATTTAGATATAAGAGTGTCCCAAATCAAATGTCAAAAAACAAGGAGGATGTGCACAATCATGCCTTTACTTTCCCCTGATCATCTAAAGTACATGAAACATAAACTTAAACTGTATGTCAAAGCTTAGTGGGTTCCCTAAAGTACGACACACAACTATACAAACAACCGCATGCATACATGAGCCTTCAGCATGACTAGACCGCCACATCAGGCCTACATACTATCTAGACCACTCTCAGAGCCTTCAAAATGATTGGACCATTACATGGGGGCTACAGATATACAACATATCTGGACCACTCTCCGGGCCTTCGGCCTGACTGGACTGCCTCGCAGTCCTTCAGTCTATGTGGACCGCCGTGGGTATCTTGGCCTTCAACACAAAGCATGACCACATCAATGCAACATACCATATGACATCAATATATACCATCATGATCAATAGCCAACAAGTACATGTAGTCATACACAACTACAGATCATTATCGTATAGCAACATCCTACATACCAGGATACATATCTAACATATCACTAGAACATAGAAACATCCTATATACCAGGATACATATTTAATAGATCACTACAACATAGCAATATCCTATATACCATGATACACAATCCAGTTTGACAACCATGGTGCCTTCAACACATACGTATAGTGAGGAAAACTCACCTGAAATGAAGAACTCTGGAACACTACGATACGATCCCGTTTCTGGATTGCTTGCACATGTGAATCCATTAACACCAAAACCATATAGAATCTTAATCAATAGCCCGAAAATCCTCAAGTTTGACCAAAAGCCATACTTGGTCAATATTCAATGGTCAACGGCATCCGCAACCCGTTCCTACTTATCCATTAAGTACTTTATCACTTAAGACCTTTTGTCTAGAGCTCAGATCTAGATTTGAAACATCAACTTAAGTCATAAAGTTTCCACCATTATGACTTTCCATGGCTAGAACCTAAATTGAGCAGCGAGATCTACAGAAAATATGTAAGTGTTCAATTTTAATTCCACTAGAACATGTTTCCTACTTCCTGATATGCTCCAGTAATCAAGTACTTCCAGAATACTCCTTACATCGGGTGAGTAGACAATTATTGAGAGAGAAGATAGATTTAGAATGCATATGATATACACCCAGGTCGGATCTCTTCCAATCACGTAGAGGATGAAACATATGACTGACTGAAGTTTTAGAGGGATTGAGAAAAAGAATAATGCATATACTGTGTACCAGTTTGAATTATAAGTCACACAGAGGAGACAGTATATGGCTAACAAATAGAAAGAATTGCATAGAGAGAAGATGCAGGTTCAAAAGCCAAAAACCTAACTTATTAATCCATTAAGACATCATAACTCTTGCATGGAAGGGATAAAAGGACCATGATCACATTTTTATGGTACGTAGTAACTCCATAATGGATTAAGTTTCCAACTTTATCCACTAGAATGTTCAAAACAACCAAGATCTAGTCTTCAAGTCTCAGAGGGACCAAAAGTTCATCTTTTTCAACATAATCTATTTAGTCTAAGTCTCTAACCTTTACATCGGAATCAATATGATGTTTAGATGGATAAAGTTTCCAACTTTATCCATAAGAATGTCACAAACATTCAAGATCAAAACTTTATGCACTAAAGTGACAAAAAGTTCAACACCCAAAACTATCAACATCTAACAAATGCATAATCAAGATTCAAACGTTATACCTCCAAAAGAAAGATTAAGGTGAAGAAGGTCTGGATCTACAACCTCCAATGCAACCAACACTTCTCTAATGATTTCCTTTGTAACATCCTGACTCACAGGTATTTCCTTATTTATTTATTTGTTATTGAGACTTCATGTGTGACTCGATGAGTTGTGAGCCTAACTCGTCGAGTAGAGTCCGATTAGACCATGTGGGTTTGATGATTGACTCGATGAGTCAGAGAGATGACTCGCCGAGTAGGCGTTGTGAGGTAAAACCCTAAATCCCTGGGTTTGGGGCTTATTTAAAGAGACTTATGTACTCATTTCCGCCTCACCAACTACCTTACTATCCTGAGTGAAACCCTAATCGGCCTTTGAGCTAAGAGAGTGGGTTATAGCATATTTTTAAGTGTTTTGGTAAAGCGTTGGAAGAAGAAGAAGGGAGGATTCAAGCAAGGAACGAGGAAAGGCTGTGAGATCCAATAATCTTTCACTTAAGCTTCTGTTGGAAGGTAAAATTCGTCACCTTGCTCATCATGTTATTTAGATCTTGCTAATGAGGAACCTTCGGGGCTTTTCCATATTTCCTTGAGATATGTTATGACTTGTTCTTGTCAAGCATTAAGACATCAGATATGGACCTTGTGAGGTCCATAGAGTCCAAAGGTCCCAACTTTATCAAACCATAAAGGGTTATTATGCTTAATCACCTTGGTTAGAGCTTTTATTTGGCCTTATGGAGCAAACATGTCATGTATAAACGTAAAGATCGAAGGTTTATGTGACATTCGACCGTTGGGAGGCTAGATCTAGAGTTTGGAGTGATAGATTTGCCTTAAAACGTCTTAATAAGATTTTGACTTAAGGGACTCGGCGAGTCAAAGATATTACTTGACGAGTCGACTAGGTTTTTCCTCGATGAGTCTGGACATGGGTAACCCCGTGAGTTGACGGGACAATTCGACGAGTCGATTTGGGTTTTTTCGAGGTTCTGAAGGAACAAGGGGGACTCGGCGAGTCATATACATGCACTCGGTGAGTCGGGTCAACATGGGTAGTTGACTCGAGTGTTGACTTTTGTTGACTTTAGGGTTTGGTCAAGGCAGGGAGTATGGGGGCCGTGGAGGGGTAAAATGGTATTTTAACCATTCCACGAGTTTGAGAGAGAGATTAACCTAGTTTATTTAGAGTCGTGATTTAAGTGATTGATTAGAGATTATTATCTTATGTGTTAGGAGGAGGCTAGTTCGAGATTCGTGTACGATATTATTACTTACTTGATTACGAGGTGAGTCTTCTCACAGTACTTACCATGAGTGGTATCTATGTGAGAACAGAGGGACTTATGTGTTATATTCAGTATTTTGATATCCTGCATTATGTCTTTGTGATTTATGCTGAGAAATATTATTATGAGCTTATTGAGTTAGGACCGGAGGGTCCACCCGAGTTGAGGGACCGGAGGGTCTCCACTGAGACACATTGACCGGAGGGTCATTTTGAGTTAGCCTCGAGTGGCTAATGTGATGTGTGTGGTATTTTGGGGAACTCACTAAGCTTTGTGTTGACCGTGTTACGTGTTATGTGTTTCAGGTACCTCTTAGGATCATGGGAAGTTATTAGCTTGATTGTATGCACACTTGAGTTGGAGATATGTTTTTGGTGGATCATGGATTTGTGTTATAAACAGTTTTGAGACACGTGTTATGATAAATTATTGTTTTTGGGATTTTTTGGATTTTAGAAATGAGATAATTGTGTTTTTAAATGAAAATTTTGTTTGAAAATTTACGGTGTTACATCCTTCTTCTCCTAGATGCACCTAGAACACTCCAAAGCCCTCAAAAACTCTTTGTTTAACTTACAAGGATCAAAATAGGGTTAGGGTTTTAAGGTAGGATGTTGAAGGGATTGAGGCTGACAATAGAGAGGGTTTAGAGAAGTTAAGGAGCTTAAATAGGGCTAAAAACCCTCAAATTATGGTTTTGGTACCCCAAATGTACTAGCCCAACGTACCATATTAAATCTCACGATCTTCCATAGTTAGTATGCCCAACGTACTAGGCTAAACCCAAAACCTTTCTAACTCCGAATGGTTGTAACTTCTTCATTCCAATTCAGTTTTTGAGGATCTTTATATCCAGGGAAAGATATTGAAGAGCCCCACGATATTATGTAGATATCATGGACTAAAAAATTTTGAGAACATAAATCCATATTTGATGTAAGAACCGTTCTATGTCTTTTCCCTTTTCTACCCTTCGGCCCAAACACAATTCAAGGTTTAAATCTCTTAACCATCATTATCTCCTTCTGTAAGGGCTAAATTTTACCTATTTAAGGCCTAAAGGCTTTACACAATCAACTTCCATCCCACGATCCTTAAATAAGAAATGACCAGGAACAGGATGTTACAAAAAATCCTCTCTTACAGTACAATAGTCATTAACCAAGCTATCTATATACATTCCACCATAATAAACCACTATATAAATTATCCGTTACTCGTAGCCATAAACGGCTATACCAACATTCCACTACTTATCCTCAATACATATAGATTAACTATTTAATCAATATAACATAGTTTATCTGAATTGTAGGTGATCTAACTCATTGTTTCACATAACAATGCTTTTCTATAATGTTCAATAGTACCAATTCACCATTAACTATAAACCACATATAATCATATAATTTCTAAACCTATAACATACCATTTTGCAACAATGATAATATTGTATTATTAAAAATAATCATACATCTAGATAAGATATATCCAAAAAAGAAGGGTGGATATCCACCTAATTAGTTAGTGAAGACTAACTATCATTTTAACCTCATGCTCTATGTTGCTTTCCAATTCATCACTTGTTACGATCTATTTGCAAAAATATCATGTTTATTATAACATGCAACTCACTATTATATCGACCACAATGATCAATTTAATGATCACTTGCTATACTCGGTAACCATTTGTCTCCAAACTACTTTATTTTGCAGATGATATCATCTAACAACTTAAACTTGTATGTCGTTAATTCAATCAATAATCTCGATACACACTCGGTGGCCTAACAACCTACTACAAAATGTTACAAAAACATAATTACTTAACAACCATGTAACACTTGGTTTTCGAATTTTCTTCTTTATTCGGGGCTAGAGCCCAATCTTCTATGGTCATGAGGCTTTGGGATTTGGAAAGAAAGAATTTGGCCTTTCTCGGGTGTGGGTGTTATGGTTTATGTGATCCAAGTGTTCGATTGTGTCTTCGGAGGTCAAGGGTATAATGGTAATTTGGTAACTCGGTCTTTTATGGATTTTTGGTTTTCTTTAGGAGGTATTAGGGCTTGGTGTGCTGTTATAAGTGTGGCACTTCTCGCCACCTTTCCGTGGATATAAGGTTCATTGGAAGCGGACCTATGATGAGGAAGTTATGACATTTTAAAGATTTTTGCACAATTGGCTCGTGATGGAAAAGTCTTGCATTTCAGTCCCATGCGTGCATGGCTTGAGGCATGTGCCTGTGTGAGTACGCCCAACATAATGATCAGAGTTCCAAACCCTAATTTTTTGGTGCTAGCTTTTGGTTCAAAGGTTGACGTTTAAATCCAGACTTTTGGCTTTATTTCCAACTCACTCAAGGTATAAAGTTCTCATCTTGACTTCTTTTTATGCAAGTTTGAGTTTAGGGCAAGATTAAGGGTTTTTATGGTGTATTAAGTTCTCATTATGAGTTTAAGCCACTCCAGGAGCTTGAAATGATAGATCTTGCCTCTTCTGATGTTTCGAGTTAATAAAATACTTGCTTCATGTTAGAAATGGTCCATGCATGTTCTAGTTGGTGTATGTTGGGTCTTAATGGATTAAGTTGGTTGTTGGGTCCCATTGAGTCATGTAAATGCACTGAATTTATGCATTAAGAGCTTAGTTGGAAGGTCTTCTAAGGTTTTGAAGCAAGGACTTAATGGATTAAATCGTGTTTTGAATTTTGGAAAAGTTTCGGTTACGCCCTGTGTAACTGATGGTATGCCCAGTGTAGCTGAGCGTATGCCTCATGTTCGTCGAAGTGATGGGTTTTGGGTTGTTGCGTTTTGGGCTTCGTATTCCTTGGGCCACTTTGTCTCTTTAGGCCTTTTTGCACTAATTGAGATTTACTGTTGACTAAGGAATTTTTGGGCTTTAGGATAAGGTTCATATGGGGTTGGGCCCAATTAGGAAAATTAGGCCATTAGTGGGCTTTTATGGATCTTATAGTTTTGGGCCTTTTTGGTTTAGGGCTTGGGCCTTAGTTTTGGTTCATGTTGGATCAGGGGTAGAGTAGTCATTTTACCCCAAGTATAGATTATGGGTAAGAGTTTGGAACCCAATTTCTAATTGGGTGTTATTTTGGTATTGATAGCTCGGAGGAGTCATCAGGGCAACAACTAGGGGTTTCTTTCAGTGAGCTTCTGCATTTGAGAGGAGTCTCCTCACTGTTCTATGGGTCGAAGGCACCAATGCCGGCCTATTTGGTTTATGTATAGTAGGAAAACTTGGGGGTAACCCTTTTCAATTTGTATGAAAGACTAGGAGGCGGCTCCTGGCAAACTGTATACAAGACCAGAGTCTAAACTATGGTAGTTAATTAGTTAAGTAGTGTAGATTGTATGCTGGTTGTCTTTATGATGCTTGAATGGAAGACCCGGAGGTGGCTCCTGGCACTTGTCTGTAAGACCCAGGGTTTTGGCCCTCAGCCTGGCAAGGAAGACCACGAGGTGGCTCGTGGCGTAATGACAATACTATAGTTGGCACATAGCACTTTATTGATTGATTGTATATGTATGTCATGTATGGCTTGCATGATATGTATGGTATGTGGTATTTGGGGAACTCACTGAGCTTTGTTCTTACAATTTGTGGTTTATCATTTCAGGTACTTCCGATTTGAAAGGGAAGGGCCCGACTTGATCGCAACGCACACACCTATGTTTTTCCGCAACTTATTTTTTGTGAGTTACTTTGATAATTGTTTTAATTTGAAGATCTTAATGCTTGCATAAATGTAAATGGATGTTGGAATTTATATATATTAAAAACGAAATTTTTACCCTTGATTTTCGAGATTTTACAAACCAGATAAAAGTAACTCGAGTCATCTCGTAGCTCAGCCCTCATACCCCTTTATATCAGTATAATCTTCCTGTCGTAAGCCTCCTGGAACGCTACCAGAACTTCTTCGACAAAAGTGAAAAACCCTCAATGACACACACAAAAAAGCTATTTATATGTCTGTTCGTCACACTGCGGCAAACATATGCCCATGCCACAATCAAGCGTTACTCCAAGAGTTTGATGCGTGTCTTATATATTGCCACGTGTCTCGTATAATCACCACATATTCGGTGACTAACTTCACCTCCACACCGCGGTGAGGACTTTGACACGCCGCGAAGACCCATTGAACTTTGACCTTTGTTGACTTTCTCAAATAGAATGTACTTTTATTTCCAAAGAATAGTTATTATGAGACGTTGTTAATTTAAAAAAAAAGTTTTTCCCATAAAGCCCCCAATTTTCCACAAAAAAAAAAAAAAACGGTTATGCTCAACGTCATTTTTTTGCCACAGATGCCTCACAATTTGCCATTTGGTTTCATTTAATTCTTTTAACCGGTTTGGAAATTTGGCAACCGGTAACCTTGCAACGATAACGAGTGAACTTTTTCTTCCGTTAACAAAGACACTCCATGAACATTGAGACGCACATCCTGCCACCCTCCCATGCTACTTTTACATATGAATGAAGCTCAAACGTGTAAACTCTCTATAGTGAAGGAAGTTATCATGTTTTCAAGAATTTTCGTTGTCTAAAGCTAGGGTTTTAAACCATTGTTATGATAAGAGGATTTTTGAGGATGTAAGGCATTACGGTCCTTGATCATGGTCTTTATGAGAAGAAATAGTTGCAATCACCTTCGTTAATTGCTTTCTTTTCTTGATAATGGTTGCAATTGTGCATGAGTTGGAAATGGTTGCTTTCATTAGTTTATATTTTTGTCCTTTGATATATGTTCCTTATTGATTGCTAAAGGAGTCAAATAAGTTTGGAAAGCTTCCATATGTTAGATATGTTGATGATGTTCTTTTGGAGGAGCTTGATCTTAATGAAGGTGAAGTTGAAGGCGAATTTATTGATGATATTTTAAAAGGTAGTGAAGGTGAAGGTGTTCTAGATGAAGGTGACGGTGAAGGTGTTGTTCTTACAGAAGCCGAATGTTATGTCGTAATTGAAGGTGAAGGTGATGTTGTAAATAAAGGAGAGGATGATGTTCTAAATGATAGAGAAGGTGATGTTCTACATGATGGTAATTAGGCTAATAATGAAGTCCATCTGATAGTGCCTAAGATGAGAAAAAGAATTCCATATGAGACGATCACTAAACTAAAGCATAAAAAGGCATTGTTTGACAAAGATGTGGGTGGTTCCACATGTTCAAATCTAGTGGCTTTGAAGTAGTTAGGTTGGTATAGGGATTAGGTGAGGAAGTATAATAAGGCATTTATATAGGAATGCCTTTTTGGTACATTTTGTACATCTTACTTTACATAGCCACTAAGTGCACATTTCATCCGGTTGTTTTCATGTACCTTTGGGGTTTCCTTTTTGAAATATATTTCAGGCAATTTGGTACAAGTGGATGGATGATACATGTTAGTTCATCTTTTGTTATGTTTGGTATGTTTATATTATGGTTTATTTTCCTTTATCATTACAGCATTAGACATTGCATTAGACCATTTGCATTAACATTTAACCAATTTCAACATTGTATTTATGGATCATTTGCCTTTATCATTATAATATTATACTTTGCATTGGACGATTTGGATTAACATTTAACCAATTTTAACATTGTACTTATGGATTATTTGCCTTTGTCGTTAGAGCATTAGATTTTGCATCGGACCAATTGCATTAACATTTAACAAATTTCAGCATTTTACATATGGATCAATTGCCTTTATCGTTATAGCATTATACTTTGCATCAGACCATTAGCATTAGCATTTAATAAATTTCAACATTGTACTTTACCATTTCATCATTGTACTTTAGCATTAGAGTAATCAACCATACCATAAACATAATAATTTAATAAATATATGATAAATAACTTCTGCAAGTAACTGCTTCATACCAAAACAATAGTTTTAAAATTTTTGGGATAACACTTATTAAGAGAAAAAAAATAGGTTTTTTTACAAGTTTTTTTTTTCTTTGAGGGCAGTTGACTTATATGTATATTATATATTAAAGTTAGTTTTTTACAATTTTCAATAGATCGAAACCATGTTGGTTATTCTATATTAAAGATAATTTGGTAATTGTAATGTCCTCTAAGGTTATATCCTCGACATTACCTAACACATTTAGAAAATTTGTCTAGTTGTAGATTAGACTATCATTAATTTCAGGTCTATAGACTATCCTCGACATTACCAAACCTTACGTAATTAAGTCATAAACGCAAAAATTGCACAAACTAGAAATTCATACACATTCGATCAACATAACAATATATATACATATGCTCTTTCACTCTTTCTAAAGGAACCATATATGAAATGTCGCCAACAAACCGTTCAGGAGCGGAATTCAAACTTATATCACATATAGAGGTTCTCGTTTGGCAACCTTTGTGAAGGGACAACGATGAGTGGTTCTCTTTTCTTCAATGTAATTCCAAAATTTTCAGAGAGGTCATGCTTTTCACCTTCCGGCAAGCTCCAGTCGAATGAGTGTAAGAGCGATGCCAAGATATACATTTGCATTTTCTCCGCCAATGGAACACCTGGACACAATCTCCTTCCTGACCCAAATGGGATGAAATTTAAATTGCTTCCTTTGAAATCATATTTGTTTGTCAAGAACCTTTCTGGATTGAATTCTAACGGATTGTCCCAATACTGAGGGTCCCGATGGATTGACCAAACATTCAGAAACACTGTACAACCTTTTGGAATGGTGTATCCACCGACAATACAATCCTGGCTTGGTGATCTTGGGAGTATGAGAGGGACTACAGGGTGCAACCGAAATGTTTCTTTAATTGTTGCATCTAGGTATTTTAGTTTAGGGAGATGAGATTCTTCGACAATGTTGTCAAGTCCTACGATTTCTGCTAATTCTTCTTGAAGCCTTTTCATTATGTAATTATTTTGCATGATCTCTGCCATTGTCCATTCTATCAGCGTTGTCGTTGTTTCTGTTCCTGCAACCATAATGTCCTGATACAACAAAAGTTCAACCAAATTGTAAGTTTTGCAGTCTAACTTAAAGGAAAATCATGAGGCTATTTCGTATTCATGCAGATGGATCTTTCTCAATTACTGGATAGGTGTGACCTACGATATATGAACTATGCAAAATTATTTGGAAAGTATTATCCCTACCTTTAGAAGTAATTTTAAAGAATATTAATTACCAGGAGAAGCGCCTTAATCTGGGTGATGCTAATCGATGTTGCATCTTTTTGGTCCTCGAGCTCTAATAAGATCTGTAAAAGATCTTTCTTTCCTTCATGCCCAACTGCATCCTTCGGCTTTTTGGAGTTAGATATGATCCGATCGTCGATAATGCTTGTGAAAATTCGATCCAACTGATGAAGTTGCCTCTTGGACTTCCTTAAGATGCCCTGTAGATCAAGCCATGCAAGACTAGGGAAAATATCAGAGAGATTCGGCTGTCCGAGAATCTCAACGATATTTGAAGAAATCCTCTGCAACTCCGCTCCAAAATGGCTACCTTTTGCGTTTGGATCCGAAGTGTTTTCCCAAACCATGCTTGTAAGGACGCTAGCCTCAGTTGAGAAAGCAATCTGGCTAATGTCAATTGCACTCCCAACTTTACCATAAATATTCTTTATAGTTTTCCTAACTTCATCCCTTCGAAAAAACCTGCACGCTTCAAGATTCTTGTTGCTTAGAACCTCATGAGCAAATATCTTACGAATGTGAGCTGTTATCAGACCATACTACATCTACACCTCCATAGGAGATTGCTAACGCAGCTATTGATGGATTGCGGTTAGCAAATATGTCATCTTGCTCACGGACCACTGCTTTTACTAGGTCAGGTGTATTTATGACGACATGCAGTTTGCTTCCCAAGTGAAACTTGAAAATGGGTCCGTAAATGTGCGACATGTTACGGAATTGTTTGTGTAAGTCACGACTAAGAAATGGAAGGTAGCCTACAATTGGCAAGGAACGAGGACCTGGTGGCAATGATGGTGCACCTGAACGAGGACCTGGTGGCAACTGCAAGAGTAAGGTGGTCTTTGTTGCTTCGTTCCCACCTCCATGATGAACCCTGGTTGCTGAGTTCTTCCATTTTTTTTTGAATATGATGAATGTGAAGACCATAAAACAAAATCGCCTGCTGGATTTAAACCCCAAGCGACAGCTTAAATTATACAAACCAAAAATGTTAAAATTTTAATTGAAAAGAAAATACATTTAAGAATGTATATGTGTGATCCATATTTATTACTTATTATCGGAAAGTCAGAACCGTGTGAAACCTTAAATTCTATTTATCTATTATTTCAGAAACGGTTAGGTACCATTCATTTTCTGTTTCTATTTTGAATGACACATTCGTCATCCTGTTAGCGACATATCATGATATAATAATTTATTTTGTTCAAGGTTAATAATTTCTTAAATTATTTATCAGGAAATTCAAAATGTCAATTCCATTATTTAAAGCCTTATGTTTTATATTTGAGTGAATTATAGTTTTGGTCCATACTTAGATTTGATACTTGGTCAAATATTTGCAATGTTGATAGATCTTGTATTTGTGTTATGAAGAAATTAAAAGTGTTGGTCCCTCATGCATATAAAAACACTTTTATATCTTTCATTTTTTTTTTTTTTTTTTTTTTTTTTTTTTTTTTTTTTTTTTTAATTAGATAAAATTTCATTCATATCCTTTTAAACTTCAAATATTATTTCTACATCCTTATAAAAATCAAAATTACTTATATCCAAAATTACTTCTATATCAAAGTTACTTCTATATCCTTATCAAATTATTAAATTTTATATTTATCCTTATCAAAATTACTTCTATATCCTTATATTTATATTTGTAAAAATCAAATTGCTTCTGTATCCTAATCAAATTATACAATTTATATTTATATCAAAACTTAAATGTTAATTTGAATTATATCAATTTAATATTAAAAAACTTATTTAAACCTTAAAATTTTATTGAATTTTCCAAAATACACTTCCCAAGCGAAATCTCAAATTAAAGATTAGGCTAAGTATCTTGTATATCCACATATCATCTTTATTGAACGTTAAACATCTCTACATTCACTCTCATTTTTAAATTTGGTTTGTAGCTCTATGCATGTGGTGTCTATTGATCTTATATTTGGTTTTTGTTATTTGGGACTGAGTAATATGTGTAAGTCGTAAGATCTCTAGATTTGCAAATTCCCATTGAGTTGGTGCCGAGGGACTCTAAAATTCGACTGTGACGATGTGGAATTGAGCATTCAACACATATAGAGATAATGAAGGGGGTCCAATGTTCAAGTCGGGTCGGCGAGATGAAGGAGCGATCAGAACAAAATTAAAGATGTATTCAACGATTGGGTTTATGGCGTTGGTATTATTGCAGCTTTATATTGTTTTGGGAGATACTAACATCTTTGATATTTTGGATGCAAGTTTAAATTCTGGGATGTTTTCTCGATCATGATGGTATAGATTATTCTGATTGCTGCTTGGAGAATTCAGCATCATTTGTTTCATAAGTTTGAGAGTTGGATGTTACTTTGAGGATTGCTCTCAAATTCTGATGCTCTAATTGCTTGTTGTTTGAACTGCTCTTGATGCTGGTTAATGGAGGAGATTTGTTGTTGAAGCTTAATTAAATCATGGTTGTTTTCAAATGTATTACATGCCTATTTTCGGTTAAGATTATATTATGGAGGAGATGTGTTGTTGATGATATAAAGAATTGATACACCTGTTTAAGCGTACATGCATACATGCGATGAGCAATAAATTTGCGACAGCAAGTAAATGACGTGCAGAACCTTTGTAATATTTAATTATGTTTAATATTAATTAATTTGATTTGATGCTAATCTTAAATAGGAAAGGGTATTTTAGTACAATCACATGGAATTTTGATTTCTTGATAACTTTTTTATATTAAATTAATATAAACCTAATAAAATTATGAGTTTTGATATGGATGTGTATTTTATGCATTTATAAGGATATAAAAGTAATTTTTATTTTTACAAGCATATCCAAGTAATATTTAAAGTTTAGAATGATATAAATGAAATTTTCCCTTATAATATTTTATAATAGAAACATAAAAATGTCCCACACCACTCTTACCCATCCACCTCACCTCATCCATTACACCACACACCTTCCTCTCCAATGAACATTGTGTTCACATTCCCCCCCCCCCCTCCCCCCCCCCCCTCCCCCCTCTCTCCATTCGATTAACAATCAAAAGCATAGCCATCATTGGTTTACACCATCGATCAATCCGGTCACAAGAACAACCACTCGTTCGGTCTTTCCTTCCCATCTAGAATCACCTCTACTCAGCTCTTCACCACTATGAACCACCGAAAGAACCATCCGATCACCCTTTTGCCATTGAGAATCACATATACGTTTAAGGTTTGGAGATACAAAATCTTTCTTCTACCGGTCTTTTTCAATGAATTCTTCATTTTTTCAATTATAATTTATCCAAAATTGTAGATTATCATTTTCGATTCAACCGTTTCATGTGTGCATTTCATGTGTGTAGATATCTCACGAATCGGGTTGTAATGCCCTGTTCTGAATCGCTTTCCTAATTTGGGACTATGGCCTGGATAGGTTATCATAAGGCTTAGGGTCTTTGGAAAAGAGAGATCTAGACCCATTTACATATAAATAATTAATTGAGGTGATCCAGGAGTTTGGGTTGTGTCTTGGAGTCAAGGAGTAAATCGGTAAAGTGGCATTTCGAGCTCTTTATGAATTTTAGATTTTCGTTCAGAAGTTTTTGAAGTGAGGATAAGTTGATAGATGTGCAAAGCTTCTCTCCACCTTTTTTAGTGGATATAAAGAGCGTAAAAAACGGTGATGAAATGAAGAAGTTGTGGCCGTTTGAAGTTGGAGTGGTTTGCGCGAGTGATCGTTGACTTATTGACCAAGCTCATTTAAGGTTCACCACGTGAGCGTTAAGTGATCACGCCGTGAGACGCACCTGATGCACCAAAACCCTAATTTTCGGGTATTTGAAGGTATGGGATGAATAGGGTTGCTTCTCCCCAGTCTCTTCCACTATTAAGTCACTAAAAAACCCTAGATTCGACCCTCTTGAGCTATCGTTGATGGTTTTGTTGTGCTATGGGTGTTTTGATTTCCTTGAAGAAGAAGAAGAAGCTCTTGTGGTGATTCCTTTTTGGCAAGATAAGCTCCTCCTTATGGCACCTCTGAGCTTATAAGCCCTTGTAAGTCTCAATCATCCCACCTTTCTCTTCTAATCTTGCTAGATTTAGGTTATGGTTACCTTCTTTGCATAAATCTTGGATTATCATGCATGAGGTCCATAAAGTTGGCAACTTTATGGACCATTGAGTCATTTGCTATGCTACAACCCTTAGATCTGGATTTTGGTGCAAGTTATGGGCTCCATGTTTGAATCTTGATGTTTATACTCATCTTTTGACCTAACTAGTATTTAAGTCATTTATTGGACATATATAACTAAAAAGCTTCGATTTTTATGGTCCTTTAGGTCAAGGAAGACACTCTATACTTTCCCATGTTAAGCCTTAATGGATTAGGAGCTTAATGCTCATTTTTGGTAAGAAATGGACTCACGACGTGAGGAATGAAGCCTCACAACTTGAGAACGCATTCGAGGAAGCTTTTGAGCCAAAGTCGCGACCTCAGGATGTGAGAATAAGGTGCTCACGACATGAGAACCTCCTGTGTAAGTTTTGGACTCCTTGAATGTTTGCTAGTTTGGTCTTGGACTTATCCTTTGGTTTGGGCTCATAATGGACTAAGGATTTTAGAGTAATGGACTTCTGGTTGGGCTTGCCTTGCTAGGCTTGCCCTAATGGGCCTTGGATGGTGAATTGTCATGGGTTTTGAGCATTCTAACACTCCTATGGTGTACATGCAACCCTATAAACATTGAATCTACATTTCTCTATTATACATGCAAATATTTGATATTCCAAGCTTTCATCAAAACTAGCATAATATGAAGCAACTATACTACAAGAAAGTAGTAGAATGACATACCTTTTGATGGAGCTTGAAGTCTTAAACCTTTAAGAGCCTAGTGCCTCAAATGTTACACCTCAAATGGTTCACACAACATCAAGAACTCTTGGAATAACTTGAGAATAATGATACTTGCACCAAATCAGTTTTGCCCTCTTGTGTACTATACACTAGTGCCTAACCCACATTTCATGAACCATAGACCTCTTTATATAGTGTGGAGGATTAGGATTATATTCGTGTAAACCCTAATATCCATGACCTTTCATTTCCATAGGATCCATGGGTTAAAAACTCCATGGACTATCCATGCAAGCTTAGCCCAACCTAAATGAACTTGGCCCACCATATATTTAAGAGTCCATATTTATATTTAATTAGTTCCTTTTGATCACGAAATTAATTCTAAATTAATTCTTGATCAATACTAATTAAATAATATGATTTCATATTAATATATTAGAACTTATAATATATTAATATAAATCACTAGTATCATTTTTCTCATTTTGTCTATCCAATTGTTCCGATGCCATGCAAGCCAAATGGACCATACCAAATTGGATCAAGTACATACCAATTATAGTTATGGACTTAGACACTAATCCAATAGTCTTCCACTTGGATAAGTCTAAAACTATTATTGCATATGACTCCGAAACCCGACTAGCAATCAGAGCTCTTAAAGCCGTTGTCAAAATCTGACCTAGTCAATGACTTGTCAATTAAATAAGGGATCATATATTCCTCCATTCTAGATATCATATGGACTGAGACATGGATTATAATCATTCTTTTTGTCCATTTGTTGTTTCCCGATTTCCGATTTATGATGACCGACTAATTGAACAAATCACATCAGTCCAGGAATGGCCAAGCACTTAGGGGTGTCATCACTAAATCATTGAGGGGCCCATAGATATCATTCTTATCCCTCTAAGGTTAAAAGGAATGGATAAACTTTGACTCATATGCTTGTTCTACTACTTGTTGAATCATACACAAAGGCACGTTTTATAACATCAAGTTACCAATGCGTTTTCGTGCAACCCATGTATAACCAACTCATAGTCAACAACTCATATCTCTAGGTTTGAATAATATAAGATATTATCGTCTCATGATCACTCGTGATAAAATCCATGAAGAGATTAAAATGAGCATAGGTTTAATCCAATACTCAGAACTTATGAGCACTCATGAATGTTGTAGCAACTCTTGCTATGTCTAACACCTTAGACATCTAAAAGCCAACTTCATGACAGTCTTACCTTAATATCTACTTCCAACATATTATCGACTATGGATGGTTTGAATAACTTAGTCATTCTGGAAGTCAAAACATTCAAATTGAAACACAAGAATAATCGAATTCAATATGGTCTCAAAGCTTATGAATATAAGTAGAACACCTTTTATTTATCACCATATTCATTACACATTATTCATTGCATAATGTTTCAAATCATCAACTTTATACTTGAATTAAAAAACAACAATCATGTCATGCTCTAAGCATGCACACTATGTTTACCCAAACTATAGTTATGCCATATACCAAGTATGCACACTACAGTTTTCTATGATCCTTACTTTGTGGAATAGATCAATTAAACATAACTTCAATGATTCTCATTTCACAATCCCAAATCCTTACCGTAAATGTAATAATTCCAAATTCTAGCCATTTACCGAAATCTGTTAGATTCTAAACTTATATGCATTGATCCTCTCGTAATGACAATGCACAAAGTCACAAAGACTTGGCAACATACATTACAAAGTATTCCAATGGAGATCATTCCATTGAAAAGAAGTCTCAAATTCAAAGTACATTGCTTTGAACATCCTTCTTGCATTAAATTTCCTAATCTTACACAGATTTAATGGATAACTTCCACCTATGGAACATTTCCATATTCCCATTCTGACTATTAATCTGAACAACAGTAGCCTCTTTTCAGAATATGTCAATATGGTCCTTTCCAAAAATTTACACCATACTTCCAACTATCCCTGAGCAACCAATCTTTGGTAAACCTCAGATTGTCCTCGACAATTGCTTAATCAAATTAGTCATATCCAGTTCTAGTATTTTTTTTCCTCTTGATGCCCTAGGCATTTGGAAAAAATTAGAACAGATGAATATTATAGCACATGCAATCAATTCATGATGTCTCACATAAAGACATGATACTAGACCAGTCTTTTGCTATAATATTTCTATTTCTATTTGCCATGTTATCATAATTCAGATTATGAAAAGGGATGCCGTAATCACAATCGAATTTTAGAACGCAAATAATGTTCCCATATATAGAATTTCCTTATGTTGAACCATTCCAACATAAAATTCATATATATATATATATATATATATATATATATATATATATATATATATATATATATATATATATATATATATATATATATTTGACTAAATTTGATTAAAATCTTACGATCTAAGCTCTTAGATTTGAAATAAAGTATAATTTCCTCCCCCTTAAT
Organism: Lactuca sativa; assembly: GCF_002870075.4. NCBI lineage: Eukaryota > Viridiplantae > Streptophyta > Magnoliopsida > Asterales > Asteraceae > Lactuca > Lactuca sativa. Next base: position 75,460,912 of record NC_056628.2, read on the forward strand.
TATAGCAAAACAACTTTTTTCCAATTGAAACTTTTTGTTTTCTTTAATTAACATTGCTAACTTGCAGCACTTGTCATAATTATCATGCTCCCACTAACATGATGATTATTAGCATAACACTTATACTCCCACTAGCCTTGACATGTATCCAGAAATTAGTTGGACTTCTAGAAATCAATACTTTATTGACTTTCTTACCAAAGTTTAGATTTCTGATACGAGATGCTTTGATAAAACTTTATCAAAATCATACACCTTTCCTTAGATAGCACACATGTGTGTCTAAAAAATTTTAGAACTATGAAAAGGGATGCCATAATCATAGTCTCAATTGCTTAGACCTTTTCCATTCCTCACAAGTACACGTTAGTGTGTCGGTTAACCACACACGCTCCACTAATGACTTTGAGAATGCAAATATCACAATTGCTATCTACTTAAAATCACTTAGTGAAAGCGTTTCCTCACCATCATTTTCATGAATCGGAGATAAACCTTATGACACTTAGATTTTATGGTGTATATGTTCCTATCCATGTGAATTTATCAAAACGATAATCACAAGACAGGTTAGTGACAAATTTAAACTCATATGGATGGAACTTTTGTAGTCTGCACTTCATGCCACCTGGCGGCACAAGGGCCTACCATTGCATCCAAGTTGTTATGCAACCAATTGAGAACTCTCAGAACTCATGTAAAGCCAACTTTAACTGGAATGGGCACAAAAATAGGAATTTGTCAACACGATAGGTTATAAACCTCAGGTCGTGTGCTAGTGATAAACTACAGGTTTTATTCATGATTAGATCTTGAAATTTTTTCAGGATCTTTAAGACTCCCACTGTCCTTTTCACATATAAGACTCTCTTGCCAAATATTCAAGAGATAGTGTGGATTCTTAATCAAGACAAACACTTCACACAATTGGCCTTAGTTGGTCTTTGTTTTATCCAAAACATCACAACTTACCAATTTTAAATGTACAAGAGTAGAACACATTTTACTCTTACATTTGACAAGTGTTATAAACCTTTCTTTAAGATATGTCACCCAAGTTACAATCTTGGAGTATGACTCTAAGAATTGTTTTGGAACGAAGTATGACTCATCTTCTTGATTTAACCACTTCAACAATTCATGAATCCTCTTCTTAGCCATAAGAATGCACTAAGATGTCCTTAGAGGACGAATTATGATATTGTCTCACAATCATTAAGATAATCATAAAACATGATACTAAAGTACTCTCCCATCTTTTCAGATTTAAGAAACTTTTATCTTTCTGCCAAATTTGATTCTTCTCATTCGTTCTTCCATACATCGAAACTTTTCCAATACCTCAGAATTATACTTGAACTTGTAAGCATAACCATATTTACTAAACTTTAGTAAATCATGATGAATAGTCTTATGGATCTTTTGTGGTGGACTTGCTCAGTGCACAAGAATGTGTACTCGGTCCCTGAGTCCTCCACTTGACTATGCTATTACATATTTTCTAGCAATCTATCATAACTCCTAAGTAGTAGCTCAAGAATCCGATCTTCAAAGCATGCGATTGAAATCCATCTTCGCGATCAAATTCAACATACACTTTCTTTAAGTTTCCTTCCCTTTGCTTGATGCTGCCAAACATCAAAATGTAACCGAGTCACATTTTGTATAAGAATCATCAATTAGGAACTTAACAGAGTTAGATAGTGGACTTACCTGAAGCAGAGTAAAACTTTTTGATTCTTCCTTCTCTCAGATCATTCAGGTAGCCAGGGCAGCTTCGTAACCAATGCCCCTTCCTTTAGCAATAGAAACATATGGACTCTTTGGTAATGGTACATGGGAATATCTCAGTCTTAGCCTTTCTCTTTACCATTTGGTCAACCGAGTTGACTATGGTCGATCCCTTTCCATTGGGAAGACAAAGCTTTTCTGGACATGCAATGTTACCATTGTCAATGTCCATTGAAATGTGGGAAGTTGATCTTCTAATCAAATTTGCATTACCAGTGCTCCAAATCATTCCTGATTCAGCAGCATCAATCAAATAGGTAAGATCATTAGGGTCATGTCATAGTCTGTTACATAGTAGTCCTTAAAGAACTCATTATGTGACATAGAAAGTGATTGAAGAACTTAGTCAATAACCAACTTCCTCAAGACTTTGAAACCTAACTCTCCCGGCTTGTCAATATGTGACTTCATCTCCAAGATGTGAGCACACATAGACTTTGCTTGCCAATAGGGCTTGAGTGACCTTGAACTATTCAAGAACTTGTGGGTCAGGGAGAATAATTGGAGGAGGTGGAGGAAGAGAAGTATGATTTCCATGAGATTTTGGAAGACCATAGTTGTCTGAACCAGGCATCTACAATGGGAGAAATTCAAGTTAGTTGATTTAAGTCCTTAATATAACACTCAATATGAAATATTAAGGCTAGGACCCAACACAATATTTTATAACTTGGAAGAGGGATGCAGTAATCCAAGCTATAAAATATTTGAAGGTATGCAAATGACGCTTCACCAAATTCCACCATGAAAAACGAAACAATTTATCAGGTTTTAATTGGATTTGAAGCTCCTAGATCTTTTGAGATTCATTGAACTTTTCAATGGCATGTTTCAATCTCGATTGTGCCCTCTCAAGTTTGTCACTGGGATGCTGAGGATCACATATAAGGTGTGAATAACCATGCAAATATACTTGGTACCCTTAATATTTATCACTTATTCGATGTGCTGGTTAACCACACGTGCTCTACCGATCCTAGGATAAACATTAAGTTACCATTTGCCTACCTTGTTAAATCCAAGCTAGTGTGCCGGTTAACCACATGCGCTCCACTACCGACATAAGCAAAGTGCAAAGTGTAATTTCATGGGTTAGCACCAAATTCACATTTTCCTAAAGTAACTAAGATTGGGAATTTACAAAAGGTTTAGTTACTTTATATTTATCATTATACTTACAATGAAGGGAGAATTATAGTCCTGTCCTACCCGTTCAGCTAACGACCCTTCACTAGTCAAGGAAGAAGTGGGTGATATGACAACCCCAAATTCACGGCCATAAAATACTGATTTATTTATGCTTTGTTTTATAAAATCAGAGTAATCCTTTGCTTAAAAGTGTTGCGGAATGTTTTCCCAGAAAACATGATAAATTCATTATCAAAGCATTTCCGAAGAAATGCAATTTATTCATTTTAAAACATTTGGGATGTCCTGGTCAATACATACACATAAGCATAAACAAAACTTACATTATTTTGCACTAATGATTTACATCTCCTTTAATCTCTCAGTAAAATATGTCTTCGTATCGATACCTGTAATACAAAGAAAACTGAGTGGGTCAGGTTTGGGAGTCTGGTGAGCATATAGGGTTTTCAACCCACAATAAAATATTATATTATATTTAATCATCACACAATCAACCCAATTACCCACCCCGTTATCTCCTTTTTATTTCTTAAAGATTACCCTAAGAATCAACTATTCCTCGTTCATATATTCCTAAGGATTATCCTAAGGAATCGGCATGAAATCCATCGTTGCCAGGGTTTTCTCATGAAACACTATATCTGTATTTACCAAACGCTAACTCCATAGTCACTGGGGTTTATCTCATTTATTGATAGTATTGGTTCCGAGACTCCTCTAGCAATACATATCAATGGGTTTTTAGAGTACACTGGTAAACATGAAGTCCACAACACCTACAACTTGCGAGCCTGCTAGTGTTCCACAGGACTGTGTAGAATAGTCCGTAGTTGTCATCCTTACTCTCCTGAATGACGGGGGCCATCGTTTGGGTAAAGGTTTCACTCATTTTTCACCTGTCACCCTCACCTCATGATATATATCATCTTTCTTCTTATCCTCAAACTTATCTTTCATCACACACCAACTATTTCATCTACGCATGTTATACCCAACATATTTGTACATATAAGTTACATATATAGTTTCAATCATTTAAAAACATGTATAAAATTCATTAAACAACCATCTCAAGTAAACAAAAAACATATAAACACATAGCACGTATTTTATAGCAAATACTGTAAGGTTTTGCGCATATTGACACCCCTAAGGTATACATGCAACCCTAGAAACATTGGATCTATGTTTGTCTAAAATACATGCAAAATTGATTTTCCAAGGTTCATAATCCTATCTAGCATTCATGGGGAACTTTAATCATAAAAGTTTGCTAGAAATACATACCATGAAGTGATTTGGATTCCTTGAAACCTTACGAGCTTAGCACCCCAAGTGTGATGCCTCAAATGTCTCACACAACATCAAATGCACTTGGAATAAACTTGAGAGATATGTATGTAAGGTCCTGAAACGGATCTTACCAGTGATCAAACAATAAACACAATCGATAATAATAATAATAATAGAGTAGAAACAAGAATATGAACAAGCTTGCACACGCTTCTATTAGCAAAAACATCTGGTACAACTTGTGGAATAGCGGCCGAAACTCTAAGGCATCAACAACCATAAAAACGACCTAGCTAGCATCTATATATAGTGGACCTGGGCCGGCCTTGGGTTTATGGCCGTAAACAGGCTTACGGCCGTAAACTCATACACAGACTACGAAAAATGCATATTTGTAGAAAAGAACCTATTACAAATGAAAGCCTAGACCAAACCATTAACTGGACCCTTCAATCTCCCCTTGGTTTGGTGCTAGCTTGAAGTTAATCTTTGTTGACCACCATCACATCTGCCTATCCCATTGCCCCGTTCCACATGCGCTTATTGATAATCTCAGCAACCATAGACGTGTACTCTTTTGCTGCTTGTTCAAAAAGTTCCTCGGCAACTACTATTTGAAAAGCACTCAGGTGATGAATGTCCTACCTCCCGAACTGGAACAAATCCCTTCGATCATACAGACGAATGCACCCATTTTTAAGCTTGATAACAGCAGACGCCGTAGTCTCGTCGAAAATCCAATACTCCATGGAGCTTAGAGATCCATATGAGTAACTTTGAAGTACAGGGATTTGTTTGACCTGATTGGTTGCAGGCCACATCACCACTTGAAGAGGATGACCAGTCTTATTATCGATGACATCTGGGTAATGCTTGATAACAGACTCAACAATCTTCATCGATGGAAAACCCCTTTTCCCCTGGTCTTCCAGAAAGTATTTGAACTTAGTTGCATGTGGATTATCCGAGGGATTTGAAAAATGAGATCATGACAGCTCTGATAAATCCACCATAGTCCATGAATTAAAATCATGACTGTCTTTGTAGAGCTCGGTATGGCCACTCTTTCTTCGAACAATCCACATATTAAGAGGATCATGAAATCCCCAAGAAATAATCCTAGATCTATCACCATACGTATCGCTAAAGCGAATAGCTCCAAGATCCATAACAGTGATTTTTGCTTGATCCGTAAGTACATTCTTGTCAGAACTCCCCTTGAACAAGGGTTGTTCTTTCTCAGCAGCTTCAGCTTGTCTTTCACGCATGATTGCCTCAACATGGGGAGCATCAATGGGCTCTTCTTCGACACGATTAACAACCCGCGAAGTCTGAGCGGTAGGCATGGTAACAGGAAAAGCTTGAGCATGTAGGTTAATCCTATACTCATCTGCAGATGTTTGGTATTTGTCACCAAGATCACTTTCAAGCTTTTTCTTCAACTCAAAATAGCTGGAGGTCAGGAGATTGAAATGGTCATGAAGATCAGAGATCTGATTTGACTTTTTCGCCCTATCTTCTTGGAAATCAGAAACTTGAATCTTTAAATTTGTATTCTCACTCAAGAGATCTTCAACTCGAATACTGAGCTTAATGTTTTTCTGATCCAATACATTCACCCTCTTCTGAAGTTCATCAATCAGAGAATCATCTTCTCTTGACTGACCTTCCCTAAAAGCAATTCCTTTGCCCTTAGAAGAAGGTGCAGCGGTTTGTTCTTGAGCAAGATGCAAGGCCAAACACATAGAGGCCTCATCAAGATCTGTCCTTGGAGGAGAAAATCTTGGTGGAACAGAGGAGCCACCGGTTTCAAAATTGGTGCTACGGCCTTCACACAAAGGTTCTATAGTTACAATAGCAGGAGTTGTAGTTGTAGAAATTGGAAAGCCCTGAGACAAGCTAGAATCCATAGGCCCGAACCTAGGATCTCGTCGTCTTCTTTTGGATGGAGGCTGCAAGGTCTGGTCTGTTGAGTGATTACCCTGAAGTGGTTCAGAAGTAGGCGAAGCACTGTCAAGGGGAGGAATCCCTGACATTATCACCATAGGAGTCGTAGAACCAACCACTTACTCTTTAGAGATGGATGTTGAGTCAAGAACGTCTTCTGTATTCCTTCTCTCCATTGTCGTCTGAGCAACTTCACTGAGATTATCAAGCAGCGAGTTGAGGTTGACATTTGACAGAAAGTCATCATTAGTTCCAAAATTAGTTTGAATCTCATCTCTATCGAAACCTGTGAGATCAAGGTCTTCATATTGATCAGGCTCAACAGTATTCTTGGAAGACCCTTCATTGTAATCTCTTTCAGCTTGGACTGTTTGTGGGTCACACTCCTCAGCTACTGATATAGCAGGAGCAACAGTCTCTTCCCCTTCTTGATCTGATACGGTGATCACATCTCCTTCCGAGATCACCTTTTCTGACGAAGTGTGCTCTGATGATATCTTATCCGAAGATTCGTGGGACTCTGTTGCTTCATTCTTCTTAGTGAATCATCCGAATTTAACCAAAGGATACAGTCCTTGAATGATCACCTTCCCTTTACGGTTTTGTTTAATGAGCCCAATAGTGTGCGGGCCCAAGGACTTCATATCGAGCGTTTCTCCCTCCTTTACCAAGTCAGGAAATTGTTTATTGATGAAGAGCTGAACGAAGTGAGCGTACATTAGGAAGGTATCCCGAGTGGTGGCATTAATGTTGACCACAAACTCGTCTAGGATAAACCTAGAAAAATTGAAGCCAGTCCCCGCAGAAAGAGAAACAATAGCCCTAGTGTTTCGCAGGGATATTTCATCTGCACCGGACCTTTTGCTGGAGATGCAGCTCACGAACACATGGGCTAGAATTTCCGATAGGGCGACATAAGCTTCTTCATAGTAGGAGGAGAATCACCTTCATACCTCATCTTCTTTAATATCTTCTGAGCATCTTCAATACCAATCTCCGAGGGAAAGCTCAGAAGGTCGTTGATCAGCAATGTTTCTCTGATGAACTGCTCATTGATCACAATTTTGCATCCTTTAACAGTTGCGTCCACAGTCATAGCTCCATCGTCATCTCTCGTCATTTTGGTAGTCTGCCTGAAGTCACGTATGATTTTTTTTGGTATACAGCGGTGTTCATAGTGATTGCAGAGGCCAAATAGCATTCTCGTAATCCATGAATCCATGAATTGAAGTCAGCATGAGCCACTGGAGGATCAGCAAGAACCATCGCCAGGTTGTGTATATCTGCAAATTTTAAAGCCACCATTTTATCTGCACTAAAACATACCAAGTAAAACAAGAGAGAAAATTGAGCAAGTAATATTTTAAATGATTTAACTTTGAGCCCAAATATGAATTAATAAATTATTAAAATTAAATCTTAAGTGAAAATGGAGTTTGCGGTCAACGAGTGTTTACGGCCGTAAACTCGTGACCGTAAGCTTATGGCGGAAAACGGAGTTTATGGCCGTAAACTCTTCACGGCCGTAAGCTTGGGCCGTAAACTCCGAGAAACCCTTTTTCGTCGATTTTAGGCTCAAAAATCATCTAATTGCTGAAACAAACTCATATCCCTGGTCGAAAATGTGATACCTTCAAAGCTATCGGAACAATTTCGCAAAAAACAACATGAAAAAAATTTCGAGGAGAGAGAGAGAGAGGAGGAGAGTTTGCGGCCGGAAATAGAGAAATGAGGAGGATTCCGGCTGTAAACTCCTTAAATACCCTCAATCCTTTTACCTGCTGACCACACAGTATAAGGCACAATCCAATTTTTAAAAATTTTTCAAAAACAAAACCTTTTGAGGATTAAAATTAAAGCTGAAATAAAATAAAATAAAATAAAATAAAATTAATCTGCAAAACCTAAAAATTAAAATTAACAGTTAAATTTTAACAATTAATAAAAAATAAAATTTAAAATTTAAAAATAAAAATAAAAATAAAAATAAAAATCAAATCAAATAAAATATACAACTTAAAAATTTATATTCCACTTGTCAGTACCCTTATTTTCACGTCTTCGTCTGATCGACCGCCAGTATTGTGGTCCACTTAAGCACGAAACATTTGTGACAGAATTTGGACAATTTACCAATGACATGACATTTTTAGCCTTACTCTTAAATAAATTTCCTTGTGATCATTTAACTGACTTTAACCAGGGATATTGTTGTCCACCTAAATTGAGCAGCGAGATCTACAGACAATCTGTATGTGTTCAATTTTAAATTGTACTAGAACGTGTTTCTCGCTTCCTGATATGCACCATCCATCAAGGACTTCTAGAATACTCCTTACACCGGGTGAGCAGACAATTATTAAGAGAAAAGATAGATTTAGAATACATATGCTATACATCTAGGTTGGATCTCTTCCAATCACGCAGAGGATGAAACATATGACTAACTGAAGTTTTAGAGGGATTGAGAAGAGAATTTTGCATATACTGTGTACCAGGTCGGATTATGAGTCACGCAGAGGAGATAGTATGTGGCTAACAGATAGAAAGAATTGCATCAAGAGAAGATGCAGAGAGATAGAGTTGCATATGTTATAGTCCAGGTCGGATCTCTCGATCATGCAGAGGAGGCAACATATGACTAATAGACAGAAAGCAAGAAAATAATCGTCTACAGACCTAGTTTATCAGAATTCCCCAGTCACCCCATCAAAACTGGAATTAAGGACAAAATCCGCACATTGAGGAAAAGTTAATCCACAGTCTTTTAATGTGACCGGTAGATTCTCACGTATATCTCCCTGCTCAACCTATCCGAGCGTCGTAATGTCTGACTAAACAGGTCTAACTAGGTCAATGTTTGTCAAGTCCTTGAATTCCTTAAGTCCAACTCTTCCTAGTCAAGTCCATTTAAAATCTTTCGTGCCTACCATCGCATCGAACACAGAGCATAGACAATTCAATTTAGGTACGTTACGCATATTTAGATTGTCCGTTATCACTTAATAATATCATTTCCCGTCACAACACCTACAATCAAAACTGTCAGCAATTTTTTATTTTCTGGATTTTTATTGTTTTTGGATTTTTGGATTTTTTATTGTTTTTGGATTTTTGGATTTTTCTCCACCTAAATTTGTACATGGGTGAGAATGAAAATAAAATGAAATAAGATGCGCAAATTTAAACGAACCTACCTATAAAAACAAAAGCAAATTTAAAAAAATTAAGGAGAATTAAGAAAACTTAAAAAAATAAAACTGAAAAACTTAATCCTCAAAACGAATCATTTTTAGAAATCCCACAAGCACATCGAAGTGAACTTTGTTAAAAGGCTTAGTGAACAGATCCGCCACATTATTAGTAGTGGGAACCTGCTCCAGTCGGATAAGTGAACGTTTATAACAATATATGATGAAATGACTTTTAATATCGATATGCTTGGTTTTAGAATGTTGGACAGGATTTTTGGCAATTTTAATTGCGGCCTCATTATCACAGTAAATGGGGGTTTCAATGTAATTTAAAATGTAGTCCAACAACTGATGTTGGATCCAGATAACTTGAAAACAACAGGCAGATGCAGCAAAGCCTGTCACCAAGATATTGACACCCTCCTGAAGTAGATTTCCTGTCAAGCTCACAGCCTCCATAATTACTGTCAGCAAAAGCATATAAATCAAATTCTAAATTCTTTGGATACCAAAGACCCAATTTTGGGCTGCCTTTGATATATCGAAAATTTCTTTTGACAGCAATAAGATGTGAAAGTTTAGGATTAGCCTGATAACGTGCGCATAGACAAATTGCAAACATGATGTCTGGACAGCTTGCAGTAAGATACATCAGCGATCCGATCATCGATCTATAGAGAGTCTGATCTACGGAATCGCCATCAGTATCTGGAGTCAGAAGAGGTCTTTCAACCATTGGCGTCGATGCAGATTTCGCGTCGTGAAACCCGAACTTCTCAAAAATATCTTCCACATACTTGGCTTGATGTAGCAGGATTCCGGTTGAATTTTGTTTGACTTGAAGCCCCAAAAACATGGGCATTTCCCCCAACGAACTCATCTCGAACCTCTTTTTCATAACACCTTCGAATTCTTTGCAAAGCTGCGGACTGGTCGACCCAAAAATAATGTTGTTAACATAGATTTGAACTAGAATCTGATCATTACCGACATGCTTGGTAAACAAAGTTTGATCGATAGTTCCACGAGAGTATCCATGCTCGAGCAAATGCTTTACTAGAGTCGCATACCATGCTCGAGGAGGTTGATGTAACCCATACAATGCCTTGTCCAACTTGTAGACATGATTAGGAAACTTCGAGTCAACGAACCCATGGGGCTGATCAACATAGATTTCTTCCTTCACCTTTCCATACAAGAAGGCTGTCTTGACGTCCATTTGGTAAACAGTGAAGTTCATGTAAGAGGCATATGCCAGGAAGATACGAATAGCCTCCAAGTGAGCTACTGGAGCATAAACCTCAGTGTAATCAAGACCCTCGACTTGTCGAAACCCGCGAACCACCAATCTAGCTTTATTTCATAAGCCAACTTCAATGGTATCTTGAAGTCTAAGATTGGTTGTTAATAACTCATGTGTTTATTCAAGAAGAAGCTAACTAGCTTACTAGATTGCGAAGTTCACTTAGCGGAGATTATTGGAACCTGAAAGTGAACCTCAAGAATTCACAAGTATTGAAGATCCAAAGTTAGTATGTTCCGAAGTAAGATGGAGTCTGGGGTGAAGACAATTCTGAGATGGAGCAAAGATCTTATATTGACAGTCTACTTATACATTTTTTTTTGTTTTGTATGATGTAACGTTTCATAGGACTTAGCTTTTTGTATCAATTGGATAATCAGTTGTCAGAAGATATTTATTATCCAGTCCTAAGAACGAAATGTGGCTTATACGATGTACCTCTTTTTCCTATATAAGGAGTGATTTATTGACAAGAAAGACTATGGATTGTACTTCCAAAGACAGCAAATATTTCTTGTAACTTTCTCTCACCTTTCTCTCATGTCAAAACCTTCACTACATTCCTCTTGTTCATTTATCATACTTATAGTTTCTTCATTTAATACTTGTGTAGTTTGTTAAATATTAACTTCAAGTTTTGATTGGTTTTACCAGACTTGACTGGAACCTCAATTAAGAGCAAACAATGATCTTTAATATTAACTCAAGGTTTGAGTTTTAAAACCTTGTCCTTGCGCATTGATTCTAGTACTCACACATCAGATAACTATCAAGGATGAGGATATACTGAAGACGGCTTTCAGAATTTGTTATGGTCATTACAAGTTTCTGGTCATGCCATTTGGGCTCACCAATGCTCTAGCAATGTTTATGGATCTCATAAACTGGGTTTACAGAATGATACTGGATCGGTCTGTGATTGTTTTGACTGAATATATTTTGGTCTATTCTATGACCAAGGAGCAGCAGAAGAAGTATTTGAGGGACGTGTTGGAGACGTTGAGGAGGGAGTGGCTATATGCCAAATTTTCCAAATGTGAGCTTTGGTTGTATAAGGTGCAGTTTCTGGGGCACATCATCAATCAAAAGGGTATCTTGCTGGATCCGGCCAACATTGAGGCGGTAATGCATTGGGAGCTTCCGAAGAAAGCATCCGAGATCTAGAGTTTTTTGGGTCTAGCGGGGTACTATCGGAGATTTATCCAAGATTTCTCCAACATTGTTGTACCTTTGACCCGCTTGACCAAGAAGAGTGTGACCTTTCGGTGGGGCTCAAATTAGCAAATGGCATTTGAGACTTTGAAACAAAAATTACGCGAGGCCACGATTCTGGCACTACCCGAGGGATTAGATGATTTTGTGGTGTATTGTGACACATCTATTTCGGGTTTGGGATCCGTTCTGATTTAGAGGGGTCATGTGATTGCTTACACCTCGAGGCAGCTGAAGCCTCATGAGGCAAATTACCCCATTCATGACTTAGAATTGGGGGCGGTTGTGTTTTCGCTCAAGATTTGGAGGCATTACTTATATTGGGTTCAATGCACCATTTTCACTGATCACAAGAGTTTGAAATATTTTATGGATCAGTTAAATCTGAATATGCTGCTAAGGAAATGGTTAGATGTGGTGAAAGATATGACTGTGAGATTCTATATCATCCGAAGAAGGCCAATGTGGTGGCCGATGCTTTGAGCTGTAAGATGGCAGATGCTCCGATCCGAGATGTTTGCTTGAGGATGACGATTACCTCACATTTGATGGATTTGATCAAGGAGGCACATGTGGAGGGATTGAAAAAGGAGAATTAGAAGACTGAGCGCATTCGAGGGCAGATTTCGTTGTTTGTTCGAGACAGTCGGAGGTTAGTGACTTAGTATGGCAAAGTTTGTGTTCTGCGCTTTAGGGGAGTGAGGATAAAAGATTTTGGAGGAGGCATATAAATCTAAGTTTTCTATCCATCTGGTGGCCGCGAAGATTTACTTAGACCTGAGATCGAGCAATTTCCCCCTGCATGTAGTGGGAAGTTGCTTATTTTGTTTAGCGGTGTTCGACTTGAATGAAGGTCAAAGTCGAGCATCAGATGCCTCATGACAAGGTTCAGCCATTACCCATCCCCATCTGGAAATGGGAGGAGATCATCATGGAATTTATCATGAAGTTTCCTAGGACAGCGCGGGGTGTTGATTCCATTCGGGTTATTATGGAGAGGTTGACCAAGAGTACTAATTTTATTTCAATTTCCGAGGGTATCTCTGCCAAGAAATTAGCTGATATTTATGTGTGGTAGGTGGTGGTTAGGCACAGAATACTGGTATCTATGGTCTCGGACCGCGATGTACGATTCACTTACAGGATCTGGAGGAAGTTCCATGAGTAGTTGGGTACTCAACTACTTTTCAGCATAACTTACCCCCCCCCCCCCCCCCCCCCCGAATGATTGGTAGAGCGAGCGGACGACCCAGAAGCTTGAGGTTATGCTTCGGGAATATGTTTTAGACTTTGGAGGGAGTTAGGATACTTACCTTCACTAGTAGAGTTCTCTTACAGCAATAGTTACCATGCTAGTATTAACCGACCTCCATTCAAGATGTTGTATAGGTGGAGTTATAGGACTCCGATTTGTTGGGGGGAGGCTGGCCATTGAATTATGGGAAGCATCGAAGTGATTCTTAGGACCACTGAATTGATTCAACAAGTGTGTGATAGATGCGGATTGCGAATGGCTGTCAGAAAAGCTCTGCTGACCGGCGCCGATCGAATCTCAAGTTTTAGGTGGGAGATTTTGTTTTACTGAAGGTGTCACCTTGGAAAGGTGTCATCTAGTTTCTGAAGAGGGCAAGTTGGGTCCCTGTTTCATTGGTCCATTTAGGGTTTTTTCCTGATTTGGTAGGGTTTCTTATCAGTTGGATCTTCTATATGAGCTTAGTCAGATCCATAACACCTTCCACGTATCTCAGCTCCGGAAGTGTATGGCAGATGAAGCCAAAATTAAATTTTTTTGATGATATTCAAGTGGATAGGAGCCTGAACTATGTAAAGAAGCCCATTGTAGTCTTGGATAGAAAAACTAATGCTCTTTGTAACATGGTGGTGAAACTAGTGAAGGTAAAATGGCAGCACCGGAAGCGCTCTGAATGGACTTGGGAGCCGGAGGATGAGATACGAGAGCATTATCCAGATCTATTTACGATAGTGGACTTCGAGGACGAAGTCTAGTTCAAGTGGGGGAGAGTTGTAACACTCTAATCTAGGTATTCCATTTTAACCCTTGAAGTATTTCTTTTTGGAAAATGAGGACCTTCTGTATGTTGGGCATAAATATGTGTCCGCTTAGGAATGCATCGTAGAGTTGAGCCTTGTATGCGGGGCGTACGAGCATGTACACGGGGCGTACGACGCCATAGATCAAAAGCCCTAATTTCATGACTTTCACCCTATTTAAACAACCTTATATCACTTGCAAAAAAACCCAAATCAGCCTCTATAGCCTCATTTCATCCTTAAACTCTATTTTTGCAAGAAAGTGTGAGATTTGACATTAAAGGTGTGTTTATTAGTCTTTCAAGAGGGTGTATAAGAAGAAGCAGGTGGTGTTAAATTATTGATCAAGAAAGGAGCCTTTGGATCCTGCATCTAGAGCATCTTGGAGAGCTTTTGAATGTAAAAAGCTTACATCTTGTCTATCCTCCTTGCTTGTTGAGTTATGATTTTCTAGAGACCACTTTTGTGTCCATAAATCATCTCTAGGGAGTTTGGACAACTCCAGAGGTTAGGAAGGTTGGATCTGAGAATCTTGGACTTGTTTATAGTACAAAAATAGAAACTTGATGTCTTCTATGGCTCCATGGAAGAGTCAAGACCTTTGGAAAGGTCTTAATGTGGTAGATTAAGTTCTTGGGATATTATATAGCATGCAAAGGCAAAAGGTTGCCAACTTTCTGCCTTATGATCATTAAATTGACCAAGATCTTGATTTTGAGTGAAGAGCCTACATGCATTAAGCATTTAATGGATTTTTGTGCATGATCGGTTTATACGTTGGGCGTACTATGTTCTACGCTGCACGTACATCTCCTTAGCCCAGTACAATAAGCGTAGAGAAGGGGTAGGCCGGACATACCCTCTCAGGAAACTGTGGGCCTTGGCGAACTTCGGACCTTTGGGCCCTAAGGATTTTGGGCCTGGACTTGCTGGTGCTTGGGCCTGAATTGATCTTTGGACCAATGTTGGAATGTTTGGGCCTATTGGGCCTTACGGCCCAATATAGAGTAGGACTTTGATGTTGGGCCCATTAGTGAAGGAATAACCTTTGGGCCCTTATGGAGGGACTTGGACTTAGATTTCTGGGCTATTTCATTAGGTTGAGTTATAATCCTAATTAGGGTATTTGTATATTTTTCCAGTGAAGATTTTAGTTGGTAGTTGAGTAATGATTGTTTTCAGTAGACTGAGGTAAGTCTTTTCACTATATCAATGGGTCGAAGGCACCAATGCCAGCCCATTACTTGATATGAGATGTTAATAGTTGAAAATATAATGGTTTTGTGATTTTATATGTATTGGCTAATGTGAAGACCAGGGGGGGCATGGCACTTGCTAAGACCATGAGGGGAGCCCATGACTCTTGGATGTAAAAACATGGGGGTAGCCCATGGTATTCCCATTAAATACCATGGAGGGAGTCCATGGCGAATCTATGTATATATGTGCATGACTTTATGTGATTATGTGTTTTGTGTATTTTGGGAAACTCACTAAGTGTGTGCTTACAATTTTGTTGGGTGTTTTAGGTACTTCAGATTGTAAGGCCAAGAGCCCGACTTGATGACGTAGCGTGAACTCTTTAGTATTTTCACACTAGCTGTTTTGGATACTCTAATCTTTTGAGCAATGTGTTTATGTAATGGAATTTTGTAAAAACAAATATGAATGATATTTTCTAATTATTAAATGAAAATTTGTATCTTAATTTTTGGGTTGTTACAGTGTATGAGTTGGAAATTGTTGCTTTCTTTAGTTTATGTTTTGTCTTTTAATATATGTTTCTTATTCCTTGCTAAAGGAGTTAAATAAGTTTCGAAAACTTTCATATGTTGGGTATGCTGATGATGTTCTTTTCGAGGAGCCTGAACTTAATGAAAATGAAGTTAAAGGTGACTATTAATGACATTTTAAATGGCAGTGAAGGTGAAGGTGTTCTAAATGATGGTGACGGTGAAAGGTGTTGTTCTTACAAAAGGTTGAATGTGATGTTGTAATTGAAGGTGAAGGTGATGTTGTAAATAATGGAGTACATGATGTTCTGAAAGATAGAGAATGTAATGTTCTAAATGATGGTAATGAGGCTAATGATGAAGGTCATCTGGTAATGCCTAAGATGAGGAAAAGAAATCCTTCTGAGAGGATCAGTAAACTGAAGCATAAAAAGACAATGTTTGACAAAGATGTGGGTGGTTCCACATGTTCAAATCTAGTGATTTTGAAGTAGTTAGGTTGGTGTAGGGGTCAGGTGGGGAAGTACACTTAGACATTTATATAGGAATGCCTTTTTGGTACATTTTGTACATCTCAATTCACATTGCCACTAAGTGCACGTTTAATCCAGTTATTCTCATGTACCGTTGGGGTTTCCTTTCTGAAATATAGTTCAAGGAATTTGGTACAAATGGATGGATGGTACAGTTAGTTTATCATTTATTATATAATCTTTTGTAATGGACCTTGGATGATGTATTAAATCCCCCCCCCCCCCCCCCCCCCCCCCCATTATGGTATATTATCTTTAGATTATGGTATGTTTGTTATGTTTATATTATGGTTCATTTTCCTTTATCATTACAACATTATACTTTGCATTCGACCATTTGCATTAACATTTACCAATTTCGGCTTTGTACTTATGGATTATTTGTCTTTGTCATTAGAGCATTGTATTTTGCATTAGACCAATTGCATTAACATTTAACCAATTTCAGCAATGTAAATATGGATCATTTGCCTTTATCGTTATAGTATTATACTTTGCATCGGACCATTTCATTAACGTTTAATCAATTTCAACATTGTACTTTACCATTTCATCATTGTACTTTAGCAATAGATTAATCAACTATACCATAAACCTAATAATTTCATAAATAACTTTTGGAAGTAACTGCTTCATATCAAAACAATAGTTCTAAATTTTTTGGGATAATACTTAAAAAAAGAAAAAAAAAAAGGTTTTTTTACAAGGTCTTTTTCTTGGAGGGCAATTATGTTATATGTATACTATATATTGAAGACATTTTTTTTTTACAATTTTCAATAGATCGAAATGATTTTGGTTATTCTGTATTAAAGATAATTTGGTAATTGTAACGTCCTCTAAGGTTATATCATCGACATTACCTAACACATTTAGAAAAATTTGTCTAATTGTAGATTAGATTATCATTAATTTTAGGTCTATAGACTTACAGTACAATACCAAACGTTACCTAATTAAGTCATAAACGCAAAAATTGCCCAAACTAGAAATTCATACACATTCGATCAACATAACAATACATATACATATGCTCTTTCTAAAGGAACCATATATGAAATGTCACCAACAAACCGTTCAAGAGCGGAATTCAAACTTATATCACATATAGAGGTTCTCGTTTGGCAACCTTTGTGAAGGAACAACGATGAGTGGTTCTCTTTTCTTTAGAGTAATTCCAAATTTTTCAGAGAGGTCATGCTTTTCACCCTCCGGCAAGCGCCAGTCGAATGAGTGTAAGAGGGATGCCAAGATATACATTTGCATTTTCTCCGCCAATGGAACACCTGGACATAATCTCCTTCCTGCCCCAAATGGGATGAAGTGTAAATTGCTTCCTTTGAAATCATATTTGTTTGTTAAGAACCTTTGTGGACTGAATTCTAACGGATTGTCCCAATACAGAGGGTCCCGATGGATTGACCAAACATTCAGAAACACGGTACAACCTTTTGGAATCGTGTATCCACCGACTATACAATCCTGGCTTGGTGATCTTGGGAGTATGAGAGGGACTACAGGGTGCAACCGAAATGTTTCTTTAATTGTTGCATCTAGGTATTGTAGTTTGGGGAGATGAGATTCTTCGACAATGTTATCAACTCCCACAATATCTGCTAATTCTTTTTGAATCCTTTTCATTATGTCATGATTTTGCATGATCTCTCCCATTGCCCATTCTATCAGCGTTGTCGTTGTTTCTGTTCCTGCAACCATAATGTCCTGATACAACAAAAGTTCAACCAAATTGTAATTTTTGCAGTCTAACTAAAAGGAAAATCGTCAAGCTATTTCGTATTCATGCAGATGGATCTTTCTCAATTACTGGCTAGGTTTGACCTAGATATATGAGCAATGCAAAATTATTCGGAAAAGTATTAAACCTACCTTTCGAAGTAATTTTAAAGAATATTAATTACCAGGAGAAACGCCTTAATCTGGGTGATGCTAATCGATGTTGCATCTTTTTGGTCCTCAAGCTCTAATAAGATCTGTAAAAGATCTTTCTTTCCTTCATGCCCAGCTGAATCCTTCGGCTTTTTGGAGTTAGATATGATCCGATCGTCGATAATGCTTGTGAAAATTTGATCCAACTGATGTAGTTGCCTCTTCGACTTCCTTAAGATGCCCTGTAGATCAAGCCATGCAAGACTAGGGAAGATATCAGAGAGATTCGGCTGTCCGAGAGTCTCAACGATATTTGAAGAAATCCTCTTCAACTCTGCTCCAAAATGGCTACCTTTTGCGTTTGGATCTGAAGTGTTTTCCCAAACCATGCTTGTGAGGACGTTAGCCTCTGTTGAGAAAGCAATCTCGCTAATGTCAATTGCCGTCCCAGTTTTACTATAAATGTTTTTTATAGTTTTCCTAACTTCATCCCTTCGAAAAAACCTGCACGCCTCAAGATTCTTGTTGCTTAGAACTTCATGGGCAAATATCTTACGAAGGTTACGCCAATATGAGCTGTTATCAGACCATACTACATCTACGCCTCCATAGGAAGTTGCTAAGGCAGCAACTGTTGGATTGCGGTTAGCAAATATGTCATCTTGCTCACGGACCACAGCCTTTACTAGGTCAGGTGTATTTATGACGACATGAAGTTTGCTTCCCAAGTGAAACTTGAAAATCGGTCCGTAAGTGTGAGCCATGTTACGGAATTGTTTGTGTAAGTCACGACCAAGAAATGGAAGGTAACCTACAATCGGCAAGGAACGAGGACCTGGTGGCAATGATGGTGCACCTGAAGAGCTTGAAGACTTCCATCTCCGCCATAAAATAGCAAGGCTCATTACTGAAATGGTGGCAACTACTGCAAGAGTAAGGTGATCTTTGTTGCTGCCCAGCAGTTCCGACCACCATGATGAACCCTGGTCGCCGAGGTCTGTCATATTTTGAAAATAGTGAATGTGAATACCATCAAACAAAATCACTCTGCAGGATTTAAAGCCCAAGCGATGGCTTAAATTAAACAAATAAAAAATGTAAAATTTATTTTATATATATATATATATATATATATATATATATATATATATATATATATATATATATATATATATATATATATATATATATATATATATGATCCATATTTTTTCCTTATCATCCGAAAGTCAAAACCGTGTGAAACCTTATATTCAAATATTTCAACAACGGTTAGGTACATTTCATTTTCTGTTTCTATTTTTAATGACACATTCGTCATCCTGTTAGCAACAACTCATGATATAATATTTCTTTTGGTTCAAGAGTAAAAGTTGGTTACAAAAAAGAAATAAGCCCATAGCGACGCCCCCTGGCGAAGACACACATTTAGTGATGACATCCGACAAACACGCCTTTTGTTGCTGCTAAAGGTGCCTGACGTCGCTAAAGCCGACATTGCTAAAGGATTCACCGGCGATCGTGTGGTCCCACACGAAATTGTATCATGACCGTTTGCTTTTAAACTAATCCATTGGTTAGGGTTTAGTCTTGTAGCAAGTAAAAGAGGCGACCCCACTTGTGACGACATGTCATCACTAATGATGGCGATCCGCATGAACGAAATCTTGGCCGCCCGATTATTTTGGGATATGACGGTTAATAATCACGGCAGAAGGCATGTATGTTTTCCTCCCTTATGTCGTTGTTCCCTAGTGTTGCCACTAAAGGCTAAGCACCTTTTGATCCTCCGCCCTCCCAGACGACCCATTTCGTCCTCGCGTAAAATTTCAATGACGATGATCACCACGGTTCTGTGGTTCGATTTTCCAGCGTAATACACCCACATAAACAACCACTGACCAGCAATTGCTTCTAGGCTGTCGTTTTCCGGCAATTTCTAGCATTTTCCAGCGACAACACTCACCACCTATAACCTCTAGTAATGTGTGTTTTCTCTTCGCTTTTGTCTTTCTCTTAATTTCTTACCAATATCTCATCCTAATTACATTATTTTGGTGTTCCAAAGGATCTGCCACACCCCTTGTTTGTCACCCGTGAATACCAGCACCACAGCACCACCAACTTTGGTTTTTCGGCGACAACTTGATTTCTTCACAGTGACAAGCTTTTCTTCTTTCTTTTTCTATTCTTATTGCATGTATATGAAATGTAGGTATTAATAAGTATATAAAAGGTATATGAAATGTATGAATTTGTATGCAAAACTATATATGTATAATGTACGCGTATTTGTATATCAGATGTAGGTGTATATACGAAAAAGTGTATGTGAAAATGTGTGTATAAGTGTATTTGTATTTGAAAATATATATATATATATATATATATATATATATATATATATATATATATATATATATATATATATATATATATATATGATGAGTTTTAGCCATAAGAACTTTCCTATGTGCGCATGCAAAACCCTAATACTTGGATCTAGGCTTTCTAATTAAACATGCTTTGAATCCAAGACTTCTAATGACTATTTAGGAGTAAGAACAATGATAAACCAGATCTAGAATCGTACCTTTGAATTCCTTGTTGATCTTGTTGTCTTGGAGCTTCTAGAGTCACAATTGTCACTCCTCTAATGGCTTACAAACACCAAATAGCAAGGAGGATTATTTGGGAGAGAGGAGAGGGGAGGAATTCGGCCAGGGCTTCTCTACTTTTGGTGAAGTACCGATTTCCTTTAGCCATAGGGTCTATTTATACTTGTAGACTCCTTAAGCGTTACAACCTAAACCATAATTGGATAATCTTCTCTTAAGGCTATCCAAATCCATTCCTTAGATAAGTCTTGGACGATTTGAGCTATCCTTTAGCTCCTAGAATCCGCCCAATCCATATATATATATATATATATATATATATATATATATATATATATATATATATATATATATATATATATATATATATATATATATATATATATATATATATATGGATTTACAGTCTAAAGTTTAACTATCAAAAAATTGACAGTTTATACCCTCTTATTTAATTAATCTCTTTAAGTCACCAAATTAATTCCAATTAATTCTATGACTTATATTAATCAAATAACAATATATTATTCTTTATATTATTCTCATAATATACTAATAATATTTACTCTCTCTTAATAAATCATCCTATCAAGTTGTTATGGTGAAGGCAACCCAAAAGGACCATGCACAACCGGGTCAAATACTTGCCTAATGTAGTTGCAGCCTTAGACACTATTCCAACAGTCTCCCACTTGGATAAGTCTAGTAACTATATGCACAAGTACAATTCGGTTTGCAATCGTAGCTCTCAAAGACACTATCAAACTCTGATCTAATCAACTTTGTCCTTTAGATAAGGGATCGTACAGTCCTCTGTTAGATATCATGCTGACAATCCTATGGAATGGTTAGTCAAGCATTTAGGTTTCTCAATCTCTGATTTATTTGACATAGAACTTAATCGAACACATCAATTCAATTCTGACCGGGCCCGACACATAAGTCAAATTAAATCATCGACCGGCTGAGATATCGCTTTTACCTTCTTAGATAAAAGTTACAGATAAACTTCGACTTATATGCATTTACTTATTCATTAACCAACTATACACAACAATGTGTTTTATAACACCGAGTTACTGATGCGTTTTTGCATTATCAATGTACAATCAATTAACAAATAACAAACCATATATCTAGGTTTTAAGACTATATGATATTATCGTCTTTCGATCACCCTTTTATATCATATTCCATAAGGTGATTCCAGCAAGCGCGGTGTTCCAATGCTCAAAACTAGTTCATAAGCACTCATGAACATTGCAGCAACCCTTTGCTATGTGTAACACCATTTAGACAATCTACACACCAATTCGTGACAATCTTCATTCATATCTACTTCCAACATATGAACGATTGTGGACAATTTGAACAATTCGATTATTCCTAATAAACTCAATTATTATGGAAGTCAAAACATGCAAAGTGAAACAATAGTTAAACAATTAACATAAGATAGTAACATTACTCATAAATAAAACTCCTTTATTGAATCATCAAATGTTAATTACATTTATCTATTACACATTTCTAATACTATCTAATCTATGCTAATATCATCCTTCAGCCCAATACTCCTAGCATGCTGCAAGTGCTTAACCCTACTCAGTCCCTTCGTAAGCGGATCTGCTGGGTTATCTTCTTATGATATCCTCTTCACTACGAGTTGTCCTTCTTCTTCATGATGTCTAATGAAGTCATATTTTCTGTCGATATGTCTTGATCTACCATGATCCCTCGGTTCCTTGGTCAAGGCAACCGCTCCTTCATTATCACAGAAAATCTCCATGGGCTCCTTTATGACAGGTACAACTCCAAGATCACCGATGAAGTTCTTCAGCCATATTCCCTCCTTCGACGCTTCGCTCGCTGCAACGTACTCTGATTTGCACGTTGAATCAGCTATGGTTTCCTACTTGGAACTCTTTCATGTCACTGCTCCTCCATTTAGGGTAAAGACCCAGCCCGACTGCGAACGGTAGTTGTCCCTGTCGGTCTGAAAACTGGCGTCACTATACCCTCGCACCTTCAAGTCATCACTCCCTCCGAGGACTAAGAACCATTCCTTCGTCCTCCGAAGGTACTTAAGGATATTCTTCACCGCAATCCAATGTGCTCTGCTAGGATTCCCTTGATATCTGCTAACCATGCTCAAAGCGAAGGCTACATCAGGGCGAGTACAAGTCATAGCGTACATGATTGAGCCAACTACGGAAGCGTATGGTACTCGGCTCATTTCTACTATCTCAGCTTTGGTACTCGACTTTGAGTCTTACTCAACTTGGCATTACTTTGTATCGGTAATTCTCCCTTCTTTGAGTTTTCCATACTAAAACGTTTTAGTACCTTCTCTAAGTAAGTATTCTGACTAGGTCCAATTAGTCTCTTACTTCTTTCTCTTACTATCCTTATTCCCAAAATGTAAGAAGCCTCTCTGAGGTCCTTCATAGCGAAGCACTTCCCAAGCTAGGTCTTAACCTCCTGTAGAGTCGGGATGTCGTTTCCTATGAGTAATATGTCATCGACATATAGAACGAGGAAGCTAACTACACTCCCACTGGCTTTGACATATACACATGATTCATCTTCGCTTCGTACAAATCCAAACTCTTTGACTTTCTCATCGAAGCAAAGATTCCATCTGCGAGACGCTTGCTTAAGTCCATAAATGGACTTCTCAAGCTTACACACTCTATTCAGATGCTTCAGATCCACAAACCCCTCTGGCTGAGCCATGTAAACATCCTCAGCCAACTTTCCGTTAAGAAAAGCGGTCTTGACATCCATTTGCCAAATCTCATAATCATGAAATGCAGCAATAGCTAGCATCACTCTAATAGATTTTATCTTTCCAACTGGTGAGAAGGTCTCATCATAGTTAACTCCGGGAGTTTGAGTAAAGCCCTTCGCAACCAATCGCGCTTTATATGTGTGTACGTTTCCATCCACGTCGGCCTTCTTCTTGAAGATCCATTTGCACCCAACGGTCTTACGTCCGGGCACATAATCAACCAAATTCCAAACTTGGTTATCATACATGGATTGGATCTCGCTATCCATTGCCTCTTTCCATTTCGCAGACT
This sequence comes from Lactuca sativa, assembly GCF_002870075.4. Taxonomy (NCBI): domain Eukaryota; kingdom Viridiplantae; phylum Streptophyta; class Magnoliopsida; order Asterales; family Asteraceae; genus Lactuca; species Lactuca sativa. The sequence goes on from NC_056628.2 coordinate 75,484,710, forward strand.
CCGGGCCTGCCATGGCTTCCTTATAGCTATTAGGTTCATCAAGATTTATTAGTGTACCATAACTAATATACGTGTCCCCTTCGGTAGTAATATGAAAACCATAAAACTGGGGATGAACTCTAACTCTATCGGAACATCTAAGAGGTAAGGATTCGTCAATCGGTTCAACCGGAGTTTCCTCCTTGGGTTGAGTGTCAGCAGTAGAGGTTCCTTCATCTATCGACTCTTGAATCTCTTCAAGCTCGATTTTCCTCCCACTGTCTCCTTGGCCTATGAGTTCTCGTTCTCGGAAAACTCCTCTCCTTCCAACAAAGACAACATTGTCCTTCGGTCTATAGAAGAGATATCCAAAGGATGTCTGCGGGTAGCCGATGAAAATACATCGCTCACTTCGAGGTTCGAGCTTGTCGTGAGTATCTCGTCTTACGAAAGCCTCGCAACCCCAAACCTTGATATGTGCCAACGAGGGAGCTTTCCCTGTCCACATCTCGTGAGGCGTTTTGGCAACCTTCTTAGTAGGGACTCGGTTAAGGATATGGGTGGCAGTCTCTAAGGCATACCCCCAAAAAGAGATAGGTAGTGAAGCACGACTCATCATAGAGCGAACCATATCCAATAGGGTTCGATTACGCCTTTCTGCCACACCATTCAACTGCGGTGTCCTAGGAGGCGTCAATTGCGAAACTATTCCACACTCCTTGAGATAATCGTGGAATTCAAGACTTAGGTACTCTCCTCCTCGATCGGATCGAAGCTTCTTGATTTTCCTTCCTAATTGATTCTCCACTTCATTCTTGAACTCTTTGAACTTTTCAAAGGTTTCTGACTTTTGCTTTATTAAATAGATATACCCATATCTACTATAATCATTGGTAAAAGTCATGTAGAAGCGGTTACCATCCTTCGTGGTTGATCTAAATGGTCCACATACATCGGTATGTATTAAGTCCAATAGACCCTCACCCCTTTCACACGTACTTGTGAAGGGTGACTTAGTCATCCTTCCAAGTAAACAAGACTCGCATGTGTCATCTTCCCTAAGGTCGAATGACTCCAACACTCCATCCTTTTGGAGTTAGGCTATGCGTTTCTTGTTGACATGTCCAAGACGACAATGCCACAAGGATGCTTTATCCATACTAGTGGAAGAATTTATATTCAAAACATCATTTCCTTAGTTATCAACAATCATAACAGTTTCATAAATTCCATTACATGGTATAGCTTCAAAGTAAAAGACACCATTTAGATAAGCCAAAATAGAACCATTCTCATTATTAAAAGAAAATCTAAAACCTTGTCTAAAGAAACCATGAAATGAAATGATGTTTCTAGCCATTTCTAGCGAATAGCAACAATTGTTCAAATCTAAACACAAGTTATTCCTAAGCACTAAAGAATACACTCCAATCTTCGTTACAGGCGATGATCTTCTATTCCCCATGATTAGATTAATCCTTCCTTGCTCCACATCCCTACTTCTTCTTAGTCCCTGCACATTAGAACAAATGTGGTAACCACAACCGGTATCAAGAACCCAAGAAATAACATGATTAGAATCGTTAGATTTAATTGTATATATATACCTGCGAAAGATAGCTCGATCTTTCCCTCTTTGATTGCTTGCAGGTACTCTGGGCAGCTTCTCTTCCAATGTCCTATCTTGTGGCAGTGGTGGCACTCTGCCTCCTTAGGCTTAGGGCAGGGCTTAGCGGGATCAACTTTGGTCCCACTAGAAGAGGCACCATCTCGGGCTTTAACCTTGCGATAGTTCTTAGACGAAGCCTTCCTCTTCTTTCCCTTTCCTTGACCAATAGCCAAGACAGGAGCATCAGGTGGATTGGGAGTTGGTGCAATAGACTTGTCTTTGAAGTTGCTCTCAGCGACCCTCAATAGACCTTGGAGTTTGCTTAAGGTGACCTCCTCTTTGTTCATGTGGTAGGTCATCCTAAATTGATTGTACATCGGAGGCAAAGAGTGAAGCACCATGTCGATCGCCAAGTCTTCCCCAAAGTCAACATTTAACTTGCGAAGGCGGTCGACATACCTTTGCATCTTTTGCAGGTGCACGGTAAGAGATTCTCCATGACTCATCTTAGCGGAAATCATGTTGGTGAAAATCTCATAACACTCTTGTCTCGCGTTCTGGTGGTATCTCTCCAATAAGTCTTGATGCATCTCGTACGGGTACATGTCCTCGTAGGACTTTTGGAATTCGGAGTTCATGGTGGTTATCATGATGCAATGTACCTTCATTGCATCTCGCTCATGCGTTTCAAAAGTGGTAATTTCAGCCGGAGTAGCGATTTTAGGGTTGATCTTCTCGAGCTTCTCATCGAGGACATACTCCTTATCCTCATAGTAAGAATGGTGTGAATGTATCTTATCCATTCGCTAAAGTTCGTTCCATCGAAGGCGACCTTTTGGAAAAGGCTCATCAACGTGAAAGAACTAGCAGCAGCGTTGTTTGCGTTCGACATCTACAAAAGAAGAAAGGACAAAGATAGAATAGAATAAGAATCCCTAATTATCACCTAATAAGAAAAATTAGGGCTAGGATCCAACAATAACATTTACATATTAGAAAAGGGATGCCGTAATCCAACATGCAAATAAATTGAAGGTAAGTGAATGACGATTCACTAATTCTCCATTTCAAAAACTTAACTATTAGTCCTAAATGTATTGAGAATTCATAGGTTCGGATGAGATTCATTGAAACTATTCAATGGCATGTTTAAATCTCAATATGCCCCTCTTGTTTGTGACTGGGATACCGAGGATCACAAAGCGGGTGTGAATTACCATGCAAATTCACATGGTGCCTTCATTGTAACGATCACCTATTTGATGTGCCGGTAAACCACACACGCTCCATCGAACTATGATAAACAATGAATCACCCTTTGCCACCTTTGCTTAGAACCAATTAGTGTGCCGGTAAACCACACATGCTCCACTAACTTCTTAGCAAGGGTGCAAAGTGTAATTTCATGGGATTGCATCAATTCACTTTTCCTAAAGTAACTAAGATTGGGAAGTTTTAAAAATGTGTAGTTACTTTGTATTACTTATTATACTTTTAATGAGAGGATGAGGTTGCCCTATCCTACCTGTTCGGCTAACGACCCTCCACCGATCAAGCAAGCGGTGGGTGTGAGTGTACACCCATTAAGCGCCATTTTATAGGCCGCAACCTTATACCCACCTTATAGATCGGCTTCGTGAATGAGGCCTACTAACGGTAAGACTAGCATTTTAGTTATACATACATACATACATACATATATATATATATATATATATATATATATATATATATATATATATATATATATATATTACTCTTGTAATATTATATTAGTATAGGGTTGCATTTTAAACCTTTTAAAATCTAGGGTTTGAAATTTAAGTTGTCTAAATTAAAACTTTTAATAACAAAATATAAATTTCAAAACTTGAGGACAAGTTTTAAACATTTTAAAACATGTAGGATCAAATAACAAATAATTTCAATTAACAATTAATTTCCTCATTATCTATATTTGATTTATTCAAGATTTCTTTTAAGATAATTACCAAAATAATCAAAATAATTAATTAATTATCATATAAGGAAATTAAATATTTTATTAGTTGATAAATATCTTTAATTAGATTAAGATTATAGTCATATATATCAAAAAATCGGATTAGGGTTGATCTAATATGATTAAGGTAAGTTTCCATAAGATAATTATGAAGAAATCCCGAATCTGGCCATTCCTGATGCTTGGACTCGCCGAGTGCACAAAGGGACTCGCCGAGTCAGATCAACTCGCCGAGCCCACTTTGGAACTCGCCGAGTCCATGACTCAGAAACACAAAAATCGAATTTTGCAGTTTAGTTTCAGACAATTAAGCAACAATTTAATGAAAACCAAGCTAGGCTCTGATACCACTGATGGGTTTTAGCCATAAGAACTTTCCTATGTACGCATGCAAAACCCTAATGCTTGGATCTAGGCATTCTAATTAAACATGCTTTGAATCCAAGACATCTAATGACTATTTAGGAGTAAGAACAATGATAAACCAGATCTAGAATCATACCTTTGAATTCCTTGTTGATTTTGTTGTCTTGGAGCTTCTAGAGTCACAATTGTCACTCCTCTAATGGCTTACAAACACCAAATAGCAAGGAGGATGATTTGGGAGAGAGGAAAGGGGAGGAATTCGGCCAGGGCTTCTCTACTTTTGGTGAAGTACCGATTTCCTTTAGCCATAGGGTCTATTTATACTTGTAGACTCCTTAAGGGTTACAACCTAAACCCTAATTGGATAATCTTCTCTTAAGGCTATCCAAATCCATTCCTTAGATAAGTATTGGACGATTTGAGCTATCCTTTAGCTCCTAGAATCCGCCCAATCCATATCTATATGGATTTACAGTCTAAAGTTTAACTATCAAACAATTGACAGTTCATACCCTCTTATTTAATTAATCTTTGTAAGTCACCAAATTAATTCCAATTAATTCTATGACTTATATTAATCAAATAACAATATATTATTCTCATAATATACTAATAATATTTACTCTCTCTTAATAAATCATCCTATCAAGTTGCTATGGTGAAGGCAACCTAAAAGGACCATGCACAACCGGGTCAAATACTTGCCTATATATATATATATATATATATATATATATATATATATATATATATATATATATATATATATATATATATATATATATATATATATATATACATGAAAAAATGCATGTGAAAATGTATGTATATGAAATGTAGGTATATGCATGTTGATTGAATTGATTATTTCTGTTGTGGCATTGTCAGTGTGGTATTGGTATTTTGGGGGTAGCTCACTAAGCCCTCGGGCTTACAGTTTTCAGCTTATTGTTTCAGGTACTTCAGGAGATCGTGGAAAGGTGAAGGCGTGACCATATCGCTCCTCATCCTTATGTTATGATCTTTGGGACACTCTGATGGAAAATGATTTGAAAACATTTTGTAAACAATGCTATGTGGTTTTTATTTATGATTGAAAAAGTTTAAATTTGGCGTAAAATTTATGGTTGTTACAGTATTCGTATATGACATATATTCGTATGTATGAAAAACTGAATGTGAATATTTTTTATAAGTATATTTGTATGTGAAATGTGTAGCATCCTGACAATGAATTTCTAAATGAGCTCTTAAGTATGAAGGTTTATGATTTTTAACACTTGTGTATGAGAAATCTTGCAAGATGGCCTATAGTGGCATATTCATAAAATCAGGCTACGGGTGAGTACGCTGGGCGTACGTTGTGTACGTTGGGCATACATGCGCGGGTCTTGGTATGCTAGGTGTACACCGCGTACGCAAGGCATATGTGAAGGATCCTCAAACCCTAACTTTTATGGTTTGGTCATATATAAACCTCATTAATTCCTCTTTTCTCATTCCTTATTTATCCCCCACTTGCCATTTTCTCCAACTAAAACCTATTACACTTTGAGAGTGTTCTTGAGCTTTTGTGGGTACTTTTGGTTATTACGAAGGAATGAGAAGCATAAAGGGCCACCTTGGAAAAGTGAAGCACCTTAGATCTAGAATCTCATCACCATTTGGCATCATTTTAAGGTAAAAAGCTCTGAACATGATGATGCTTTGTTTAAGATCTTGTCAGCCTTGAAGTTGTGAACATTTTGGTCCCATTAGCTTGGCATTTTGAGTATGGGCTACTCTAAGTCATTTCAGTCGTCCTTTTAGAGATTTTAGAGTGTTGCTGTGCATAAAAATATGATCTTGAGTGTTAGATGCAACCCTTGAATATGTTAGATGGACTTTTTGGGTTAAGAACATTGGGTTTTGGACGTTAAGCACTTTATAGCCATGCAAAGTCATAAAGTTGGAAACTTTATGACTTATGACATCATTTTAGGCTTGGGACTGAGTTTTTGATGGAAGGGCTTGATGGAATAAGCTCTTTATGGAGTTTTGGGACTAGGCAACGCACATCGGGCGTACTTGGAGGTACGTTACACGTATGCAGTCAGTGCCCTGCTCTTGTTTAACATCAAAGTATGTTGGGCATACTCTCTTGGTACGCAGGGTGTACTCCGCAAGGAATGAATATTGACTTTTGGAACATAACCGATAACTTTCACTTTGATAATGGTTGACCAAGTTTGACTTAAGGGTATTTTAGGTATTTTGAGCTATACTTAAGCCTTGGTCTCTATCTGTTGAATGTGTGACTTGTTGAGTCGATATTCGAAGTATTGTATTGTTTAACTATTTATCATATTGCAATATGAGTTTTCCTCATTGTACCCGTGGGTCGAAGGCACTAATGTCAGCCCACTAGATTATTTATCCAGGTCAATATAATGTTATGATACTTTGTAGTTGTTCAGTAGATTCATGTGATTATCTATATTTGTTAGCTCTGTTGTATATGTCTAAATGTTATGTTGGCTTGAGGCAGTCCTACTTTTTGCTATAGGCCAAGACACCCAGGGATGACAAGGTAGGCTATAGTCCATGCAAGGTGGTTTAGTCAGGCCGGTAGCCTGTAGAGCGATCCATATAGGTTGTAGACTTTAGGAGGCGGTCGAGTCAGGCTAGTTGAACATATTTGTACGTTGGTTTGCTATGAGGTGTGTTGGTACTTTGGGAAAACTCTCTAAGCATGGCTTATAGTTTTCAGTTCATCATTTCAGGTACATCTGAGGATCGTGGGAAAGCAAAGGCGTGATCGTCCACATCTTCGGGTTTTATGTCACTGGGTCTTAGGAAAACTCTAATTTTGAAATAATGCTTTTGGAACAATGACTACTTTTTAAACAATGTTGGTCAATGGTTGATTTTGAAAATTTTAAATTTCTTTTATTTTTGGAGTGTTACAAGTTTGTATCAGAGCCTTGTTTTCAAAGACTTGGATGAACATTTGTGTGAATCCAGACTCAAACTAGGGAACTGCAAAAGTTTTTAAATCGTTTTCAAAAAACAAAAAAAAATGTTGTTTTAAAAAACAATCAAGGAAGGGTGTGATATGTACTATCAGCCGAAGCAAGAAAGTATACCCCAAGTTACCAACACTGTTATTTGTTATGATATGGTAGAAGAGCATGCTAGTTGTAGGATAGGGATTTTCAAGAATTGCATGATTGAATTGCCTTATGTATGATGCCTTATTTCCAATAGAGCCCTCTTGCTTATTGTTGTAGGAATCTTTGGGGTGTGAAGTAACAATTAACTGAATATGTTAACTCACATGTTGCATGGGTTAAAAAAAAATTTAGAGTGGAGGATTTGGTCCTATTGTGTAGCTCTTGTTTGAATCCAACGGTTAGAGTGTTGCATGGGTTATGTGGCATTTAATGGTATTCATGCAGTAGTTGACTGGCACCAATGGGGTGATAGGTAATGGATGTTACAAAAAGAATTCTCTATGAAGAAAAATATTTAACAATTAAATAATTAGGACAGATGCAACCTAAGAAGGATTTATGTCTTTCACATAAAGGCAACATCCTATGAACCATCAAACTACAATTTTTATATTCAAACTTGAATTCATTAGTACGAATACATACCTTATTGATTGTTGAAGTAAACAACCAAGAATCCTTTTGTTGATCTTTTGGAAGCATTCACCATAAGCGTCGTGTCTCTAGTGGTTCACACCCTGCAAAAGCAAGAAGGATATAGAGGAGAGAGGAGGGAGGAGATCAGAATTTCGGCCTAGCTCTTATAAGGAATGAGTTCCTAAAATGAAAGGCCTCGGAGCCTTTATATAGTGCCCTCAAAAAACCCTAAATAAGCCCAAACCCAATATAATAATATTATCTTGAATCGATAATTATCCGACTTCCTGATTATCCTCCAAGGATAATTCCAAAACTCCTAAAACCCTCCTAAAATCGTCGAAGGCTTTAGGAATGTTCTAGAATGCATCTTGTTAAACAATTGAACAATCACACTTTAGTCCCTACGCTTTTAGTTAATTTTTTAATCACAATATTAATTTCTATTAATTTATGATTAAATATTAATTAAATATCACTATTTCTAATTAAACTAATATTTTCATAATATATTAATACATTATTTATGTTAATTATTAAGCAAATAATAAATCAACCTTTCTTTCAAAAATATCATGTCCAATTGCTAGGTTTGATGGGCAACCCAAAAGGACCGTGCTACCATTAATTCAAGTTTATACCAATTATAGTTATCGGTTTAGACACTTAACCTAACAGTCTCTCACTTGGATAAGTTTGTAATATAATTAGCAGTATAGCTTCTAAACTTATCAACAAATTATGGCTTCCAAAATCTATTGGCTAACTCTGACCCAGTCAGTTACGTGTCCTAAGATAAGTGCTAATATAATCCTTTGTTTTGCAAGATATCATCCGGACACGAGACATGGAATAGAATCAATATCATTTTCCAATACTTTGTTTCTTGATTTTTGATTTGTAGTGACATAGAACTTCTAATAAAACACATCAATTTAGTCCTGGTCGGAACTTTCCACAATAAGTCAACACCAAATCACCGAGGGTCCCAAAGATATCGCTTTTTCTTGTTATGGTAAAAGGAATGGATAAATTTTGACATATATTCTTGCACCATTTACTCATCAAAACATGCACAAAAATACGTTTTATAACTTTATTTTACTGATGTGTTTTCGTATCATCAGCGCACAACTGATTCATAAACCAGAACTCATATATTTCCGTTTCAAGATTATAATATGTTGTCATCACATAATTAAATGTGATAAATTACATGAAGTAATTCTTTGAGTGTGGGTTAAACCGATACTAAAATCTCCATTTTTAAAGTACTCATGAACATTACAACAATACCATCACTATGTCTAAAACTCTTTAGTCAATCTGCAATTTATGCATGATAGTCTTAATTCACTACTTACTTCCAAAAGTATAATCGACTGTGGAGTTTGAATAATCGAATTATTCAGAGACGTAAAACATACAAAAATGAAAACACAATAATAAACAATTGACAAAATGTAGTAAACAAAGTAATAAATAATTCTCTGTTATTTAATCAGCAAAAGTCAATTGCATTTACTTTGTTACAAGTTTCAACTAACTGTCTAACTACTAAAACTAATATCATCTCTCAGACTAATCCTCTTCGCATGCTAAATATGTTTAACCCTACTCAGACCCTTTGTTAGAGGATTTATAGGATTCACTTCTGATGATACCCTATTCACTACGAGGTGACCTTCTTCTACTTTATGTCTGACGAAATGGTATTTTATGTCGATATGTCCTTATCTGCCATGATCTCTTGGTTCCTTTGTCAAGACAACTACTCCTTCGTGATTACAGAAAATTTCCAATAGCTCCTTGATAGCTGGAACAAATCTAAGGTCTCTAATGAAGCTCTTAAACCAAATTGCCTCCTTTGATGCTTCATTTGCCACTATGTACTCTGATTCACAGATAGACTAAGCCATTATCACTTGACTGGAAGTTTTCTAGGTTACCGCTCCTACGTTTTCTGACAACTGTCAAATTCTGGTGAAGCGAAAGTCAACGAAAGTCAACAGGTCAAATAAATAAATCGTTTAGTGCTTGTATGATAGGTTATATTCTAAGTGTTCTTATGTACTACTTTCTATCATCTTATAAAGTATCACTCAAAAGTTTCAAATGTTTAGAAATTCTAACCCTAACCAGGGTGAGTGATCTAACAAATCTATAAAGCTCCATTACACACCCTTCGGGTGCATAAAACACTCATAGTGAGCCATAATGGGGTTTACAAACCTTGCATTACGGGGCCAAACATAATCAATGGACCCTCTTAGTCTGAATCCTTCTAAGTCCCTAACATGTTTGACTTTGGATCATATAAGGAGAACCGGGAAATCTCGTCTACTCCGGAATCCCTCCAAGCTTCGGAAAGTCTTGCAGCTCTAGAAGGATTCGCACCAGACGAGCTTCGCAGTCTCGGAAGAACAAAGCCACTTCGAAAGCTGCTAACTCCGCACCTCCAATTCGGAATTGAGGATGAGCTTCATAATTTTTATTTTTGACTCTGGAATTGGATGATTGACTCTGGAAGTTGAAGACTGACTTCGGAACACCTCCCTTTTTGCCCCGGAAAGGACTTCTTCACTCTGGAAGCCTAGCAGGTCCGAAACCCATTTCGGATATTAACTATTCCAGACCTTTTAGCAATTTTAGGAGTATTTGATGCCGGAAACACCCTCAAACTCGTATTTCTCATGGCTAAAACCCTCTAAACTCCTATTTTATGTGAACCTTGAGGAGTTAGATAACATTTTTTTTATGATTAATTTCTAAGACTCATTATTTTATTCATAAGGTACTTACCCACTTTATGACACTATTCACACCTTACCTATTCAAATCATTGTCCTTAACCCTATCCACCCAAGAAAGTCTCAATTGCTTTGTCATAAACTTAAACATTCTTTATCTCTTCCATTTTCTTTCTATCTATAACTCAAACTTCCAATGGATTTTGAGTTCTTCTTTCACTGTTGGTAAGTTTTCATTATTACTCCTAAATATTCTTCACTCCTTCACTCAAAACATGGATTTATTATACAAATATCGTCATATTTGTTCTTATAACCATCAAATCCTTAAGCATTCTTCAAATGTTCTTGACTTGGAAACCCTTTTTCAACAACCACCCATCTCATGAAATCTCTCAAGGTGAGTTCATACCCACTTCTTTTCACGTTTTTATCTAGTTTTATGGGGGAGAATACAAATCACAACATCAAAAACATGCTTAAACTCAAATGATGGCTTTCAACAGAAAAGTTATGGCTCAATCACGAACTGTTTTGACCATATTAAACTCCATAATTCTCAATATTGTTCAATATGCCAATATCTCGGTTTTATACCTTTAAAATGACTACTTGTACATATTGATATGATTTTTCTACAATTTATGGTGATTTTTACAAAAACTGTCTATCATTGCAGCTAAGATTTCGAACCAGTCAGTTAAAATGGTCATTTTGACACTAGTTAGAAATCATTAAAACTCATAATAAAAATTGTGAGTATACTAGACATATTTCTGAACTTCCAGAGTCTACGGATTTATATTTCGACTCACGATGACTTTTCTGTGATTTCTAAAAAAGCAGGGAAAGAAACGTAAAAATTTATAACCAACAGTTTTCAAGTTATTAACACTTTATAATGTGTTGAGCAAAGTGTTTATCTAAGATGACTACATATTTACTTATGCTTTATGTTAAGTTGCATCTAAATAACAGAAATATACATTCAGTACATGGGTTATTAGTCATTACAAACATAATAGATGAATTATATGATGTATAGTTCATGACATGCTACAATGTCATTCTTTAAGAGAATGTTCAAATCACACTACAAATGGGTTTTTCATTATCACACACTTTCACGCTAAACTATAATAGGTATAGTTTATGTTTCCTTACATTACAAATACATTAATAAAAGGGTTTCGGTTACACTACATAATAAGGTTTTTCATTCACTCTACACGTAAACTCGTTAACGTAATTTGTGAGACACTACTTCGTTGTACTCTTAGAGTACGAGTTAAAAATCCTATAAGTTATAACCAGAGTCTCTTGTAGGGAGAGCATGATAGTTGTATATATATCTATATTGGGATTGACAACCCACACCCAAGCAGCTTGCAATAACCCGACCGGCCTGTCGGGGGTGACAAATGTCATAACAGTTTCTGACGCCTGAAGAACGTCACAGCAGGTCTACTATGTCATAGTATGGTTATAACGACTCGCATAGGGAGATACCGACACATATTGTTTACTGAATTTTCATATTTTAAAAGGGGTTTTATTTTATAAAACTGCATACACTATTATAAGTATGGTAAAATACTTGTACATTTCAGCCTTTGGGTATAAGGCTACAAACGATTTTATAAGTAATATATGGAAATTTTCTTGTGCATACTTTACATTTTAAAAGAAATGATTTCTACTCTATATACTAAAGCTTATGCACTCACCAACTTAATTGTTGACACTCTTTCAAAGTTTACTTGTATTCTCAGGTAATCAATAGAAATTGGTGACTACCCGCTTTTGAGGATGGAGCGCTTCGACGTAAATCAAAACATTTTTTCATTATATTGTAATCAATTTTGAAACATGTAACTTGTGAAATCATGTAACTTTCTCGATTATATTTATAATGGTTGTAATTACTTTGAGCACTATTATACTCGTTGTTGTGATACTATACATGAAGTCCTCCGCCCCCGGATGTTTCCTCCATCCTTGGTTTGGGGGTGTGACAGATTAGTATCAGAGCATTGTTTGTAGTGAACTTAGTATATCAAATCATATAAGATATACAAACTATACATGAAATGGGACTAAGGTTCTCTGATTAAACCGTTTTCATACAATTATACTTTAAAAAAAACATTATTTTATGAAAAGTATAAGTATATACATGCATACTGGTATAGTGTCATATCTAGGAAAATCACGAAAAGTAAAAATGGATGAGTTATACACAAACATTATGCCTTGGGATATGTAACCAAGTCTGGGAGGAATATAGCTTGATCAACTATATTCGTCCGAGAAGTAACTAGCATATGTCAGGGGATAGTTGTTATGGGAAACAAGTCAATCAACCTACCAACACTCATACAATAACTACATTAAGAATCAAATAAAACGTTTAAAATACTATAGTAGTATTTTATGTTACTATAATACAATACCTCTAGATTCATTATATGCCTCTTACACTCCCATTCTCGTACAGACGTCATGACAGGATTTCATTTACCTGGAGACCCCTACTTTCCGAATCAAGGAAAAGGTGGTTGGATAGAAGAAGACCCGGAAGAAGATCCCGAAGAAGTGTTTGAGGAGGAACCTAAGGAAGACCCCATAGAGGCCAAAGAAGAAGAAGAAATTGACGAAGAAGAACTCGAAGCAGAATTGGGGGACGAAGAAGGTGAGGAGGAGTCGGAGGAGGAACCGGAGGTCATCAAACCTCTTTACATATCCAGGGTTCCCGCAAACTGATTTGGTTACAACAGACCTCAGCCCTATTGGGCAACAGAAATCGAAAGGTGGAGTCAGCAACAGCGACAACAGTCATCATTTGGCGATCAACAAGGTTACCACGACCTCAACCATGGAGGACCGACTGACAAGCCCCCCCCCCCCCCCAGTCGTGATCCAACAAGTCACGAACCTTGGGAAATAGAACAGGGAATCTGCCAACTGTGTTCCGGAGTTGACTGTCACTGTAGAAGTTGCCAACGTGTTCACTCGAAACTTGGAAGCGGACAACTATCCCAGGGACCGACTTATGGAGGACCTTGCCACCGCACTAGTGGAGGTAAGGGAATATCAAGAAAGGAAGCTAGCTCTCAAGGAGAGAGTAATCATAGCCGAGCCTCGATTAGCAGAGCTACAAGGAGCCTCAACCTCATCTCAAGGCCCGCAAGGGACTAGTCGCCGTAAGTATTGTCCACACTACTCACAAATATTTACAAGTTAGGTTTATGAGTATGCGTTGTTGCTACTCTCTTCTATGTGTATGTACAACCCTTCGATTATGTGGTTACACTGATCGAAGAAGCTTAATGCCTTCAAAAACTTCTTTTTTTAATGATGTCATGTTGACCTGCGTCAAGGTCAATTTTTCCAAATTATATGTACAAAATCATATCAATTAAAAATTAGCATGGATATTATATTTCATTGGCAATGTTATCACTAAATTCATAAACGATACATGTCGTTGCTTATGGTGAGTCTAAAGCTACTAGGTGTAGGCAATAAAGTTGTATACGATTAAGATTCTATCGTTTTAGAAATGGTGGTTGCGCTTTAGGTCCTGTTCCTTGTTTGGTTGTGGACTTAGGGCAGACCCATTAGATTCAATGATCTATTCTATCTTAATTGCATATAACAAGCATACTCCATGCAGATGTAAAAGGACCTGTGTAACTACCGCCAAAATTCGAGTCGGTTCTAGATTTAACTAAACTTAGTTTCACATATAGGTACGACACATACTAGACTTTGTAACTAGAAGCTAAATTATAATGTACTAGAAACTCGGAAACAAGTAGAATTGAAGGATAGTGTACTTAGATTTCACATTGATATGTGAATTGTACTACTACTTAATTGTAGTGACTATCCATATTTGGGTCACTCTTTGACTCGAACTCCTTTTCATGAATCATATATACACATCATGCACTTGACGTAGAAGTTGAAGTTAGGTCAAAGTCTCATAGAAACTTAAGTCAAAGTTGAAGACTAGGGCTAGTATACTTGATTCCTCAATTTTGCTTGAATCTCGGAAACACTACATAGAATGCCAATAAATCGGTAAAAATAAATTAGAAACATTATTTCTAATTTGAATAAAAGTTATGAAACTCAAAAAAAAATTTAACTCTCAAAGATTCGATTTATTTTGATATCCAAAGATTTACAAACTCTCAAAAACCCTTAAATGCCCAAAAACCTAAATTTATAAAATTTAACCTTAAAAAGTCTATAAAAATAGTTATGAACCTTATAATATGTTCTTATAATAATTAGAATTATGAAAATGCATTCAAGAAAATAATAAAATTTAACTCATTTACATTTACCCTTAATTTATGAATAAAAAAATTAACGTTTATGAATAAAAACTTGATTTTAGTGTACATTTTATAAAAGATTTTCATATTTTTATAAAAGATTTGAATTTTATGAAATAGAAGAGAGGGGAGCCCTTTCTTATCCCCCAAAACTGGCCACCCTCTTCCCAAGACACTCCCCTCTTCCCAAAACACAGAATCACTTCTTTCTCTCTCACACTCCACTTACTCTCTCATTTCTCTCTACCTTCACCATTCCATTTTCTCTCTTCCTCTCTATATACCCACAAAATTTTCCAAAAAATAAGTCCAAGAACACACCACAAACTCAAAATATTCATCATCTAGTGGTGTTTATTAAGGTAGAACATGATTTCCTTTCATTTTCCTTCAAGTTTTCAAGGTTTTTCTTGCATTTCCTTCTTCTTCTAGACCTTTCTCTTAGAAAATTTGTGTGAATATTCATTCACTTCAGTTTTGATGATGATGGTGGTAGATTTTCACCAAAAAACCTTGCATGTTACAAAATGGTGAAGATCCATGACCTAAACCTAAATCAAAACCATGGAAATGCACTTTTCTACACGTTTTGGTCGAAAAACACCACATGCACTCTAAGTTTTCTTTTAAAAACGACTTTTGAACATTTCAAACAAATGATTGGTTTTCAAACCAACATGCATGTGATGATATTAAAGCTTAGATGTTTGATGATCAAAGTTTGTTGTTAAAGTCTTTCAAATATGTTCATGAATGATTTATTTCCAAATAAGTATCTAAAACTCCTTTTCTAATAAATCCGATTTTTCCCAGATTCCCATCAACAAAATAAGATGATCTGTAAATTTCCAGAAAATAATTCATTTATCTCGAATTATTATAATTAATGAAAGAAAATAGGGCAATAAATCATATAAAATACTTTATGAGGTCTATAAATCCTAGGTACGCTCGTGGATGACCCCTATGCTAAATATTGATCTCTCACTAAGTTTCATCTACTTTTGTTACTTTTTAGTGTGGTTTTGAATCTTCTTTTTGTTTAGTCGCAATAAATTATAAAACCCTTATAGTGAAGCTGAAAATGATATCTAACAATTTTTGCAATTTCTAACAGATGTGTAAGTCTCAGAAACATATTTTCAGAATTTTTCATAATGTATTCCTATTTTCCCCGATTTGTGTATTTATAATAGCCTAAAAACATAAACATTAGTTCCGCTCATCCACAATTCATGAAAATTTACCAGAACACCTTCTATTACGTTAAGAGGCTACAAAAATTTTTTTTATGCATTTTCTCTTCTGTATACTATTTTTCTTCTATTTTCCCAAGATTAAATACACTTAAACACAATTTTTATTAGAATAAATGCACAAAAATCATAACATTGGGTTAAACAGTTTCAAAATCTATTCTTATAATTTTCCCAGCTTAATAATGTTTAATAACAGTAATACAAAAAGTTTGGGTAATTTTGGAAACTCTTTTCTATTTATTTCAATTTTTATTAGAATAAATGCACAAAAATAATAAAATTAGGTTAAACATTTTAGAAGACCTTTTTTATATTTTTCCCAACTGAAGTATATCTAATGGCAGTATTATAAAAAGTTTGGGAATTTTTATCCTTTGAATGCTAGTTTTCATGAATTTATATTGTTATGAAGGCTTAAAAATTTAGAAAAATAATTAATCACATCAAAAATTCAAGGGAAAATGTCTCGAAGAACTCTATTGTATTTAGAATGAAAATCCACAGTTCGATAGTTTTTGGAAACTTTTTGATGATATTTTAGATTTTTAGGAGCTTAAAACACTTTTAAATGTGTTGAAATACCCTCAATTAAGATTAGAAAAATCTGGAAATTTATATCCAAAATTATCTTAATCCCATGAGCTATAAAATTTCACCATTTATGAAAAATGTTTGTAACTTATCAATATTTAATTTTGACAAAATATTGGCATAATTCTATGTTAGTAGTAAGTATACTAGTGTTACATTTCGATTAGAGACTCACTAGCAAATACCATTATTGTAGGAATCGATAGTGGTACGAGTGGAGCGTAGTTCAAGGCACCAATTGCATCATCTCAATGCATATTGTGAGTATTCACGACTCCCCTTATTTTCGGTTTTTTACTGTTTTGGGGTGGAAAAGCATGTCCTAAACTATTTATGTTCGTTTTATTTATTTTGACTCATATGAAACTTTGTTGTTATATTTTGTATGTATGTGTATGTTACTTTAATTCATGAGAGTTTTATCGCGGTTAAGTCCCTAGAATCTCTTGACACAACTCATTACGCTATCAGGAGGTAGACAACTCCTCACTCGCACGATTCGTTTGAGTGCATTTTACCATTTTATACACTATGTTTGCGATACACATAGTAGTCAATAGGGCACGATTCGGTCATTAGGCTTGGGTTGTGAACTCATGAATGGAATCTTTATGCACATTTGAAACTTGTATTCTCATGTTAGCAACGACACTTGTATACTTATTTTAGCAATGAAACTTGAATACATTATTTTAGCAACAAAACTTTTATGCTTATTATAGCAATGAACTTTGTTTCTCATTATAGCAACGAACCTTTATTACTGACACTAAAGTAGGCTCTATGCAGTGCTCCAATTCTATCCCTACCAGAACGAAACAAAGACTTCATGGTATTCTGCAATACATCAAACCAAGGACTCGGGTGTGTGTTGATGCAAAGAGGAAAGTTCGTAGCCTACACATCAAGATAGCTAAAAACACACGAGGTCAACTATGCCATGCATGACCTCGAACTAGGGGCAGTGGTGTTTGCTCTAAAGATCTGGAGACACAACCTCTACAAGACGAAGTGTACCATCTTCATCGATCATAAAAACCTTCAGCACATCCTCAATCCAAAGGAGCTCAACATGAGACAGAGACGATGGGTGGAGCTACTAAATGACTACGAATGTGAAATTCGTTATCACCCGGGCAAAGCCAATGTAGTAGTTGACGCCCTCAGCCGAAGGGAACTCGGGCCGTCGAGTAAGGTCATAAACCATGTCAATCCATTCACACATGTCTATGCAAATTAAAGAGGCTCAACTAGAAGTCCTGAAACCAGAAAACGTAACAGGTGAAGTCCTAAGAGGAATGGATAAGAACCTAGAAATCAAGGGCAACAAAATATGCTATTTCATGTATCGCATCTGGACACCCAAGTTTGGGGGATTCAGGGACGTCGTCATGAACGAAGCACACAAAACTCGCTACTCCGTTCATCCCGGTTCAGGCAAGATGTACCTAGACCTCAAGAAACTCTATGGGTACCTGAACATAAAAGCCGAAATTGTTGCCTTCGTGAGTAAGTGCCTGACTAGCGCCAAAGTCAAGGTCGAATACCAAAAACCATCGGGTCTGTTGCAACAAATGGAAATACCCAAGTGGAAATGGGAACGGATCACAATGGACATCATAACCAAACTTCCTAAGACAACGGGTGGTCTCAATACCATTTGGGTGATCGTTGACAGGCTGACCAAGTCCGCACATTTCCTACCAATGAAGGAGACCTACAAAAAGGAGAAGCTAAGCAAGATATACATCAAGGAAATTGTGTGGTTGCATGGGGTGCTAAAGTCAATTATCTCGGACAGGGATAGTCGATTTACCTCACGGTTCTGGAAGTCACTCCAAAAATGTTTGGGAAGTAGGTTGGACATGAGTACAACTTATCACCCACAAACCGATGGGTAAAGTGAGAGGACAATTTAAAAGCTAGAAGACATGCTTAGAACATGTGTGATAGACTTTGGTAAAGCTTGGGATACCCATTTATCACTTATCGAATTCTCATACAATAACAATTATCACACTAGCATTAGGTCGCCCCATTTGAAGCCCTATATGGTCGGAAGTGCAGATCACTGTTGTGCTAGGTTGAAGTTGGTGACATGAAACTAGCAAAGTGGCAAGTTCCTAACAGCACCTTCACTGGCCCGGAAATCATAAGAAAAACTACCAAAATGATTTCCCAAATCCAGGAATGGTTAAATGCTTCTAGAGACAGACAGAAAAGTTACACAGATAACAGACAAAAACCTTTGGAATTCCAAGTCTGAGATCGATTGTTGTTAAAGGTCTCGCCTTGGAAAGCCTTGATACGTTTCGGTAAACGAGGGAAACTGAATCTGAGGTACATCGGGCCATTCAAGATCCTCGCTAGGATTGGCCCGATAGCATACAAGTTTCGACTAGTGAAAGACTCAAAAACGTACATCCTACCTTCTATGTGTCCAACTTAAAGAATTGCTTGTCCGATGAGACTCTTGTTACCCCTCTTGAAAAAATTGAAATCAACGAGAGTCTGCACTTCATGGAGGAACCGGTAGAAATCATGGACCGAGATATCAAAAGAACAAAAGAAACTTGCACCCCTATTGTGAAGGTCTGATGGAATTCAAAGCGAGGACCAGAGTTCAGCTATGAGCGCGAAGACCAGATGAAACAAAAATAGCAGCATCTTTTCCCTAACTCTTGAAGTCCCAATCAAAACACTAATTTTGGGACAAAATTCCTACTAACGGGGGGATGATGTGACAACCGTCAAATTATGGTCAAGCCAAAGTCAACGAAAGTCAACATGTCAAATTGATAAACTCATTTAGTGCTTGTATGATAAGGGTATATTCCAAGTGTTCTTATGTACAAATTTCTATCATCATACAAAGTATCACTCAAAAGTTTCAATTGTTTAGAAATTCTAACCCTAACCAGGCTGAGTGATGTAACGACTCTATAAAGCACCATTGCACACCATTCAGGTGCATAAAACACTCATTGCGAGCCATAATGGGGTTTACAAACCTTGCATTACAGGGCCATACACAATAAAAGGTCACAAACAAAGTCTCTCTCAATCTCTCAAACTCTATCTCTCTTCCAAGTATCTCGTTATATCTCAAATCTCTCCCAAATCTCTCCCAAATCTCTCTCAGATCTCTTTAAACTTTTTGTTAAACATCCGTACCATCCCAACCCTTTTGTTTATTGAAAACAACAAAAAATTAAAAGAGAAAACCCAAAAGGACCCTCTTGGTCCGAAGCCTTTTAAGTTCCGAACATGTTTGACTTTGGATCATCTAAGAAGAACCAAGAAATCTCGCCTACTCTGGAAGCCCTCCCAGCTCCAGAAAGTCTAGTAGAACCGAAAGGATTCACACCAGACGAGCTTCACAGACTCGGAAGAGTAAGGCCACTACGGAAGCTGCTGACTCCGCACCTCCACTCCGGAACTGAGGATGAGCTTCAGAATTTTTGTTTTTGACTCCAAAATTAGCTAATTGACTCCGGAAGTTGTAGACTGAATACAGAACTCCTCCCTTTTTTCCCCGGAAAGGACTTCTTGACTCCGGAACCCTCGCATGTCTGAAACCTATTTCGAATATTGAATATTCCGGACCTTTTAGCACTTTTAGGAGTATTTGACGTTGGAAACACCCTCAAACTCGTATGTATCGTGGCTAAAACCCTCTAAATTCCTATTTTATGCCAACCTTGAGGAGTTAGATCACATTTTTTTATGAATAATGTCTAAGACTCATTATTTTATTCATAAGGTAATCACCCACTTTACGCCACTATTCACACCTTACCTAGTCAAATCATTGTCCTTTTTCAACCCATCTCAACACTCCATTAGGATTTCCTTAAACCAATCCACCCAAGAAAGTCTCAATTGCTTTATCATAAACTCAAACATTCTCTCTGTTTCTTCCATTTCCCTTCTCTATGTAACTCAAACTTACAACAAGTTTCGAGTTCTTCTTTCAGTCTTGGTATGTTTTCATTATTACTCCTAAATATTCTTCACTCTTTCACTCAAAACATGGATGTCATATACAAATATCGTCATATTTGTTTTTAGGAGCATCAAATCCTTAAGCATTCTCCAAGTGTTCTTGACTTGGAAACCACCTTTTCTTCAACCATCCATCTTTGGAAATCTCTCAAAGTGAGTTCATACCCCCTTCCTTTCATGTTTTATCTTGTTTTATAGGGGAGAATAGAAGTCACAACATCAAAAACATGCTTAAACTCAAATGACATCATTGAACAGAAACATTATGACTCAATCACGAACTGTTTTGGCCATTTTAAGCTCCATAACTCACAATACTGTTCAATATGCAAATACATAGGCTAATACCTTTAAAATGACTGCTTGTACATGTTCATACGAGTTTTCTACAATATATGGTTATTCATAATAAAAACTGTGATTTTTCTATGACTTTTACAAAAACGTGGACAAACGTAAAAATTTATAACCAATAGTTTTTAAGTTATTTACACTTTGTAATGTGTTCAGCAAAGTATTTATCTAAGATGACTACTTATTTACTTATGTTTTCGGTTAAGTTCCATCTAAATAACAGAAATATACATTCATTACATGGGTTATTAGTCATTACAAACATACAAGATGAACTATATCGTGTATAGTTCATGAGTTGCTACAATGTCATTCTCTAAGAAAAGGTCCAAATCACACTTCAAATAGGTTTTTCATTACCACAAACTCTCACGATAAACTATAATAGTTATAGTTTATGTTTCCTTACACTACAAATACACTAATGAAAGGGGTTCAGTTACACTACAGAAAAAGGTTTTTCATTCACTCTACACGTAAACTCGTTAACATAATTTTTAAGACACTACTCCGTTGTACTCTTAGAGTACGGGTTAAAAATACTATAAGTTATAACCAGAGACTCTTGTAGGGAGAGCATGATAGTTGTATATAGATCTATATTGGGATTGATAGCCCACACCCAAGCAGCTTGCAACAGCCCGACCGGCCTGTCGGAGATGACAAATTTCATAACAGTTTCTGACACCTGAAGAACGTCGCAGCAGGTCTACTATTTCATAGTATGATTATAATGACTCACATAAGGAGATAACGACACATATAGTTTATGGGAATTTCCGAATTTAAAAAGCGGTTTTATTTTAGAAAACTGCATATACTACTATAACTATGGTGAAATACTTGTACATTTCAGCCTTTGGGTATTAAGGCTACAAACCATTTTATAAGGAAAATATGGAATTTTTCTTGTGCATACATTACATTTTCAAAGAAAGGATATCTACTCTATATATAAAAGCTTATGCACTCACCAAGTTAATTGTTGACACTCTTTCAAAATTTACTTGTATTCTCAGGTAATCAATAGAAATTGATGACTACCAACTTTTGAGGATGGAATGCCTCAGCGTAAATCCAAATATTGTCATTATATTGTAGTTGATTTCGAAACATGTAACTTGTGAAATCATGTAAATTTCTCGATTATATTTATAATGGTTGTAATTACTTTAAGTATTATTATACTCGTTGTTGTGATACTATACATGAAGTCCTCCACCCCTGGACGTTTCTGCCATCCTTGGTTTGGGGGTGTGACACGTTTAAGGTAAGCACCGAGCCAGAATAGGAATGGAAGTTATCTAGGTCTGTTCGAAAATTGGCATCATTATAAACAGAGACTCTTAATGTATCTGTGACATCCCCATTTTCACGGCCAGAAAAGACCGATTCTGTTTATGATTTATAAAAATCAGAGTATCTCTTTCGATAAAAACGTTGCAGAATTTGTTCCCAGAAAAACATGATAATTTCATTATCAGAGCATTTCCAAAGAAATGTATTTTTATTCTTTTTAAAACATTTGGGATGTCATTGTCAATACAGAAACATAAGCATAAACAAAACTTACATTCATTTACACTACTGATCTATACCTCCTTAATCTCTCAGTGTAATGTAACTTCACATCGTCACATGTGATACAAGTAAACTGAGTGCGTCAGGTTGGCAAACCTGGTGAGTACATAGGATTTTCAACCCACAATAATATAATTATTATGTTTAATCATCAAACAATTAACCCAATTATCCATCCCCATTATCTTCTTTATTCCTAAGTACCTTCCCTAACGATTTACCCTAAGGGTCGTCTCCTACATCATATTTACCTCTCATCTCCTTACATCGCATTTCCTTATATGTGTGTTCCTAAGGACTCTCCCTAAGGATCATTGCCTACATCGCATAGACAATATTGATTTAGGGATTACTCCCTCAATACGTACCTAACAAGGGTTAGGGTATCATCGCCTGAATATGTAGTTACAACATCGCCTGAACTCATAATTCATAGTAAAAGGTTAGAGTATCATCGCATGGATACATAGTGATAACATTGCCTGAACTCATAATTCATCACCTACAGGTTATGAGCCTATTGGTGTTTCCACGGGGTTGTCTATAATAGTTCGTGGTCGCCATCTATACTCTGGTAGATGACTACATCTCCATATTGCCGGACAAGGTTATAGTATCTTTCATCCTACGTCGCTGATTCATCATCACCTATCTATCCTCACCTAATTATCATCACCTATCTCTCATCACTTTATTTCATCCCACATAAATTATTTCATCTACCCATGTTTTATCCCAACATATTTGTAGATATAAAATAAACATATAGTTTAAGTCATTTAAAACATGTGTAAAATTATTCATCCAGCATAGACAGCAAGTATCTAGATAATATGCACACATGGCACATAATTTATATAAAATACTTCATATCTATGTGTAAAATGAAAGTAACTATGCACTCACAACACGTAGTATATATTAAATACTTCATATCTATGTGTAAGATGAAATGGACCATGCATTCACTTGTTAAAGTGATGATTCCAAACTCGGACAGCGCTTCGCTTCTTAACAATATAATTTCCTTCGACGAAACATCAGATTTTTATTAAAAAACCGGGTTTCGCTAGAGCAACGTTTTCGAGCCGAAAACTTTTCTTCTCGGAGCCGTCAGGAGCTCCGGGGCTTCCTTATCGTGCTAGCGAGGCTCCCTAGACTTGGGAGGGGTTTAAGGAGGCTAGAGAGAAGTTAGAGATAGAAAGAGAGGTTATGGTGTGAAGAAAATATGAAGGATTCATCCTTTATTTATAGCGATTTTATCGTAGAGTAGTCTCTAAGCTTCGTTCGTATCTTCTGCGTACGAGCTGCATTTTCTACGTTATTTATATCCACACGTTGGGATTTACAAGTACTAAAACTTTCATTTGTATCTTATATTTACAAAACTGTATTCGAATTCGCCGCTCTCGAAATGTAGAGACTAAGTTTCTTCCATATCTTTCACATACGAGCTTCGTTTTCAACGATATTTATATCCACGTGTTGGTATTTACGAATACTACAACTTTCATTTAGACATCGTTGGCTAATTCTCATTCTATCTTGGATTTACAAAACTGTATCGAATTCGCCGTGCTCGAAGAGTAGAGACTAAGCTTCGTCCATATCTTTCGCATACACGCTCCGTTTTCATCTGTCTTTTTATCGTTTAACTCCTATTAATGATATCTTCATTTCTCATTTAGATTATTTTGGCTAAAAATCGACCAATCTAAAATTCGAATCCCGGGCTTTGCACTGCTATGCTAAATCTTAGAAAAATCATAACTGCCTCATACGAAATCAGATTTGGACGTTCTTTTTATGCACACGCTCAATTAAGTATATACTACAACTTTCGTCTAGATCGCTAAGGCTAGAAAGTATTATGTCGTAAATTCACATTTTTTACGATTCTTAGTGTCGCGTCAGTTTTGCCGTAAAACTTCAATGGGTCATAGCTTCTTCATTATAACTCGGATTTCAGCATTCTTTATATGTACAGAACCTTTGTGACATATACTATTACTAGGTTAAGATTATTTATTCTAAATAATGTTCTATCAAAAAGTCATTTTTGACGCTCATTGTCTCTAAAGTGACTAGCCCGGATCTACAGGAGTTACAATTATCTCCCCCTTAGGATGATTACGTCCCGGAATCATCAACGAAATAGGGTTGTATAATGACTCCATACATTATCTCTTCATCTTAGGTAATAACCGTAACGTCTATGTCGCTTAGAACGAGTATCTAACTCTTGGACTCCCAGACTGTAGGCAGTGCTCGATCTTGCACCTGCTCCCTATCTCACGTTAGACTCCAAATTATGACCTACAAGTCACAATCTCGATCCTTAGTGGAGACTCCTTCTTCTTCTTAACAAACTTAAGATAAGTTCTTTTGTTACTACAATGGATTGATGTGTCATATACCTTCCTTCATGTTCTAATGTGATATAATCACATATTAGAAGGTAGTATTCCTAGCTACAAGCAACTATCGCAATACCTCTACTGATCGCTTTGATTGTCTTTCCCTTCTAGCTTCGATCTTAAGTCAGATGCTACATCGGACTTGGTTCTCTGAAACATCTAACATACTCCTCTTAGTCGGACTCAATTTGATATGACCACTAGGGTCGGAATAACAATCATCTTTTTAGTCATTACCGAAATAGTAGTAACAACATACTTGAATAAAATGGATTCAATTACTAGCCTCTTGGTAACCTTGTGACTTCTCCTCATCCAAGCGTGAGTCCTGTGCTTCCGGTAGTATATTCATCTACTACATTTCACACCTACTCATACTCATCCCAAGTATTGTCTCGCAGTTTTCCAATTAACCATAAAAAAATCACATATCAAATTAACACATCAGATAACAAAACGAAGGTTTTATATTATTCCTTGTAACGATTACATAGGTGTTCAAGTTCAACTAATACTATGCCTCTAATAGGCTACACCTCCTGATACTATCCACTTGGCTTCTTTATAACTTGATCCTCAGATATCCATCCTCACTCCTGATTCATTGCATTGCCATCTACTTCGTCAAGGATCATTTGGAATGCTCTTGCTTTTGGCTTTAGCGGCACATTTTGCCTTGTAGCTTCGTTCTTCTTTGGATAGTTCTTCAAAATATGCCCATCATTTCCACATTCTTAGCACTTATTGTTGTCGAATGTATAATCTCTGGAATAGTGACCGGTCCTACCACATTTATAGCACGCCACTTCTCCATCACATCTTTCGAAGTGATTCTTTTTGCACTTCTCACACCATATTGCTTCACCTCCTCCTCCTCCAGACTTCGGGAATTTTCTATCCGTGTTGGACCTTGAAGACCCTTCATGCTTCCTTTTCTCGCCAACTTCAGCTCTCTCCAAACCCTTTTCACTTATCTGGGTCTCCACATTCTTAGCAGCCCAGATGGCGGCTTTCAGAGTGGTTGGTTGCTTGACCATTGGATCAAAGTCCGTTGGTAATCTGTGGGAAAACTTTTTGACCTTGGAGAGCTCAGTTGGAACTAGATAAGGAAAGAGCTTCATATTCTCCGTAAAACTTGCAGCATACTCGGTGTCACTCGTCCTCCCCTTCTTCAGATTCTGGAATTCTTTGTAGATCTCTAGAAGATCCTGCTCAGAGTTGTACTGCATCTTTAATTGCACTAGGAAATCTTCCCAAGACATCTTGCTTTCTTCTCTTGGGCATCGTGTTAGCTAGTAGCTTCCACCAGCTCAGTACTCCAGAATTTAATAGAGGGACCGCAAGGGCGGTCTTTTGTTGGTTGCTACACTCGCAACACTCAAACATTGTCTCCATCTCGGAGATCCAATTCATAACTTCCACCAATGATGGGCTTCCAGAAAGACTCAGGGGTTTGGATGCCATGAAATCCTTGTACTTGCATCCACGTTCATCATTTCCTCCATCCTGATTGTTTCATTTAACTATCGGTGGGTTGTCTTGACCAACCGTCCCACTGTAGTCCCCTCCTTTTGACTGCCCATCATTCATCTCGGGTTGTTTAATAGGCATCGTAAGTTTCTCTCGATTTTGTTGAGGTAAATGCCTTGTTTCCTCCATTTGACGATCCAACATCATTTGGATCATCGCTTGTACCCCGACCATGGTGATTAGCTTAGGTGCGGTTACTACAACAGGTATTTGTTCAATCACTGGGGGTTGTTGATTCCTATTTCCATTCGATTTCCTGACTCAACTTTGGGTTCTTTCGTTTTCGATATATACACCAAATCAGATGGTCGGTGTGTAATGACGAGAATTAAAATACGAAATATTTTATCTATGATTCACGTATAAATCCCCTTATCTCCCCAGAAAGTTATATGTCAGTTCTAATACCGTAATTAAATGTTTAGAAACCTAAACACATAAAGTTTCCAGATCCGGTCGGCAATAGACCGTAGATCCAATCATATAATGCATATCATAAATCATTTAGCACATAAAAGCATGTTAGGTATTTTCCCTAAATAAGCTAGTGCTTGTGTCTATTCAAGTGTATTACCTAAGACACACTCCTCACAATCATTGCTTAGCATTCTAAGTTTAAGTCTAGAAATAAATTCATATTCCTAGTTCGCTTTAACTAACGCTCTGATACCAACTATGATATCCCCATTTTCACAGCAAGAAAAGATCGGTCTTTTTTATGCTTTATAAAAATCATAGTATCTCTTTCAATAAAAACGTTGCAGAATTTGTTCCCAGAAAAACATGATAATTTCATTATCAGAGCAGTTCCAAAGAAACGTATTTTTATTCCTTTTAAAACATTTGGGATGTCATTGTCAATACAGAAACATAAGCATAAACAGAACTTATATTCATTTACACTAGTGATTTATACCTCCTTTAATCTCTCAGTGTAATCTAACTTCACATCGTCACCTGTGATACAAGTAAATTGTGTGGATCAAGTTGGCAAACCTGGTGAGTACATAGGGTTTTCAGTCCACAATAATATAATTATTATGTTTAATCATCAAACAATTAACCCAATTACTCATCCCCGTTATCTTCTTTATTCATAAGTACCTTCCCTAAGGATTTATCCTAAGCGTTGTCTCCTACATCATATTTACCTCTCATCTCCTTACATCGCATTTCCTTATATGTTTGTTCTTAAGGACTCTCCCTAAGGATCATCGCCTACATCGCATAGACAGTATTGATTCAGGGATTACTCCCTCAATACTTGCCTAAGAAGGGTTAGGGTATCATTGCATGAATACGTAGTTACAACATCGCCTAAACTCGTAATTCATAGTAAGGGGTCAGAGTATCATCACATGAATACGTAGTTACAACATCACCTGAACTCGTAATTGATCACCGACAAGTTATGAGCCCACTGGTGTTTCCATGGGGTTTTCTATAATAGTCCATGGTCGCCATCTATACTCTGGTAGATGACTACATCTCCATATTGCCGGACAGGGTTATAGTATCTTTCATCCTACATCACCGATTCATCATCACCTATCTATCCTCACCTAATTATCATCACCTATCTCTCATCACTTTATTTCATCACACATCAACTATTTCATCTACCCATGTTTTATCCCAACATATTTGTAGATATAAAATAAATATATAGTTTAAATCATTTAAAACATATATAAAATCATTCATCCAACATAGACAGCAAGTATCTAGATAAAATGCATACATGGCACGTAATTTATATAAAATACTTCATATCTTTGTGTAAGATGAAAGTAACTATGCACACACAACACGTAGTATATATTAAATACTTCGTATCTATGTGTAAGATGAAATGGACCATGCATTCACTTGTTAAAGTGATGACTCCAAACTCGGACAGCGCTTCACTTCTTAACAATATAATTTTCTTCGACGAAACATCGAATTTTTATTAAAAAACGGGGATTTACTGGAGCCACATTTCCGAGTCAAACACTTTTCTTCTCGGAGCCGTCGGGCTCTCCGGGGCTTCCTTCTCGTGCTAGCGAAGTTCCCAAGACTTGGGAGGAGTTTATGGGGGCCAGAAAAAAGTTAGAGAGAGAAAGAGAGGTTATAGTGTGAAGAAAATATGAAGGATGCATCCTTTATTTATAGCGATTTTATCATAGAGTAGTCTCTAAGCTTCGTCCATATCTTCCACGTACAAGCTTTGTTTTCTACGTTATTTATATCCATGCGGTAGTATTTACGAGTACTACAACTTTCATTCAGACCCTGTCGGCTAATTCTCATTGTATCTTAGATTTAAAAAACTGTATTTGAATTTGTCGCGCTCGAAAAGTAGAGACTAAACTTCGTCCATATTTCGCATACGAGCTTCGTTTTCAACGTTATTTATATCCACAGGTTTGTATTTATGAGTACTACAACTTTCATTTAGACATCGTTGGTTAATTCTCAGTCTCGAAATTACAAAACTGTATCGAATTCACTGCGCTCAAAGAGTAAAGACTAAGCTTCGTCCATATCTTTAGCATACGACCTCCATTTTCATCTTTCTTTTTATCGTTTAACTCCTATTAATGATATCTTCATTTCTCTTTTAGATTATTTTGACTGAAAATCGACCAATCTAAAATTTGAATTTCTGGTTGTTCAATATTATGCTAAATCTTAGAAAAATCATAACTTCCTCATACGAAGTCAGATTTAAACGTTCTTTTTATGCACGCTTTGAGTTTAACATATAATACAAATTTCATCTAGATCACTAAGGCTAAAAGTATTTTGCCGTAAATTCACTTTTTTTACGATTCTCGGTGTCACGCCGGTTTTGCCATAAAACTTCGACAAGTCATAAGTTTTTCGTTATAACTCGGATTTCGGCGTTCTTTATATGTACAGAACCTTTGTGACATATACTATAACTTGGTTATGATTATTTATTGTAAATAATGTTGCATTAAAAATTCATTTTTGATGATCATTGTCTCTAAAGTGACTAGCCCGGATCTACGGGCGTTACAGTATCGATGCCATGAAGTACTAGGAGCCAGTCCTTAGTCCATCGCAGATACATGAGAATATTCTTAAATGCTATCCAATGAGCTCTACCTATAATTACCTGATAACGACTAACCATGCTCAAAGCAAAGGCCACATCGGGGCGAGTACATTTCATAGTATACATGATAGATCTAACGGCGGAAGCGTATGGATCTTTAGTCATTTCTG
This sequence comes from Lactuca sativa, assembly GCF_002870075.4. NCBI lineage: Eukaryota > Viridiplantae > Streptophyta > Magnoliopsida > Asterales > Asteraceae > Lactuca > Lactuca sativa. The sequence continues at coordinate 75,514,362 of NC_056628.2, forward strand.
CTCTCTCAACATTAGTACTCAGGCTTTGAGTCTTACTCGATTTAGTATTACTCTGCATAGGCAGTTCTCCTTTCTTTGAATTCTCCATGTTAAAACATTTTACCACCTTTTCGAAGTATGTACTCTGACTGGGTCTAATTAGTCATTTACTCATATCTTTAAGAATGCTTATCCCCAAAATATAAGCAGCCTCTCCCATATCCTTCAATGGAAAAACACTTTCCAAGCCAAGACATAACCTCTAGAAAAGTTGGAATATCGTTTCCTATATTAAGTATGTCATAAATATACAATACCAGGAAGGTTACTATACTCCCACTTGATTTGACATATATATAGGACCTGTTTGTAGTTCAATAGAAGCCAAACTCCTTGATCGTCTCGCCAAAGCCAAGATCCCATCTACAAGAAGCTTGTTTTGAACCATAGATTGATTTCTCAATCTTACACGCTCTATTGGGAACCTTTGCATCAACATAACCATCTGGCTGACTCATGTAAATATCCTCAGTCAACTTCCCATTAAGGAAAGCAGTCATAAAATGCAACTATGGCGACCATTATCCTAATAGATTTTATCTTCGCCACTGGTGAAAAAGTATCATCATAGTCAACCTATGGGTTTGAGTATAGCCCTTCTCAACTAGACGAGCCTTAAAAGTGTGTACCTTTCCATCCATGTCAGTCTTCATCTTGAAGATCCATTTGCACCCAACTGTCTTACGAGCTAGTACATTATCAACCAAATTCCAAACTCGGTTTTCATACATGGACTTGATCTCGTTGTCCATTGGCTCTTTCCATTAGGCTGCCTCAAGGCCTTCCATCCTTCATTATAGTTAGTCTGTTGATCCAAATTTACCAATCTATTATAACTGATTAACATATCACCATTTAAAGTTATATGGAAACCATAGAATTCTGTTGGCATTCTAAATCTACTAGAATTCCTAAGAGGTAATGACTTGTCAACTGGTTTAACTGAAATTTCTTCCTCTGGTTGACCCAATCGTCTTTAGAGGTTCCTTTATCATTTTGATTCTTGAATCTCTTCAAGATTAATTGTACTCCCACTGTCCTATTTGCATATGATCTCTCTCTCACTCTCTCTCTCTCTCTCTCACTCTCTCTCAAGACTCCCCTTCGTGTTACAAAGACTACATTCTCACTAGGTTTGTAGAACAAATATCCAAAGGAGTTTTTTGGATAGCCGATGAAAATACATCTCTCACTTCGAGGTTCAATCTTGTCGTGAGTCTATCGTCTAACAAAAGCTTCACAACCCTAAACCTTCATATGCGCTAATGAGGGAACTTTCCCTGTCTACATCTTGTGAAGTGTTTTGGCAACCTTCTTAGTTAGGAAAAGATTGAGAATATAGGCAACAATCTCTAAGGCATACCCAAGAATGAAATTATAGGAGAAACTCGACTCATCATGGAACGAACCATGTCTAATAAGGTTCGGTTGTGCCCCTCAGCCACACCAATAGGTTGTGGTGTCCTAGGAGGTGTCATGCTTAAACTCCTTGAACTTTTCAATCGTTTCTAACTTATGCTTGATTAAGTAGATATAACCATATCTGCTAAAACCATTAGTAAAAGTCACATAAAATCGATTAGCAGCCCTTGCGGTGGATCTGAAGGGCCCACACACATTTGTGTATGAAGTGCAACAAACCTTCACCTTTTTCACAAGAACCATTGAAAGGTGATTTTGTTGTCTAATCCAAATGACAAGATTCTCATTCATCATCTGAACTTAGGTTAAATGATTCCAGCACTCCATCCTTTTGGAGTTGGTCGATGCATTTCTTGTTAATGTGTCCAAGACAACAATGCCACAAGCACACTTTTTATATACCATTAGGGGCATCAATTTGAAATACACTATTGCCTAAATTGTCTATACAAAGCGCAGCTTCATACACACCATCACAAGATAAAGCTTCAAAATAAAACATACCATTTTTATAAACAGAAATAGAAGCATTCTCATCCTTAGAAGAATATCTAAAACCTTCTTCAAACCATGCATGAAAGGAAATAATGCTTCATTTCATTTCTGACGAGTAGCAACAATTTAATAAATCTAAACTAACCCCATCACTAATCACTAGACTATAAACTCTAATCTTGGTGACATGTGAAGATCGCCTATTCCCCATGATCAAGTTTATTCTATCATGCTCCACGTCCTCAATTCTTCTTAGACCATACAAATCAAAACAAATATGAAATCCACATCATAAATCAAGGACCCAAGTACGAGAATATGATGTGTTATTAGATAATATGGTGTATATACTTGTAGAAGTCATCTACACCTTTCTGTGTTTAATGTCTTGTAGATAGTTTAGGCAACTTGGTTTCTAATGCCCTTTGTCATTGTAGTAGAAGCAAGTGGCCTCTTTGGGATCAGAGACAGGGGGAGCATCACAACTGGATTTACCTTTGGGTCTATTGCTTGATGACTCAACTTGAGACTTTCGCTTCATGTTTTGCTTTGGAGGACCTTTTATCTTTTTCCCTTTCCCTTGGCCAATGGCCAGAATGGGAGCACTAGCAAGAGTGGAGGCAACACTTTTTCCCTTCATCCCCGCTTCAGTTATTCGCAGGAGGTTGTGCAATTGAGAAAAAGTGGTCTCATTGTTGTTCAAATGATAGGTCAAGATGAACTGGTCATAACAACTTGGTAAGGAGTTCAAGACAATGTTGATAGCCAACTCTTGAATCGTAGCCACCATGATGCAAGCAATTTTTGTTGCATCATTATAGTGCTTCTGGTAGGCGGCCAGTACTTCAGGAGTAACCTTTTCTTCATCAATTTCATTAAACTCTTTCTCAAGGACATACTCCTTGTCCTCGAAACGAAGGGCCATCTTGATGTTGCTCATCCAGTTATTATAGTTGGTGACATCCAATGTCACCCTTGAACAGAAGTTTAGCAACTAGAAGTTTTGATTGAAGGAAGAGGAGGAACCAAAAGGATCATTTGGAGTAGACATCTGTAAGAAATGTAGTTTTAGTTAGATAAGAACAATCCTTAATATAAAGAAACTAAAAATGAAATTTTAAGGCTTAGAGCCAACTAAAAAATTCACAACTTAGAAACAGAATGTCGTAATCTCATTGTAAACTTTATAAAGGTACGTAAATGACGATTTACCAATTCGACCATTGAAAAATAAAATTTGAAGGAGATTAAGTTAAGTGAAATTCCTAGATCTTTTGAGACTCATTGAAACTATTCAATGACATGTTTCATCTCTGATTATTTTCTTCCATTTGTGACTAGGATACCGATAATCACAAATAAGATGTGAATAACCATGAAAATTAGCTTGGCACTCTCGATGTCATTTATCATCTAATTTTAATGTGCTGGTTCACCACACGTGCTACATTAATCAATGATAATTTTTTGATATGCCCATTATTACTCTTTATAGTCACTATTAGTGTGTCGGTTAACCACAAGAGCTCCACTAAATAATATAAAGTAAAATTTGCAATTTCATGGGTTAGCATACATAAGATTGAGATTTATAATAAAGAGTTTAGTTACTTTTAATTGCGTTATACTTATTAAAGAAATTTAATTGTCCTATCAAACCCGTTCGGCTAATGACCTTCCACCATGCAAGAAAGAGGTGGGTAAGAATGGATACCCAATGGTGGTAATTTTTTAGGCCACTTCGGAAAACTCCCCTTATAATATACCTTTATGAATGAGGCGTACTAGCGGTTTGACTGACTTAGTCTTATACATATAGTAATTACTAAACATTTAATTTTACATATAGTATGAGGTGTATTTTAAAACATTTAAAAATACTAGGTTTATAATCAATTTCGAATATATATATAATTTTAAAATTAATATAAACCAAATAATATTTGACATTAATTCTTAGGATTAATTAATATCTAAATAAACTATTTACACATTTAAAAAATCAGTCATATTAATCAACAAAATAATTAATCAAGTCAAAGATTTATCTCCAAACTTTTAGGCTTGTAATTTATCATTCAATATTCAGCAAAATCGGATTCGCAATATATTTAAGGCAGATAATTACCAAAAAAAACGGATTAGGCAGATAGTTACAGAAAATCTAATCTGATCTGATCTCACTTCGCAAGCAACAATGTGCACATCATGAGATGCAATTAATTCGAAAATTTTAGTTTTGATCAATTCACTAATGTGCAATCACATGAAGATAGTCACAGTCTACGATACCACTGATAGGTTATGGCAATTACAAAACAATGCTCTAAGCGAAAAAAAAAATTAACAATTAAATGATTAGGGCACATGCAACCTAAGAAGGATCTATGTCTTTCACATAAAGGGAACATACTATGAACTATCAAACTACAAAAATTTCCTATTCAAACTTAAATTCATTAGTAAGAATACGTACCTTATTGATTGCTGAAGTAAACAATAAAGAATCCTTTTGTTGATCTTTTGGAAGCAAGCATCACAAGTGCCATGCCTGTAGTGATTCACACCCAAAACAAGAAAGAAGGATATTGAGGGGAGAGGAGGGAAGAGATCAAAATTTTGGCCTAGTTTTTTAAGGAATGAGTGCCGGAAATCAATGGCCTATGAGCCTTTATATAGTGCAATTAAGAAACTCTAGATAAGCCCAAACCCAAAATAATAATATTATATTGAATTGGTAATTATCCACTTTCCTGATTATCCTCCAAGGATAATTCTAGATCTCCAAAAACCATCCAAGGCTCTAGGTAGGTTTAAGAATGCATCTTGTTCAACTATTGGACAAATTCACTTTAGTCCTAGCACTTTTAATTAACTTTTTTAATCACAAAATTAATTCCAATTAATTTTTGATTAAATATTACTATTTCTAATTATTATTTTGTTTTTATAAGATATTAATAAATTATTTATTTCAATTTATTAATCAAATAATAAATCAACCTCTATTTCTCAAATATCCTATCAAATTATTAGGTTTGAGGGCAACCCAAAAGGATTGTCCTACCATCAATTCAGTTTTATATCAATTATTGTTACGGGTTTAGACACCTAATCCAACATGAGGGCCGTTCTGCAGTTGATGGTATGGTGAGGTGTGGATCCTAGGATAGCCTAGGGAGTATGTAGTGCTCATGATGCTATTTTAGCAATTGTTGGAACTTCTAGGGATGAGTTATATGTAAGCAGCCAATCAGTTGAGGAATGTCTATACTTTCTCTAGGGAGTTACAATAGGATGTATTTGTATCCTAGTTGTTGCATCTTCTTGGGTGGCTGTGACGAGTGTTGACACAAATACGGGTATGTGTGGATGGTAGTATGGGCTCTGTAACATCCGGAATTTCAGGTATTATATTTATTTGATTGAATTTCAAGTTTTGTGGAAGAACTCGGCGAGTTGATGCGTAGACTCGCCGAGTAGAGACGTGAATCATTATCCCGGTGGTGGCTGAACTCGGCGAGTCGCCCCAAGGACTCGGCGAGTCCACGCTGTTTAATGAAACCCTAATTCCTCGGGTTTGGGGCCTATTTAAAGGGCCTTATGGCCGTCATTTGCGGCTACCAAACCCCAGAGAGAAACCCTAAGTGAGCTAGAGCGTTTGTGAGAGGAAAGGAGTCATTTCTTGATCTTTGTTGGTGTTTTCGCAAATAGAAGAGGACCAAGACAAGAGGAGGCAGAAGAGGGTGCTAATCCAGTTATTCCAAGGCTCAAAGACTTCATTTTGAGGTATGCATTCGACCTTTCTTCAGTTTATAGAGTAATTGGTCCCTTCTCGTGTTGGTGTTGTAGATCTGGACCCAAAGAGGCCCAGAGGCCCTTTTCCCTTGAGATTTATGGGTATTAATGGAGGTTATGAACTTAGGATGTCATTTTAGAGGCCATATCTTCAAATAAGGCCTTTGATCCTTTGCATGTGCACCAAGATGTTAGCTTTACGTGATTATAATGCTTTTAGAAGCTGGATCTATGGTTTAGAGGAGCGGATCTGAGCTCAAGAGGTCAGTTCAGCTTGAGCATGGCATGAACTCGTCGAGTCCAATAGCCGACTCGAGGAGTAGGAAGAGGGTTTTCCCGATAATCACACAGTTGGTGACTCACTGAGTTGGGGAAGCGACTCGGTGAGTCAGAGGGAATCTAGAGGACAGAGTGCACGATGGTACTCGCCGAGTCACGAGCCGGACTCGGTGAGTTGGGTCGGGACATTTCACAGATTGTGATTAGTGATGATTTGTAGAGTTGAGGTTGACTCAGTGAGTCGAATGAGGACTAGGAGAGTGAAGAGCATGTGTGGACTCGCCGAGTCACAGTTGGACATTCGGCGAGTTTGGTCAAGGTTGACCGTTGACTTCGTTGACTTCTAGGGTTAGTCAATGTTTGGACCTTAGATTCATCGGAAGGGTAGGATAGTCTTTTACCCTTCCTAGAGGATGTATTGAGAGGAAGAGATTAGCCTAGCCCTGAGGGTTGTATTAATTAGAGTATTTATTTCATGTGATTAGGCAGGGGCTAGACCAGAGTTACCGAGTCAGAGATTTACTGAGATATCCAAGGTGAGTCTTCTAACTATACTTTACCTTGAGTAGGTAAATAGAGTTATGTGATACAGTGTTTGTATGCTATATATGTGTTATGTGTTGCACTGCATTATTCTATGTGATTTATGTTGTGCATGTTTGCAGAGTTAGAACCTGAGGGTTCACAGAGTTTGGGTGGACGGACCTACAGAGTTATAGCCTCGAGTTGTTAATATGTGTTATATGTGGTATTTTAGGGAACTCACTAAGCTTTGCGCTTACAGTGTTTTATGTTATGTGTTTCAGGTACTAGTGAGGATTGCGGAAAGGCACCGGCTTGATCAGTACACACACGGGATTTTTATGCTATGAGGTCTTGGGATTGATATATGTTATGAATTGAGTTTTCAAACAATGATGTTTATATGAATAATGAATGAATTATGTTTCTATAAAATGTGAAAAATTGTTTTGGAAATTTACGTTGTTACAAGTTGGTATCAGAGCCATGGTTTGAGGGATTTGAGTACACCTTCGGGCGTATTTGAACTCAAACTAAGGATTTGAAAAATATTTTCAAAAGAGAACCAAGTTTTTCTAAAAAGAGTAAAGGATTTTTAGAAAACGCAGAGCAGAGTCATGTGTACGATCAGTCAGCGCCCGAATGGTGATTTCCGAAAATACCCTTATGTTATATGTTTATGAAATTGATGTGATGTATTCTCATGCTAGAGTGGGCTAGGTATTCCTATTAGGACTAGAGTGGCCCGATTTGTGATGCCTTAGCCTAGGGGGAGGTGAGCTGCTATGAGATGCTTGAGAGTGAGTAGGTAGCAGTGATGAGCTTATGAGAGATCTGTTAGAGAGTGGATTATGCATAATAGAGTACTTGGGACTTGGGATCCTAGGAGGAGGACTTAGGGTGTATTCTAATATGGTGTGGACAGTAGTGTTGGGCCTGTACTACTGAAAACACTCGGGCGGTGTACAGTTCAAATAAGAATCTTCGGGATGCCAGGGATCAAGGAGGGATGAGTTATCAAGTGCGAGTATGCTCGAGTGAGTTTCTAATATATTGTATGTTGTATTTCAGAGGTAGATCATGGTGAGGACACGTCATACGCCAGAGAGCAGCGGGACTAGTGATGAGGAGATCCGCCGGATCATCCATGAGGAGGTGGCTGCGGCCATCAGGGCAGAGATACCAGAGATGTTCGGGTCTATTAAGACCACGTTGATTGAGACTTTTGACGAGCGTTATGCCGCTCTTACTGAGGCTGCTGTTGCAGCGGCCACCGCAGCCGTCGCTGCTGCTAGGCCGCAGGGGGGTGACTCGTTGTTGTTCAGGGAGTTCAGCAACACGAAGCCACCAGAGTTTGATGGGACGTAGGATCCGATTGCAGCAATGAGATGGGTATCTGACATTGAGGGGTGTTTCTATACATGCTCGTGCCCGGAGCACTTAAGGGTTCGGTTTGCGCTGAACCAGCTTCGCCTGGGGGCGAAGGATTGATGGAAGTTCGCGACAGCACACTATTCTCCAGCAGAGCTTACTACGGTGACCTGGGAGAGGTTCACCACCATGTTTCGTGATGAGTACGTTCCCTCGGTGGAACGAGATCGGTTCGCACATGAGTTTTTGACCCTAAAGCAGGGTACAGAGTCTGTTACAGTTATTACCAGGATGTTTCATGAGAGGGCGATGTTCTGCCCTGAGCACGTGTATACTGAGCAGGCACGTATGAGCGGTTATTTGAGTATTTTGAGGAGAGACATTCAGGAGTTCGTGGCGAACTCCTCGTACCGGACATTTTCCGAGCTTCAGGCAAATGCCCGGAAGAGGGAGATCGAGCTAGAGACTCAAGCTAGGGAGGAGGGGGAGTCTCAGGGGAGGGATCGGCGACCGGCACAGTCCCAGCCGACAGCCAAGCGGGCCAAGCCCGCTGATTCCAGAGCAGGGAGCCAGAAGGGCCGCACTTGTGGAAAGTGCGACAAGGATCATGATGGAGTTTGTAGAGCGGGATCTTGCTAAAAGTGTGTCAAGGAGGGCATATGGCCAAGGACTGACCCAAGGGGTTTGCAGTGTGTTTTCACTGTAACCAGACCGGACACCGGAAGGCCGAGTGTCCGCTGTTGCGAGGGACAGCACAGGGAGCTTCTCAGGGGTCTGCCCCTGCTGCTGTTAGAGCTTCTGATAGTCGGCCGGTGAAGACCGAGACGCCGAAGGCTCGGGGGAGAGCCTTCCAGTTGACTGCGGAAGAGGTCCGCGCAGCGCCTGATGTCGTGGCTGGTATGTATTCTTTCATGTATTTATTTTAATGTTTGAGATTTTGTGCTTATATTATGATATGCATAGGTACTTTTCTTGAGAGTTTTGTACCTGCTTTGGTGTTAATTGACTCAGGTGCGAGTCGATCTTTTATATCGTTGGCTTTTAGTCAGCACATCAGTAATAGTCGAGAGGCATTGAGTTAACCTCTGAGAGTCTCCATCGCCGACGAGAGAGCAACGTATGCCACGGAGGTGATTCGAGGATGTGTACTTGAGATTTCGGTGTAGAGTTTCCTATTGATTTGGTCCCGATTGCGACGAGGGACGTCTGTGTCATCGTAGGCATGGATTGGTTGAGCAGATTTGGAGCAGTAATCGACTGCGAACGAAAGCTAGTGACTATACGAGACCCAAGTGGGGGAGTTCTTACAGTGTATGGCGAGGGTACCCGTCCCGATTCAGGGTTTTATTCGGCTGCTAGAGCGAGGCAGAGTCTACAGCAGGGCTGTAGTGGTTTTGTAGCGTATGTGATGGATACGAGAGTTGGTGCAGGGAGACCGAGTACGGTTGAGGAGGTCCCGATAGTGCGAGAATTCCCGGATGTTTTTCCCGAGGAGTTACCGGGTGTGCCTCCCGAAAGGTAGGTTGAGTTTCGCATTGATTTGATTCCAGGGGCGGCACCTATTGCCAAGGCGCCCTATCGCCTTGCACCTCCAGAGATGCAGGAGTTATCCTCGCAGCTTCAAGAGCTGCTGGGGAAGGGGTTTATACGGCCGAGCAGCTCGCCATGGGGAGCACCGATCCTTTTTGTGAAGAAAAAGGATGGTTCGCACCGAATGTGCATAGATTATCGAGAGCTGAATAAGTTAACGGTCAAGAACCATTATCCTTTGCCGAGGATCGACGATTTGTTCGATCAGCTGCAGGGAGAATCTTGGTTTTCCAAGATTGATTTGAGATCTGGATATCATCAGATGAGGGTGCGCGAGGAGGATATCCAGAAGACCGCATTTAGGACTCGTTATGGGCATTATGAGTTCGTGGTGATGCCATTCAGGCTTACCAATGCGCCTGCAGCGTTCATGGATCTCATGAAAAGGGTATGCAGACCGATGCTGGATCGATCAGTGATTGTGTTCATTGACGACATTATGGTGTATTCGAAGTCCAGGGAGCAGCATGAGGAGCATTTGCGAGAAATCCTCAACATGCTGAGATCGGAGAGGCTTTACGCCAAATTCTGCAAGTGCGATTTTTGGTTACGAGAGGTGCAGTTTCTTGGTCACCTCGTTAACCAAAAGGGGATTTTGGTCGATCCAGCCAAGATCGAGGTTGTGATGAGTTGGGAGGTGCCGAAATCTCCTTTTAAGATCAGGAGTTTTCTAGGGTTGGCCGGCTATTATCGGAGGTTCATCAGGGATTTCTCCAAGATTGTTGTTCCTCTCACCAGGTTGACCCGGAAGGGTGTGGTGTTCAGCTGGGGCCCAGAGCAGCAGGCCTCATTTGAGACTCTTCGCCAGAGATTGTACGGAGCCCCGGTGTTGACTCTTCCAGAGGGGATGGAGGACTTCGTGGTGTATTGTGACGCATCGATATCTGGGTTGGGCGCGGTGTGGATGCAAAGGGAGCATGTGATGGCGTACGCATCGAGGCAGCTGAAGCCCCATGAGGCAAGGTATCCCACCCACGATCTAGAGTTGGGGGCTGTGGTGTTCGCCCTCAAGATTTGGCGCCATTATCTGTATGGGGTTTGGTGTACGATATAGACGGACCAAAAGAGTTTGAAGTATTTGATGGATCAGCCAAACCTGAACATGCATCAGAGGAGATGGTTGGATGTGGTAAAGGATTATGATTGCAAGATCCTGTACCACCTGGGCAAGGCTAATGTGGTAGCCGACGCCCTGTGTCGTAGAGCAGAGAACGCCCCGATTCGGGATATTTGTATGAGATTGACGGTGATGACTCCAGTGTTGGACACCATCAGAGGGGCTCAGGCTGACGGAGTGAGACCGGAGAACCGCAAGAGAGAGCGAGTTATCGGACAGGTGTCGGAGTTCGTGACCGATAGCAGAGGGCTTATGACCTTCCAGGGTCAGATTTGGGTACCGTTTGTTGGAGAAACACGTACCATCTTGATGTTGGAGGCGCATAGATCGAGATTCTCGATCCATCCCGGGGCCACTAAGATGTTTCTGGATCTTAAAAGGGAGTATTGGTGGCCCTATATGAAGAGAGATGTAGCGTGCTTTGTTGAGAGGTACCTAACCTGTCGTAGGGTTAAGGCCGAACATCAGAGACCGCATCGTAAGTTGCAGCCACTAGAAGTCCTAGAGTGGAAATGGGAACGATTATCCATGGATTTTATCACCAAATTGCTAAGAACGGCGAGGGATATCGATGCAATTTGGGTGATAGTAGACCTCTTGACAAAGAGCGCTCACTTTCTCGCCATTAGTGAGAGTTCTTCTACGGAGAAGTTAGCAGAGATATATGTGAGAGAGGTGGTATTGCGGCATGGGGTTCCGATCTCGATTGTGTCAGATCGAGATGTCCATTTCAGTTCTAGATTTTAGAAGTAATTCCATGAGGAGTTGGGTACGAGGCTGCATTTTAGTACTGCATACCACCCACAGACTGACGGTCAGAGCGAGCGGATGATTCAGACGCTCGAGGACATGCTTTAAGCATGTGTGTTGGATTTTGGCAGAAGTTGGGACATGTATTTTCCCTTAGCGGAGTTCTCCTACAACAACAGCCGTCATTCGAGCATTGGTATGCCACCCTTTGAGCTGTTGTATGGGAGGAGGTGTCGGACTCCCATTTGTTAGGGAGAGGTAGGGCAACGAGTGATGGGTAGCACGGAGATCGTGCTTCAGACGACAGAGCAGATACAGCAGGTCAAGCAGAGGTTGTTGACCTCTCAGAGTCGCCAGAAGAGTTATTCGGATAGGCAACAATCTGAGCTTGAGTTCCAGGTCGGTGATTATATTCTCCTGAAGGTATCTCCTTGGAAAGGAGTGATTCGATTCAGGAAGAGGGGCAAGCTAGGGCCCCGGTATATTGGGCCGTTCAGAGTGATCGCGAGGGTGGGCAGGGTAGCGTATCGCTTGGAGCTACCTGCGGAGTTGGAGCGGATTCATAATACCTTCCACGTGTCTCAGCTGAGGAAGTGTATAGCCGACGAGTCGGTGGTAGTGCCGTTAGAAGACATTCAGGTGGATGCGTGCCGGAACTACGTGGAGAGACCAGTTGTGATTGTGGATCGGAAAATCAAGGTTTTGAAGAACAAGAAGGTGCCTCAGGTGCAGGTTCAATGGCAACATCGGAGAGGATCCGAGTTGACTTGGGAGCCAGAGCAGGAGATGCGTGAGCAGCATCCGGAGCTATTTCAGGGATGAGACTTCGAGGGTGAAGTCTGATTCAAGTGGGGGAGAATTGTAACATCCAGAATTTCAGGTATTATATTTATTCGATTGAATTTCAATTTTTGTGGAAGAACTCGGCGAGTTGATGCGTAGACTCGCCGAGTAGAGACACGAATCATTATCCGGGTGGATGGCTGGACTCAGAGAGTCGCCCCAAGGACTCGGCGAGTCCATGATGTTTAATGAAACCCTAATTCCTCGGGTTTGGGGCCTATTTAAAGGGCCTTATGGCCATCATTTGTGGCTACCAGACCCCAGAGAGAAACCCTAAGTGAGCTAGAGCGTTTGTGAGAGGAAAGGAGTCATTTCCTGATCTTTGTTGGGGTTTTTGCAAATAGAAGAGGACCAAGACAAGAGGAGGCTGAAGAGGGTTCTAATCCAGTGATTCCAGGGCTCAGAGACTTCATTTTGAGGTATTCATTCGACCCTTCTTCAGTTTATGGTGTAATTCTTAGACTTGGGGCTTTTTAGCCCCATTAGAGGATGGTTATACGGAGTAATTGGTCCCTTCTCGTGTTCGTGTTGTAGATCTGGACCCAAAGAGGTCCAGAGGCCCTTTTCCCTTCAGCTTTATGGGTATTAATGGAGGTTATGAACTTAGGATGTCATTTTAGAGGCCATATCTTCAAATAAGGCCTTTGAGCCTTTGCATGTGCACCAAGATGTTAGCTTTACGTGATTATAATGCTTTGGGAAGCTGGATCTATGGTTTAGAGGAGCGGATCTGACCTCAAGAGGTCAGTTCAGCTTGAGCATGGCATGAACTCGCCGAGCCCAATAGCCGACTCGATGAGTAGGATGAGGGTTTTCCCGATAATCACACAGTTGGTGACTCACTGAGTTGAGGAAGTGACTCGGTGAGTCAGAAGGAATCTAGAGGACAGCATGCACGATGGTACTCACCGAGTCAGGAGCCGGACTCGGTGAGTTGGGTCGGGACATTTCACAGATTGTGATCAGTGATGATTTGCAGAGTTGAGGTTGACTCAGTGAGTGAAGAGCATGTGTGGACTCACCGAGTCACAGTTGCGCACTCGGCAAGTTTGGTCAAGGTTGACCGTTGACTTCGTTGACTTCTAGGGTTAGTTAACGTTTGGACCTTAGAGTCATCGGAAGGGTAGGATAGTCTTTTACCCTTCCTAGAGGATGTATTGAGAGGAATAGATTAGCCTAGCCCTGAGGGTTGTATTAATTAGAGTATTTATTTCATGTGATTAGGCAGGGGCTAGACCAGAGTTACCGAGTCAGAGATTTACTGAGATATCCAAGGTGAGTCTTCTAACTATACTTTACCTTGAGTAGGTAAATAGAGTTATGTGATACAGTGTTTGTATGCTATATATGTGTTATGTGTTGCACTGCATTATTCTATGTGATTTATGCTGTGCATGTTTGCAGAGTTAGAACCCAAGGGTTCACAGAGTTTGGGTGGACGGACCCACAGAGTTATAGCCTCGAGTGGCTAATATGTGTTATATGTGGTATTTTGGGGAACTCACTAAGCTTTGCGCTTACAGTGTTTTATGTTATGTGTTTCAGGTACTAGTGAGGATCGCGGAAAGGCGCCGGCTTGATTAGTACACACACAGGATTTTTATGCTATGAGATCTTAGGATTGATATATGTTATGAATTGAGTTTTCAAACAATGATGTTTTTATGAATAATGAATGAATTATTTTTTTATAAAATGCGAAATTTTTGTTTGGAAATTTACGTTGTTACAGGCTCGTACTACAGAAAGCATAGGACCCGTACGCGTCTCAATGAAGTCACAAACCCCGAGGGTTCATATCGTCGGGGTGGTTGTGATTATATCTGTATTGTGGTATTTCTAATAAGTTTTGGTTCGTTTTAGGTACGAAGTTCATAAGGGGATCTGGTATGAGAATATCGGTTAATCCTTCACGTGGTCAAGGATTATGGATACGAAATTCTAGATCACCTTGGGAAAACAAATGTGGTCACTGACGCTTTGAGCCGTAAGACAGCTATATCTTCTATTGAGAGCCTGTGTATGAGAATATCGGTTAATTCTTCATTTCATGATCTGATTATGGAGGCTCGGGCCAAAGAATTCAAGAAGGAGAACTGGAACCAAGAGAGACACGGGGGTGATATTAATAGGCTTGCTAATGACAGACATGGATTATTGACCTGATATAGACGATTTTGGGTGCGAAATTTTGGTGGGGTCAGGAAGACTGTGCTGGAGGAGGCGTACAAGTCGAGGATTTCGATTCATTCAGGAGGCAGCAAGATGTAGCAGAATTTAAGGATTAGTTATTGGTGGCCATACATGAAGAGGGAGATCAGCTGATATGTCGAGAGGTGTTTGACCTGTCGGATGGTTAGGGTCGAGCACTAGAGACCGCAGGGCAAGATGTAGCCATTGGAGGTTCCCATGTTAAAATGGCAACACATCACTATGGATTTCATCACCAAGTTACCTCAGATAGTTAAGGGATTTGACGCGATATGGAGTGTTCTGGACTATCTAACCAATAGTGCCCACTTTCTAGCCATTCGAGAGAGTTCTTCGGTTGAGAAATTAGCCAATTTGTATGAGCGTGAGATTGTTGCTTGGCACGATATTCCCGTCTCCATTGTATATGATCGGGATGCTTAGTTCACATCTCGTTTTTGGCAGAAGTTACACGAGGAACCAGGTATGAGGATACATCTTAAACACTGCTTATCATCTACAGACTGACAGTCAAAGTGAGTGGACCATTCAGACACTTGAGGACATGCTGACGGCTTGTGTTGTAGACTTTCGTGGGACCTGGGACTCCTACCTTTCAATAGTTGAGCTTTCTTGCAACAACAGTTATCGTTCCAATATCGATGTGCCACCGTTCGAGCTTCTTCGTCAGAGGAGGTGTCGTACCCCAATATGTTGAGTAGAGATTGGTCATAGAGTGTTGGGAAGGACTGAGGTAGTGATTTAGACATCAAAGTTCAACAGATTAAACAGAGGTTACATAGAGCTCAGAGTCCGCAGAAGAGTTATGCTGACAAGCATCGATCTGAGTTAGATTTTCAGGTCGGTGACATGGTTTTGCTAAAGATATCACCCTAGAAGGGTGTATTACGCTTCAAGAAGAAGGGAAAATTGGGGTCATGGTATATCGGGCCATTTCGGGAGATCGCCATGATCGGCAAGGTAGCATATAGGCTGGATTTGCCCAAGGATTTCATTCAGATTCACAAGACCTTCCATATTTCATAGTTATGGAAGTTTGTAGCTGATGATTCAACTGTTATTCCTTTGGATGATATTTAGGTTGATGGTCGCCTAAATTACATTCAGAGACCGGTGGTAATTTTAGATCGAAACACAAAGGATTTCCGCAACAAGGTGGTATCATTAGTCAAGGTTCACTAGCATCATCAGAAAGGCTCCGAGTGGACCTGGGAGTCAGAGCTAGAGATAGCGGAGCATTATCTTGAGTCATTTGTAACAGCAAACTTCGAGGACGAAGTCTAGTTCAAGTGGGTGAGAATTGTAACATCTCGGTAATGAAGTATTTCCAAAAGTAACTCTTAAATATGAAGGTTTATGAAATTTAGCCCTTGTGAATGTGATATCTTGCAAAATGGCCCATAGGCATTTTCATAAAAGTAGGCGAAGACTGAGTATGTTGGGCGTACCTTGAGTATGATGGGAGTACATGTGTGGGTCTTGGTATGATGGTGTACACTGCGTATGCAGGGCGTATGTGAAGCATCCTCATTTCTCATTCCCTCTATAGCCTCTATATCCATGTTTAGCCTTTATTTGTCATTTCGTCCATCTAGAACCCTAAGCCACCTTGAGAGTGTTCTTGAGCTTTTGTGGTTACTTTTTGTGATTAAGAAGGAAGGAGAAGATGATAGGTCCACCTTGGAAGAGTCAAGCACCTTAGATCAAGAATCTCATCACTATTTGGCATCATTTTAAGGTAAATATCTCTAAACATGATGATGATTTGTTTAAGATCTTGCTAGCCTTGAAGTTGTTAACATTTTTGCCCTATTAGCTTGGTATTTTGTGTATGGGTTTACTCGAGCCGTCCTTTTAGACATTTCATTGTGTTGTTGTGCATAGAAATATGATATTAAGTGTTGTATGTAACCCATGCATATCTTTTAGATGGTCTTATTTGGTTAAGAACATAGGGTTTTAGACATTAAGCACTTTATAGTCATGAAAATTCATAAAGTTGGAAACTTTATGACTTAGGACATATTTTTGGGCTTGGATCTGAGTTTTGAATGGAAGGGCTTAATGAAATAAGCTCTTAATGGAGTTTTACGGCTGCACAACGTTCGTTAGGCGTACATGGAGGTGCGGTCAGCGCCATGATTTTTGTCAACATCAGAGTACGTTGGGCGTAATCTCTCGTATGTTCGGCGTACTCCGCTAGGAAGGAATATTAAATTTTAGACCTAAACCATTGACTTTGAATTTGACCAAGGTTAACTTAAGGTGATTTTGCATATTTTGAGCTATAGTTAAGCTTTGGTCTCTATCAGGTGAATAGGTGGCCTTTAGAGTCGGTATTCAGAGTAGTGTATTGTTCAACTATTCGTCTGACTACAAGGTGAGTTTTCCTCACTGTACCTATGGGTCGAAGGCACTAACGCCGACATACTAGATTATTTATCTTGGTCAGGATAGTGTTATGATAATTTGTATTTGTTCAGTATATTCATATGATTATCTATATTTGCTACCATTGTGTTTATGTTTATCTGTTGCATATGTCAAGATGTTGTGTTGCGTTGACGTGGTCCTGATTTGAGATGTTGGCTAAGACACCTGGGGACAACCAGATATACTGTAGGCCCTACGAGTTAGTCCAGTCAAGCCGGCGGCCTGTAGAGCGGTCCGGATAGGCTGTACGCCCTGCGAGGCAGTCCAATCATGTCGAAGGCTCGTAGAAAAATCCAGATAGGCTGTAGGCCTTACCAGTAGGTCCTGTCAGGCTGGCGGCACATATTTGTTTGCACGTTTGCTATGTGTTGTGTTGGTACTTTGGGAGAACTCACTAAGCTTTTTCTTACATTTTTTAGTTCATTGTTTTAGGTACTTTTGATGACCGTGGGATAGCAAAGACGTGATCATGCACATCTTCTGGTTTTATGTCACTAGGTCTTGGGATAACTCTGATTTTGAAATAATGTTTTTTGAACAATTACTATTTTTGTAAACAATGTTGGTTAATCGTTGATTTTGAAAATTTTAAATATCTTTGATTTTTGCAGTGTTACAAAATGTATGTATATGTGTATATATATATATATATATATATATATATATATATATATATATATATATATATATGAAAACATATATGTGAAAATATATGTATGGGTATTTTAAATATATATATATATATATATATATATATATATATATATATATATATATATATATATATATATATATATATATATGAAAAGAATTTTGCGAAAAATCTATGTGAAATGTAGAATATGTTTGTATATGTATGTATATGTGTGTATAATATATGTTTGTGAGAGGATGTTCTATTTTTTTAATTATATTATAATAAAAAATAGCTAAGATGTTATAAATAAAAATAAATATGATAAGGTATAGTGTCATAATAGAAAAAGAAAACAAAAAATAAGTTGATATTAAAAATAAAAGATGGACAGAAGATGATCTAAATAAGAAATATATACTATCGTTTAAAGTACAATACTATAGTAAAATATAAAATGGAAAATTATGATGCTAAATTTACAAATTTATAATTTAATAACTAAATTATTTTAAGTACAATGTTATAATAAAAAAAAGTACATTTTTTAGTTTAATTTTTCTTCATTTAGATCATCAAAATCCTAGAAATACCTGCCCAAAATTGATTTAGTAATTAATTTGAGAATGTCCCCATTTTGCGACTACTTTTTGAATACATTACCTCATTTAGGATGTGAATTTGTATTACATAAATGATTGTTTAATAAAGATTTGGTTGTGATTTTCTCTTTGCACCTTAGGCATATACTTTTATATAGACTTAGGAGCTAAGGGGCAATGCTGTCGAATTTTTCTTAAATAGTGAATCAAGTAATAAATACTGGGAAAATGTCACTGTAACCCAATCAACTATTGGTTTTTGGTTCAAAAGGTACCTTATGTTATTTTTTGTATCTTAGATCACTTAACTTGCTAGTGACTTGTTAATTGTACCATTGACCTACTTTTTTCCGAGTTTTATAGGTTACACAATGACTTGGATACGTGACTTAGCAAAAAAAAGTCATATCAGCATCCACATAGATATTTCATGATTTCATCAGCTTTTTTCTTTTAGCTATTTATTTTATTAATATACCAAAAAAAACAAATGGA
This sequence comes from Lactuca sativa, assembly GCF_002870075.4. Classification (NCBI taxonomy): domain Eukaryota; kingdom Viridiplantae; phylum Streptophyta; class Magnoliopsida; order Asterales; family Asteraceae; genus Lactuca; species Lactuca sativa. Next base: position 75,532,963 of record NC_056628.2, read on the forward strand.
TATCTATCACTTTTGGATCAAAACAACCTGAGCACAACCACGTCTTCTTGAGACTCATCTGACATTTATCTTTCCTATTTTTTTTTTCTAATGTTATGAACAATCTTATCTTAATTGATCATCATAAAATTGATGGACGATCTTCTCTTTACAGACTTCACATCTCTTGGTACGTCTGAACCGTGTTCCAAAACTAGGTTTTGGAATGAAAGTTTTCCGATAAGAAATTCTAAATGGATGACACCGAAGATGTAGAAGGAGAATGTGCTTCATTCCAATGAGAATATCTAAATGAGATTAAGCTATCGAAAATGGAGGTTGAAAAGGTTTAGGGAACTTGGAGTTTCGATCTCTGTTTTCTTTTGCTATGTTGCATACTACTTTTAGGTTTTCGGGTTCGATAAGAAGATGATCTGGGTTTTGATTTTAATTTAGAAGAACATATGGGTTTGATTTTTGATTGATAAGAAGATCAGGGTTTCGATTGATTTAAAAAAGATATGGGTTTTTAATTTCGATTTAAAAGAAGATTTGTGTTTTTGGATGATTTGGGTTTCAAGTGGGGTCACTGATATCTAGTTCGTGGGTGGTGAGAGACAGATGGTTGACGATTAATGATGGTTCATGGTGGTGGATTGTGGTAGCCACAGGTGGTGCTAGGTTTCTTCATTTCATGGATTAGTTGGTTCAAAGATTTATATATGTCTTTGGTTTTGAAGTTTTCAATTTTGTTTGGAGAAATAGAATGAGCTATGTTGGGTTTTACAGATGAACCAAGATCTTGACGAAGAACCCAGGTTGGATTTTGATGTTTTGCACCTGCAACTCCTCATCTGCCTCACGCCTCCTCCTTTCCCATCCCCAATCTGTTTCTACTTATTCTTCTCTTTTCTCGAAATCGCTAATAGAGAATAATTTCAAAATCTGGTTATGGATGCAAGTCAAATAGATAAGAAGGTTAAAGAAATGAGAAGGAAAGCACAAATGACGCTATGTTTTTTCTTTTTTTGCTGGAATGGAGATGCATTTCCAAAAAAGATAAATGAAACGTCACATGAATTATTATTTTAAAGTTTAATTCTTCAAAGAAATATACAAAAGCCAAATAGGCATATTTTAACCGGTAAAACCGGCTTCAAATTGTTCCTTCCTCTATTTAGTAGGTAAATTACAAGTTTATGCCTTTAAAATGCAAAAAAATAAATTTAGGGACATTTTAAACCAGAAAGTGATAGTTTGTTGGGTTATAGTGACACTAACTCATAAATATTTGGATATGAGTTAAGGTACACAAAAAGTGGGTGTAGAAGCCTATACTTGTGAATAATCTTTCTGTTGTCTAGTTTTCAATTCCGTTTGATTGAGCGGTTACTCTATCGTTATAAATATGCAATCCTAGTTTTAGTTCTTGTAAAGTAAAAACTACAACGTAACTTACATTTCAGTTGCAACATGTCTATTCATAAAACATAGACTACAATTGAAAATCATAACTCTACCTGTTCCAACAAGGACTCGAGACTTTTCCCTAGAGGTCCAAACCACACATCAATAATAATGGTCAAATCATATATCGGTGTAACAAATGCAATATCAATAAATTTATATACTACTAGTCATAATGAAATTCCATATACTTCAACATCGTTTTAGTCCGCATTATATTATACGGAAGTGTCACGACGAAAATACAATTTATCTGGTTGTAGAAGACATACCGCATAGTAACGAGATGGATGATGTTATTGCTGATCTTATGGAGGTGTGAGTGAAAACAATACTAATCGCGATGAAGGGAACCTAGATACAGATGGTAGTTGTGTAGATGATTGATTTCAAAAGTTATTATAGGAACTCCAATTAAAATTATATGAAGGATGTTTTTGTTCATACCTTGACTATTTAGTGAAGCTGATGTATATCAAGGTGATAAAAAAATCGACTAATAGTTCATTCAATCAGCTTTTTGAGTTGTTCCAAACTGCATTTCCTCAAGGAAACAGCCCCCCCCCCCCCCCCCCCCCCCCCCCAGTCACATTATGAAGTAAAACAAACACTTAAAAAGATCGGATTGAATTATGAGTCGACACATGTATGTAAAAATGATTGCTTTTTTTTCTAGAAAGAACAGAATTTGTTGGTATGACGTATCCTAACTTCTCGAGGGATCTACCGATGAACGATGTCAAGTATGATCCCATTGAAAATGTAAAAAATGATTCAACTAATATTGTTCTTAGTAACGATTCTTCTAATTTCACTCTTTGAATCGACTTTAGCCAATACTGTCAAAATTCCCTATCAGTTTAAGAAGATATTGCAGTTGGTATGCCAATGGGTATCATCAATAATGTGTCTGACTAGGAGACTGGTTATGACGAGGAGGATTTTGATTATGATAGTGACATGAACAAGTATCCCAAGTGGGAGCAAAGTGAAGAAACTCGGATGGGAATTTTAAAGAGTAAGTGTTTGGAGTGTGGTCAACATCATTAGTTATTCATTGAAGGGTTTATGGTTGTAGGTATTCATAGATAGGTATAAGGTTTAAGGTTATTAGTATTGTGGGGAAAAATTATAGTGGTTCTAAGTAGAAGTTGGATTTACAAACAAGCACTCCAAAGAGTGTTGTAATATAAGCACCAAATCCAGGACACACATACTAGTCATGGTAATGTTGATAATGAAGTAGGGGAGTCATAATTAATCGAAAAGATTCGGAAAAAGACAAACATTTAGAAACTAATATGTAGGATGTGTCGGTATTTGTAACATTGTTTTGTTTTGTATCATCAACAATCAGAAATGATCGGTTCAGATGAGCTGAGATCATATAAAGAGGCTATTACGAGTAAAGAAGATTGGTTGATAGAAATGAATTAAGAATTATAATTGTTAGAGAAGAATGAAATATGATATCTAGTACCATTACGAAAAGGACCAAAACCAGTAAGATGCATATGGATCTTTAAAAGGATATATGGAATTCATGGGGTAGAATTGGTGAGATTCAAACTAAGTCTCGTGCAAAAGGTTTCTCATAAAAGGAAGGGATCTACAATCATGAATGTAACGATCCAAATTTCTATCATCTAATTAACCAAGGCATAATTAGAGCTTTCTAACAAGTGCAGAATTCTATTAAAATTTATACACTCTACTTCCCTTGAAACAGTCTTTCTTTACTTGAATTCCTCATGGGGTCCTTACTCTTAATCCCTCTAAATTATCTCTATGTTCTTAAACTAACTCCATTACCTTGTTGCACTCATAGAACCTTTTTTTTTTATCTTTTCTAACAAATTATAATCCTAAATTTCTACATGAATCAACTATCTACATTCATAAAGGGCCCTCTATATATTCTTTCTAAGGAGCCATCATTTCATTTCCGAAGGAACCTCTATCTCATTCCCGATGGAAACAAAATTTTGTCCCCAAAGGAACCACATCTCATTCCCGAGTTAATTATAATATTATGCTCAAAAGAAGCCCCTTTCTCTACCTCTCTATCTTTTCTAAGTGACTTATCTTAAAATATTTCTCACATAGGCATTCTATTTATTTCTCTCATTTAGAGATCGTCTACTACACATCTAGTATTTAACCCAGTAAGTACTTATTTGTCACACCCCGACCGAGGCGGTGGAACACGATAGGTTGTGCGGCTAAGTTCATGGATCATAGGTAAACTGAGTATATATCAAAAGTACAACAATAAAAAAAAATAGCATTCATGTTCTATCTTGATATTTAAATATAAGGTTTTTACAAATAATAATAGCACATGAATTGCCTTAACAGATAGGCATATAATATAATAGCAACTAAACTAGGTCAACTGTAATCCAAGTAAATCTATATTCAAAACTGCGTTTGTAAAGAATCTTGAAAGCCAAAATGTATCTTTGTATAAGTAAATCCATATTCAAAACTATGTTTGTAAAGAATCCTTGAATATACTTTAAAAGCATACTATACTGTTGCATAAGTAAATCCATACTTAAAATACTTTTAAAAGAAACAAACCCCATGGTTTGTATTGAGTGAGAGAGAGAGTGAGAGAGAGACAGATAGATAGATAGATAGATAGATAGATAGATAGATAGATAGATAGATAGATAGATAGATAGAGAGATTTCAGTTAATGTTTATAGTGAGTCATATAACCGAGCTATGTGATTGAATGTACCCGCCTACAATGCGTCATTGGACGTTGTAGTAACAATTGTAGACACTTATCACCTGCTTCGATTAATTGGTTGAGGTTGTAGCTAGCAACTATAGGTGGGATGTCAACCCCGTATAGATCTATACATATGTATCTTGGTTCGAAGATTAACGATTATAGCAGTGTGGGTATTCTAAGTAATTACACTCTGCTGATGAATATAGTCCGACTAAAAATCTTTAACCAAACTATGTGAAAAGGTCTTTGCACTATTTTAATTGTGGTTAAGTCACCAGGCATAATGAATTTCGTTGTATAAAGTTTACAAAAGTTGACTACGGTTGGTATGCATGTAGAAGTGTAATGTACATGTTTTTATAAAGATGTATGTTTATAAATAATGTACATATGTACATGTAATAACTTTATGTATTTAAACATATAAATACGCATGAATAGTAATAGCTTGAATCCAAAAATACTACAAAGTTTTATCACGTGTTTGTTATGATGCACAATGTCACAAAAAAAAATCATATATTATTTTATCATATAGCATTTGTTATGTGGAATGGTTATTTCACAATAAATAGCCATAATACGTATTCGAAATGTTTATACTAGTTTATTTGTAAAAATATGTTAAACAGTTAAATAATATTTTTATAAAGTAGTTTTTTCGTATTTTTGCATAAAGAATAATATATTTGTGTAAACAAAGTATATACGCACATGTTACCCCCCCCCCCCCCCCCCCCCCAAGAAATAATTAAAATTATTAAAAACAGGCCGTAAGCACTACCCCTTGAAGCGTGAGTTCGAAATGTTCAGAATTAGTTTAATTTTGGCAAGCTTGACGTGACAAACCGCAAAACCTCGGTTGTTGAACTTTGAAACACTTTCAGGTCCGTTTTGCAACGAATTAACACCATAAGGGTTTTTTTTTGTAATTCCACTAAACTATAGCAGCTGTTTGGTTATTTAATTAACCAAAGTTGGACTGATTTGGTTAAAATAATTCAAGTGAATTTGCTTAAATGGAGCTTAAGTCTGAGGATTAGACTGATTTTGTTAAGAACACACACCACAATGGGTTATTTTTTATTTAAAGTCTTTCAAGGATTGTTTTTATTTTGTTTTGGAGGGTGGTTGTGGTGGTGGGTATTATTTGTTAAAATAACTAAGTGGAGGGCAAAATTTTCTCAAACCCATCAATTAAAATGTAACGACGATTCGTCTTTTATCAGATCGAAGGGAAAAAAAGAAAACGATTTGAAGTTGCTGACGAACGATGGTAGTGATGCTACTGTCAGTTTTAGGGGGTGCAATCACGAAGAGGAAGGAAGGAAGGAAAAAACCGACGAACGATGGTAGCGACACTACTGTCATCGGCAGTGATCCGAGAGAAGCAAAGCAGCAGAAACATCGACCTTAGAGGTACTACTTGGGTCTCTTAGAAGCCGTTGTCGAACTCTGACCTAGTCAATGACACGTCCATTGGATAAGGGTTCATATATTCCTCCATTCTAGATATCACATGGACTAAGACATGTATTATAATCATTCTCTCTATGAATGTATTTTTTCTCGATTTCCGATTTATGAAAACCGACTAATTGAACAAATCAAATCAGTCCAGGCCTAGTGTCATCACTAAATCATCGAGGGGGCCATAGATATCGCTTTTATCCACATAGGGTAAAAGGAACGGATAAAATTCGACCTAAATTCTCGCTTGTAATTACACATCAAGTTAAACACAAGCATATGTTTTATAACAACCAAGTTACTGGTGTGTTTACATATGTCAATGTGCAACCGACGCCCAACTACAACTCACACGTCTACGCTTGAAGAATATAAGATATTATCATCTCATGATCACTCGTGATAAAATCCATGAAGTGATTCACATGAGCGTGGGTTGAATCCAATACTTGAATCTTATTCCAGGAGCACTCATGAACATTGTAGTCACTTTATCCTAGACAAACTATAGACCCTTTCATGACAGTCTTGCCTCAATACCTACATCCAAACTATGATCAAATGTGGATACTTTGAATAACCTAGTTATTTGGGAAGTCAAAACATGCAAAGTGAAACACAAGAATAATCGAATCCAATATGATCTTAGAAGTTATGAATATAAATAAAACACTTTTTATTTGATCACCATATTGATTACACATTTTTCATTTTATAATGTTTCGACCTATCAACTTAATACTTGAATTAACACAATAGTTATGCCATGCTCCAAGCTTGCACACTATGTTTGTCTAAAAATACTTATGACATGCTCCAAGCATGCACACTATGTTTGTCTATGGTCATTTACTTTGTCAAATAGATCAATTGAAAAACATTTCATTGATGCTCACTTCACAATTTCATATCCTTATTGCAAGTGTAACCATGCACACTATGTTCTGCCATACATTGAATCTTTTCCAACGTTTCAAAATTATACTAAAACTTGTAAGCATAACTGTCTTTATTGAACTTTAGTAAATAATGATGAATAGTCTTATCAATCTTTGTGGTGGATCTTGACCAGCGCACACCCAGTGTACCTGATAACCTAGTCTTTCACCTGACTCACATATATATGTGAACAAGGAATTAGTCTTAATTTACCAAATATGAAAATTCTCATTCATCACACAATACAAGTTGTATGATTCCAAGTTTCTGTCCAATTGAAACTTGGATGATGAGAATCTTTCCTTATTTGGAAAATCCACGACACTACCACAAACAAAAGAATCAAATTCATATTGCTAACATAGAAACATCAATTTTTCATAAATGTCATTGTAAGGAGATATAATAAAATCAAACAAAAATTTTATTTATTTATAAAATTTGGAAAAAACTTTTCCTTACAATGCAATTACAAATGAAAAATATGTTATTACATATTTCCTAGCAATCTATCATAACTCCTAAGCAACGGCTCAAAAATCCGATCTTCGAAACATGCAATTGAAATCCATCTTCGCAATCAGATTCAACATACTCTTCCTTTAAGCTTCCTTGCCTTTGCATGATTCTACAAAACATCAAAATGCAACATTGTCACATCACGCATTAAGAATCAACAATTAGGAACTTAATAGAGTTAGATAGTAGACCTACCTGAAGCACAGTCAAACTTTTCGATTTTGCCTTTTCTCAGATCTTTCAGGTAGTCAGCGCAGCTTTGCAACCAATGCCCTTTCTCTTGGCAATAGAAACATATAGACTCTTTGGGAATAGTACACAGGACTATCTCAGACTTAGCCTTTCTCTTTCCCTTGGAAAGAGAAATCTTTTCTGTACTTCCAGTGTTTCCATTGTTAATGTCCATGGAACTTTGGGGAATAGATCTTCCCATAAAGTTTGATTTTCCAGTGCACCACATCATTGCTGATTCAGCAGCAACAAGAAAATAGGTAAGATTAATAAGGCTCATGTCGTGGTCTATCACATAGTTGTCATTAATGAACTGACTATATTACTCAGGAAGTGATTGAAGAACCAGTCAACCACCAACTTCCTCGAGACAACGACACCCAATATTCTCAGCCTGTCAATATGTGACTTCATCTCTAAGATGTGAGTGCACACATGCCTTCCATCTTGATGTTTCATTGGAATTAGAGCTTGAGTGACCTTGAATTTTTCAAGTCATTGAAGTTGTGGGTTAGGGAAAATTATTGGAGGAGGTGGAGGAAGTGAAGTATGACTTCCACGATCAAACCGTGGGACATCATCTTTAATTGGAAAGTTTGTTCCAAAGTATTTCGGAAGACCACAATTTTCTAAACTAGACATATATAATGGGATAAATTTAAGTTAGTTGATTTAGTCCTTAATATAACACTCAAATGAAATATTCAGGCTAGGAGCCAACACAATATTCTACAATTTGGAAGAGGGATGTCGTAATCTAAACTACAAAGTATTTGAATGTAGTTAAATGATGATTTATCAATTTCCACCATGAAAAACAAAAAAATAATTTTAGGTTTTTAGTGAATTGAAACTCTTAGATCCTTTGAGTTTCATTGAATAATTCAATTGCATGTTTAAATCTCGATTGTGCCCTTCAAGTTTGTGACTGGGATGTTGAGGATCATAAAGAAGGTCTGAATAACCATGCAAATTAGCTTGGTACACCGAATGTTACAAGCACCTAATCAATGTGCCAGTTAACCATACATTCTCCATTGATATATGATGAACATCAGGCTACCTTTTCCATGCATAGTCAGTCCAGATTAGTGTGCCGGTTAACCACACACGCTCTACTAATGAATTAACAAGGTACAAAGTGCAATTTCATGGGTTAGCACCATATTCACATTTTCCTATGTAACTAAGACTTGGGAATTTAAAAGTGTTTAGTTACATTATATTTATCCTTATACTTTTAATGAAGGGAGAATTAGAGTCTCATCCTACCCGTTCGGCTAATGAACCTCCACCAGTCAAGGAAACGGTGTGTGATAGTGGAAACCCATTACACTGCCATTTTATAGGCAGTAACCGTATACCCCCCTTATAGACCGGCTTCGTGAATGAGGCCTATTAATGGTAAGACTGACTTTACTCTTATAAATACATACATACATACATACATAAATACATACATATATATATATATATATATATATATATATATATATATATATATATATATATATATATATATAACCTATAACATTATAATTGTATAAGAAATGAATTTTAAACTTCTAAAATTCTTGGGTTTGGAATTAAATATTTCAAAAGATAGACTTTTACATTTATAAATTCCAAAACCTGTGGGAAAGTTTTCTAACTTTCAAAACTATTAGAATCCATAACTTATGAGTTAATTAAAGATTTATTGAAAAGACTCTTGACATTCCATAACTTGAGGACAAGTTATGGAGTTCATAAAACCATTTATGGGAAAAAGACTCTTCAAGTTCATAACCTATGACTTTAATGATTTCTTTTAAAAGAAAACTTTTCATTTTCCATAACATGAGTACAAGTTTTGGAATTCATCAAAATCATTTAGACTAAAATTCAAACAAGAAAATCAAATAATTTGTCTATGATCTAAATTAAACTCATAAGAACAAGACAATTCAAATCTAACAAATTTCATGTAATTAGCCTAACCATATAAACCAATACAAAACATGAAACTTTGACAATTATTTTATAAATTGGATAAGCATGATCATTACCAGTTTACCACATCAAAAACATTTTTATAAGTTCAAAAACGGTGTAGGGTAATGAGTCTAGTCCAATTCTAACCAAAAAACTCAAAAAACTGTATTTTGGGGCACCTCGTCGTCGAGTGTATGAACCAACTTTGCAAGTTGGATGACTTTGTACTTGGACTCGGCGAGTACCCAGTGGACTCCGCGAGTCCACTGTCTAGAACAACAGAAAATCGATTTTAAAGCATTTCCATGCAAGTAGCATCAAGTATAATTCAAAACAAGTCTAGGCTCTGATACCACAGTTGAGTTTTGAGCATTATAACACTCCTATGTTGTATATGCAACCCTATATACCTTGGATGTATGTTTTCTCTATTATACATGCAAACTTGAACTTTCAAAGGTATTACCCTAACTAGCAAACAATACATTGATACTTGGGTAATAAAAAAGTTAGATAACATACCTTTTCTTGTAGTTGGAAACCTTGGACCTTTAAGAACTTAGTGCCCCAAGTGTTGCACCTCAAATGGAATCACACAACACCACCAACAAATGGAATAACATGAGAGAATAATACTTGCTTCACAAATCGGCTAGCCCTCACTTCTTATCACTTAAGGTGCCATTTCATGAACTATGAGGCTTCTTATATAGTGTTCACATTAGGGTTACACCATGTAACTCATGATATTCCACATTCCTCATGATCCATGGGTTTTAACCTCCATGGAATATCCATGGGTTACCACATGGGTTTAGCCCAACATGAAGAACTATGGATCCTAAGCCCACTTTATAAGAATGAATGATTTACCAAATCAATCCCCATTTATTTAAGTAGTCTCTTTTGATCACATAATTAATTTCAAACTAATTCTTGATCAGTACTAATTAAATAACATGATTTCGTATTAATATAGTAGAACTTATAGTATATTAATAAATCATAAATATCCTCTTCTCACAAAAGTCTATCCAAATTGTTTTGATGCCATGCAACCCAAATGGACCATGCTACTCTCAGGTCAAGTACATACCAATAATAGGGTAATTAATAATAATAATAATACTTTTATTAAAAATTAGTTGCCATAAATTTTTCCTCTTTCGAGGATATGAGTTCGCTATGACTAATTTAGATCAGATTCAAATCTATCACACCCCCAGCCGAGGCGGCGGAACACGTCATGCTGTGCGACCAAGTTAATGGATCACAGGTAAACCGAGTATACAACATAAGTACAACAATAAAGAACATAGCATTCATGTTCCATCGTGTTATTTGAATCCAAGGTTTTTGCAAATAATAATAGTACAGAAATTGCCTTAATAGATAGGCATATATTACAACAACAAGTAAACTACGTATTGGATGTCTATTTAGTAATTTCCTGAGAATACATGTAGTTTTGAGGGTCAACATAAGGTTGGTGAGAGTTATAGGTTTTCTTCTAACAATAGCAATACTTTTAAAAAGTCTAAAAAGTATTTTATTTATAAGTAGAACAATAGTTAATACTATGTCTGTAAAGAGTCTTTGAAAGACAAAATGTATCTTTTAAGTAAATCCATACTAAACACTATTTTTGAAAAGAATCCTTGAATATAATTGAAAACCAGATTGTACTCTTGCCTAAGTAAATCTATACATAAAATATTTTTGAAAGAAACCAAGCCCATTGGTTGTCATGAGAGAGAGAGAGATAAAGAGAGGGAGAGAAAAAAAATCTAGTTAGTGTTTATTGCAAGCCCTACAACCGAGCTATGTGACTGAAGATACCCCCTACAACGCTTCGTTGGATGTTGTAGTGAAAATTGTAGAAACTTATCACCCGCCTCGATTGATTGGTCGAGGTTGTAGCTAGCAACCGCTGGTGGGGATGTCAACCTCGTATAGATCAATATATATGTATATATATATATATATATATATATATATATATATATATATATATATATATATATATATATATATCGCTCCGAAGATTAACGGTTATAGTGTGGGTATCCTAAGTGTTTAGACTCTGATATTGGACATAGTCTCACTAAAAAGTCCATTACCAAAGTATGTCAATAGCTCTCAGCCTTAGCTTAATTGTGGTTAAGTCACTAGGCACAATAAATTTCATTGTATAAAGTTTATAAAAGCTGACTATGCTTCGTATTCATGTAAAAGGTTAATGTACTTGCTTTTAAAAAGATGTATGTGTCACACCCCCAAACCAGAACGGCGGAAACGTTCGAGGGCGGAGAACGTCATATTCAGTATCATAACAGTTCATAGTAAGGAAAGTACACACCACCATATATATAAAAGTTTCAAAATGTTTACATAATTGTATTTGTTACATGGTCAAAAGATATATACATAAACATCTTTCAAAAGAAGTAATTAACATCTGAGCGTTAATCCCCAAAAGTTGGTTTCCAAACCTGCTTAGCGGTTCCTTGAGAATACAAGTTATTTCAAAGAAAAATTGTCAACAATTAAGTTGGTGAGTTTAGAAGCGGTTTTATGATATGTACGCCATTCCAAAGTTCGTGCGTTTTCCAAGAAAATCCCGTATTTTCTTATAAAAGTATGAAATGCATATGAATGTTCGTGTTGTGAAGTATAAATAGTTGCACTAGGAAAATACCTTATTTGCCTATTAGTTGATTGTTTTAGGTACAGGAAAATCCCTTATTTTCCTAAAGTAACAGGCAGTCTCTAAGACCGAAAATCAAAAGCAACTGACATGCTTAAAGGTTGAGGCAAAGTTTTATATAATAAAATTATAAGAAGTTCGCACTTGTTAGATGAATAATAGTTTTAATAGCTACTTGTTCATAAAATCAGAATACCATAACAATTGTCTATCCGGTGAGTTTTATAACCATACTAAACATAATATGCCAGTGGCAACGGTCTTCAGGCGTCAAAACGTTTACGACAAACTGTCACCCAAAGGACTGTAGCTAACAGTCAGGGCGCGAGATCATCACTTCCCATATAGATCTATACACATTTGCACCACTCTCCAAACGGGAGACTCTAGTTATAATAGACATGACTTTAAGTTGTACCTTTTCTCAAAAAGGTAGCGTTGAAGATGTAAATGTCTCACGGGTTCTCAACTAAGTCTGTATTAAGCTGAGAGTTTTGTATACAATGTTTATTCTCTTTTACAATGTTTGACTTAGCATAAATCGTAAGTCCTTTGAATGCATAAAATGGTTTAACAAGGATGGCTACCCTGAATACTATGCAATTTGTAAACCTAGTGCATGCAAGATATAAATAGAGTTTTCACGTTTTCACTCGGGATTAACCGGGTGTTTACTTGTATTCTCCCGCGAAATGTATTAAAAGTACATTATAAAGTATTTGAAGGTGTATAAAGGGGGTATGAACTCACTTGATTGAAGTGGTTACATTGAAATAGTCGACAGAAGAATGGAGCAGAACATCGACAGAAAAAGCTGAAAACGCGGGAAAATCTCGGGAATCTTGGATTCTCGGGACTCTGGGGAGTGTAGAACTTCCTTCGCGACTTGAGTGTGAAAACCCGGGCTTCGGGATGGCTTATCGAGGTAACTATGCAGAGTAACAACACTTAGATGGAAAGAGATGAGCACCAAACGCGACACCCTTAAGCTTCTATTCATAGGGGCATATCTGGTGTGCCACGTCATGGTGAGAAAATCTTATCCTTTTCCATTGATTGGACGCCCTCAGTCACTTGTCGGGTCATGGCCAACTGTGCCACGTTATGGCCAACCAGACAGCCTCGGATTTCGGGTCTCGAACTTGTAAAATTCGGAACATTTGCGTACAAGCTCTGTTTTCGACGTTCTTTATATGCACGTGTAGGTGAGAATATACTCCACAACCCTCGTTTAGACTTTGTCAGCTAATTTTGAATTTATTTTTAACAGGCCGGGACCGGAAAAGCCGTTTAAAATCAATAACTTCGTCATCCGGCGTCCGTTTTTGCCAGACATTTTACCGTTGCGCTACTTTGGTTGAGACCTTCGATTCTCATTTAGGTTGTTTCGGCCAAAAGTCTCTCGATCCCTATTTCGAGTTTTTAGCTGTCTACTGCTATATCCGGATATTGGAAAAATCATAACTTCCTCGTACGAAGTCAGATTTGGACGTTCTTTTTACGTATGTTTAGGGTTTAATGATATCTACAACTTTCATTTAGGTACTTAAGGCTAAAAACTATTGTATTGAAACTTTGTGTTTTTCGTTTAATCGGTGTTGCCGGTTTTGTCGGAAATCTTAGAATGGTCATAACTTCTTCGTTATAACTCGGATTTTAGTGTTCTTAGTATTTCTGTAAACCCTGACACAATACCTAGCATAGTAGGTAACCCAATAGCGAATTTTGTACATTTATTTTGAAGTTAATTTCATTATTTCAAAAGTGGTTACAATACTTGACTTTTTAGGTCATTACATAGAGTCGAAATATCGGGTTGTGACATCATCCCCCCGTTAGAGGGAATTTGTCCCGAAATTTAATGTAAGAAAAACACTTGTGGATTAGGGAAAAAGATGTGGGTACTTGTGTTTCATCTGATCTTCGCATTCCTAGGTGTATTCAGGTCCTCGCTTTGCATTCCAGCGGACCTTCACGATGGGTATGCGACTTTGTTTAGTTCTTTTGATTTCCTTATCCATGATCTCGAAGGGTTCTTCCACAAAGTTAAGATTTTTGTTTAGTTGGATTACATCTAGTGGAATCACAAGAGTTTCGTCGTACAAACACGTTTTCAGGTTAGATATGTGAAACACTAGATGTACTTTGTTAAGCTCGATCGGAAATTGAAGTCTATAAGCCACTAAACTAATCCTTGAAGTAATTTTGAAGTGTCCAATGTACCTTGGATTTAGTTTTCCATGCTTCCCAAAGCGTATCATGCCCTTCCAGGGTGAGACCTTTAGTAGAACGCGGTCACCAACCTGAAATTCCAAGGGTTTTCGTATTTTGTGGCCATAGCTCTTTTGCCTATCCCTCGAGGCTTTCAGACATTATCGAATTTGAACGATCTTTTCAGTCATTTCCGTAATGATCTCCAGACCAGTGAGAGTGCTATTAGGGACTAGACCTTTTGCCAACTGCGTGTCGCCTACTTCCGCCCAGCACAGAGGTGATATGCACCTACGACCGTAAAGGGCTTCAAATGGAGCAGTCTTCATACTAGTATGATAACTGTTGTTATAAGAGAAATCGACTAATGGTAATTGAACATCCCACACTTTACCAAAGTCGATTAGACATGCTCGCAACATGTCTTCTAGGGTTTGGATCGTTCTCTCACTCTGTCCGTCAGTTTGCGGGTGATAGGTTGCACTCATATCCAACCTTGTTCCCATGGATTTTTGCAACGATTGCCAGAATCTGGAAGTAAATCTACTGTATCTGTCCGAGATAATAGACGTCGGCACTCCATGTAGTCGCACGATCTCTCGGATGTAGGTTCTTGTTAGCTTTTCCATCTTATCGGTTTCCTTGATCGGTATGAAACGAGCAGGCTTGGTTAGTCTGTCGACGATCACCCAAATGGTGTCGTGACCACCTTGAGTCTTGGGTAGTTTTGTTATGAAGTCCATGGAATTTTTTTCCCATTTCCACTCAAGTATTTCGGGTTGATGGAGTAGGCCTGAGGGCTTCTGGTGTTCTACTTTTATCTTGGCGCAAGTCAAACACTTGCTCACATATATAGCAATTTCTACTTTCATGTTTGGCCAGCAGTAGAGTTGTTTGAGATCCAGATACATCTTATCTGAACATGGGTGTACGGAGTATGGGGTCTTCTATGCTTCGTTTATAACTATCTCTCTGTACCCACCAAACTTTGGTGTCCAGATTCGGTCCATGAGGTAGCGCACTCCGTCACTCTTGATTTCTAGATTCTTGTCCATCCCTCTAAGGGTTTCAACTGTCACATTTTCAGGTTGCAAGGCTTCTATTTGAGCTTCCTTGATTTGTGTCGACAGATGGGAATGGATCGACAGGGTTAATGACTTCACTCTTTGACTAGAGTACTCCTTACAACTAAGGGCATCAGCTACTACATTTGCCTTTCTCGGATGGTATCGAATCTCATATTTGTAGTCATTGAGCAATTCGACCCAACGTCGTTGTCTCATGTTCAACTCCTTCTGGTCGAGTATGTGTTGGAGGCTCTTGTGGTCCGTAAATATGGTGCACTTGGTACCGTAAAGGTAGTGCCTCCAAATTTTTAGAGCGAAGACCACAAGTCCAAGTTCTAAGTCATGCGTGGTGTAGTTGACTTCGTGTGTTTTCAGTTGTCGTGAGGAATATGCAATAACCTTTCCTCGCTGCATTAGCACACATCCCAACCTGTGGTTCGAAGCATCGCAATACACCACAAAATCCTCGATCCCCTTTAGAAGAGAGAGAATGGTTGTACTGCATAGGGCATGTTTTAGGGTTTGAAATGCAACATCTTGCTTTTCTCCCCAATTGTAGGTCACACCTTTCTGAGTTAGGGAGGTAAGAGGCTTTGCGATGCTGGAGAAGTTCTGAATGAACCTTCGATAATAACCAGCAAGGCCTAGAAATTGGTGAATCTCCGTTGGGGTAGTTGGTGCATACCAATTTTCGATAGCCTTGATCTTAGATGGGTCCACATGGATTCCTTCTTCGCTGATCATGTGACCTATGAAGTCTACCTTCCTAATCCAAAACTCGCATTTTGAGAACTTCGCATAAAGTCTCTCAACTCGTAGTGTCTCTAAGACTTGTCTCAGATGTTCGCCATGCTCTTCTTTACTCTTTAAATAAATGAGTATGTCGTCTATGAATACTATCACAAATTTATCCAAGAATGGACGACACACTTGATTCATTAAGTCCATGAATACGGCAACGGTATTGGTTAGTCCGAACGACATCACTACAAACTCGTAATGCCTGTATCTTGTTTGGAAGGCCATCTTGGGAATATCTCTCTCCAGGACTCACAGCTGGTGATATCCAAATCTCAGATCGATCTTGGAGAAGTAGTTGGCTCCTTGGAGTTGGTCGAATAATTCGTCGATTCGGGGTAGAGGATATCGTTCTTGACGGTAAGTTTGTTGAGCTCTCGGTAGTCGATACACATCCTAAATGATCCATCCTTCTTTTTCAAAAACAACATTGGTGCTCCCCAAGGCAAGAAGCCCAACCTGATGAATCCTTTGCTGAGTAGCTCATTCAGTTGGCCGGATAACTCTTGCATCTCTGTTGGGGCTAATCGATAGGGCGCTTTGGGTATTGGGGTAGCTCCGGGAATTAGATCGATTCTGAATCCAACTTATCTTGCTGGCGGTATTCCTGGATGATCTTCGGGAAAAACATCGGGAAATTCGCATACATATGGCACGCTCTTGATGTCCTAGACTTCGCGTTTCACATCCACGACATGTGCCAAAAACGCATGACATTCCTTTCGTAGGTACTTTTGAGATTGGTTACAAGAGATAATACGAAAAGTGGTATTGGTTTTGTCACCATAGATTATGAGGGTTTCACCGGTTGGTAGATTAAGGCGAAGGGCTTATCATACATAAAATGTCCGCATGATGAGAACTCAGCCAGTCCATGCCAATGATGACATCGAAACTCTTAATCGAGAATGGCATGAGGCTGATTGGAAAAGGGATTATTGTTTAGAGTTATGGTACAGTTTAAATATATCTCCCTAGTGCCTTCTGTTTTACCATTGGCCATTTCTACAATAAACAGTTCACTTAATGATTGGGGTGTTTGTTTCAACAGGCCTTTAAAGTTATGACTCACAAAACTCCTCTCCGCTCCACTATCAAACAAAATGCATGCATACGAGTTATCGAGAAGAAACGTACCTGTAACAACAGTGGGTCAGCAATGGCTTCATCCTGTCCTATTGCGAACACTCGGCACCTTCCGCCGGTATCCCTGTTGTTTGCCTTCGGGCAGTCCCTGCGGTAGTGTCCCGTGGCTCCGCACTCAAAACAGGTACGACTTACACCGACATTAGCAGTCGGGGCGGCTTGTTGGGTTCGCTCCTTGCAGAAGCAGGCCGTATGCCCCTTCTTATTGCACCTTGTGCATTTGAAGTCACTGCAAAGACCGTGGTGGTGGATGTTGCATTGGTTGCACTTCAGAAATCTCCCA
The DNA here is from genome assembly GCF_002870075.4 of Lactuca sativa. Taxonomy (NCBI): domain Eukaryota; kingdom Viridiplantae; phylum Streptophyta; class Magnoliopsida; order Asterales; family Asteraceae; genus Lactuca; species Lactuca sativa. Next base: position 75,550,497 of record NC_056628.2, read on the forward strand.
CTGTAAGACTTGTGGGTGCAGTGGTCGTAGGGACAGTAACAACGAGAGCCGCTACCACTTGTTGTTTCTTGGGGTTCCCCTGTAGGGTTTGCCCCCTTCTCTTGTTCCAAGGCCTTCCCTGGCCTTATACCTCCTTTGATGGATTGGCAGTAGTTGCAACAGTACCCTGTTTGACCCCATGGTCGATGAGTCGCTGAGCCAAGCGCTTAGCATTGTTGAAAGTGATAGGGTTGGAGGCCAAGACATGACCTTGAATCTGGGGTGACAACCCCCAAATGTACCTTTCAACCTTTTTCGGTTCTGGGTTGACCATGGCAGGGCACAAGGCGGCAAGGTCGTTGAACCTGGCCGTGTAGGCTACAAGGTCAGACCCAGTCATCTTCAGATTCCAGAGCTCTTGCTCTAGATTTTGTACCTCTCCCTTTGGGTAGTATTATTCCAATAGTAGGACCTTTAAGTCCTCCTAACTTAAGGCGTTGGCGACGGTGAGAGTCACGGACATCACATGGCTTTTCCACCAGGTGAGGGCGCGATCAATGAGGGTGCAAGAAGCAAACTTGACTTTGCTCGCTTCTTGGCAAGAGCAAATCTCAAAGACCATTTCGGTCTTTTCGAACCATTGCATTAGTGCAATGACTCCCCCAGTGCCATTAAAATTTTTTGGCTTTGCATTGCAGAACTCCTTGTAAGTACATTCCCTTACATGACCATGACCAGTGCCATGGTTGGAATGATTCGTGCTGCTTCCCGCCCCTCCATTTCTGTTGGAGTTTATTTGAGAGAGAGAGTGGCGGTTACTGTTGCTGTGATAGCATCCTGGACCATGCCCGGATCATAAGTTGGTGGTGGAGGTGGTGTTGGTATTGTGCCCGGCCTGGGTCTTAGGTTTGGATGAGGAAGCATCGCACTGCCAAGAAATAAAAATAAAAGATTATAAGTTTTGGTGGTTGAGAGTTGAATGATAATGAGTAAAATATTTTTAATAGTTCACGAATTTGGTTTGATCAACACAAGGCTTTGAGTTTGATTCACAAATGGAGTTTGAATAATAATAAACAAACTCATGAACTTGAATGAAATGCACAAAATTAACACACGAAAAAGGTATGCCCTATATATATTAAACATATGGTTGCGTTACATCCGAAGTTAGAAAATTTTGACCTTTCTAAAGGTCTCTAATTACAGAAAGTTAAAGAAGGTAAGACTTTTAGTTGATGGTCCTATTCTATATCAAAATTTAGTAGTTAGGCGAGCACTACTTGCTGCGCGGATTACGCTTGGAGCTTGACTCCGCATCCGAGTGCTTGGCTCCCATTAGAAGCCTATGAAAGGCAGCTTGTTGCTCCCTCAAATCCCTCCAATGATGGATGTGGCTTCCCCAAACGGGAGCTGGTCCTTGAAATCCCATCCTGAAAGGAGGTCGGACCGATGGAGGTCGGATGACTGGCTGATTGATTACCTCGGGCTCTGAAGCTGAGCTATCTGAATCTTCCTCCTCTTCCATTGGTTCCTCCTCAGGGTCGTCTACAATCCATCCTTCATTACCTTGGTTGGGGTAGTAGGGGTCGCCGGGTGATGAAATCGAGCCATTGAGTATGTACGTGAATAGGGTTAAGAATTGACTATAAGCAAAGGCACATAAAATTTACCCTTAAGTTTGACGGTTGAAGATACCCAAATACTCCCATAGTGATATTAATGATATGCTCTTGGTAGGTTTTAAATTTTTTTGTCCACTGCAGACACTCCCTGGCATACGTTAGTCGGCTCTCGGACAAATATAGTTGATTAGGCTATATTCATCCCAGTTCCGATTACATATCCCAAGGCACACCTACACTGCACAATTTATTTACAATACTTCTATATTGATCTAATTATGACACTGCTATTAATATGAAATGAATGCATGCCTACTTTAAAAAAATTAAATAAATTTAATTTTTAAAAGTATGACTCTTACTCAGAGTGTTTTTGCCCAGTTGTGTTTATAGTTGTATAACAAAAATGGTTTTTGATATACTTAAGTCACTATAAACAATGCTCTGATACCAATGTGTCACACCCCCAAACCAGAATGGCGAAAACGTTCGAAGGCGGAAGACATCATATTCAGTATCATAACAGTTCATAGTAAGGAAAGTAAACACTACCATATATATAAAAGTTTCAAAATGTTTACATAATTGTATTTGTTACATGTTCAAAAGATAAATACATAAACATCTTTCAAAAGAAGTAATTAACGTCAGAGCGTTAACCCCAAAAAGTTGGTTTCGAAACATACTTAGTGGTTCCCTGAGAATACAAGTTATTTCAAAGAAAAACTAACAACAATTAAGTTGGTGAGTTCATAAGCGGTTTTGTGATATGTATGCCATTCCAAAGTTCGTGTATTTTCCAAGAAAATCCCGTATTTTCTTATAAAAGTTTGAAATAAATATGAATGTTCGTGTTGTGAATTATAAATAGTTGCACTAGGAAAATCCCTGATTTGCCTATTAGTTGATTGTTTTAGGTACAGGGAAATCCCTTATTTTCCTAGAGTAACAGGCACTCTCTATGATCGAAAACCACAAGCAACTGACATGCTTAAAGGTTGAGGCATAGTTTTATATAATACAGCATTAAGAACTTCGCACTTGTTAGATGAAGAATAGTTTTAATAGTTACTCGTTCATAAAATTAGAATACCATAATAATTGTCTATCTGGTGAGTTTTATAACCATACTAAACATAATATGCATGCGGCGACGGTCTTCAGGCGTCGAAACGTTTATGACAAACTGTCACCCAAAGAACTGTAGCTAACAGTCAGGGTGCAGGATCATGACTTCCCGTATAGATCTATACACATTTGACATGCTCTCCAAATGGGAGACTCTGGTTATAATAGATAGGACTTTAAGTTGAACCTTTTTGCAAAAAGTTAGCGTTGAAGATGTAAATCTCTCACGGGTTCTCCACTAAGTCTGTATTAAGCTGATAGTTTTGTATACAATGTTTATTCTGTCTTACAATGTTTGACTAAGCATAAATCTTAAGTCCTTTGAATGCATAAAATGGTTTAACAAGGATGGCTACCTTGAATACTATGCATTTTGTATAAACCTAGTGCATGCAAGATATAACAAGAGTTTTCACGTTTTCACTCGGGATTAACCGGGTGTTTACTTGTATTCCCCCCCCCCCCCCCCCGAAATGTATTAAAAGTATATTATAAAATATTTGAAGGTGTATAAAGGGGTATGAACTCACTTGATTCAATTGGTTGCTTTGAAGTAGTCGAGAGAAGAATCGAGTAGAACCTTGACAGAAAAAGCTGAAAACACAGGAAAATCTCGGGATTCTCGGGACTCTCGGGAGTGTAGAACTTCCTTTGGGACTTGAGTGTGAAAATCGGGGCTTCGGGATGGCTTATCAAGGTAATTATGCAGAGTAACAACACTTAGATGGAAAGAGATGAGCACCAAACCCGGCACCCTTAAGCTTCTATTTATAGGGGCATATCTGGTGTGCCACGTTGTGGCCAACTGTGCCACGTCGTGGTGAGCAAATCTTATCCTCTTCCATTGATTGGACACCCTCAGTCACTTGCCGGGTCGCGGCCAACTGTTCCACGTTGTGGCCAACCAGACAGCCTCGGATTTCAGGTCTCGAACTTGTAAAATCCATAACATTCGCATACGAGCTCAATTTTCGATGTTCTTTATATGCACGCATAGGTGAGAATATACTCTACAACCCTCGTTTAGACTTCGTCGGCTAATTTTGAATTTATTTTTAATTATTAATTTTTAACAGGCCGGGGCTGGAAAAGCCCGTTAAAAAATCCGTGACTTCTTCGTCCGGCATCCGTTTTTGCCAGACTTTTTACCGTTGTGCTACTTTGGTTGAGACCTTTGATTCTCATTTAGGTTGTTTCGGCCAAAAGTCTCTCGATCTCTATTTCGAGTTTTTAGCTGTCTACTACTATATCCAGATCTTGGAAAAATCATAACTTCCTCGTACGAAGTCAGATTTGGGCATTCTTTTTGCGTACGTTTATGGTTTAATGATATCTACAAATTTAATTTAGGTACTTAAGGCTAAAAGCTATTGTATTGAAACTTCACGTTTTTCGTTTAATTGGTGTTGTTGGTTTTGTCGGAAATCTTAGAATGGTCATAACTTCTTCGTTATAACTCGGATTTTAGTGTTCTTAGTATTTCTGTAAACCCTGACACAACATCTAGCATAGTAGGTAACCCAATAGAGACTTTTGTATATTTAATTTTCAAAGTTAATTTAATTTTTTCAAAAGTGGTTACAATACTTAACTTTTAAGGTCATTACATAGAGTCGAAATATCGGGTTGTCACAGTATGTTTCAAAGTAATGAACATATGTATATGTAACAACTTTATGCATTTAAACATATAAATATACATGAATAGTAATGCTTGAATCATTGAAATACTACAAAGTTCTACACTGTTTTTTATGCTTTACAATGGCATATAAAAATCATTTTATTTTTTTATCATGTAGAATTAATTAGGAGGACTAGTTATTTAATGATAAAATAACCATAATGCGTATACGAAATGTTTATACTAGTTTATTTGTAACAATATTTTAAATTATATTGTTAAATTACATTTTTATAAATTAGTTTTATCGTATTTTCACATAAAGGATAATATATTTATCTAAACAAAGTATACAGGGACATGTATTCACCCTCCTCCCCACCCCGTAAATAAATAAAATTATTATGAAGTGGCCGTAAGCACTTACCCTTGAAGCGTGAGTTCGAATTGTTTGGAGTTCATTTATTTTTTGGAAGATTAACGTTACAAACCACAAAGCCACGATTATTGAACTTTGAAGCGCTTTTGGGACCATTTTGGAATGAATTTACACTATAGGTTTGTTTTGTAACAGTGATTCTTCTTCATCAGATCGAAGGGAAAAAAAAGAATGTCACTTCAAGTCGTCGGCGAACGATGTCGGCGACGCAGTTGTCGGTTTCAGGGGGTGCAATGAGGAAGATGAAGGAAGGAAAAAAGTAAACTGTCACTCCAATGACTCCCCTTTCGTTTCCTACTTGTCGCCGGTAGCCATCCGAGAGAAGCAAATTAGCAGAATCATCGACCTTGGAGGTACTGTTTGGGTCGCTCGAAAAAGGAACAATTGAGGCAACATCTGTTGACTGTCGTTGACAATAGCGATGGAGAAGAGGCTACTCCAGCGGTGAAACTTGAATAGAAGGTGGTTCTGTGGTGATGCTCGACAAAGCCAGAAGGTGAGAGCCAATTGTAGAAATCGAGGGGGAAAAGGCTTTGGTCCTTGATCAATCGAAGGAAAAGGAGATGAACGGGATCAGTAATAGGTATGGATTTGGTTTTTTGTGAAGTTGACAATAAGCATAGGAAAACGGAAGATGGTGGTTTCCCACTTGTGCAATGGAAAAGATCCCACCTCCGGTGGTGTTTTTGGCAGGAGAACGAAGGTGAAGGGTGGAAATCAGTCACGGTTTTTTAGGTTGTTCGGTCGTGGTGATCAATAGGAGGTGACGAGGGCAAAAAAACTTAAAAGAGCAGGGGGTTTTGTGGTGGTTCTCGTTGGGAAAAAGAGTGAGAGGCCAGACTAGGGCTTTTACCTCTAATGTTTGCTCTGGGCATACACCTACTTTGGTTGTGGTTCTGATGGGTTTTATGCAAAACATTAAACTCTTAAGTGTGCATGGAACCCTAATATGATCTATGTTTTCATTATTGAACTTATAAATATGAACATGAAAAGGAAACCCTAAGGACAGTAGGATGTTTTCTAAAATAAAAAATTAGGGTTAAGGGTTATATATCTTGATTGTTATTGTAGCAAATAAAAAAGAAACCTTCTTATTGATCTCTTGGAAGCAAAAACCATAATTGTCATGACTCTAATCGAATCACCCCCAACACATGCAAGAGGATAACAGGATAGGGGAGATGATTTTTTTAATGCTTTTAATGACGAGGAATGCTCAAAATTGTGAAGGCTTATGGTCCTTTATATAGTTGAGGAAACTTGGTGCCAAAGCTAGGATATATGGAGGAAACCCTATATCCCTTTACTTGGTGACCAAGAAGTCCATTCCCTTAATTCAAAGGGCTTGGATGAAAACTATTTGGGCTTGCCCAATTGATTTTCATCCACCTCGTCCAACGAGGTCTTTGGGCTTCTTTCCTCAACTTTCAATAAATAACCAAACATATCATGCACTTTTAATTAATCCAATTACACCCAAAATTAATTCCAATTAATTTTTTCTTAATCATTAATCAAAATAATAGGATGTCTAATTAATATATTACTTTCATAGTATATTAATAAAACAATTATTACAATTTGTTACTCAAATAACAAACTAACCTCTCTCTCCCCAAAATCATCATGTTCGGTTGCTAGGTTTGAGGGCAACCCAGCAGAACTATGCTACTCTCAATTTAAGTATACACCAATTATAGTTATGGGCTTAGACAACTAATCCAACAATCCCCTACTTGGATAACTCTAATAACTATAATTAATAGTATAACTTCTAAACTAATTAGCAAATTGTAGCTTCCAAAAGCCAATGCAAAACACTGAACCAGTCAATTACGTGTACTAAGATAAGTGATCATATAATCCTCTGTTCTACAAGATATCATTTAGATATAAGACATGGATCAGAATTAATCTCATTGTCCAAGACTTTATTTCCCTATTTATGATTTGTAATGAGATCGAACTTCTAATCGAACACGTCAATTTAGTCCTCGCATAGACCGACACTATTAGTCAACACCAAATCACCGAGGGGCCTAAAGATATCACTTTTCCCGTTAAGGAAAAAGGAACGAATAAAATTTGACTTATATGCTTGCACCATTTACTCATCAGATCTTGCACAACAATACGTTTTATAATATCAAGTTACTGATACGTATACGTATCATCAATGCACAATTGACTTGTAAACAATATCTCATATATCTCTGTGTAATGATTATAAGATAGTATCCTCTCATAATTACTCATTATAATTCCATGAACTAATTCTCTAAGCATGGGTTAATACAATAATTAAATCTCCATTTCAAAGTACTCATGAACATTTCAACAATGCCATTGCAATGTCTCAAACTCTTTAGACAATCTACAATCTAATTCAGGACAGTCTTAATTCACTACTTACTTCAAAAGTACGAATGACTGTGGAATATGAATAATCAAATTATTTGGGAAGTAAAATCTGTAAAATGAAACACAATAATAAAAAATTTAAAATATGTAGTAACCAAGTACTCAAACCTAGTTCTTCATCCTTCGCAGATACTTGAGAATATTCTTAACTTCTATCCAATGAGTCTACCTCGATTTCCCTAATAACGACTGACTATACTCAACGCAAAGTCCACATCAAGTTGAGTACCTTTTCCAAGATCCTTCATAGCTAACTTTCCAAGCAAGGACTTAACCTCTTGCAAATTTTGAATGTCATTTCTTATAAGAAGTATTTCGTCAACATACAACAACGGGAAGGTTACTATAATCCCACTAGTTTTAACATATACACAGGACTCGTCTTCACTTCTAGAAAAACCAAACTCTTTGACTTTCTCATCGAAACAAAGATTCCATCTAGCAGAAGCTTGTTTCAATCCATAGATTGATTTCTCAAGCTTACACGCAATATTAGGAAACTTTGCAACAAAAAAATCTTCTGGCTAACACATGTAAACATCCTCAACCAACTTCTCATCAAGAAAAGCAGTTTTAACATCCATCTACCAACTTTCAAAGTCATGAAATGCTGCTATGGTGAGCATTATCCTAATAGACTTTACCTTAGCCACTGGTGAGAAGGTCTTACCATAGTCAAACCTGGGGTTTGTGTAATGCTATATGCAACCAATCAACCCTTGAAAGTGTGTACCTTTCCATCCATGTTGGTCTTTTTCATGAAGATCCATTTGCACCCAACTGTCTTACGACATGGTACATTTTCAACCAAATTCCAAACTTGGTCGTCATACATAGACTTGATCTCGCTGTCCATTGTCTCGTTCTGTTTGGTTGCCTCAGGGCCTGTTGTTGCTTCCTTGTTGTTAGTTGGTTCATCCAAATTTACCAGTGTATTATCAATGATAAAGGTATCACCTTTTGTAGTAATATGGAAACCATATAAGTCGGGTTACATTCTAACTTTAGTGGAACGCCTAAGAGGTAGTGACTCATCAGTTAGTTCTTTCTTCCTATGGTTGAATCCTAGTGTCCTCAGAGGTTCCTTCATTGTATGAATCTGGGATTTCTTCAATATCAATTATACACCCACTATCCTCTTTGCATATGAGTTCTCTCTCTGAAAAGACTCCCCTTCGTGCTACAAACACCATATTGTTAGTAGATCTGTAGAACATATATTGAAAGGACTGTTATAGGTAGCGGATGAACATACATCTCTTACTTTGAGGTTCAAGCTTGTCGTGTGTCTTTCGTCTAACGAAAGCTTCACAACCCCACACCTTGATATGTGCCAACGAGGGAACCTTCCCTATTCACATGAAATTGGAAAGAGAAGCTCCAAGGCGTACCCTAAAATGAAATTGGAAAGAGAAGCTCGACTCATCATGGAATGAAACATGTTCAACAGGGTTTAATTGCACCTCTCAGCCATACCATTAAGTTGTGGTGTCCTAGGAGGGTCAATTGTGAAACTATTCCATATTCCTTGAGATAGTCGTGGAACTCAATACTAAGATACTCACCACCTCTATCTGATCGAAGCATCTTTATCTTCTTGTCCATTTGATTCCCAAATTCATGTTTAAACTCTTTGAACTTTTCAAAGGTTTCTGAATTATGCTTGATTAAATAGATATAGACATATTTGCTATAGTCATCAGTAAAAGTCACATAGAATCGATTACCATCCCTTATGGTGCACTTGAAGAGTCCACACACATATATGTGTATGAGGTCCAAAAAACCTTTACCTCTTTCACAAGAATGAGTAAAAGGTAATTTGTCATCTTACCTTAAAGACAAAATTTGTATTCATCATCTGACCTTAGGTTAAATAATTCCAACACTCCATCCTTTTGGAGTTGGGTGATGTGTTTCTTGTGAATGTGTCCAAGATGACAATTCTACAAGCATGCTTTCTCTATTACATTAGACGAATCGATTTATAATACACTATTACCTAAATTATCAACACACATCTTAGTTTCATACACACCATCACAAGGTAAAGCTTCAAAATAAAAAATGCTATTTTTACAAGCAGAAATAGAACCATTATCGTCATTAAAAGAATATATAAAGCCTTGTTTAAACAATGCATGAAAGGAAATAATGTTTCGTGTCATTTCTAATGAGTAGCAACAAGTTAATAAAATAAAAACTAACTTTATCACTAAGAACTAGATTCTAAACTCCAATCTTGGTGACAGTTGAAGATCGCCTATTCTCTATGATCTATTTTATTCTACCCTACTCCACTTCCTCACTTCTTCTTAGCCCTTGCAAATCAGTACAAATGTGAAATCCACATCCTATATCAAGGACTCAAGAACAAGAACAATATGAGTTTTTAGATAGGAAGTGTATATACTTGCCGGATTCGGCTTCACTTGCCATCTTTAATTTCTTGCAGAGATTTCGTGCAGTTTCGTTTCCAATGCTCTTTCTCATTGAAGTAGAAGTAAGTACCCTCTTTGGAATCAGAGTAAAGGGGAGCATCATAACTGGATTTTCCTTTGGGTCCATTGCTTATTGACCCAGCATGAGACTTTCCCTTCCATTTCTGCATAGGAGGACCTTTCCTCTTTTTTCCCTATCCCTTGACCAATGGCCAGAAAGGGAGCACTTGCAGGAGTGGAGGGAAAACTTTTTCCCTTCATCGGTGCTTTAGGTGTTCGTAGGAGGTTATGCAATATAGACAAGGAGGTTTCATTGTTTTTCAAATGATAGGTCAAGATAAACTGATCATAACAACTTGGTATGGATTTCAACACTATATTGATTGAAAACGCTTCATTAATTCACATTAAGCTTGACAAGTCGGTCCATGTATCGTTGCATTGTTTGCACGTGCTTGCTAACAAGTTCTTCCTCTTTCATATTTGTTGCTATAAGGTATTTACCACATCATATTTCTTTTTATAAGCTCGCTTATAGTATTTCTCCATAAGTTCCTTTGTCATCTTGTACAACTAGTAATTCTCATAGTATCTATGCAATTCAAGAATCATTATGGCCACCATGATGCAAGCAACTTTTGTCGCATCATCGTAGTGTTTCTTATAGGCGACCAGTTCTTCAGGAGTGGGATTCTCTTCGTCAGTCTCATCTAATGGTTTCTCAAGGGCATACTCCTTGTCGTCAAAACAAAGGTAAATTTTTATGTTGTGCATCTAGTCATTATATTTGGTGCCATCCAATGTCACCTTAGAGAAGATGTTCAAAAAGGAAAAGTTATGGGAGGAGGAAGAGGAACTAGAAACATCATTTAAATAAGACATATATAAAAGAAATGTAGTTTTAGTTAGATATGAAAAATCCTTAATATAACAACCCAAAAGTGAAATATTAAGGATAGGATCCAACTAAATAATTCACAACTTAGAAAAAGGATTTCGTAATCTAAATGTAAATTATATAAAGGTAAGTAAATGATGATATACCAATTCCACCATTAATTTTTTTTTTTGAAGGAAATTAAGTTAAGTAAAATTCCTAGATCTTTTGAAACTCATTGAAACTATTCGATGGTATGTTTAATCTCAGATTATGCTCTTCCATTTATACTGGGATACTGAATATCACAAACAAAATGTGAATAACCATGCAAATAATCTTGGCACTCTCGATATCATTTATTATCTCATTTTAATGTGTGGGTTGTCCACACGCACTAAATTAATCAATGATAATTTTCGAGATGCCCGTTATCACTGTTTATAGTCACTACTAGTGTGTCTGTTAACCACATGCGCTCCACTAACTACTATAAAGTATAATGTGCAATTTCATGGGTTAGCATAGAAATTCTCATTTTTCCTAAAGTAACTAAGATTTGGATTTAAATAAAATAGTATAGTTACATTTTTAATCGCATTATACTTATTAATAAGAATTAATTGTCCTATCGAACCCATTCGGCTAACGATTCTCCACTAATCATGGAAGCGATGGGTGATAGTGGACATCCATTCAGCTACCATTTTGTATGTAGTTTCCTTATATCCCCCATATAGATTTGCTTTGTGAATGAGGTGTACTAGCATTTCGACGGACTTGGTCTTATGCATATAGTAATAATTAAACTTTTAATGTTACATATACTATAAGGTGTATTTTAAACTTTTCAAAATACTAGGGTTTATATTTTTAATTTCATATTTAATATGCAATTAATTAAATTTAAAATAAATTATTTATTTATAAAAATAAAATATATTACACCAGTTAAGGATTACAAATTTGTAATTATTATGTTCAATCAAATAAACTAACGATTATCAAATAAGGAAACTCTCAAACCCCTCGCCTAATTCAAAACCTTAGGGAGGAAGGCTAGGGTTTCCAAACCCTAGCACTTATTTTTGAAAACAAGGGGGTGGAGGTTAGAATTGTTAAAACCCTTTCCCCTTGTCAAAATTCGAGGAAAGAAACCCTTGCTCAAAAGCGATTACTTGTGAGGCAAGGTAAGTGTTTCATCCCTTACCAAATTTTCAAAACTTAGGGTCCAAGAAACCCTAATTTTGAAATCCTTGGACTAGAGGGTTTAATTGCCATAAACCCTAAATTGATCAGTTCAACAATAACAACAAATTCAATACAAAACTAGCCAAGCTCTGATACCACTTATGGGTTTTATGCAAAATATTAAAGTATTAAGTGTGCATGCAACCCAAATAAGATCTATGTTTTCACTATTGAACCTATAACTATGAACATCAAAAGGAAACCCTAAGAACACTAGGTTTCTTTCGAAAATAACAAAATAGGTCTAAGGATTACATACCTTGATTGTTATTGTAGCAAATAACAAAGAACCATTCTCTTTGATCTCTTGGAAGCAAGTACCACAATTGTCGTACATCTAATGGAATCACACCCAACACAAGCAAGAGGATGAGAGGAGAAGAGAGAAGATTTTCGTTCAATGCTTCTAATGAGGAGGAGTGCACGAAATTGTGAAGGATTATGGCCCTTTATATAGTTGAGGTAGCTTGGTGCCAAAGCTACGCTATAAGGAAGAAACCCTAAATCCCTTTTCTTGGTGACCAAGCAGCTCATTCCCCTCATCTAAGGGGCTTGGACGAAAACTATTCGCGATTGCCCAAGTGAGTTTCCTCCACTTAATCCATTGAGGTCTTTGGGCTTCTTTCCTCAACTTTCAATAAATAATCAAATAGACCTTGTACTTTTAATTAATCCAATTAAACCTAAAATTAATTCAAATTAATCTTTGATTAATTATTAATTAAAATAGATGATTTCTAATTAATATATTATTTTTATAATATATTAATAAATCAATTATTTCAGTTTATTACTCAAATATCGAACTAACCTCTCTCTCTCTCTCTCTCTCTCTCTCTCTCTCTCTCTCTCTTCAAAATCACCATATCCAGTTGTTAGGTTTACGGGCAACCCAAAAAGACTATAATACTATCAATTTAAGTATATACCAATTATAATTATGGGTTTAGACATCTATTTCAATCGGGTCTAGGGTGAAAGAAGAATAGTAGGAATCTAATTTCTATTTTTTTAATGTTTGGTTCTTTCGGTTGACTGGGAAAGAAAATAAAGCAAAAAAAATGTGATGTTGTTCGTGTTTGCAGGTATACACGAGAACAACAAAAAAAAATTGTTATTTGCTTGGGAATGAAGATGTGTGTAGAAAATAAAAAGTTGGAGGTGTTTGGGTGTTTGATTGTTATTAATATATGTGTTTAAGTGTTGTGTTGGTTAAAGAAAAGAGCGTAAGAAATTTTCAATTTGACACCTAAGTATGGAGACTTGCAAGTACTGTTTTGTGTAGACTTGCATCAAATACTTTGGTTTAATTATTCATGTATTTGTGGTTTAATTATTTACGTATTTGTTTGATTTGCTATATATTATTGGTTGTTTTCCTCTTGTATACACATGTATATATACTAAAGAATTTTACAAACAATTTCTTGGTAATTAAAATCTATTTTCATTTGTCATGAGATTGTTATATAAATTGTGTAATACATACATATATATATATATATATATATATATATATATATATATATATATATATACATATATACATATATATATATATATACATATATATATATATATATATATATATATATATATATATATATATATATATATATATATATATATATATTTCAACCCATGCATTAGAAAATGTAAAATTATTAGTTTGTTAAACCTTAGACATTTAAAATCAAAAATGACACATATATATTGTATATATATGAAAAGTTAACCAACCACATGTAATTGATCATCAAACATGTCCCATACCTGTATATACATACATATTTATATAGTTGTTAATGAATTTAGGAGTGTTGGGCTATTTCTATCGTTAAAATCCACATCATCCAGTTTGAATTCTTATATTTTTCCTGGAATATATTACCAATAATAGAAATCCTGTCAAAATCAATAGTTAAAGGTTTTTTTGCTTACCCAATTTAAAAAGGTCTGATTTCTTTTATAAATATTTTTAATAAAAATATTTCAAATATGAAATTAATTTTTAGGCTATAGCCTAAGTCCAAATACGTTCTCGAAATTACCATCGGAGGTGTGTAAGTCCCTCGATGGATAGAAACACTTTTAGTAGTTTTAAGAAAATAAGTATTATACTGGTTTGGTGTAACGTCCCAAAATTTAAGACCAAAATTTCATTTTAAAATTAAATAATTATAAAACCGTTTGTCTAAAGACATCCATAATATCAACACATATCAAAACCCATGTGTCGATAGTCAAAACATGTCACGATAAAACTGTTGGATTACTGTCTAAGGCTGTAACTACATTTGGTAAGTACTTGACCCAGTTGTGCATGGTCCTTTTGGGTTGCCTTCACCATAGCAACTTGACAAGGTGATTTATATAGAGAGAAGAGATATTATTATTAATGTATTATAAGAATAATATGTTAAAGGAATAATAATATTATTTGATTGATATAACTCATAAATTAATTAGGACTTAATTTGGTGGTTAATGAAATTAATTGAATAAAGGGGCATAAACTGTCAAATGTGTGATAGTTGTGTTTTAGGCTATGAATCCTTGTGGATATGGGAAGGGACGATTTTAAGGATATGGATATCCTAGAAATCGTCCAAAGGCCCTATCTAGAAGGATCTTTGAATTGCTTTGAGGCTAAGTTGTCCAATTAGGGTTTAAGGTAAAACCCTAAGAACTCATAGTATAAATAGACCCTTAGGGTCGGAGAAATCGGCCACTCTATGCATGAGGAAACCCTAGAGCCGATTTCTCACCTCTCTCCCTCTTTCAAATCATATTCTTGCTAGTAGGCGTTTGTAAGCCATTAGAGGAGTGACAATTGTGACTCTAAGCTCCAAGGAAAGGAAGTTTTCAAGCAAGTAACTCAAGGTATTCTTCTAGATCTGATTTCACATGTTATGAATTGTTTGTTTACACTAGATCTATGATTCAAAGTCTTGGATACAAAGCATGTTCAATTAGAGAAACCTGGATCCAAGCATTAGGGTTTGCATGTGCAGATAGGAAAGTTCTTATGGATCAAACCCATCAGTGGTATCAGAGCCTTGATTGGTTTCAATTGAATATGATGCTTAACTGCTTTGCTTGCTGAAAATCGTTTTTCTTGGCCTCTACCTGACCCAACTCGGCGAGTCAGTGTCTGGACTCGGCTAGTTGGCCCTACTCAACGAGTCCAAAGCTGACTCGGTGAGTCCAAGCGTTAGGAAGAGGATATTTCGGGATTTTGTTGCTGTTTTGTCTTGGATTTGATACCTAAATCGTTTTGTTATGTTAAAATCCGAATTTTGACTTAGTTTTATGATTATCCTTGAAATAACAAAATATAATTTCAAATCTTTTGAATATTGGCTATTTTTATGATAAATATTGACTATTTAAAATTATTTGGTAATTATCTAATGACTAAAATTGGATTAGGTCAAATATAGATAATTATGAAATTAGTTATTCGAATTATTTGTTATTTGATCCCTCTAGTTTTGAAAAGTTCAAGTTTGTCCCGAAGTTTTGAGATTTAAATTTAGTGATTAAAAGTTTAATTTAGAAGAATTTAAATTTCAACCCCTAGAGTTTTACAAGTTTAAAATTCAACCCTATACTATTATATTATTAAAGCTTAATGAATATATATATATATATATATATATATATATATATATATATATATATATATATATATATATATATATATATATATATATATATATATATATATATATATTTAAAATGCTAGTCTTACCGTTAGTAGGTCTCATTCACGAAGCCGGTCTATAAGGTGGGTATAAGGTTGCTACCAATAAAATGGCGCTTAATGGGTGTACACTCACACCCACCGCTTGCTTGATTGGTGGAGGGTCGTTAGCCGAATGGGTAGGATAGGGCAACTCTCTCTTCTCATTAAAAGTATAATGTTAAAATATAAAGTAACTACATGTTTTTCCAAATTCCCAATCCTAGTTACTTTAAGTAAAAGTGAATTGATGCAATCCCATGAAATTACACTTTCCACCCTTGCTAAGAAGTTAGTGGAGTGTGTGTGGTTTACCGGCACACTAATTGGTTCTAAGAAAAGGTCGCAAAGGGTGATTCATTGTTTATCACAGTTCGATGGAGCGTGTGTGGTTTACCGGCACATCGAATAGGTGATTGTAACAATGAAAGCACCGTGTAGATTAGCATGGGTATTCACACCCACTTTGGGATCCTCAGTATCTCAGTCACAAATGAGAGGGGCATATCGAGATTTAAACATGCCATTGAAAATTTCAATGAATCTCCAAGAAAATCTAGGAATTCTCAATACATTTAAAACTTAAGGTTATGTTTTTCATGGCAAAGAATTAGTGAATCGTCATTCATTTACCTCAAATTATTTGCATGTTGGATTACGGCACCCCTTTTCTAATATGTAAATAATGTTGTTGGGTCCTAGCCCTAATTTTTCATTTTGGGTGTCTAATTAGGGATTCAGTACTAATCAAACTTTTTCCTTTCTATTTGTAGATGTCGAATGCAAACAACGTTGCTGCTAACTCATTCACATTAATGAGTCTTTGTCAAAAAGTGACTTTTGATGGATCGAACTTTAGCAAATGGATAAGATACATTCGCACGATCGCGTGTTACGAGGACAAGGAGTATGTTCTCGATGAGAAGCTCGAAAAGATGAATCCAGAAACTGCTACTCCCGAAGAAATGGCTGTTTTTGAGACACATGAACATGATGCAACGAAAGTCCATTACATCATGATAACCACAATGAACTCCGAATTCCAAAAGTCCTATGAGGACACGTATCCTTATGAGATGCATCTAGACTTGATGGAGAGATATCACCAAAGCGCAAGGCAAGAGCACTATGAGATCATAACGAATATGATCACTGCGAAAATGGGAAGTGGTGAGTCTCTAACGATGCACTTACAAAAGATGCAAAGGTATGTTGATCGTCTTCGCAAGTTGAATGTCAACTTTGGGGAAGATTTGGCTATCGACGTTGTTCTTCATTCCTTGCCCTCATGCTACAACAAATTTAGGATGACCTACCACATGAACAAAGAAGAGGTCACCCTAAGCAAACTCCTAGGGCTCCTAAGGACTGCTGAGAGCAACCTCAAGGACAAGTCTGTTACACCAACTCCCAATCTACCCGATGCTCCTATTTTAGCTATTGGGCAGGGAAGGGGCAAGAAGAGGAAGGCTCCGTCAAAGAATAACCGCAAGGGAAAGTCCTAAGATTGTTCCTCTTCTAGTGGGACCAAGGTTGACCCTGCTAAGCCCAACTCCAACCCAAAGAGGCAGAGTGCCATCATTGCCACAAAATAGGGCATTGGAAGAGAAGCTACCCGGAATATCTACAAGCCATCAAGGATGGAAAGATCAAGCCATCTTTTGCAGGTATATACACAATTAAATCTAATGATTCATCTTATGATATTTCTTGGGTTCTTGATACAGGGTGTGGTTACCACATTTGTTCTGATTTCAGGGACTAGGAGGAAATAGGGATGTGGAGCTTGGAAGAATAAATCTAATCATGGCGAACAGAAGATCGTCGCCTGTTACCAAGATTGGAGTGTATTCTTTAGTGCTTAGTAATGGATTGAATTTGGATTAAAATAATTGTTGCCACTCGCCAAATATGGCAAGAAACATCATTTCCTTTCATGGTTTATTTAGACAAGGATTTAGATATTCGTTTAATAATGAGAATGGTTTGATTTATGCTTATCTAAATGGTGTTTTATATTTTGATGAAATGCCTTGTAATCGAATTGATGAAACTGTTATGGTTGTAGATAACCTAGGAAATGATGTGTTGTGTATGGATTTTTCCAATAGTATGGATAAAGCATCTTTGTGGCATTGTCGTCTTGGACATGTCAACAAGAAGGGCATAACCCAACTCCAAAAGGATGGAGTGTTGGAGTCATTCGACCTTAGGGAAGATGACACATGTGAATCTTGTTTACTTGGAAAGATGACCAATTCACCCTTCACTGGCACTTGTGAGAGGGGTGAGGGTTTATTGTATCTCATACATACCGATGTATGTGAGACCTTTAGATCTACCACAAAGGATGGGAACCGCTTCTACGTGACTTTCACAGATGATTATAGTAGATATGGTTATATTTACTTAATCAAGCACAAGTCAGAAATGTTTGAAAAGTTTAAAGAATTCAAGCATGAAGTGGAGAATCAATTGGGCAGGAAAATCAAGATGTTTCGATCCGATCGAGGAGGAGAGTACCTAGGTCTTGAATTCCACGACTATCTCAAGGAATGTGGAATAGTTTCTCAATTGACGCCACCTAGGACACTACAATTGAATGGTGTGGCAGAAAGGCGTAATCAAACCTTGTTAGACATGGTATGTTCTATGATGATTCGTGCTTCACTACCTATCTCATTCTAGGGGTATGCCTTAAAGACTGCCGCCCATATCCTTAACCGAGTCCCTACAAAGAAGGTTGCCAAAACACCTCACGAGATGTGGACAGGGAAAGCTCCCTCGTTGGCACATATCAAGGTTTGGGGCTGGGAGGTTTTCGTAAGACGGGAAACTCACGACAAGCTCGAACCTCGTAGTGAGCGATGTATTTTCATCAGCTACCCGCAGAAATCCTTTAGATGTCTCTTTTATATACCGAGTGACAACGTCGTCTTTGTTGCGAGGAGAGGCTTTTCCGAGAGCGAGAACTCATAAGCCAAGGAGATAGTGGGAGGAAAATCGATCTTGAAGAGATTCAAGAATCAAGCGACGAAGGAACCTCTACCGCTGGCGCTCAACCCGAGGAGGAAACTCCGGTTGAACCGATTGACCAATCCTTACCTCTTAGACATTCCGAAAGAGTTAGAGTTCAACCCCAGTTGTATGGTTTTCATATTACTACCGAAGGGGACACATATATTAGTGACAGTACACTAGTAAATCTAGATGAACCTAACAGCTATAAGGAAGCCATGGAAGGCCCGGAGTCTGCTAAATGGAAAGAGGCAATGGACAGCGAGATTAAGTCCATGTATGACAACCAATTTTGGAATTTGGTTGACAATGTGCCCGGACGTAAGACAGTTGGGTGCAAATGGATCTTCAAGAAGAAGACCGACGTGGATGGGAATGTGCACACATATAAGGCGTGATTGGTGGCGAAGGGCTTTACTCAAACTCCTGGAGTTGACTATGATGATACCTTCTCACTAGTTGCCAAGATAAAATCTATTAGGGTGATGCTAGCCACTGCTGCATTTCATCATTATGAGATTTAGCAGATGGATGTCAAGACCACTTTCCTTAATTGGAAGTTGGCGGAGGATGTTTACATGGCTCAGCCAGAGGGTTTTGTCGATACGAAGCATCCCAATAGAGTGTGCAAGCTTGAGAAGTCCATCTATGGACTTAAGCAAGCATCTCGTAGATGGAATCTCCGCTTTGATGAGAAAGTCAAAGAGTTTGGATTTGTACGAAGCGAAGATGAATCGTGTGTATATGTTAAAGCTAATGGGCTCATAGTTAGCTTTCTCGTTTTGTACGTCGATGACATACTGCTCATAGGAAACGACATCCCGACTCTGCAGGAGGTTACGTCCTGGCTCAGGAAGTGTTTATCTATGAAGGACCTTGGAGAGGCTTCCTATATTTTGGGAATAAGGATAGTGAGAGTACGAAGTAAGAGACTAATAGGACTTAGTCAGAATACTTACATAGATAAAGTACTAAAACGTTTTAGTATGGAAAACTCGAAGAAGGGAGAACTACCGATACAAAGTAATGCCAAGTTAAGTAAGACTCAAAGTCCGAGTACTGAAGCCGAGATAGCTGAGATGAGCCGAGTAGCTTACGCTTCCGGAGTTGGCTCAATCATGTACGCTATGACTTGTATTCGCCCTGATGTGGCCTTTGCTTTGAGCATGGTTAGTAGATATCAAGGGAACCCTGGCAGAGCTCATTGGATTGCAGTAACGAATATACTTAAGTACCTTCGGAGAACCAAGGAATGGTTTATAGTCCTTGGAGGGAGTGATGACTTAAAGGTGTGAGGGTATAGTGACGCCAGTTTCCAGACCGATAGGGACAACTACCGTTCGCAGTCGGGCTGGGTCTTTACCCTAAATGGAGGAGCAGTAACTTCGAAAAGTTCCAAGCAGGAAACTGTAGCTGGTTCAACGTGAGAATCAGAGTATATTTCAGCGAGCGAAGCGTCAAAGGAGGCGATATGGTTGAAGAACTTCATTGGTGACCTTGCAGTTGTGCCCGCCATAAAAGAGCCTATGGAAATTTTCTGTGATAATGAAGGAGCAGTTGCCTTGACCAAGGAACCGAGGGATCATGGTAGATCTCGGCATATCGACAGAAAATATCACTTTATTACACATCGAGTACAAGAAGGACACCTCGTGGTTAAGAGGATATCATCAGAAGATAACCCAGCAGATCCGCTTACGAGAGGACTGAGTAGGGTTAAACACTTGCAGCACGCTAGAAGCGTTGGACTTAAGGATGATATTAGTTTAGATTAGATAGTTTTAGAAACATATAATAGATAAATGTAATTGACATTTGATGATTAAATAAAGAAGTATTATTTATAAGTAAAGTTACTGTCTTATGTTAATTGTTTAACTATTGTTTCAATTTGCATGTTCTGACTTCCAGAATAATTGAGTTTGTTAAGAATAATCGAATTATTCAAATAGTCCACAATCGTTCATGTGTTGGAAGTAGATATGAGTGAAGATTGTCATGAATTGGTGTGCAGATTGTCTAAATGCTATTAGACATAGCAAAGGTTTGCTACAACATTCATGAGTGCTTATAACCAAGTTTTAAGCATTGGAATAAACTCGTGCTTGCTGGAATCACTTTATGGAATGTGACAAAAGTGATCGCAAGACGATAATATCATATGGTCTTAAAACCTAGATATATGGTTTATTATTTTCTAATTGGTTGAGCATTGATAATGTGAAACCGCATCAGTAAATTGATGTCATAAAATGCATTCTTGTGTATAATTGACCGGTGGATAAGTAAATGCATATAAGTCGAAGTTTATATGTTACTTTTATCTTAAGAGGGTAAAAGCGATATCACGGCCGTTCGATGATTTGATTTGACTTATGTGGCGGGCCCGATCAGGACTGAATTGATGTGTTCAATTAAGTTCTATGTCAAATAAATCTGAGATCGAGAAACCAACTGCTAGACAATTAGTTCCATGAGATTGTCCGCAAAATATCTAAACAGAGGACTGTACGATCCCTTATCTAAAGGATTGGTTACTGAAGAGATCAGAGTTGACAGCGTCTTTGAGAGCTACGATTGCCAATCGGATTGCGTTTGCATTTATAGTTACTAGACTTATCCAAGTGGGAGACTGTTGGATTAGTGTCTAAGGCTGTAACTATATTTGGTAAGTACTTGACCCGGTTGTGCATGGTCCTTTTGGGTTGCCTTCACCATAGCAACTTGACAAGGTGATTTATATAGAGAGAAGAGATATTATTATTAATGTATTATAAGAATAATATGTTAAAGGAATAATAATTTTATTTGATTGATATAAGTCATAAATTAATTAGGAATTAATTTGGTGACTTAAAGAGATTAATTGAATAAAGGGGCATAAACTGTGAAATGTGTGATAGTTGTGTTTTAGGCTATGAATCCTTATGGATATAGGAAGGGATGATTTTAAGGATATAGATATCCTAGAAATCTTCCAAAGGCCCTATCTAGAAGGATCTTTGGATTGCTTTGAGGCTAAGTTATCTAATTATGGTTTAAGGTAAAACCCTAAGAACTCATAGAATAAATAGACCCTTAGGGTTGGAGAAATCGGCCACTCTATGCATGAGGAAACCCTAGAGCCGATTTCTCACCTCACTCCCTCTCTCAAATCATCTTCTTGCTAGTAGGTGTTTGTAAGCCATTAGAGGAGTGACAATTGTGACTCTAAGCTCCAAGGAAAGGAAGTTTTCAAGCAAGTAACTCAAGGTATTCTTCTAGATCTGATTTCATATGTTATGGATTGTTTGTTTACACTAGATCTATGATTCAAAGTCTTGGATACAAAGCATGTTCAATTAGAGAAACCTAGATCCAAGCATTAGGGTTTGCATGTGCACATAGGAAAGTTCTTATGGCTCAAACCCATCAAAAACAACATCAGAGTATAAATCCCAAAGATCTCATGTGCGGAAAATGTAGTGTGATGTGTTGCGATCATGCCAGCTCCTTTCACTTCAAAAAGGAAGTTCCTGAAAGCAAAACTAAAAACTGTCAGCACAAAGCTTAGTGAGCTCCCCCAGCATACCACATAATATACAATAACATACTGCCTAGCATATTTGGGTGCTGGCCTACCCCTTCCATCTCTTTCAATAGGTAAATGCCTAGCATATCAGGGTGATGGCCTACCCTTTCGGTCTCTTTCAACCGGTAACTGCCTAGCATATCAAGGTGCTGGCCTACCCCTTTTGTCTCTTTCACTCGGTAACTACCTAGCATATCTAGATGTTGGCCTAGCCCTTCGGTCTCTTTTAACCGGTCACCGGGACTATTTCACCCCTACTACTAGCACATATTATCCTAGCACATAAACACATAAGTCACATACTACCTAGCATATCTAGGTGTTGGCCTACCCCTTTGGTCCTTACGACCGGTAACGGGGTCTATCCTATTCCTCCTACCATTATCCCATAATATCATAGTATACTAGCACATTAATCATAACAGATAGTGGCATAACCTAAAATTATCACAAATTCAATCAGCATAACTATAATAAACTACTAATGGGCTAACATTGGTGTCTTCGACCCACTTTTACTGCAAGGTAACTCACCTCAAATGTAGTAAAGTAGCTGGAAATCCTTGGCTCTAAAATCAACCCCAGTAAAACTCCTACATATTAAAGATCTCCTTTAATTCACCTTTCATACTCATAACCCCTTAACGGTGAACTTTGGTCAGAGTCAAAGTCAAAGTCAACATCCTTGTCAAAGTCAACATTCTAGTCAAAGTCAACCTTCTGGGTTGACTTAACTCATCGAGTTGGCCCATCAACTCGCTGAGTTATCTAATTCATAAGACCCTGAAATTGCAATCGAACTTGTCGAGTTCTTTGACAAATTCATGGAGTTCCTCCTATCAACAGAATCAGGACTTTCCCACCCAGCTCGTCGAGTCTGTCCTTGAACTCATTGAGCCCTTCCTTTTATAGAATCAGGGCATTTCGACTCAACTCGTTGAGTTTTCTATGAACTCATCAACTTCTTCAATTTGATAACCTTTCTTAATGTGTTTGTAAAAACGTAAATTTTTAAAACAAAATTGTCGTTTCTTAAAAAAAAAACATGTTTTCATCCAAAACAAGTCATAAAGATCCAATGGATCATAACATAATACAAATCATATAAATCCCAAGATCATAAATCCTCCATCAGTGTGTACAGATCACGCCGGCGCCTTCCCACGGTCCTCGCTAGTACCTGAAACACATAACGGAACAAATGTAAGCATAAATGCTTAGTGAGTTCCCCAAAATACTACTTACGAACATACGCCTTTCCAGGCCATTACCTTCCGGTCCATGTGTCTCAGGGGACTTTCGTCCCGACCCGGTAAACCTTCTAGTCTTACACGCGTCGACCTTCCGGTCCACATCACAATGCCTTCCGGCCCATAACATAGAATGCCTTCTGGCCCATAACATAATGCCTTCCGGCCCATATCAAGCATAGCATACATAGCACATACAAACGGTTAACTTATCATATTCAATGCATACAACTCATAACATATCCGACCTCTCGGTCACACATAATTACCCTTCCAGGTACAGTATAGTGAGAAGACTCACCTCGCAGGAAGTCTAGAATCTCACGTGCTCGCTATCTCCGAATCTCGAAACGAAGACCCAACCCCGCCTAATCATAACGAAATATCATTCTAATCAATATAGACTTTCAAGACTAGGCTACACCCTTATCATTATTCCACAGAAGGGTAAAAGACCATTTTACCCTTCTTTGACTCAAAGTCCACATGTTGACCCAAACCCTAAAAGTCAACAAAAGTCAACATATCACAGTACGCAGGGCGTACAGACTTATGTACGCGGGGCGTACATCGATAATCCACAATCGGGGGTCTCCAACTAGTACGCTGCGCGTACTGGGAGTTACGACCATTGTAACACCCAGATTCAACCACTCTTCATTTCTGGTCTTAAATGGTTAAGACACATCTTCAACTTCTAGATCCGACTCTCTTTAAGCCTTCTTACCCATAAAGTCGAAACCTTTAAGCCTTGGCATGGCTGTAAAGGCTCCTACACTCCTTAATACCTTTCCATTTCAACTCAAAAGGTCTAGATCTCATGCATGCTTAATCATTCACGTCCAAGATTACATTTTTATGAACCTACAACTCAAAAGGGCCAGAAATATGAGGGATCTAAGCCAATGGAGACTACTTGCTCATAAAGTCTCCATCTTTGGGAACAAAACCCTAGAAAATGGTCCATAAAGCATACCACAAGAACTACAAGGCAAGATCTGAACTTTTTACCTTAGGAAGAAGCTTCAACCTTTGCTATTCACGGATCTACACTTGAACACCAACTTCTAGCCTCCACAATGAACTCCTCTTTCCTTTTGGTACCTTGAAATGTCACCTCAAAGCTTAGAACACTCACAAACAAGCTATGAACGAAGGAACAACTCTCTTAGGGTTTCTTTCTGAGGGATGGTGGCTGAGGAACCAAGCCATCACATTCCTTTTATAGCCAACAACTCAAATTGGCGTTTTGGGTCTGGACCGATTACGCCCGGCGTAACCTTGGGTACGCCTAGCGTACCCGACGATGACGCGTTTAAATGAGGCGCGCGAGTACGCACCGCGTACTCCTTGTACGCCCAGCGCACTCGCCCAACATAAAGGCCCAAAAATGACAAATAAATAAAGATGAAGGGCTAATCGGTTGTACCTGAATTTCGGCTGTTACAATTATCCCCCACTAGAACCAGACTTCGTCCCCGAAGTCTTATACCGAAAACAATTCTAGATGCTGCTCCCGCATCTCCGACTCGGACTCCACATCAGCTCGGACCCCTTCCGATGCTGCCACTGCACTTGCACTAAGGGCACTTCCTTGTTCCTCAGAACCTTAACCTTTCAATCCCTAATTGCCACTGGTCTCTCAACATAGTTCAGGCCCGCATCCACCTGAATATTCTCTAATGGAACCATAGCCGACTCGTCGGCAGTACACTTCCTCAACTGCGACACATGAAAGGTGTCGTGAATCTGACCCAGCTCCCCAGGTAGATCCAAACGGTAGGCTACCCTGCCCACCCTCGCAATTACCCTGAAAGGTCCAATGTATCGAGGCCCCAACTTGCCCTTCTTTCTGAATCGAATCACTCCATTCCAAGGAGAGACTTTTAAGAGTACCAGGTCACCAACTTGAAACTCGAGCTCGGACCGACGCCTATCCGCATAGCTCTTCTGGCGACTCTGAGCGGTCAACAATATCTGCCTGACCTGCCGTATCTGCTCAGTCATCTGAAGCACAATCTCCGTACTACCCATTACCCGATGCCCCACCTCTCCCCAGCAGATGGGGGTCCGACACCTCCTCCCATACTCCCTCCAAAATCCAAAACACATGCTCGGAGCATATCCTCGAGCGTCTGAATCGTCCGCTCACTCTGCCCGTCCATCTGTGGGTGGTATGCGGTACTGAAATGCAGTCTTGTACCCAACTCCTCGTGAAACTTCTTCCAAAATCTGGAAGTAAATCGCACGTTGATATGTGCATATTTAGTTCATATTAAGTATAGATTTTTATTCATTTATTAGCTAAATTATTGCATTTTATGGACAAAAGGTACTTAAAAGTGTTTGAATTATATTTTCAGTCAAAAAATGAAGCTCGGAAGCAGAAGGAAGCAGGAGAAGCGGTTGAGAGATCAAGAATGGAATAAAGAAGAAAAACACCAAGAATAACACCTACTCGGCGAGTAGGGTCGATTACTCGGCGAGTCCAATCGAAGAATCGAGAAGATAATGACTCGGGATCCCAGAGAGTTATCACAATACGAGGAATGTGAGAGGGACTCGACGAGTCACCACCTGACTCGACGAGTCGATTCGTATATATAAAGATAACTCCTCAGAACGATGGGGGGGACTTCTGGAACGATTCAGAAGAGTTTAGCTACAATCGAAAAGGCAGAAAAACCCTAGAAGACGACGAAGGAAGCTAGAATTCAATCCCGGAGAGTAATTGAGGCAAATTTTCATCATTCCACTTATTCTTTTGTTTTATCATTATGGTTAAGCAATTTGAATTTGTTTGTTTGCTGTTATTTACTTCAATTATGAGCTAAAACCTTTAGACTTCTGTTTGGGGATACAAAGTTGACAATATGGTTTGATTGATTGGTAGGATTAATTCTAAGTTGGTGAATTTTTGTTATTTTAGCTTGCTAAAGAACCTTGTGTGTGAATAATAATTGATTTTTTGTTAATAGGAAGATAATTGATTAGCATGAACATCTATTGATTATTAACCTCATATGCTATGTGATCACTATGCCATATGTCTAGGATTAATGAATATGAAACTATAATTAATAAGAAAATTGAGTAAATCCATGTGCACGCTTGTAAGATGACCATCAAACAAGAAGTTAATTAAAAGAATAAATTAGTTAACTATTGCAAGTCTAACTTAACCCGAATAATTAATCAAGTGAATTTAATTAAATTAGACAATTGGCCACTGTTTAAGTTAGTTTATTTGCTAAGGATAAGGGTAGTGAATACGAAGCTAATCACTTGAATCGGTAACCAACGAAAGAATTAATCCATTGCACCATTACCTTGAAATCAACCATAGAGTCAACCAAGTTGAACTAAACAGAAGTTCCTTTCCAATTATTGAATCTAGTGAAGTCTTTATTTTCTAGTTCTTAAATTAATAATAGTTAGTAAGTTTCTAGTCTTGTAAAACTAGAGAAAACCCCTATTTATTAATCAACTTAGATAAAATTAGTTTTTAATTTTAATTTGACGTTCCCTGTGATCGATACCCTGCTTATTTAGCTATACCACAATTGATAGGTTCACTGCCTTTTGTGTGTTATTTGATAATTAAAAGTAGGTTTAACAATAAGTGAGTGTGCACACGTCAAGTTTTTGGCGCCGTTGCCGGGGAGCGGCTCTAAATTAACATTAAATTCTAGTTTAATAGATCCTTTGTGTGGGATTTATCTTACACAAAGTTATTTAAGAAGCAATTCAGTAAGTAGAATTAGTTTTATTAAAAAATTCGTTTTTAGAGTAACTAGAAATTTTCTTTTCTGTTTTTGCCTTGAACTCGCCGAGTGCACTCGTGCCGACTCGGCGAGTACATCGCTGTTTCAGTTTTAATTTTTTATTTTATTTTTGTTCCTTTTACGCATTTTCTGTTTTGTTTACAGTTGTTTCATGACCTGAGGATCTGATACACCTCTGGTCCCTCCTTTGGAAGACCCGAAATCCGCACTAAGAAGGAGCAATGGAAAAGCCGTTGGAGAAACCACATCTTCAAAGAACTCACCACTCAAAAACTTAAAGTCCGTTTTCAGCAAGAAGAAGAGCAGCAAATCAGGAGCATCCAGTGCCTCGTTGACAGTTGAAGAACCAATTCAAGAAGATATCGAGTACGAGACCGAGGAAGAAGAGGAGCATACTTACGAGCACGAAGCCGATTCCGAAGAAGAGTTATCTATCACAATGGCTAACATGGATGAAGTCCCCATAGGGGAATGGAAGAAAAGGATGCGTGATGACACCGGGCCGGGACTTATGCAACCCGCAATTCCCGCGACCACTACTTTCGAACTAAAAGGCCATATTCTCGCCCAACTCAAGGAGATTCCTTTTTACGGGAAGGATAACGCAGACGCTTACAAGCACTTGGACGAAGTGAATGATGTGGTCGATTACTTCAACGTACCGAATGTTTCACGCAAGACCCAGCTTCTTCACATGCTTCCTGTCACATTTAAAGGAGCTGCAAAAGATTGGTTAAAGTCACTTCCTCCCCGATCGGTCACCACATGGGCCAAGATGAAAGAAGAATTCATAGA
This sequence comes from Lactuca sativa, assembly GCF_002870075.4. Classification (NCBI taxonomy): domain Eukaryota; kingdom Viridiplantae; phylum Streptophyta; class Magnoliopsida; order Asterales; family Asteraceae; genus Lactuca; species Lactuca sativa. The sequence continues at coordinate 75,578,449 of NC_056628.2, forward strand.
CCATTTCTGCCCGCCCTCCAAGATAGCCAAGCTAAAGAAAGCCATTGCCAACTTCGAGCAACAACCCGAAGAATCTCTTTATGAAGCTTGGGAAAGGTACAAGAGCCTACTTAGAAATTGCCCACACCATGACCTTAATAGCCAACAAGAGGTCTCTATCTTCAATGATGGAGTCAATGTCACCACAAGGCAATTGCTTGATTCTCAAGGCCCGCTCACAAAGAAGGCACCCCCGGTAATTAAAGAATTAATTGAAGAATTCTCTAAGCACTCTAGAGAATACCACAATCCGAGAAACGAAGTAAGTCGGGGGGTAGTGAACGCGGCAAATGATAGCATGGCGGCGGTGATAGCTAAGCTTCATAGTCTAGATCGAAGAATGACAAAAATGGATCAAATAATCCATGCTATTAGGGTAGGATGCGAATGGAAATAAGAAAGCTCAAGTCTTCTATTCAAGTGGCGATCGATATGATGAAAATTAGCGGAAACCTAAGAAGGAATGGCTACCATAGGAAGAGTATAAGAAGGCAAAGGAGGAGAAATACAAGCAGAAGGAGAGGGGACTATACCAAAAGGAAGAACCGGTAGAAAAGAAAGCCGATTTAGAAGAGTTATTCACTAGATTCATAGCCGCGTCCGAAAAAAGACACAGTGATCACGATGCTGCCATACACGAGACCAGAAACATGTTAAGGAATCAGCAAGCATCAATTCTCAACATTGAGAAACAGCTGGGGCAGCTTGCACATCAAGTGAATGATAGAAGACCGGGTAAACTTCCAAGTAACACCGAACCCAATCCAAGAATGGAGAATGTAAGTGTAATGACCTCCAGAAAAGAAGAAATTTTCACAGAAGCAGAAGAATCGGACCTAGCAAAACCCGATCCGACTCGCCGAGTCACTCCATTGGACTCGACGAGTCCATGCGTAAATGATAAAACTGTCAGTTCTTTGAAGCCTTATAATCCTCCTCTGCCATACCCAATCAAAGCCATGCCTGCAGAAAAAGTAGAAGCATGCAGAACCTTCATGAAGCACGTTAAAGCTTTACAAGTTAATGTGCCATTTGTGGAAACAATGCTCCAAACACCTAAGTACTTCAACTTGCTTAAGGGCCTTTTTGCTGCTAGGAAAGATTTGGATGAAGTCACGAAAATATTGATTAGTGAGCTACCTGAAAGGAAGGGTGATCCAGGAAATATTGTGATTCCATGCCAATTTGGTAATGAAGTTTTCACCCGAGCATTAGCTGATTCGGGGGCAAGCATCAATCTGATGCCTTTTCATTCTTTAAGAAGTTGAATTTACCAGAACCAAGGCCGGCAAATATGAAGATCCATTTGGCGGACAAGACGATAATTCATACACAAGGCGTTTGTGAGGATCTCCTTATAGTTGACAAGTTTATTTTTTCAGTAGACTTCGTGGTAGTTGATATGGAAGAAGACCCCGAAATTCCAATTATTTTGGGGAGATCATTCTTGAACACCGCGTGTGCTTTAATTGATATATGTGAGTCTACATTGACATTAAGGGTGGGTGATGAGTCTGTAATGTTTAAAGCTATTCCAGAAGCCAAGCAAGAAGAAGAAAAGAATGAAGAAATCTCATTTATCCAATTGGATGATGAGATATTACAAAAAGAGCTTGCACTCTTGCTAAAAGAAGATCCAAGCAAGTTTTTGATACACTCTGAAGAAGATGGAGATGTTAACAAGGACTTGGAGAAGTTAGAAAAGCTACTGGAAGGAACCAACTCAGAAAACACCCAAGAATTGATGGAACCCGATCAGACTCTCCGAGTCACTTTAATGGACTCGACGAGTCTAGTCGAATTTGACAAAGACTTGGCCGACTTAGATCTGTTTGTTACTAGTTCTTCACATACCTTGGATTTAGATATTATTCATGATTCTTTAGAAGAACAAACAGCAGAAGGAGGAATGGGAATGAAAGTTGAATACGCCGATGTAGCATGTCTTGATACAATTCCGTTTGAAGATGGGTTGAGCACAGGAAAGGATGAAGAGACAAAGGAAACGAGGGTGGAAGCTGATCAACCATTCACTACTAAACCTAAAGCACGATCCATCACGAAATATGAAGTAATTAAATTTAAAGAGAAGGAGGTGCAAGAGAAGGTGAAAAAGTATGGGGTGGAGAAGAAAAAGAGGAAAAGGGAAGGCCAAGCAGCTGAGGATGATGCTGTGAAAAAGAAAAGAGATGCATTGAAAAGGGCTTACAAGAAGAAGATTCACGCTTACAAAACAAAGTACAAACCACAAATGACTAGGCGTGCATTCCCGATGCTGGAAGATAACGAGACATAGACGGGAAGGAGTCCAGCTAACGACTCCTTAAAAAGAAGCGCTTGGTGGGAGGCAACCCGTTATTTAGAGTTTGCTTTCTTTTACTTTTTAGTTTTGTTTGAAATTTTTCCTTCATTTATAGATTGTTAATTCTCCAATTCGTCGGACATGTCTGCTTGAGAGTGTGCATGGGCTAAGTGTGGAGTGAAATGATTTTTTTTAGATAAATGAAATTTTTTTTAAGAATTTCTGCAAAAGACTCGCCGAGTCTAACCACATCTCGACGAGTCTATATGGATTTCAGAAAAAAATTGACATCGCGACCAGACTCGCCGAGTCTGACCCCGACTCGATGAGTCGGTATTATTTACAGAAAAAAAATAATATTAGAATTACTTTTACAACCGATAACTAGGGTTTTAACCCTAATGAATCAGTTTCTTTTCACACACACACTCGCCGTGCGCCTCTCTCTCAACTCTCTCTCAAGCATTCAAGTGTTCTTCCATTTTTCTTCAAATTTCTCAAGTTTCATCACAAAAGGTAACAGATTTCTTCCTCTTTTCTGTTAAAAGCATGAGTTTAAGGCTATCTATAATGTGAATTGCATAGAAAGAACCGATTTTGAAAAAAATTAGATTTCTAGGGCTTCGATTTTTCAAAGATTATGATGTTTTGAATGCTTATTCTGGCCTTAATACCTTAATAATATGTGCCTAGACAAAACCCTTGACGTAATTTCCAGGTTCCATGGTCCAATTTCCATTGACCCGCCGACTGACTCATGCAGTTCTTGCGACTCGCCGAGTCGGCCATGGACTCGACGAGTCAAGTCGGGGACCATCTGCTTAATACGTTTTAATCTGTGTTTTCTGGGTTTTGCATTTTTGTTTTGCAGAAATCATGTTCAAAAGGGGGCAAAGTTCCAGTGGCCACCAAGGGGACTTTCCTTGGTTGAATTTCCCACAAATTGAGTCCGCTTCAACATTGCGGAAGTTGGCTGACATAAAGAAGAAATAGATCTACATGCCCAACCGGATAGATTGGGATTGGTTGCAAAGTGTACGCTATGAGGAGGAGTTAGCTCCTTATCTTTTAAAGGAGTTTCACCATGAAGGCGAAACAATGATTTGCGACGGGTGGAGCCGGGTCTTCCGTATTCAAGAGCCGGTTTATTTGGAGTTCTTCTCCACGGTATCTTTCACCGAGGGAGTGGATGTTTATCACCCGTCAAGCTTTAGTTTCTGCCTTGAGGGAGAATTTCATCAATGCTCTGTGGTGGATCTTGCCTGTCGATTAGGGGTTTATGATCAGCCCTTGGTCTCAACACCCATCTTTCGGGCCTTTTTGGCACAAACCCATATGGTCTTTCCCGAAGGAGTTACGAGCGCGGGCTGGTGGAATACAATTGGTAACAAGGTTTATATTCCGAAGTCGGCACAAGAAGGGAGCATTCGATATCCAACACATTGCCTCATTCATCGTCTCATTTCATCCACCATCAACCAATGAAAGGATGATGACAAGGTTTCTAACCTTGATGTCTTCTATTTATGGAGCATTATCACACCCGACATTTTTTGCAATATTCCTTGGTGTCTAGCTTCATATCTCTCGGAGGGTACGGTCAAGGATCGTAAAACTTCTCGAATGAATGGTGGGATGTTTGTCACCCGGTTAGCCAACTCATTCGGGTTGATGAACCGCGGTGCATGGAACTTCATGACGATGATCCCTACACCTCCATTCAATCCAATTCTTTTCCGGAGAGCGAGGATTATTGAAGACTATGGTGGTGGCCATTATGCCGTTCCGAATGATGATCCGGTGGTTGGTTCCGAAGCACCGGGAAGAAGGGTTAGATCGAGGAGAGAGCGGGATGTTGAGGAAGAGCCGCCGGTGATTCTGGTTGACAACGACGAAGTACCAATGGATTGGTACAATGTGGTGATGAGGCGGCTACAAGATCAAATGGCGCGGGGCTTGAATTTTAGCAACCAATCACATATCCGACTTTTCGACCACTTTAACATTCCGCACATCGATGGTGGTAACTTTCCATATATTCCATCATGGGAAGAGGTGATAAGTGCAAGAAGAAGTGGTGCGCGAGGAAGTGGAGCAGGGCTAGATGATCATGATGATGATGAGGATTAGTTTTATTGCGAATTTTTTTAAAACAATCTTTTTATTTTTGTGTTTGTTTTTATTTGGTTTGTTTAATGTTCTTAAAACTTGCTTTTGATGTTTATTTGATGTTTGATGCTTTCACAATTTTTCAGAATTGAATTAGGAGTGCTAGCTTCAAAAGGGTTTAGAATCATAGAATCAAAGTGAGAAAGAGAGTCAAGAAAGCGGAGCATTAGAGTTAAAGTATTGAGTCCGATCCATAGAGATGTTGGCAAGGGAGTCTAGAAGTGAATAGAAAGTATAGAGAGTTTATTGGAAGCTGGATCAGATGCAGAATGCTATTATTTTCATTCAGTGACCAACTCGTCGAGTGCTTTAAGATGACTCGACGAGTCGCCCTTAATTCTCAAAAATCCGAAGACTTCCCGAAGTAACTCGACGAGTCTGGTATATACTCGACGAGTCGTTTGGTTTCATGTCGAAGGGGCTGCTGATTTGATGCTGATTAGAGTACCACTTGACTATCTATTCCTTCAATATTAATTCTTGAAGATCTTACACTGTTTTTCCGTGTATTTGGAGCTACCCACTCGAGATTTGACACCCAAGGCATGGATGAGATGTTACCATGTCTAAAGTCAATTGAATTTGGAGGTAAAATGAAAGTGACCAACCTATCGACTGCTATCCCAAGGGAGTTTGTTCCAATTCCCTCTTTATTCTCTTTTTATGTTTTTCTCATACATAATATGCAATGAGGGCATTGCATAAAATAAGTGTGGGGTAGGGGGTTGGTTACATATTAGATAATGTAGAGTCTTAATTCAGGTTAATTTTTAAAAAAAAATTTGCATACCAAAATTATTACTTAGGACTTAATTTAGAAAATTTTGGTAAAAGTAAAATTAGGATTCCATGTTAGAATTGTGTTGATAATTGCATGAAGACACAAATGTTTAGTTGAGCCTATACACGTTCTAGTGCATTTGTGGCTTCCTTATTCTAGTGAAATCATGGGACAAAAACACGACCCTACTTAGTCTGAAGGATGCAATATGTTTAGCAGCCTAAACCTGAAATGTATCCGGGAAAATTATTATCATTAACTAATAAAGGTTGAAGTTGAACGCCCCTGCTTAAGCATGTAGGGTTTTGAGTGAAAAAAAAGTGAGGTACATGTAAAAAAAAGAGAATTACAAGAAAAGTTGAATAATTTTTTGGAGCATCAAAGTTAAAGTATGAAGTTCAAAGATCAAAAATTCTGAAGAAATTCAAAAAGTTGAAGATACCAAAAATCAAACAACAAGGTGGTGAATTCAAAGAAATTAAAGATCGAATGTCAAAGAAGTGAAGAATTCCAAAAGAGCTCCATGGTGGTATCGAAAAGTGTAATTCTAGATTATGTATGCTTGGGTTGCTCAATTAAAAACACCTTGAGGGTAAGCGGTTTTCTGCGGATGGATTCGGAGGGTTGCATAAAATGAGCATAGTTCGGGGTGAGTGGGCGAGTGTTTATGTGGATTGTGAGTATTTGGAGTATGGGAGGTCCTTAGGAATATTTTTAGACACAAATGCATGCGTTGCGGTCTTGGCATAATGGCTGGGTTAGATTGGAGTTGTCATATATGATTCTAATGTTTTAAAATTTAGTTTTGCTTGGGGGCAAGCAAAATTCAAGTGTGGGGTATTTTGATATGTGCATATTTAGTTCATATTAAGTATAGATTTTTATTCATTTATTAACTAAATTATTGCATTTTATGGACAAAAGGTACTTAAAAGTGTTTGAATTATATTTTCAGTCAAAAAATGAAGCTCGGAAGCAGAAGGAAGCAGGAGAAGCGGTTGAGAGATCAAGAATGGAATAAAGAAGAAAAACACCAAGAATAACACCTACTCGGCGAGTCCAATCGAAGAATCGAGAAGATAATGACTCGGGATCCCAGAGAGTTATCACAATACGGGGAATGTGAGAGGGACTCGACGAGTCGATTCGTATATATAAAGATAACTCCTCAGAATGATGGGGGGGGGGGGACTTCTGGAACGATTCAGAAGAGTTTAGCTACGATTGAGAAGGCAGAAAAACCCTAGAAGATGACGAAGGAAGCTAGAATTCAATCTCAGAGAGTAATTGAGGCAAAATTTCATCATTCCACTTATTCTTTTTTTTATCATTATGGTTAAGCAATTTGACTTTGTTTGTTTGCTGTTATTTACTTTAATTATGAGCTAAAACCTTTAGACTTCTGTTTGGGGATACAAAGTTGACAATATGGTTTGATTGATTGGTAGGATTAATTCTAAGTTGGTGAATTTTTGTTATTTTAGCTTGTTAAAGAACCTTGTGAGTGAATAATAATTGATTTTCTGTTAATAGGAAGATAATTGATTAGCATGAACATCTATTGATTATTAACCTCATATGCTATGTGATCACTATGCCATATGTCTAGGATTAATGAATATGAAACTAGAATTAATAAGAAAATTGAGTAAATCCATGTGCACGCTTGTAAGATGACCATCAAACAAGAAGTTAATTAAAAGAATAAATTAGTTAACTATTGCAAGTCTAACTTAACCCGAATAATTAATCTAGTGAATTTAATTAAATTAGACAATTGGCCACTGTTTAAGTTAGTTTATTTGCTAAGGATAAGGGTAGTGAATACGAATCTAATCACTTGAATCGGTAACCAACGAAAGAATTAATCCATTGCACCATTACCTTGAAATCAACCATAGAGTCAACCAAGTTGAACTAAACAGAAGTTCCTTTCCAATTATTGAATCTAGTTAAGTCTTTATTTTCTAGTTGTTAAATTAGTAATAGTTACTAAGTTTCTAGACTTGTAAAAGTAGAGAAAACCCCTATTTATTAATCAACTTAGATAAAATTAGTTTTTAATTTTAATTTGACGTTCCCTGTGATCGATACCCTGCTTATTTAGCTATACCACAATTGATAGGTTCACTGCCTCCTGCGTGTTATTTGATAATTAAAATTAGGTTTAAAACTAAGTGAGTTTGCACACATCGCACGTCTCGATTTGAAACAATCGACATCGGAACTCCATGTCGCGATACCACCTCCCTCACACACAACTCTACCAACCTCTCAGCAGAAGAGCTCTCACTGAAAGCAAGAAAATGAGCGCTCTTCGTCAACTTGTCCACAATCACCCAAATTGCATCGACTCCTCTGGCAGTCCTTGGCAATTTGGTGATAAAATCCATCGTAATTTGTTCCCACTTCCACTCGGGGATCTCCAACGTTTGCAGCTTACCATGCGGGCGTTGGTGCTCGGCCTTAACTTGGCGACAAGTTAGGCACCTCTCGACAAACCATGAAACATCCCTCTTTGCAGCTTACCATGCGGGCGCTGGTGCTTGGCCTTAACTTGGCGACAAGTTAGGCACCTCTCGACAAACCATGAAACATCCTTCTTCATATAGGGCCACCGATACCTCTTCTTTAGGTCCAAATACATCTTAGTAGCCCCGGGATGGATTAAGAACTTCGATCGATGTGCCTCCTCCATCAAAATGGTACGCGTCCCGCCCACAAACGGTACCCAAATCCTACCCTGAAATATCATAAGTCCCCGACTATCGGTAACGAACTCCAACACCTGCCCGACAACCCGCTCCCGCTTATGGTTTTCTGGTCTCGCAGCCTCAGCCTGGGCCCCTCGGATGGTGTTCAATACCGGAGTCATCACCGTCAACCTCATACAAATGTCTCGGATCGGGGCACTCTCTGACCTACGGCTCAAAGCATCGGCTACGACATTAGCCTTGCCAGGGTGGTATAGGATCTCGCAATCATAATCCTTCACCACATCCAACCATCTCCTCTGGCGCATATTCAGGTTTGGCTGATCCATCAAGTACTTCAGACTCTTGTGGTCCGTGTATATGGTACACCGAACCCCATATAGATAGTGCTGCCAGATCTTGAGGGCAAACACCACGGCCCCCAACTCCAAATCGTGGGTGGGATATCTCGACTCACGAGGCTTCAGCTGCCTCGATGCATACGCTATAACGTGCCCCCTCTGCATAAGCACTGCCCCTAACCCAGATATGGATGCATCACAGAATACCACAAAGTCCTCCATCCCTTCCGGGAGTGCGAGCACCGGGGCCTCGCACAACTTCTGACGAAGGGTCTCAAATGAGGACTGCTGCTCCGGACCCCAAGAAAATGCAACACCCTTCCGGGTCATCTTGGTAAGTGGCACGGCGATCTTGGAGAAATCCCTAATAAACCTCCGATAATAGCCGGCCAATCCTAGAAAGCTCCTCATCTCATTGGGTGATTTCGGCACTTCATCTCGGCACTTCCCATCTCATCACTGCCTCAATCTTGGCCGGATCGACCAAAATCCCTTTCTGGTTAACAAGATGTCCTAGGAATTGGACGTCTCGTAACCAGAAATCACACTTGGAGAATTTGGCATACAACCTCTTCGATTTCAGAACTCCAAGGATTTCCCTCAAATGCTCCTCATGCTGCTCTTTAGTCCTCGAATATACCAAAATATCATCAATGAATACGATCACCGACCGATCCAGCGTCGGCCTGCACACCCTGTTCCTGAGATCCATGAACATAGCTGGGGCATTGGTGAGCCAAAAAGGCATCACCACAAACTCGTAATGTCCATAACGAGTTTTGAATGCAGTCTTCTGGATATCTTCATCCCGAACCCTCATCTGATGATAACCCGACCTCAAATCTATCTTGGAGAACCAAGATGCCCCCTGCAACTGATCGAACAGATCATCGATCCTAGGTAATGGATACCGGTTCTTGACCGTCAACTTGTTCAACTCACGGTAATCAATACACATCCGGTGTGAACCATCTTTCTTCTTGACAAAAAGGATCGGTGCTCCCCAAGGCGAGCTACTCGGTCGAATAAACCCCTTCCCCAACAGCTCCTGAAGCTGCGAGGATAACTCCTACATCTCTGGCGGCGCGAGGCAATAAGGCACCTTGGCGATAGGTGCTACTCCCGGAATTAAGTCAATACAGAACTCCACTTGTCTTTCCGGAGGCACTCCCGACAGTTCCTCGGGAAAAACATCCGGGAACTCGCACACTACCGGAACATCGTCAACTGAACTTGGCCTCCCAGTGGCCACTCGTCCATCCATCACATAGGCTATGAATCCACTGCAGCTCTGCTGCAAACTCTGCCTCGCCCTGGCAGCCGAACAAAACGCTGACCCACGGCGGGTCCCCTCGCCATACACATGAAGTACTCCCCCACTAGGGTCTCGCATAGTCACCAGTTGTTTCTCGCAGTCAATGACCGCTCCAAACTTACACAACCGGTCCATGCCCACGATGACACAGACATCTCCCATCGCGATAGGAACTAGGTCTATAGGGAAATCGACACCAAAAATCTCGAGCACACATCCTTGAATCACGTCGGTGGCATATACCACTTTCTCATCAGCTATGGAAACCCTCAGAGGTCGACTCATCACCTCTCGATCAATACCGAGGTGCTGACTAAAAGCCAGAGATACAAAAAACCGACTCGCACCCGAGTCAAATAATACCAAGGAAGGTACAGAATTCACAAGAAAAGTACCTACGCATATCATAAAATAAGCACAACATCTCAGTATAAAAAAAATACACAAAAGAATACATACCAGCCACGACATCGGGCGCCGCGCGGACCTCCTCCACAGTCAACTGAAAAGCTCTCCCACGAGCCCTTGGGGCCTCGGCCTTCACCGGTCGAGTCTCAGTAGCCCTAGCAGCAGGCGCAGATCCCTGGAGAAGATGAGGACACTCGGCCTTCCGATGGTCGGTCTGGTTGCAATGGAAGCAAACCATAAATCCCTTGGGGCAATCCCTAGCGATGTGCCCCTCCTTGCCACATTTGTAGCAAGCACCTGATCGACAAGCCCCCTCATGACCCTTGCCGCATTTTACACAAGTGCGGCCCTTCTGACCTCCTGTCCTCGAATCGGCAGACTTGGTACGCTTGGCTGCCGGCTGGGACTGAGCCGGCCGCCAATCCACCCGCTGAGACTCGGCCTCCTCCTTGGCATGAGTCTCCAACTCGATCGCCCTCTTCTGGGCATTTTCCTGGAGCTCAGCAAATGTCCGGTATGTCGAGTTCGATACGAACTCCCGAATGTCCCTCCTCAGTATACCCAAATATCGGCTCATCCATGCCTGCTCAGTAGACACCTGCTCAGGGCAGAACATCGCCCTCTCATGAAACTTCCGGGTGACCACAACAACTGAATCATTACCTTGCTTGAGGGTTAAGAACTCCTGAACCAGTCATTCCTTCTCCACCGGGGGAACATACTCATCTCTGAACATGGTGGAGAATTTCTCCCAAGTCACCGCTGAAATCTCCTCAAGAGTGAAGTTCGCCGTCACGAACTTCCACCAATCCTTCGCTCCCAGGCGGAGCTGGTTCAAAGCGAACCGCACACTCAGATGCTCCGGACATGAACACGTGTAGAAGCATCCCTCAATGTCAGCAATCCATCACATCGCAGCGATCGGGTCCTGCATCCCATCAAACTCGGGTGGCTTCGTGTTGCTGAACTCCCGGAACAACAACGAGTCACCTCCCTGAGGTCTGGCAGCAGCCACAGCTTCTATAGCTGCAGCGGCCACAGCCTCAGTCACCGCGGTGTACCGCTCATCAAAAGTCTCCAACAGCATGGTCTTGATAGACCCAAACATCTCCGGAATCTCGGCCTGGATTGCCGCAGCCACCTCATCGTGGATCATCTGACGAAGCTCCTCGTCACTCACACCGCTCGTCCTAGGTCTGTGGCGTGTCCCAACCATGATGCCTCTGAATTACAACATAAAAATATCAGAGACCCAATCGAGCATACTCGCACTCAATAACGCAACCCTACTCGACCTCCGATATCCAAAGGATTCTTATTTGGACTGCCCACTGATCCGGTGTCTTCAGTAGTACGGGCCCTATCCTACTGACTACACCGCATCCGCATTTATCCCAAGTCCTCCTCCTTGGACCCCGGATCACGAGTACTCTATTCTTGCTATGCACTGGCTACCTACTCGCTCTCAAAGCATCTCATAGCAGCAGGTTTCCCCTAGACTAAGGCATCACAAATCAGGCCACTCTAGTCCTAATATGAATACCTAGTCTACTCTAGCATGCATAACATATCATAACAGTTCTCATAACACATAATACCTAAAGGTATTTTGGGGATTTTACCGTTCGGGCGCTAGTTGACCGTACACACTGCTTCATCCTTGGTTATCACAAAATCCCTTATAAAATTTTATGCTTTTATTTTTTGAAAAAAATTTCTCAAATCCTCGGTTTGAGTTCAGTTACGCCCGAAGGTGTACCCGAATCCCTCAAACCAAGGCTCTGATACCAACTTGTAACAATGTAAATTTTTAAAACAAAATTTTAGTTTCTTAAAAAAAACATGTTTTCTTCCAAAACAAGTCATAAAGATCCAATGTATCATATCATAATACAAATCATATAAATCCCAAGATCATCAATCCTCCATCAGTGTGTACAAGTCACGCCGGCGCCTTCCCACAGTCCTCGTTAGTACCTGAAACACATAACACAACAACTGTAAGCATATATGCTTAGTGTGTTCCCCAAAATATTACTTACGAACATACGCCTTTCCAGGCCATGACCTTCCGGTCCATGTGTCTCAGGGGACTTTCGTCCCGACCCGGTAAACCTTCCGGTCTTACCCGCGTCGACCTTCCGGTCCACATCACAATGCCTTCCGGCCCATAACATAGAATGCCTTCCGGCCCATAAAATAATGCCTTCCGGCCCATATCAAGCATAGCATACATAGCACATACAAACGGTTAACTTATCATATTCAATGCATACAAATCATAACATATCCGACCTCTCGGTCACACATAATTACCCTTCCGGGTACAGTATAGTGAGAACACTCACCTCGCAGGAAGTCTAGAATCTCACGTGCTCGCTATCTCTGAATCTCGAAACGAAGACCCAACCCCGCCTAATCATAATGAAATATCATTCTAATCAATATAGACTTTCAAGACTAGGCTACACCCTTATCATTATTCCATAGAGGGGTAAAAGACCATTTTACCCTTCCTTGACTCAAAGTCCACATGTTGACCCAAACCCTAAAAGTCAACAAATGTCAACATATCACAGTACGTGGGGCACACAGATTTATGTACGCGGGGCGTACATCGATAATCCACAATCGGGGGTCTCCAACCAGTACGCTGCGCGTACTGGGAGTTACGCCAATCGTAACAGCCAGATTCAGCCACTTTTCATTTCTGGTCTTAAATGGTTCAGACACTTCTTCAACTTCTAGATCCGGGTCTCTTTAAGCCTCCTTACCCATAAAGTCAAAACCTTTAAGCCTTGGCATGGCTGTAAAGGCTCCTACACTCCTTAATACCTTTCCATTTCAACTCAAAAGGTCTAGATCTCATGCATGGCTAATCATTCACGTCCAAGATTACATTTTTGTGAACCTACAACTCAAAAGGACCAGAAATATGATGGATCTAAGCCAATGGAGACTACTTGCTCATAAAGTCTCCATCTTTGGGACCAAAACCCTAGAAAATGGTCCATAAAGCATACCATAAGAACTACAAGGCAAGATCTGAACTTTTTTACCTTAGGAAAAAGCTCCAACCTTTGCTATTCACGGATCTAAACTTGAACACCAACTTCTAGCCTCCACAATGAACTCCTCTTTCCTTTTGCTACCTTGAAATGTCACCTCAAAGCTTTAAACACTCACAAACAAGCTATGAACGAAGGAACAACTCTCTTAGGGTTTCTTTCTGAGGGATGGTGGCTGAGGAACCAAGCCATCACATTCCTTTTATAGCCAACAACTCAAATTAGCGTTTTGGGTCTGGACCGATTACGTCCGGCGTAACCTTGGGTACGCCCAGCGTACCCGACGATGACGCGTTTAAATGAGGCTCGCTAGTACGCGCAGCGTACTCCTTGTACACCCATCGTACTCGCCCAACACAAAGGCCCAAAAATGACAAATAAATAAAGATGAAGGGCTAATCGGTTGTACCTGAGTTTCGGCTGTTACAGTGTTAAGCCATTATTTTTCGAGTCTAAGTCCAATATTTTAGATCTGAGTTGAAAACACATCTTGGAGGGTAAGGTCTCTGACTTTCCCCATTAATACCCATCCTAAAAGAAATGAGCCCTAACCCTAGCTCAAAATGCCTTAGTACCAACTTCAAAACCCATCAAAACTTCAAGATAAGCCATAGGATCATAGATCTAGACTCTAGGGATAGTTTGGTTATCTAAAGTTCCTATATTTACTTGGATGAATAGACTACTTGGCTGAAAATGCCAAAACGATGGTCCACAAGTTGCATGGCACTTGCATGACCATAAATTTGGCACCATTATGCCATGAAGTCCCCTATAGACCCTAGTTTAAAAAGGTTTGCCCCTATGGGACTCCGAGATCCCAAAAACCAACATTCTTGGACAAAAATATGGAGAAAACCTCCTAAAACTAAATCTAAACATACCATAATAAATATAGGAGTTGTATACCTTAGATGAACTAGAAATGAAGCTCAACTTCTGGATCTACTCTCCTCTTACACGTCATTTCTCCTTCTTCAAGTATCCTCGTCTTTTAAATTACAAAGAATGCACAACAATGGCTCAAAACTCTCAAAAGTGGATTACGGTTTCATGGCTAGGGTTTGGGATAATGGAGAATGTAAATGAGGCCATCTTATGGGGGTTAATGTGTTTAAATAGGGTGCAAAACACTGAAAATTAGGGTTTCATTCTTCCAGTCCTACTCGTTGAGTTGAGGCTCCTCGACTCGTTAAGTAGACTTCACAACTAGTACCCAAATCCATCTCTACTCGACGAGTTTGGGGCCTCCAACTTGTCGAGTTTCTATACAAAAATGAATAAATTGAGAACTAAAGACCTACCAGGAACCGGGCGTTACAAATCTCCCCCACTTATTTTAGAATTCGTCCTCGAAGTCTGCTGTGTCTGGAAATAGCTCTGGGTAGTGCTCCCTCATCTCATCCTCTGGCTCCCATGTCCATTCCAAGCCATTGTGGTGCTTCCATTGGACCATCACCAAATCTACCCTCTTATTCCTCAAATCCTTCGTCTTCCTATCGAGAATAGCTATTGGTCTCTCGATGTACTTCAGGCTGTCATCTACCTGAATATCCTCTAAAGGAACCACTGCGGAGTCATCTACTACAGGGACGGTTTTAAGGGGTTCCTGGTGTGGCACCGGCAACCCTAACATTTCTTGCCGCAGTGTAAAAATTTTCGATTTTTCGATTTTTTAACTATTTTTCATGTATCGGCAACACCTACTCATCCCCGCAACACCTAGTATGTATTCCTGCATCCGTCCCTGATTTGCTAAGCACTTCCGTAGTTGGGAGACATGAAAGGTGTTGTGGATCTGACTAAGCTCGGCTGGCAGATCTAGTCGATACGTAACTTGGCCCACCTGTACCAATACTCTGAACGGGCCAATGTATATGGTGCCCAAATTGCCCCGCTTCCTGAATTGGATGACACCTTCCCAAAATGGCACATTTAGGAGGACCATATCTCCTACCTAAAACTCTAGGTCTGAACGATGTCTGTCGGCGTAGCTCTTCTACCGACTCTGGCCATATGGAGTCTACTCCGAACCTGTTGGATCTTCTCCGTGGTCTTGAGCACCAGCTCAATGCACCCCTTGACTCTCTGCCCAACCTCACCACCGCATATCGGGGTTTTGCACTTTCTTCCATAAAGCATCTCAAAGGGAGGATGGTTCGATGTTGGCTTGGTAGCTATTATTGTAGGAAAACTCTGCCAAGGGAAGGTAGGTATCCTAACTACCACCGAATTCTAGAACGCATGCCCGCAGTATATACTCCTGTGTATGGATGGTCCTCTTGCTCTGTCCATCCATATGTGGGTGAAAAGCGGTGCTAAAGTGCAGATGAGTACCCAATTCATCATGAAATTTTTTTCTAGAATCTGGAAGTGAACCGTACATCTCAGTCAAAAATCACGGAAACTGCCACCCCGTGCTAAGCTACTACCCCCCTGATGTAGATGTCAACAAGCTTCTCAGCTGATATGCTCTCTTGAATCGAAATGAAATGAGCACTCTTGGTCAACCAATCCACGCTGACCTAAATCGAATCCACTCTCCATGCGGTCCTGGGAAGCTTCGTGATCAAATCCATAGTAATATCCTCCCATTTCAAAACGGGGATATCCAATGACTGCGTCTTGCTGTGAGGTCTCTTGTGCTTGGCCTTGACATTTTATAGGTCAAGCAGCAATCCACGTACCAAGCTATATCCCACTTCATGCATGGCCAACAATAATCAGGGCAAAGATAGTGATAAATCTTTGCCCCATGATGGATGGAGAACCTCGACTTGTGGGCCTCATCCATCAGAACCTGGCGTACCCCGCCCATTAAGGAACCTAGACCCTCCGATGCTGGGTCAATAACCCACGACTGTCATAATCAAATGAGTCCACCTGGCCTATGATTAGTTCATATTTCTGACGCTCTTCCTTCATACCCTCAACCTATGCCTCCTGAATCCGCTCCTAAAGCAGAGTCACCACTGTCATTCTTAAGAAAATATCTCTGATCGGGGCTGCGAATGCCTTGCGGCTAAGTGCATCAGCCACAACGCTGGCCTTCCTCGGGTGGTTAAGGATCTCAGAGTCTGAATCCTTCACCATGTTGAACCATCGTCGTTGCCTGATGTTCTGATTTGGCTGGTCAATCAGATACCTTAGGCTCTTATGGTCTGTGTAAATGGTAAAATGGACCTTATATAGGTAGTGTCGCGAAATCTTGAGGGCAAAAACAACCTCTCCCAACTCTAAGTTATGTGTTGGGTAATTCGCCTCATGAGGCTTCAGCTTCCTCGAGGCACAGGCGATGACGTGCCCCCTCTACATCAACACTGCGCCCATACCCGAAATAGACGCATCACATTACACTAAAAAATCCTTAACACCCTCTAGCAGGGCTACGATTGACACCGTGCACAACTTCTGCATCAAATTCTCAAACGTTGCCTGCTGCTCAGTCCCCCAATAAAAGACAATAGTCTTCTTCATCAGCTGGGTCAAGGGTACTGCTATCTTGGAGGAATGCTAAATGAATCTCCGATAATAACCTGCTAAACCCAGGAAACTCCGAATCTTTGATGGAGACTTCAGAACCTCCCATCTCATCATGTCCTTCACCTTGGCCAGTTCGATCATAATACCATTATGGTTGACAAGGTGCCCTTGAAACTACACCTCACGTAACCAAAATTCGCACATGGAAACCTTGGCGTACAAGCTCTCCCTCCTCAGGGTATCCATCACCTCTCGCAACTTCTCATTGTTCTACTCCTATGTCTCGGAATAAACCAATATATCATCCATAAACACTATCACAAACCGATCCAGTGTCGGTCTACATATGTTGTTCATGAGATCCATGAACGCGTCAGGAGAATTAGTGTTCCCAAATGGCATCACCACGAACTCATAGTGGCCATAGCGAGTCCGAAATGCTGTCTTTTGCACATCCTCGTCTACGACTCTCATCGGATGGTAGCTTGATTGTAAACCTATCTTGGAAAACCATGACGCTCCCTGAAGCTCGTCGAATAGATCGTCAGTCCTCGGAAGTGGGTAACGGTTCTTCACCGTTACCTTATTCAGCTCCCGATAATCTATACACATCCGATGTTACCCGTCCTTCTTCCTCACAAATAGGATCGGGGTTCCCCAAGGCGATCTGCTCAACCTAATAAATCCCTTGTCTAACAGCTCCTGCAGTTGTGTAGACAACTCATGCATCTCGGGAGGAGACAACTGAAAATGGTGCCTTGGCTATCGGAGCCGCACACGGAACTAGATCAATCCTGAACTCCATCTATATCTCCGGAGGTATCCCAGGCAACTCCTCTGGGAACACATCTGGATACTCCCGCACAACTGGCACATTACTCACAATCGCCTTACCCTTCTCCCGGGTATCCATAACATAGGCGACATAACCTATGCAACCCTGCTGAAGGTAGCGCCATGCCCTCATTGCTGAACACAAAGTTGGCTAACACTATGGCCTCTTACCCTAAATCACCAACTCTCCCCCACTTGGGGTCCTGACACGAACCAATTTCTACTCACAGTCGATCATCACCCTATTAGGGCACAACCAATCCATGCCTATCATGATCTTGTTCCCATGCAAAGGTATGTTAACCAAAATCCATGAGGTAACACTCATCATACAACCTCAAGACATAATCTCTGTAAACCTCTGATGCCCGGACGGATCGGTCGTCTGCAATCTCGACCTCTAAGGTACAATTCAACATGCCTGAAGACTCAACAATTCTCATGTTGATTGTAAGTGATACAAATGATCAGCTAGCCCCTGAGTAAAATAACACCTGTACTGGGATGATGTTCACATAGAACGATCCTAAACAGAACACATAGAGTATAAATATCAAAACTGACATGTTAAAAAAGTTAGGGAGAAGAATCTGATGGGTTTTATACAAACAATCCTATATATGCATGTAACCCTAGATTTGGATCTATGTTTCTCTATTAGATACACAACTTTATGAACACAATAAGAACCCTAGCATGCATCTAGGCATTTCGAAATCTATGTAGTAGAAG
The DNA here is from genome assembly GCF_002870075.4 of Lactuca sativa. NCBI lineage: Eukaryota > Viridiplantae > Streptophyta > Magnoliopsida > Asterales > Asteraceae > Lactuca > Lactuca sativa. Next base: position 75,596,635 of record NC_056628.2, read on the forward strand.
GGATTACATACCTCTTGCTGTTATATTGTAATAACAACACAAATCTTCAATCTCTTGTCTTGCAAAGCAACTACCACAAGTGTAGTACCTCTAATGGCTCACAAACACCACAAGAAAATGGAGAGGAAAGAGAGAGAGTGGGGAGAGGTAGGAAATCGGCTCTAAGCCTTCTTGAGATATAGTGGCCGTTTTCCATAGCCAAGGGGTCTTTATATAGGGTAGAGATTAGGGTTTCAGTCCTTATCCTTATCTAGTTGCTTGCCCACCAAGCAACCATAAGACAAGTCTAGAAGCCTTATCCTTGGACGAATTCTAGGGCCTTATACCCTTGAATTTGTCCACCCCTTCCTTGGGGAACCCAATGCCCTAATTTGCAACTATCACATAATTACAATTCAACCCCTCTAGTTTAATTAATTAGATTTGAGCACAAAATTAATTCTTAATTAATTATTGACCAAAATTAATTAAACAAATATGACTTCTCTTTTAATATATTATTCTTATATTATATTAATAAATCATAATAACCTCTTTCTCTATTATTTCTCCAGTCAAGTTGCTTTGGTGAAGGCAACCCAAAAGGACCATGCACAACCGAGTCAAGTGCTTACCAAATATGGTTACGGGCTTAGACACTAATCCAACAATCTCCCACTTGGATAATTCTAGTAACCACAAATGTAAGTATAACTTGATTAGCAATCGTAGCTCTCAAAGACGCTATCGAACTTTGATCTTATCAGTAACCTGTCCTTTAGATAAGGGATCGTACAGTCCTTTGTTTTAAATATCGTGCAGACAATCTTATGGAACACAGTCATACTTATTGTCCAGCAGCTTGTTTCTCGATCAAAGATTCATTTGACATAGAACTTAATTAAACACATCAACTCAGTCCTGACTGGGCCCGGTACATAAGTCAAATCAAATCATCGAGGGGCCCTAATATCGCTTTTATCCTCTTAGGATAAAGAAACATATAAAGTTCGACTTATATGCATTTACTAGTCACTAATCAAATTATACACAACAATGCATTTTATGACATCAATTTACTGATGCGATTTCGCATTATCAATGCACAATCAATTAGCAACCAATAAACCATATATCTTGGTTTTAAGACCATATGATATTATCGTCTTGCGATCACTTGCGAGAGATGAAGAGATTCCTGCAAGCGCGGGTTTATTCCAATCCTCAGAACTTATTCATAATCACTCACGAACGTTGTAACAAACCTTTGTTATGTCTAATGCCTTTCAGACAATCTACACACCAATTCATGACAGTCTTCATTCATATCTACTTCCAACATATGAACGACTATGGACCGTTTGAATAATTCGATTATTCTTAATTATCTCAGTTATTCAGGAAGTCAAAACATGCAAAGAAAAATAATAATCAACCAACATAAGACAGTAATTGTACTAATAAATAATACTCCTTTATTTAATCATCAAATGTCAATTACAATTATCTATTACACATTTCTAAACTATCTAATCCAAACTAACATCGTCCTGAAGCCCAATGCTCCTAGCGTGCTGCAAATGCTTAACCCTACTTAGTCCCTTCGTAAGCGGATATGTTGGGTTATCCTCTGAAGATATCCTCTGAACTATGAGGAGTCCTTCTTCCACCCGATGTCTAATAAAGTGATATTTTCTGTCGACATGTCGAGATCTACCATGATCCCTTGGTTCCTTCGTCAAGGCAACCTCTTCTTCATTATCACAGAAAATTTGCATAGGCTCCTTTATGGCAGGTACAACTCCAAGGTCTCCAATGAAGTTCCTCAACCATATTGCCTCCTTTGACGCTTCGCTTGCTGCAATGTACTTTGATTCGCATGTTGAGTCAGCTACGGTTTCTTGCTTGGAACTTTTCCATGTCACTACTCCTCCATTAAGGGTAAAGACCCAGCCCGAATGTGAACAGTAGTTGTCCCTGTCGGTCTGGAAACCGGCGTCACTATACCCTCGCACCTTTAAGTCATCACTCCTTCTGGGAACTAGAAACCATTCATTGGTCCTCCGAAGGTACTTAAGGCTATTCTTGACTGCGGTCCAATGTGCTCTACCAGGGTTCCCTTGATATCTACTAACCATGCTCAAAGCGAAGGCCACGTCAGGGTGAGTACTAGTCATAGCATACATGATTGAGCCAACTGCGAAAGAGTAAGGTACTCGGCTCATCTTTGCTATCTCGGCTTCAGTACTCGGACTTTGAGTCTTACTCAACTTGGCATTACTTTGGATCAGTAATTCTCCATTCTTTGAGTTTTCCATACTAAAACGTTTTAGAACTTTGTCCAAGTAAGTATTCTGACTAACTCCTATTACTCTCTTACTTCGGTCTCTCAATATCCTTATTCCCAAAATATAGGAAGCCTCTCCGAGGTCCTTCATAGCGAAGCACTTCCCGAGCCAGGACTTAACTTCCTACAGAGTCGGGATGTCGTTTCCTATAAGTAATATGTCATCGACATACAATACGAGAAAGCTAACTATACTCCCACTGGCTTTTCCATACACACATGATTCATCTTCGCTTCGTACAAATCCAAACTCTTTGACTTTCTCATCAAAGCAAAGATTCCATCTGCGAGATGCTTGTTTAAGTCCATAAATGGACTTCTCAAGCTTGCACACTCTATTGGGATGCTTCGAATCGACAAAACCCTCTGGCTGAGCCCTGTAAACATCTTCAGCCAACTTCCAATTAAGGAAAGCGGGCTTGACATCCATCTACCAAATCTCATAATCATGAAATGCAGCAATGGCTAGCATCACCCTAATAGATTTTATCTTGGCAACTGGTGAGAAGGTCTCATCATAGTCAACTCCGGGAGTTTGAGTAAAGCCCTTCGCCACCAATCGCGCCTTATACATGTGCACATTCCCATCCACGTCGGTCTTCTTCTTGAAGATCCATTTGCACCCAACTGTCTTACGCCCGGGCACATTGTCAACCAAATTCCAAAATTGGTTGTCATACATGGACTGAATCTCGCTGTCCATTGCCTCTTTCCATTTCGCAGACTCCGGGCCTGCCATGGCTTCCTTCTAGCTGTTAGGTTCATCTAGATTTACTAGTGTACTATCACTAATATATGTTTCCCCTTCGGTAGTAATATGAAAACCATACAACTGGGGTTGAACTATAACTCTTTCGGAATGTCTAAGAGGTAAGGATTCGTCAATTGGTTTAATCGGAGTTTCCTCCTTGGGTTGAGCGCCAACGCTAGAGGTTCCTTCATCGCTCGTCTCTTGAATCTCTTCAAGATCGATTTGCCTCCCACTGTCCCCTTGGCTTATGAGTTCTCACTCTTGGAAAACCCCTATCCTCGCAACGAAGACAACATTGCCACTCGGTCTATAAAAGAGATATCCAAAGGATTTTTGAGGGTAGCCGATGAAAATACATTGCTCACTATGAGGTTCGAGCTTGTCGTGAGTCTCTCGCCTTACGAAAGCCTCGCAACCCCAAACCTTAATATGTGCCAGCGAGGGAGCTTTCGCTGTCTACATCTCGTGAGGTGTTTTGCTAACCTTCTTTGTAAGGACTAAGTTAAGGATATGGGCGGCAGTCTCTAAGGCATACCCCCAGAATGAGATAGGTAGTGAAGCACGACTCATCATGTAATGAACCATGTCCAACAAGGTTTGATTACGCCTCTCAGCCACATAATTTAATTGCGGTGTCCTAGGCGGCGTCATAGTCGTGGAATTCAAGACTTACGTACTCTCCTCCTCGATCGGATCAAAGCATCTTAATTTTCCTACCCAATTGATTCTCCACTTCTTGTTTAAACTATTTAAACTTTTCAAAGGTTTCTGACTTGTTCTTGATTAAGTAAATATACCCATATCTACTATAATCATTGGTGAAAGTCACATAGAAGCAGTTTGCGTCCCTTGTGGTGGATCTAAAGGGCCCACACACATCGGTGTGTATGAGATCCAATAAACCCTCATCCCTTTCATAAGTGCCAGTGAAGGGTGATTTGGTCATCTTTCCAAGTAAACAAGACTCGCACACATCAGCATCCCTAAGGTCGAATGACTCCAACACTCCATCTATTTGGAGTTGGGCTATGCATTTCTTGTTAACATGTCCAAGACGACAATGCCACAAGCATGCTTTATCCAACCTATTGGAAGAATCTACACACAATACATCATTTCCTAAGTTGTCTACAACCATAACCGTTTCATAAATTCCATTAAAAGGCAATGCTTCAAAATATAAAACACCATTTACATAAGCATAAATTGAACCTTTCTCATTATCAAACGAAAATCTAAATCCTTGTCTAAACAAACCATGAAATGAAATGATGTTTCTTTCCATATCTGGCGAATAGCAACAATTATTTAAATCTAAACCTAATCCATTACTAAGCGCTAAAGAATACACTTCAATCTTGGTGACAGGCGACGATCTTCTGTTCCCCATGACTAGATTTATTCTTCCACGCTCCACATCTCTATCTCTTCTTAGTCTCTACAAATTAGAACATATGTGAAAACCACATCCTGTATCAAGAACCCAAGAAATAGTATGTGATGAATCATTAGATTTAGTTGTGTAAATACCTTCGAAAGACGGCTTGATCTTCCCATCCTTGATGGCTTGCAGATATTCCTGGCAGCTTCTCTTCCAGTGTCCTATTTTGTGGCAGTGGTGACACTCTGCCTCCTTAGGGTTTAAGTTAGGCTTAGTAGAACCAACCTTGGTTCAACTAGAAGAGGTACCATCTTGGGGCTTTCCCTTGTGGTGGCTCTTTGAAGGAGCCTTCCTCTTCTTTCCCTTCCCTTTCCCAATGGCCAAAACAGGAGCAATAGGTGGAGTGGGAGTTGATATAATAGACTTGTCCTTGAGGTTGCTCTCAGCAGTCCTTATGAGCCCTTGGAGTTTGCTTAGGGTGACTTCTTCTTTGTTCATGTGGTAGGTCATCCTAAATTGATTGTAGCACGAGGGCAAGGAGTGGAGAATGATGTCGATAGCCAAATCTTCCGCAAAATTAACATTTAACTTGCAAAGACGATCAACATACCTTTGCATCTTTTGCAAATGCGAGGTTAGGGACTCTCTACTCCCCATCTTAGCGATGATCATGTTGGTGATGATCTCGTAGCACTCTTGCCCTGCGCTTTGGTGGTACCTCTCCAGCAAATCTTGGTGCATTTCATAGGGATACATGTCCTCATAGGACTTTTGGAGTTCAAGATTCACAGTGGTCAGTATAATGCAATGGACATTCGTTGCATCACGCTCATGGGCCTCAAAGACGGCCATTTCTTTGGGAGTAGCAATTTCCGGATTGATCTTTACAAGTTCTCGTCGAGGACATATTCTTTGTGCTTGTAGCGAGCAATCATGCGAATGTATCTTATCCATTCATTGAAATTCGAGCCGTCGAATGTCACCTTTTGACATAGGCTCATTAGCGAGAATGAACCAGCAACATCGTTGTTGGCGTTTGTGTTAGACATCTGCAAATAGAAAGGAACAAAGTTTGATTAGAATTGAATCCCTAATTAAACACCCAAAATGAGAAATTAGGGCTAGGATCCAACAACATTATTTACACATTAGAAAAGGGATGCCGTAATCTAACATGCAAATAATTTAGAGGTAAGTGAATGACGATTCACTAATTCTTCACCATGAAAAACATAAAGGATTAGGTTTTAAATGTATTGAGAATTCCTAGATTTCCTTTTGAGATTCATTGAACTTTTCAATGGCATGTTTAAATCTCGATATGCCCCTCTCGTTTGTGACAGGGATGTCGAGGATCATAAAGCGGGTGCGAATAACCATGCAAATGTACATGGTGCCCTCATTGTTACAGTCACCTATTCAATGTGCCGGTTAACCACACACGCTCCATCGAACTATAACAAACGATGAGTCACCCTTTGCCACCTTTGCTTGGAAACAATTAGTCTGCCGGTTAACCACACATGCTCCACTAACTTCTTAGCAAGGGTGCAAAGTGTAATTTCATGGGATTGAATCAATTTACTTTTGCCTAAAGTAACTAGGATTGGGACTTTTGTAAAAACGTTTAGTTACTTTATATAGTTTCATTAAACTTATTAATGAAGAGAGAATTACCCTATCTTGTCCGTTCAGCTAACGACCCTCCACCAATCAAGGAAGCAGTGGGTAAGAGTGGATACCCATTAAACGGCCATTTTATAGCCCATAACCTTATACCCCGCTTATAGATCGGCTTCGTGAATGAGGCCTACTAACGGTAAGACTAACATTTTCGTTATACATATACATATATATATATATATATATATATATATATATATATATATATATATATATATTAATCTTGTAATAATATAATAGTATAGGGTGTATTTTAAACATTTTAAAATACTAGGGTTTTAATTTCAATTTAAAATTTTCGAAATCTATAACCTTTAAATTAAAAATTTTAATATTAAAACTCTTGATTTAATAATTATCTAAATTAAACAAATAATTTGAATTACATAATCATAAAGGATTATCTTAAATTAAACAATTAATTTTATCCTAATCCCTTAAATCCCTCTAGATTTCGAGAATTATGGGATGGCTTAATTCAAAATCTTTAATTACCATATTTAACCATTAAAGGATAATTACAAGATATGGGATTATCCAAATCCCTAAAATTTAGGATCTTATCTTAGGGAGGAGGCATATCTAGAAAATCCTAGGGTTTGTAAACCCTAGATTTCGAAATCTTGGGCAAAAAGGAAAGGGTTTGAAAACCCTTATCAAAATTCAAAAACTAGGGTTTAAGAACCTTAATTTCGAAACCCTTGCCTCCTAGGGTTTATTGGCCATAAACCCTAAAGTGTCAAATTCATACAATTGTATAATTCTAATTGAAAACAACTTAACCATAATCTCTGATACCGCTGACGGGTTTTATACAAACAATCCTATGTTTCTCTATTAGATACACAACTTTATGAACACAAGAGGAACCCTAGCATGCATCTAGGTATTTTGAAATCTATGTAGTAGAAGGGATTACATACATCTTTTTGTTATATTGTAATAACAACACAAATCTTCAATCTCTTGTCTTGGAAGCAAGTACCACAAGTGTAGTACCTCTACTGGAAGGTAACTCACCTCAAATGCTGTAAAGTAGCTATAAATCCTCGGCTCTGAAATCAACCCCACTCAAACTCTTTCATATAAAATATTTCCTTTAATTCCCCGTTCATACTCATAACCCCTTAAAGGTCAACTTTGGTCAAAGTAAAAGTCAAAGTTAATACCATGGTCAAAGTCAACATTCTGTTCAAAGTCAACCTTCTAGGTTGCTTTAACTCGCTGTGTTGGCCAACCAACTCGCCGAGTTCCATAATTCATAAAAGCTTGAAATCAGGATCTAACCCATCGATTTCTTTCACGAACTCGTGGAATCCCTCCTATCAACATAATCGAGACTTTCCCACCTATCTCGTCTAGTCCATCCTTGAACTTTTCAAGCCCTTCCTTTTTACCGAATCAAGGCATTTCGACTCAACTCGTCGATTTCCTCTATGAACTCGTCGAGTTCTTCGGTTTGATAAGCTTTATTAATGTGTTAAGCCATTATTCTCCGAGTCTAAGTCCCATATTCCAGATCTGAGTCGAAAACACATCTAGGAGGGTAAAGTTTCTGACATTTCCCATTAAGACTCATCCTAGAAGAAATAAGCCCTAAACCTAGCTCAAAAAGGCTTAGTTTCAACTTCAAAACCAATCAAAACTTCAAGATATGCCATAGGATCATAGAATTGGACTCTATGGACAGTTTGGTGACATAAAGTTCCTATCTTTACTTGCATGCATAGACTACTTGGCTCAAAAAGCCAAAAAGATGATCCACAAGTTGCATGGGATATCCAAGGCCTTAAAGTTGGCACTTGTATGTCATGAAGTCCCCTATAGACCCTAGATCTGAAAGGTTTGACCCCATGGGACGTCCATGTCCCAAACTGTAACACCCCAAAGTTTGGAAAGCCAAGAAAAGAAAGAAAACCTCAAGTTTAGGGGAGACTCGGCGAGTCCGAGCGGGATCCGGGTTGTGGTGAAAGCGATTGACTCGGCGAGTCAGCCAAGGAGACTCGACGAGTTGGGTCTGATCGAGGAAAACCCTAAATTCGGGACTGGAGCCTATTTAAGCGTCTCATTCTCTTTCCTAGGGTTCCTTTACTGCCTTTCTACCTCAGAACACCAAACCCTAGCCGCCATATCCGTTTTTGAGCTAGATCTTGCCTTGAAGAGTGCACTAAAGCTTGGAGGAGGAAGGAAGACCTTGGAGGTGCAAGAAGGGACTGTAGATCTGGGATTGAGGAGTCATTTCAGACCAATTGGAGGTAATAAGTTGTTGCTTGGACTCCCTTTGCATCTAGATCTATTCTTATGTGTGAGTTTTGGTCATTATTGGTATGATATGTAACCAATTCGAGTTGGAGGTTCAGATCTGAGGTTGCTACCTCAGATCCATGTTGGTTTTGGTCTTGAATCCCCTAAAGTATCAGCCCTTGGTATGTTGAAGAGGCATGTTTGCCATAAACCCTAGTTTAGTGTGTTTTGAGCATAGATCTCTCAATCTACACGTAAAGTTTGCCACTTTACGTGGGGAATAGGCCCTAGAAGTATAGATCTATGAGTTGGAAGCTCTGTTTGGCTCGAAAAGCCACTGCATGGATTGAGGACTGGATAGACTCGGCGATTCCTTCGAGTGGACTCGGCGAGTAGCTTGAAGATGAGGAGGAACTCGACGAGTAGGATGAACAGCTCGTCGAGTCGGATGAATTTAGGCATGGACTCGGCGAGTTGGATGAACAACTCGACGAGTTGGTTGAAGATTGTCTAGGACTCGGCGAGTCTGTTCTTGGACTCGGCGAGTCAGATCGCGAAACCCTAAACCCCTTTGAGTTGAGACTCGAATCAGTGAGTCGGGTGGTGACTCAGCGAGTTGGACAGGACAGGACTTGGAACTAGTTGGACTCGGCGAGTCATGGACTGACTCGACGAGTCGAGTCGCGAATAAGAAAGACCCTGAGCGTATGAACTCGGTGAGTCAGTAGGTAGACTCGGCGAGTAGGGTTGACCTAGAAGGTTGACATTGACCAGGATTTTGACCTTGACCAGAGTTGACCTAGTGACCTTTGGAGGTCAGTTGGACTAAGTGTTATATTGGCTTTTGAAGCTCGAGGAGCTAGTGGAGCAGCAGTTCGGAGTCAGAGGTCAGGTAGCAGTCAAAGGATTAGCAGCATCGGTTCAGCAGTCTCAGGTGAGTTTCCTTCCAGTAGGAACGGGTCTAAGGCCACAATGCCGGCCCGTTTAGCTAGCAGTAGTTTTCGGATTTTGATCTGATGCAGTAGTTAGTATGTTTGATGCCTTCGTGGCTCAGACAGTATTTATGTGTTATGTGTTCCGGGCTACGGCCCGATGTAGTATGCAGTATACGTGTGTTCATGCTAGTTGATATGTTTATGTTATGTTCTGTTCAGTTAGCCGGACTTCGGTCTGATGCAGGGGACAAGGTCCCAGTTAGTCCGGACTTCGGTCCGATGCAGGGGGCAAGGCCCCAGTTAGCTCGGACTTCGGTCCGATGCAGGGGACAAGGTCCCAGTTAGTCCGGACTTCGGTCCGATGCAAGGGGCAAGGCCCCAGTTAGCCCGGACTTCGGTCCGATGCAGGGGACAAGGTCCCAGTCAGTTTCCGGACTTCGGTCCGATGCAGGGGGCAAGGCCCCAGTTAGTCCGGACTTCGGTCCGATGCAGTGGGCAAGGCCCAATATGTGCTTTATATGTTTTTGTGAGGTATGTGGTAGATTGGGGGAGCTCACTAAGCTTCGTGCTTACGGTTTTCAGTTTTGGTTTCAGGTACTCGGTTTTCAAAAGAGGAGCTCGGGAAGATTGCAGAGCACACACCATAGTCAGTTAGCCTGGGAATGTTTGACTCTGATAGTGATATTATGTTTTGAATTTAATACTCAAAAGTTATGATTGACTTATGATACGTTGTTATAAATCTATTTTTAGTAATGTTTAAAAGAAATTTTTAGTCATGTTTTTTTTTGGGTCGTTACAAGTTGGTATCAGAGCCTTGGTTTGAGGGATTCGGGCGCACTCCTGAGTGTGTCTGAACTCAAACTAAGGAAGTGGTATATAGTTTTCAAAAGAAAAATCGTAGTTACAAAAGAATTTTGAGAAAAGAAAAGAGTTTTAGAAAAAGCAAAAAAAAAAAAAAAAAAAAAAGATTTTTTTTAAAAGAGAAAAGGGTGTGGTGCATGCAATTAGCCGAGCTCAAGTAAGTACTCCCAATTTACCCATACAAGTTATATTATGATTATCAGTATCAGTTTCAGTATCGGTTTCAGTTTCAGTTTCAGTTCCAGCTTCAGTAGAACAGCATGCTAGAATAGGACTAAGGATCTAGGATGATGCCTTATGTGCCTGCTTTATGTGTTCAGCTTTATGAGAATTTCATGCTAGTATTGAGTAGACAGCAGTAGGATAGCATGTTTAGGTTATGCCTGGTAGCGCGAGCTTAGCATTGTATGCTAGTGTAGTTTCTCGTTATGAGAATAGTTTTGCCTGAGTATGTCTCCTTTATCCGATTGCTGCTTGCTTTGTGCTTTGTGGGACTCTGAGTTAGCCATTAGGTGAATACGTCACATCACATGTGAGCAGGGTTGAATAATCTCAGAGTGTTGGATTTGGCCCTACTGCGCAGCTCTCGTTTGAGTCCAACCGTTGTAGGGACGAGACTTTTACTCGAAGGATTATCCGAGCCTCATTACATGTGATGGTATTCAGGTGGTGGCTAATTGGCATTATAAGGAGGCCTTCAGCAGCTGAGGACTGGTTTGAGTAGAGTCAGAGGTTCCCTAGGGCAAGCCTAGGATGAGAGTAGCAGAGATCAGTTGAAGAGTAAAGGGGACTTGGTGGAGTTGAGGTAACTCTTGAGGAAAGTACGGATAGATGTGGAAGGTAGTAGGGGCCCATACTACTGAAAGCAGAGGATCCGTATTCGATTCAAGAGGGGCCGAGGCAAAATCAAGGAACTAGTAGAGTATGTGAGAAATTCCTCAGCAGTAGTATGTAAATTGATCAGGATTTTGTTATATTTTCAACATGGTGACGTTGCGCGAGATACCAGTTAGCAGTTCAGGTGTCGAGGAGGGGTCTGGCTCGGGCTTCAGAGCTGGGCAGCTCGATGATCAGATGAGGGATTTCATTTCCGCAGAGATTACGCGCAACATCATTGATCAGACTCCAGTGATTTTCGGTTCGGTTAGAGAGGCCATTGTGGAGCTCATGGACAGTCATCTTGAGGCCTTTAAGGCCGGGATAGTTTCAGGGCAGTTTAGGGCTCGTCTAGGCCCGGAATCTTATGGAGTTCAGGGATCCATCAGGGAGGGAGATCCCATTTCTAGTTTCTGCCATCAGGGGACAGGAGTGAGCCGGGCATCCTGTCTTCAAGAGAGACCTTTTGATGACTGGATAGTTGAGGAAGTTTCGCGAGCCATTCACGAGGATCTGCCTGACACGGTCGTGAGGATCACTGATAGATTGATAGCGAGGCTTCAGGATCAGACATCTGTTGTTCAGTCAGCAGGCGTTGCCGTTGGGGTAACGCAGGAGCGAGAGTCGGGCAGGGAGTCGGAAGGGAAGAGGAAAATGGATGAGACTCAGGTAGCCTCAGGTTCGGGTAAGAGACCCAAGGGTCCAGATTTGAGGACGAGGAACTATCAGAGCCGCAGTCGATGCGGGAAGTGCGGAAGGACGCACATGGGTGTATGTAGGCGTAGAAGTGGTGGCGATGCTAGGTGTTTCAAGTGCGGCCAGATTTGTCATTTTAGCAGAGACTGTGTTGTTACCATCGCCCAGGGGCTTGATCCGTTATGTTTCCATTGCAGTCAGAGGGGCCACAAGAAGGCCCAGTGTCCGAGCTTGTATCCAGCAGGGCAGGTGCCAGCTCTTGTCCTTGGGATTTCAAGTACCGCCAGCAGTTGTCGAGGCCGGGCAAGGGTGCCTACGGCTCAGAGCCGAGTTTTCCGGTAGATTTCAGCAGGGATTCGAGCAGCACTGAGTGATGAAGGTACGTAACTTTTGCTTTTCTGTCAGCTTATGTCATGATTATATTGTTATGGTTCTGCATCAATTTGTGGTATAAGTGTTGTGTTATAGTGTGGCTTGCTTGTGATTATGTTATATGCCATTTGCATACCTCGGATAATTGGTTGGTAGTTCGGGGATGTGCTCTTATGGAGAAGGTTTCGGAGGATGCAGTAACTATAGCATGGTTGGGACAGATTTGGTTCGTTTCGCTAGTTCGGAGTGGTTAGTGATTTGGATGGATTGGTCAAATTCCTACCTGGCGGGCTTGGGTTCCCCAGTAGATGTTCCGGAATGGTAGTGAAGATCAGGACCTCTTTTGAGTGTGAAGCAGCAAGGGGTAAGCAGGATCGAAGTGGGGGAGAACCCTCCGGGTATACATGGATAAGAGTCACGTAGACTCAGAATGAGTGCGCGGCCTCTGAGAAGAAATGGTAGTAGCTCAGTGATGGATGGATTGAGAAGTTCAGAATTGGGAGTTCGAGAATTTTTTTTCCCAGCAGTTAGTTCATGTAATCGAGATGGTTAGAAGCTGGTTGGGAATCCAGGAATGGAGGACCACCTGTCGGACGCATGAGAGTCGAAATGAGGATCCTGAGAACGGGTATCAAGAGATGTTTTCGTATTAGTAGCCAGTGTCTGAGGCAGCATGCAGGTTGAGTAGATTCGGGAGTTGGGAGGTTGGAAACTTCCCAACAATAGCTTCTTGTATCCGGATTAATAGACGGTTGGTTTGGGAACCAAGCCGAAGAACTCCTCGACGAAGCGCTAAGTATATCAAGGATATGAGATGTCGAGGATGATGCAGAATTCAAAGACTGAGGGCTGGTTTGAGAAATTGGGATGAGGAATCACTAGCGGGACTAGGGATAGTCAGGATGTCCTCGGGATAGAGTAGTAGTAGTAGTGTTGTAAGTCTGCGGGGGTAGCCGTAGCATTCACCAGCAGTCAGATAGTAGTAGTAGTGTTGTAAGTCTGCGGGGGTAGCCGTAGCATTCACTAGCAGTCAGATAGTAGTAGTAGTGTTGTAAGTCTGCGGGGGTAGCCGTAGCATTCACTAGCAGTCAGATAGTAGTAGTAGTGTTGTAAGTCTGCGGGGGTAGCCGTAGCATTCACTAGCAGTCAGATAGTAGTAGTAGTGTTGTAAGTCTGCGGGGGTAGCCGTAGCATTCACTAGCAGTCAGATAGTAGTAGTAGTGTTGTAAGTCTGCGGGGGTAGCCGTAGCATTCACTAGCAGTCAGATAGTAGTAGTGGTGTTGTAAGTCTGCGGGGGTAGCCGTAGCATTCACTAGTAGCCATATAGTACTAGAGAGTTGTAAGTCCGCGAGCGTAGTCGCAGCCTTTATCAGATTGGTAGGTGGCATGAGCGCGCGTTGGACGCGGGAAAGTAGTAGTACCCACCAGTTCTAGTGCAGCAGTGAGGATATGGGAATCCACGGGTTAGATTTCGGATTTCCCAAATGGTTCAGTGATGGCTAACTCAGCAATTTTGGCTATAGATCGTTGCATCAGTTATGAGATCAGAGTAGTAGTGGACCGTTGGGGTTCGGGTATGTTAAGGGCTACCGTCAGTCTGGGAGCCATCATGATGTTAGTCGTGGAATTGATGATGTCAGGATGTGACGTATGGACCCGATCGGTTGGATCGGAAGATTGTTAGAGCCGCAGTGACAGGATAACTAGTGAAAACTAGCTCCAGAGAAAGATTTTGTTCAGAAGTCGTGGAAGCGACTAAGTGAGGAGTCCCTTGACTCCATAGTTGGGTTGGAGTTTAGTGTTTCAGGCAGCTCAGTGTTTCAGCCAGTTCAGTGTTTCAGGCAGCTCAGTGTTTCAGTCAGTTCAATGTTTCAGGCCGTTCAGCGTTTCAGTCGGTTCAGCGTTTCAGGCAGTTTAGTGTTTCAGGCATGTTCATTATTGCAGGCAGTTCAGTGTTTGGAAGGTTCAGGGTTTTGGGTCAGTAGTGTATTTGTGTTGGAATGCAAGTGCTGACGGTATAGTTGGTTGATTTGGAAATGGCAAGTACCTCTTAGCAGGATCAGTTGAGCCTTTTGCCGAGTATAAGTGATCTGTAAGGATAGCTAGGCAGGTAGCTTTTCATTCAGGAGGGAAGGCTCGAGTTAGTAGGAGATGAGTAATCAGGTGGGATAAAAGCAAGCTGGTTCCAGCAGCATCGTTTCTGTATGAGCGGCAAAATGGATAGAACAGTTATAGATAGTCGAAGTATCTTCAGGAGTCGCTGGAAGAGACTAGGAGTTTGCGATGGAGTGTAGTGACCGGTGGGAGTCCGGTAACTCAGATATCGGGAGATTGGTTAGACCAGAATAGTCTCAGTGCACCCGGTAGGCGGATGGGAGGCAGCAGGATTTTCAGTCGGAGGAAGTAACGTTGAGGAAATTATGGAAAAGAGAAGGATCCAGTATGTTCCATCGGTAATGATTGGCATGGTGAGTGGCTGGAGTGTCGGACAAAAGGGTGTTAGATTTTCCAGACAGAGAATTGGAGGCAGTTCGCAGGCAGTTGATCATAGCAAACTTCGAGGACGAAGTTTAGTTTAAGTGGGGGAGAGTTGTAACACCCCAAAGTTTGGAAAGCCAAGAAAAGAAAGAAAACCTCAAGTTTAGGGGAGACTCGGCGAGTCCATGGAGGGACTCGGCGAGTCCGAGCGGGATCCGGGTTGTGGTGAAAGCGACCGACTCGGCGAGTCGGCCAAGGAGACTCGACGAGTTGGGTCTGATCGAGGAAAACCCTAAATCCGAGACTTGGAGCCTATTTAAGCGTCTCATTCTCTTTCCTAGGGTTCCTTTACTGCCTTTCTACCTCAGAACACCAAACCCTAGCCGCCATATCCGTTTTTGAGCTAGATCTTGCCTTGAAGAGTGCACTAAAGCTTGGAGGAGGAAGGAAGACCTTGGAGGTGCAAGAAGGGACTATAGATCTAGGATTGAGGAGTCATTTCAGACAAATTGGAGGTAATAAGCTGTTGCTTGGACTCCCTTTGCATCTAGATCTATTCTTATGTGTGAGTTTTGGTCATTATTGGTATGATATGTAACCAATTCGAGTTGGAGGTTCAGATCTGAGGTTGCTACCTCAGATCCATGTTGGTTTTGGTCTTGAATCCCCTAAAGTATCAGCCCTTGGTATGTTGAAGAGGCATGTTTGCCATAAACCCTAGTTTAGTGTGTTTTGAGCATAGATCTCTCAATCTACACGTAAAGTTTGCCACTTTACGTGGGGAATAGGCCCTAGAAGTATAGATCTATGAGTTGGAAGCTCTGTTTGGCTCGAAAAGCCACTGCATGGATTGAGGACTGGATAGACTCGGCGATTCCTTCGAGTGGACTCGGCGAGTAGCTTGAAGATGAGGAGGAACTCGACGAGTAGGATGAACAGCTCGTCGAGTCGGATGAATTTAGGCATGGACTCGGCGAGTTGGATGAACAACTCGACGAGTTGGTTGAAGATTGTCTAGGACTCGGCGAGTCTGTTCTTGGACTCGGCGAGTCAGATCGTGAAACCCTAAACCCCTTTGAGTTGAGACTCGAATCAGTGAGTCGGGTGGTGACTCAGCGAGTTGGACAGAACAGGACTTGGAACTAGTTGGACTCGGCGAGTCATGGACTGACTCGACGAGTCGAGTCGCGAATAAGAAAGACCCTGAGCGTATGAACTCGGTGAGTCAGTAGGTAGACTCGGCGAGTAGGGTTGACCTGGAAGGTTGACATTGACCAGGATTTTGACCTTGACCAGAGTTGACCTAGTGACCTTTGGAGGTCAGTTGGACTAAGTGTTATATTGGCTTTTGAAGCTCGAGGAGCTAGTGGAGCAGCAGTTCGGAGTCAGAGGTCAGGTAGCAGTCAAAGGATTAGCAGCATCGGTTCAGCAGTCTCAGGTGAGTTTCCTTCCAGTAGGAACGGGTCTAAGGCCACAATGCCGGCCCGTTTAGCTAGCAGTAGTTTTCGGATTTTGATCTGATGCAGTAGTTAGTATGTTTGATGCCTTCGTGGCTCAGACAGTATTTATGTGTTATGTGTTCCGGGCTACGGCCCGATGTAGTATGCAGTATACGTGTGTTCATGCTAGTTGATATGTTTATGTTATGTTCTATTCAGTT
Organism: Lactuca sativa; assembly: GCF_002870075.4. Classification (NCBI taxonomy): domain Eukaryota; kingdom Viridiplantae; phylum Streptophyta; class Magnoliopsida; order Asterales; family Asteraceae; genus Lactuca; species Lactuca sativa. The sequence goes on from NC_056628.2 coordinate 75,612,902, forward strand.
AGCCGGACTTCGGTTTGATGCAGGGGACAAGGTCCCAGTTAGTCCGGACTTCGGTCCGATGCAGGGGGCAAGGCCCCAGTTAGCCCGGACTTCGGTCCGATGCAGGGGACAAGGTCCCAGTTAGTCCGGACTTCGGTCCGATGCAAGGGACAAGGCCCCAGTTAGCCCGGACTTCGGTCCGATGCAGGGGACAAGGTCCCAGTCAGTTTCCGGACTTCGGTCCGATGCAGGGGGCAAGGCCCCAGTTAGTCCGGACTTCGGTCCGATGCAGTGGGCAAGGCCCAATATGTGCTTTATATGTTTTTGTGAGGTATGTGGTAGATTGGGGGAGCTCACTAAGCTTCGTGCTTACGGTTTTTAGTTTTGGTTTCAGGTACTCGGTTTTCAAAAGAGGAGCTCGGGAAGATTGCAGAGCACACACCATAGTCAGTTAGCCTGGGAATGTTTGACTCTGATAATGATATTATGTTTTGAATTTAATACTCAAAAGTTATGTTTGACTTATGATACATTGTTATAAATCTATTTTTAGTAATGTTTAAAAGAAATTTTTAGTCATGTTTTTTTTTGGGTCGTTACACAAACACCAACATTGTTAGACCAAACAATGGAGAAAATCTCCTAAAACTAGATCTAAACATAATATAAGCAAGGTAGGAGATTTATACCTCAGATGAACCAGAAATGAAGCTCAACTTCTGGATCTACTCTCCTTTTACACGTCCTTGCCCCTTCTTTAAGTATCCTCTTCTTCAAAATCACAAAGAATATACAAAAATGGCTCAAAACTCTTAAAAGTAGATTAGGGTTTCATGGCTAGGGTTTGCGACAATGGAGGCTGTAAATGAGGCCAACTTATGAGGGTTAATGTGTTTAAATAGGGTGCAAAAACTATGAAAATTAAGGTTTCATTCTGCTAGTCCTACTCGTCATGTTGAGGCTCATCGACTTGTCGAGTAGACTTCACAACCCGCGTCCTAGTCCATCTCTACTCAACAATTTTGGGGCATCCAACTCGTTGAGTTTCTATACAAAAATGAATAAATTGAGAATTAAATACATATCAAGAACTGGGCGTTACATTTGGATTTTTAATACGGTCGTATCTTTTGCATACTAACTCTGTTTTAAACGTTCTTTATATTTTCGGAAAGAGGGAAACATGTACTACGAGACTAGAATGTTTGTTTTCCTCATAATTGCTTAATACAAATTTTAGTTTTTTAGATGCATTACTAGGGTTGCAGTTTGAGCTGTTTGATTTGTTTGTTAGTTTGCACATTTGGAAGTAAGATACCATCTGGTATCTTATAATAGTTTAAATCAACTCATTTATTTTACATTAGATGTACAAAAAATAAATGAATCAAATTACAAAGAAATTTATAGTGAACTTGACTCTTCACATTCTTTGACCTAATTTTTGGGATGTCACATTATTCGTTATTTGTGTCTATTAACATATAGGTATCCTACACAATACCGTCTATCTATAGACATGGATACATAAACTTATGATTATACTACGTATAATCTTTCACAATCTAAAATCTCTTACGGATTCACATATACCTTTTCTCATCATCATTTCTTTTATAGGATTCTAGTACATATAATCCTCTTCTTGCTTTCTCTTTATCATGCTCATATACATGACTCACACACAGATATATATATATATATATATATATATATATATATATATATATATATATATATATATATATATAAAGCCATTTAACAACATAGAAAGAGTGAGAGTTATATCTCACCTTCTTAGTTAGTAAGGACTAAGTATCCCTCTTGGCTCATTTTTTCAATCAATGCATCTTAACTCATCCTCTTGGTCAATACATTTTCATACAACATTTCAAGTTCTTTAAAAAATTTCTTAGCCTATTACGAGCTTATCTGCTTCTAACCTTAAAAATGATCAATTAATTGATCCTAATTCTAACTTTTATTCTATCCTTCTAAATTCAATCCAATCAATGAATTATTGATCTCATAATACTTAATTCATCATAATTTAAAATATAATGCATCGATTCATAGATAACCACTAGTGAGGGTTTCATACCGTAAATCTCATTCGATTGATTCATCCATGAAAAACATTTTCAAAGCTTGGTGAAAGCTTCTAGACATTATCAGTAGCATCATATTGAATCTATATGCTAATCAAACTAAGTAATCTACCCAATTCATCAAAACACCATTAAGTTGTAATTAGCTTAATTATGGAGAAGATAATCACTTAATGAGTATCCAATATTCGATTCAGGCCATAAACATCCATATTCGCCATATGATCCCTTTTCCTTCTCCAAATTGTGGTATCTCACATATAGACGGGTTTGGGGTAACTTATGATGAGAATGAACTAAGCCTAAGGTTTTGAAATGTTGTGTAATCGTTATGTAGTTATGTGTTTACCACATTGTGATGACTTTGTTGACACGGGGTTAAAGGCGGTCACTTAATTTCCACGTCATGGCCATTAGTTTGCCACATAATGGTACTCTTTCTCAACGGAATCCAACTTTGGACACGTTGTCGTGACACCCATATAGCATGTCGTGGGGAAAAATACATTTATATTCTTTAATACGGTCGAATCTTGTCACGCTGTGACATCCCGAAATTTAGGTCAAACACTGTAAACGGTTAATTCACAATAAATCTCTTTATATTTTACTCAATGAGTTTTAGTGCATCTTATGTAAAATTAATTATTTCATTTGAAATTTTATAAGATATCAGATGATATCTTACTTCCAAATGTGTAAAGCGACAAACGAATGAAACAACTTAGACCGCAACCCTTGTTAATGTGTCTGGAAAACTAAAATTTTGTATTAAGAAATTATGAGCAAAGAAAACATTTTTAAATCATAATACACGTTCCACTGTTTCAAAAAATATAAAGAACGTTAAAAACGGAGTTTGTATGCAAAATATACGATAGATATAAGAAAGGAAACTAGTAAAACACTAACTTTCTTTAAACTGCAAAACCGAATCGATCTGTTGAGGCACTTTCACACCGCCGATGTAAATTCTGAGAGTGTTTTTGGACTATGATATGGCCTAATATTTAATTTTATACTCAATTTTTTTAGCAATAATATTTGCAAAAGTCGAAAAATCGAGCATTTCAGGTCATTTAGACGCGAAAATTTAAACGTGATTTCCCAATGTTCTATAACTTGAAAAATTAATCCGTTCAGGTTTCTGGAATCCTTGAATAACCCTCTATCATATGAAACATTCAAAAAAATATCTGACACCGAGATCCCGGATTTTAGTTTTTCGCATTTTAAGTGGGTATAACCTCACAAGGGCCCACTAGACTTGTGTGGGACAAAAATTATCAACCCTCTCTTGCCTTTACCCACATTTTTATAACATCTAGTACTTTACACCATACATACATACATACCGGATATACTCGGTTTTTATAAACTCTATACAATTCATTATGCCTAACAACCTATCCCTTTATAATTTAGGACTGAGAGCTATTCATATACTTTAGTTAAGGGCTTTTTAGTGAGACTATATTCATCAGCTAAGTCTAAATGCTTAGCATACCCACTCTACTATAACCGTTGATCGGTCGAGCGATATATATATATATATATATATATATATATATATATATATATATATATATATATATATACACACACACACACACACACACATAGGGTTGACATCCTTACCTACGGTTGCTAGCTATAAAATCGACCGACCAATCGAAGCGAGTGATAAATGTCTACAATCGTTACTACGACGTTTAATGAAGCGTTATAGTAGGTTACATTCAGTCACATAGCTCGGTTATAGAACTCACTATTAAAATTAACTCAAATTGGTCTATGTCTCTGTATCTCTCTCTCTCTTTCTCTCTCTCTCTCTCTCACACACTACAGCTCATACACTTGATTCTTTCAAAACAATTTTAATTATGGATTTACTTATACAAATACACATTTTGGATTTTCAAAATTTTTTCAAAAACTTTTTACAAACATAGTTTTAAATATGGTTTCCTTATAAAGAAAACACTTTCTAAACGCTTTTAAAAGTATTGTTACTGTTGTCAACAAAAAACCTGTAACCATCACCAACCTTGTCTTGACCCTCAAAACAACATGTATTCTCAGGGAAATAGAAATTAAGCAGTTTAGACAACAGATAGTCATGGATTTCATGCAATCTAGTTTACTATTTTTTGTTATCTCTGCCTACTTGTGTTAAGGCAATTCATGTACTATACTGTTATCTATAAGAACCATGTATTCAAACATCAAGATGGAATACAAATGTTGCTTTGTTTATTGTTGTACTTGTGCTATATATTCAGTTTACCTGTGATCCATGAAATAAGTTGCACAACTCATCATGTTCTGCATCCTCGACCAGGGGGGTGACACGCGCCATGGTAATCTACCCACTGCATCATGGTAGCCACTTGACAACAGCTCCTTATCTTATTCCATTCCAGCTTTAAGGACACTTTTTGTTCTAACTTCTAACATACATTACATCTACAGTTCTTACATGTTTTCGATATTCTTAATATCCAAGCGAAGGTGGGAATATACTCTACAGTTATATTTAGTCAATTCTTATTGAATTAATATAGGTCTTAATCTATTAAGTAAAAAAGTTTACCTAAGAACATAAAATTTCTCATTTACCTGTTTAGCCAAAATGCATCTTCTCATGCATTCTTTCTCTTGAACTTACTCATATAACATATTCTAAGTGACTTCAAAATCTTTTTAGCCATTTTCATAAAGTCGCAACTTCATAATCTCATATTTCTCATAATCGACCATTTTGTCTATTTGGTAAATATTTGAATAATAGTCAAATCTTTCTAAATTTTAGGTTCTTACAATAAAGGTTTTTGGCCTACTGTGACAAAAATAACAATTCATGTTCTATTACCTATGATAACTGAGGTTAATGTGGAGCTTCAGTAGCTTGACGTCACACTGCATTCTTACATTGTAATTTAGACGATAAAGCCTTCTTCCACATCCTATCTCCTAGAAAAATAAATAGGAAATGCTACAAACTATTGTTCTACTTTTCACGATGAACCAGTATATGTCTCAGCCAGATGATTCCTTAATATTAAGAAAAATCATATATGTTTGTTAAAGAAATCTTTATATGGTTTGCAACGGTTCCTAAGGAAGCTATACAAAAGGTTTGTTTCATTTTGGATTTCTTATGGCTGTGATCATTACCAGTTTTATAAGTATGTTTTCTTGAACAAATTTTTTGATGGTTCTTACATATATTTGTTGATATATGTTGATGACATGTTGATTGCAGCTAAGAATATAGATGAAATTAATAAATGGAAATCCTCATTAAAAAGTGTATTCGAGATGAAGGATTTGGATGCAACAACTATGTCAGGCCTGGCAATCGTGTCGTGTTCGGGTTGGCGTGTCCCGGGTTCGCAGGTTGGCGGGTCAAAATATGCCAACCCAAACACGACCCATTTAAATATACAGGTCACGGGTTGGTGGGTTTGGAACACAAACCCATATATGACCCGCCAACTCATTTATTTATACGGCTCACAGGTTGGCGGGTTCGTGGGTCAGATTTGGGTTCGTGGGTCCAAATTTTAGACATTTAAGTATTAAACATCCAAATGAAAATTAAAAGCATTTATAGAAACATGCTACAGACTTAACCTTATAGGTTACGACTTACGACCTTAAACCATCCACTACGAGTCACAATGTCAAAACAGTCAAATGATCTATGAATCAGTGGTATATATTATATAATACTTATTAAATATTAATAGTTGATACATAAATACATTTAAAAATAAATTAATTTTTTTTATTAAGAATATAAACGGGTTGGCGGGTCAACCCATTTATTTTTTGAAAAACCCATATATGACCCGTTTAATAAACGGGTTGGCGTGTTGGCGGGTTGGCGGGTTGAAAAACTCAACCCAAACCCATTTATTTCGTGTCGTGTCGCGGGTCGTGTCGCGTGTCGTGTCGAGAATTGTCAGCCCTAAACTATATAATACTAGGCGAATGTCTGCGCGTTGCGCAAAAACACCTATATAGTTGAAATCTTTACAAATATATGTTTTCTTTTTAAATATAACAATAACATTATTGTTAAATTTGATGTAATAATTTTTATACTAAATTGATATATTATATTGATTATTTTGAATCATATGATAATATATACATCTATTATAATTTCATAATCTCAATCGTTTTAATGACTTCTACCCGCGAGTTACACATAAATAAAATTAAATATAATATATGGTTTAATGTTGTTTATAGTTGTTGTTATTGTTAATTAATTTTTTTAAATTTATTTGCTTATTGTTTTAATTTCTATTATTATAATTATTTAAAACATCAAACATTATTTTTTGATTTTAAAGGTAACAATATAATCATTTATATAGAGTTATTTTTAACTATTATTATTGTAAGTTATTTTAAGCTACTTATTTGGAAACTTTTAACGATTATAAAAATACATTTATGAAATATTTTTGTTAAATTGAGATAACAATTTAGTTTTTTTTCATTTATCACTATAATTTATCACTTTTAATTATTTACAAAATACTCATTAATTTTTTTAGTGAACTGAAATTTATATTTAAGCTGACATTGTAATGAGCAAAAACACCTATATAGTTGAAGTCTTTACAAATATATGTTTTTTTTTTAAATATAACAATAACATTGTTGTTAAATTTGATATAATAATTCGTATACTAAATTGATATAATATCTTGATTATTTTGAGTTATATGATAATATATACATCTATTATAACTTTATAATCTCAATCGTTTGAATGACTTCTACACACCAATTATATATGAAAAAATTAAATATAATTTATGGTTTAATATTATGTTTAGTTGTTGTTATTGTTAACTGATTTTTTAAAATTTATTTGTTTAATGTTTTAATTTCTATCAATTATAATTATTTAAAACATCAAACATTATTTTTTGATTTTAAAGGTAACAATATAACCATTTATATAGAGTTAATCTTAACTATTATTATTCTAAGTTATTTTAAGCTATTTATTTGAAAGCTTTTAACGATTATAAAAATATCGTTAGGAAATATTTTAGTTAGGTTGAGATTACAATTTAGTTTTTACATTTATCACTATAATTTATCACTTTTAAATATTTACAAAATATTGTTTGGTTTTTTAAGTGAAACTGAAATTTATATTTAAGTTGACATTGTAATCTTATATTTATGTTCACAATTTAAGTATTTGTCCAAACTGCTCAAAAGTTGTAGCTTTAAACTGATAATAGTTTACATTTAACATCATATTAAATGTAATAAATTAAGTATAATATGTTAAAAGTTAAAGACATAACTTTATAAGTAAAAGTAAAGATATTATTTTAAAATTGAAATTTAGTTTCTTTCTAATTACACTTTAAGTTTGATATTTATTCAACCTTATTAACCAACTTATTATCATTATTAGAAAGACACTACAATTTATCACTTTTAACTATTTATAAAATATTCTTTGTGTTGTTTAAGTTAAACTAAAATTTATATTTATGTTGACCCTGTAATGTTATATTTAAATTAATAATTTAAGTATTTTATACAAATTGTTCCAAAATTATATCTTTAAAATGATAATGGTTTACATTCAATGATATATTAAAACTAATAAATTAAGTATAATATGTTATAAGTTAAAAAACATAACTTTTTTAGTAGAAGTAAAGATATTATTTTAATATTAAAATTTAGTTTATATATGATTACATTTTAGGTTTGATATTTATTTAACCTAATTAACCAAATTATAATTATTATTATAAAGAAATTCAAAAGTCATGGGAGTTTCAAATGAATGTAGTGAAAAGAAAAATGAATGGCAGTTTCAAATGAATGTGGTGCAAGGAAAAATGTTTTCTTTATAAGTATATAAAGATAAAGATACTACCCATAGAGGTTTGGAGGGTTTGATGAGCAAGGTTGTTATAAATTTCTCAGCAGATATATATTGGGAGTCTTGCAATCATTTGATGTACATCGAAAAGTCCAAACTATGTTGTCCACCTTTAGCACTTAGCACCAAACTTTAAACTAAACATATTTTTTACTTGTTTTTATTTCATATTACTTGTCTGTGGGTTCGGTCTAACATTTGCTACTGTTTACATTTACAACTGTTCCTAGCTATTGATTGCAATGTAATAACTTTGAACAACAATCGAATAATATAAGAGTTCTCATATTCTTAATTGTGGACGTAGGCCAGATTGATTTTTTGTCATTTTTTATTTCCCGTGTCAAAGTAGCTGATGTTTTAAGCATCTGATTTCATATGGAAAACATCTTCTATGACTTCCTAGAAAGGTGATGTTTTAAGCATCCGATTTCATATGGAAAACATCTCCCATGTCAAAGAAGCTGATGACTGAAAAATGGCAAACATTGTTTCCTAGTTGAACATTGCCCACAAAGAAATTTCGTATTGAAATAGTAAATATGAAATAGCAAATATGAAAGACTATATAACTTAAAGGAAGAAGATGGAGCCATAAGTGGAATCTCATATGATATATCTATTATGAAAAATGAGGCCTAAAAAGAAGAATCGGTTTTATAGAATAGTTTTTATAAAAGTATTAATGCTGAGTAATCTTGATGGGTTAAGTGCATAGAGTGGATCGGGTTATGGGTCACAGATCATGGTCCTGCTTGGTCTCAGGGTTAATAATTAAATGAACAAGAGTCAGTGGGGTTTATATATGCATGGCACGTTTCATGGAGACAATAAAGGAGTACATGGACTAGGTAGTTTGTTATTGTATTTGCTATTTTATTCTACTTAGCATGTAGTCTATAAATACGATAGATAGTTTTCGTTAAAATTATAATCAGTTTTCTTTCTTGAAAGTAATATAGCATTGAGAATACCCAATAACCTTGAGCAATACATGAGAGTCATTATCAGGGTGTAAGTTCGGGTCTTTATCATGTGGGAAAGGGGCTGATTTCCAACAGTTAACAAACAAAAAGGTTATCCCAATTCCAAAACATTGGGGTTACTACTTTAATTTTAAGAGAAATTTTCTTTTGTAACTATTAGAGTTTTATTTTATTTTATTTATTTTTGGATGGAAAATGAGTTATATGTATATTATATATTGAAGTTTGTTTCCATTGTTGATTTATAACTAATTTATTTTTAAACTTTCAATAAATTCGAAACGGTGTTGGTTATTCTACCTTAAAGATAATTTTGTAATTTTAACATCCTCAAAGGTTATATCCTCGTCATTACCTGACACATTTAGAAAATTTGTTTAATTTTCGATAGACATACCAAAACACTATACAATGAATCTGATCCAATCCAATTCAGTCCAGTTGATTTCCAGCGAGTACGTACATGTATATACCATGCCGCTAGCTAATTAACTAATTAAGTCATAAACACAAAAGAGGCCTACACTAGAAATTCATTATTCATACACATTCGATCAGCATAACAATACATATATAAAATGTATTCAACAAACCATCCCCGAGCGTAATTCAAACATACATCACATATAGAGGTTCTCGTTTGGCAACCTTTGTGAAGGAACAACGATGAGTGGTTCTTTTTTCTTTAGTGAAATTCCAAATTTTTCAGAGAGGTCATGCTCTTCACCCTCCGGCAAGCTCCAGTCGAATGAGTGTAAGAGCGATGCCAAGATATACATTTGCATTTTCTCCGCCAATGGAACACCTGGACACAATCTTCTTCCAGATCCAATTGCTTTTTAGTCTTAGTGATCTAAACGAAAGTCGTAGTGTTCATTAAACAGAGATAGTGCGTAAAAAGAATGTCCAAATATGACTTCATATGAGGAAATTATGAATTTTCTAAGATTTGACATAACACTATGCAGCCCGAAACTCGAATTTTAGATCGGGTGATTTTTAGCCAAAACAACCTAAACGAGAATTGAAGATCTTGTTGCTATTAGTTCAACGGTAAAAAGACGGACGAAAACGGATGTCAGATGAAGAAGCTATGAATTTTTAACGGAATTTTCCTGTCCTGGCCTATTAAAAATATAACTTTAAAAATAAATTCAAAATTAGCCAACGGAGTCTAAACGAAAGTTGTAGAGCATAGTCTCAGCTACACATGGATATAAAGAACGTCAAAAAATAAAGCTCGTATGCGAAAGTTAAGAATTTTTTATGCTTGGAAATTCAGAGTACGCCCAGCGTACTCGTGTGCAGAGTCTGAGATCGCTCACGCAACCTACTCTATTGCATGAAAGCCATGCGTTCGTAGCTTGGACGCATCCGGAGTTATCCCTTAGTACGCCCAACGTATTCGATGTAAGCCAATCGTAACTCCTGGGATCAGCCACTATAAATAGCACCCGAAACCATCCAATTTTAGGTTGCAAACTTTCATTCTCCCACCCTAAACTTTCTTCAATATTGCAAAAATTACACCTAACCGCACTATATCATCCTAGCGTCATAAGAAAACCCCGAAGATCCCGAGAAAAATAGTTTTCGAGCTGAAACTCTGCCCACATGAAGTCTGTTTTTTCAGAAACCATCCCAGTTTCATCAGAAACGATTGTTTTAAAAAAAATGAAGTGCTGTCCAATCACCGTTTTACCAAGTGAGTATATATTCACTTTCAGCTTACACATATATATGAAGTATTTTATATAAAATGCATGCTATGTGAGTATATGTTGTTTGTTTTCTTGAGATGGATGATTAATGAATGTTTTATACATGTTTTAAACTGTATATGTATTTTATATCTACAAATATATTGGGCGAAGTGTAGGTAGATAAAGAATGAGGGATGAAAGATGATATAGATGTTATTGGCAGCTGTGCCTAATAAATAACATTAGCAACTGTGCCTAATAGAGAATAAATGATGTTGTTGGCAGCTACACCTAATAAACAATATTTGCAGTTGTGCCGATTAAAGAATAAATGATGTTGTTTGCAACTGCACCTAATAAATAACATTGGCAGCTGTGCCAATTAGAGAACAAATGATGTTGTTTGTAGCTGCGCCAAATAAATAACATTGGCAGTTGCGCCATAGGCAAAGATGGACTTCGTGCTTATTTCTCAGGCAAATTCTTAGGAATGAATGAACGAGGAATAACTGATTTCTTAGGGTGGATCCTTAAGAGTAAAGAAGATAATGGGGGTAGGAAATTCGGTTGACTATTTGATGTTTAAACATAATAAATAAATTTATTGTGGTTGATGAAATTAATAAATTTATTATTTGTGGGTTGAAAACCCTATATGCTCACCAGGCTACCAAGCCTATGCACTCAACTTTTTATATTACATGTAGTGGACTCAGAGCATAGATGGATTATGATGAGGGATTTTTGGATTATAGACCAGTAGTTGTAAATAACTGTTGTAAGACTTGTAATGTACTATTTATGTTTTTGGTCTGCATCGGAACATGACATCCCGAGATTTTGTTATATAATGAAAATACATTTCTTTAAGAAATGCTTTGATAACTTTTTTATTATATTTTGTTTTGGGAACAAATTCCGCAACACCTTTTGAAAGATTACTCTGATTTTATTTTAAAAGCATAAACTAAATCGGTTTTTTCCTATCCGAGAAGTTTTAGGATGTCACAGTAAGGGGCATCTAAGACGAAGAATCTTAACTTTTACCCTTTTCTTCCCAAATTAATTCCAAGTGATAATGAGTTATTCTAAGGTGATTTTGGGTCAAACTAAATCGATTTTGGAGGTATCTAAACAATATTAACCATCCTTATCATAGCATATCAAATTTAAATTGCCTCCTTTGAAATCATATTTGTTTGTCAAGAACCTCTCTGGATTGAATATTAACGGATTGTCCCAATACCGATGATCCCGATGGATTGACCAAACATTCAGAAGCACAGTACATCCTTTTGGAATGGTGTATCCACCGACTATACAATCCTGCCTCTTCATCTTCCGTAAAATGCCTTGTAGATCAAGCCATGCAACACTAGGGAAGATGTCAGAGAGATTCGGTTGTCCTAGAAGCTCAACGATATTTGAAGAAATCCTCTTCAACTCTGCTCCAAATTGGCGACCTTTTGCGTTTGGATCTGAAGTGTTTTCCCAAACCATGCTTGTAAGGACGTTAGCCTCTGTTGAGAAAGCAATCTCGCTGATGTCAATTGTGGTCCCGATTTTACTATAAATATTTTTGATAGTTTTCCTCACTTCATCCCTTCGAAAAAACCTGCACGCTTCAAGATTCTTGTTGCTTAGAACCTCATGGGCAAATATCTTACGAAGGTTACGCCAATCTGAATTGTTGTCAGAAAATACTACATTTCGGCCTCCATAGGAGATCGCTAAGGCAGCTATTGACGGATTCCGGTTAGAAAATATGTCATCTTGCTCACGTACCACAGCCTTTACTAGGTCAGGTGTATTTATGACGACATGAAGTTTGCTTCCCAAGTGAAACTTGAAAATGGGTCCGTAAATGTGAGCCATGTTACGGAATTGTTTGTGTAAGTCACGACGAAGAAATGGAAGGTAACCTACAATCGGCAAGGAACGAGGACCTGGTGGCAATGATGGTGCACCTGAAGAGCTCGAAGACTTCCATCTCCGCCATGAAATAGCAAAGATCATTACTGAAATGGTGGCAACTGCAAGAGTAAAGTGGTCTTTGTTGCTGGCCGACAGTTCTTCCATTTTTTTCGAATATGATGAATGTGAATACCATAAAAGAAAATCGTCTTCCGGATTTAAACCCCAAGCGACTGCTTGCTTAAATTAAACAAGCCAAAAATGTTAAAATTATATATGCGTGATTCATATTTATTGCTTATTAATCCGAAAGTCAAAACCGTGTGAAACCTTATACTCTATTATTTCAGAAACGGTTAGATACCATTACTTTCTGTTTCTATTTTGAATGACACATTGGTCATCCTGTTAGCGACAAATCATGATATTTAATAATTTTTTTTTGTTCAAGATTAATAATTGCTTAAATTATTTATCAGGAAATTTCAAAATGTCAATTCCATTATTGAAAGCCTTCCTGTAGGTGATATTTTATATTTGAGTGAATTATAGTTCTGGTCCATGTGGTAGGTAGATACTTAGATTCTGATACTTGGTCAAACATTTGCAATGTTGATAGATCGTGTATTTGTGTTATGAAGAAATTACAATTGTTGGTCTCTCATGCATATGAAAAACACTTTTATATCTTTCTTTATTTTTTTTTCTTTTTTATAATTAGAGAAAATTTGATTCATATCCTTTTGAATTTTAGATACTATTTCTACAGCCTTCTAAAAATCAAAATTATTTCTATATCCTGATCAAATTATAAAATATATATTTATATCAAAACGTAATTTTTAATTTGAATTATACCAAGTTAATATTAAAAAAACTTATTTAGACCTTAAAATTTTATTGAATTTCCCAAAATACCCTTCCCAAGCAAAATCTCAAATTAAAGATTAAGCTAGGTATCTTGTATTTCCATATATCATCTTCGTCGTACACTAAACATCTCTAGATTAACTCTCATTTGTAAATTCAGTTTGTAGCTCTATGCATGTGGTGTCTATTGATCTTATATGTGTTTTTTTAGCATGAAATTCAGGAATTGATATGGGGTTTTTGTTAATTGGGACTTAGTAATATGTGTAAGTCGTAAGATCTCTAGATTTAAAATTCCCATTGAGTTGGTGCCTACGAACTTTGAAATTCGATTGTGACGATCTGGAATTGAGAATTCCACCCATGTAGAGATAATGAGAGGGGGGGGAGGGGGGTGTCCAATGTTCAAGTCGGTAAGATGAAGGAGCAATTAGAACAAAATCAAAGATGTATTCAACAGCTGGGTTTATGGTGTTGGTATTTTTGTGGCTTGATACTGTTTTGAGAGATACTAGTGTCAGGTATTTTCGATGCAAGTATAAATTTTGAGATCTTTTTTCGGTCATGGTGGTATAGTTTATTCTGATTGCTGCTCTTGGAGGATTCAATATCATTTCTTTCATGAGTTTGAGAGTTGGATGTTATTTTAAGGATTGCTCTCATAGTCTGATGCTCTAATTGCTTGTTGTTTGAACTGGTCCTGATGCTCGTTAATGGAGGAGATGTGTTGTTGGTGCTTAGTTAAATCATGGTTGTTTTCAAGTGTATTATAGTCTTATTTGCGGTTCAGATTATATTATGGAGGAGATGTTAGGTTGATGATATAAAGAATTATACACTACATGCATACGTACGATGAGGAATAAATGGCGGCAGCAATTAAATGACGTGCAACAAGCTTTATAATATTTAATTAGGTTTAATGTTAATTAATTTGGTTTAATGCTAGTCTTAAATAGGAAAGGGTATTTTAATACATTCACATTGAATTTTGATTTCTTTATAACCTTTATTATATTAAATTAATTTAATTTTGATTTCTTGATAACTTTTTTATATTAAATTAACTTAAACCTAATAAAATTATGAGTTTGGATATGAACGTGTGTTTTATAATTTTATAAGGATATAAAAGTAATTTTGATATTTACAATGATACAGAAGTAATATTTAAAGTTTAGAAAAATATGAATGAAATTTTCCCTTGTAACATAAAAATATCCCACCCCACTCTCACTCATCCACCCCACCTCATCCTTCGCACCCCACCCTTTTCTATCCGATCAACATTGCGTTCCCATTCCACCCTCCATTCCATTAACAATCAAAACCATAGTCATCGTCGTTCACTACAAGAGATAGAGCCTTTAGCGGCGACACTAATAGCGGCGACCAGGAGCTTTAGCGGCGACAAATTAAAAAGTCACCGCTAAAGGCTTGTGTCGCCGCTATTGGTGTCGCCGCTAAAGGCTGAATGACACCGACCTACTCTTTGACGTTTTGGCAAACACAAATCGTCTGATCGTTGTTCTAATCCAACGGCTAGGGTGCTCGTGGAACGCATAAAAGAAATACTGGCAACTTTTGTCGCCGCTGATGGTCCAAAATAGTCGCCGATAAAGATAAAAAGAAAATGACGCGGTAATAATTCCCTCCTGATAGTCTCCGCTATTGATAGTTGTCGCCGCTAAAGCCCAATTTGTCACCGGTAAAGGTGTTGCCGCTAAAGGCTGACGCAGTTAACCCCAATAAACTCAATCTTTTTCCTTTTGCTCTTTCTGTTTCACTCCCTTCGCTTGTTTCTCTTCTCTCGTCTGCATCTTACTTCACCGACTATTGTGGGATACCAGTGAGTATTATCAATTTTGGGTGGGTAAAATTGTCCACAAAGTTGATACCACAGGTGGAGAAAGATTTTCCGGTGAGGACCAAGCTTTTCCGGCAACACCAAACTTCTTCTGACGACAGCAAGCTATTTCCAGGTCAATTTTCTGTCCCTTTTGTCTTGTAACATCGATTTTAATCTTATTAGAGTGGTCAATTGTAAAAAAATGTCAATTTCAGTTTTGTTGATTGTGTTACTACGTTCCCGACCACCACCAGAGACTACCGCCACCACTGGACCATTTTCATTGATTTCCTTACACCACAGGTTCTATTTACTTCTATTTATTGTGAAATTTTAGTTTAATTGTAAAATATGTGTAGGTGTCTTAATTATTTGAAAATTGTCATATGTATGTATATTTGATATTTGTATGTGAATCTATGTAAATTTTGGTGTATATATGTCAATGTATGTGTGTTTGATGTATATATTGTATATGACTATTTGGTAGAAGTATGTTGTTATTATGTGAAATTATGTGTATTTGGTATAATTAGGATGTTATTATGTGTGTATGTGAATGTATGTATGTTTGTTGTATATGTGGTATATGAATGTGAAAGGCTCATACCGATAGGGATGGTGTATTTATTACTACCGAGGCGGAACAACAATATGTAAGTATTTAGTTATAATTTTATCATATAATTAAGTGGTTATTTATACTTAATTGTTACTTACTTTTGGGAATTACAGAATCAGTTAGTCGAAGAGCTCTTAGAACAAACCCAAGGTGAAAGTGAGTTAACACTCGCTGAAGAAAGAGTCACTTTTGAGAAAGTATTAGGAGAGCGACGTGGCCATATCAGAGGCATCGGTCGTAAACCTTCTGCTCTCCCGCCGATTTCACAGTTGTCGCAACCACCACCACAATCAGCACAACCATCACAGGTAAAACAATATTATTTAATTTCAATAAACGCATGTTGATTTAGTAATTTTTGTTGGTGGTGATTATTTTCTAAAAGCTTTGGTAATTAATTTTTTGTCCCAAGTGCTACAAATAGCAATGTACTTTGGTTTTTTGTCTTACTTTAAAAATAGCGATGTACTTTGGTATGATAAAATGCATGTTGATTTGGTCATTTTGGTTTTGTGGTGATTATTTGCTAAAAACTTTGGTAATTGGGTTTTTGTCCCAAATGCAATAAATAACAATGTACTTTGGTTATTTAGCTTAGTTTAAAAATAGAAATGTAGTTTGGCATCATAAAATGTATGTTGATTTGGTCATTTTGATTTTTGGTGAGTATTTGCTAAAATCTTTGGTATTTGAGTTTTTGTCCCGTATGCAAAAAATAACAATGTACTTTGCTTTTTTCGTCCTAGTTTAAAAATAGCAATGTACTTTGGCGTCATAAAATGCATGTGGATTTGGTAAGTGTGTTTTCGTCCCTAGTTGGAAAATTTAACTTATGATTTATATATGTTGTTATTTATTATGTTGTTGGAAAAATCTCCGGGCATTGCTCAACAACCTGACATGTAGGGAGGAGCTTTATTCGTTTTTTCAATCACAGAATAATCAAGGAGGAAATAATGGGATGAAGATGATGTTATGTAGGGAGAAGATTTATTTGTATGTTATACTTGACACACTTTGCTATTTTTTAGAATTGTAAAACTTACTTTGCTACTTGTTAGAATTATCAAACTTTTGGTTGTTTTATTTTGGTGTTAAATTAATTATAACAGTATTTGGTATTTAATTTGATGTTGTTATGTAATTTTTGGTATAGAATTAATTATAACAATATTTGGAATAAATTATACCCAAAATCGCAAATGTATTAAAAATAATGAAAAACGTTATTACCGGCAACACTATTACCGGCGACATGAGTATTACCAGCAACATTCTCTTTAGCGGCGACACAAAGTATTGGCGGCGACAATTGTCTTTAGTGGCGACAATCTGATTAATAGCGACGAAGCAGTAGCGACGACTCCTTACCAGCAATGTGTCGCCGCTATTAGCTTTAGCGGCGACTTCTTGATCCTTTACCGACGACTTTTGTTGCCGCTAATTGCTCATTTCCTTGTAGTGGTTGTACACCACCAATCACTCCGGTCACAAGAAACCACGAAGAACAATCACTCGTTCAGTCATTCCTTCCCATCCAGCATCACCTCTAGTCACCCTTCATCTCTAAGAACCACCGAAAAAACCATCTGATCACCCTTTTGCCATCGAGAATCACATAAACGTTTAACGTTTGGGGATACAAAATGTTTCTTCTACCGGTCTTTTTCAATGAATTCTTCATTTTCTCGATTTTAATTTATCCAAAATTTTAAATTATCATTTTCGATTCAACCTTTTCATGTGCGCATTTCATGTGTGTAGATATCTCATGAATAGGGTGGAGGCACTCAAAAAAAAATTTTGGTCTATGATTTTGTTTTCGGCAAAGACATTTATACGTTTGGATTTTGCCATAATATATGACTATTTAAAGGATTTTAATTCAGCCTTTTTCCATTGAGAATCACAAAAGCATTTCGAATAGGGATGAGCAAAGGCGGATATCGGCCAAATTTATAAGAACCGGAACCGCCGGTTCCTAAAACATTGGAACCGGAACCGCCTACCGGTTATAATCAGTTCCAATATCGGGTACCCTATTTAAAAATAGTTCTAAAAGTTTTTTTTATCGAAATAACAGTTTGAACCTTTTACACAAAATACGGTTTGAACCCACCTATTTTAGACAGAAATCTTTTTAAATGCATCCAACTTATAAAAGACCATTCGGCAGCCAACAAAAGGCAGGGCCGGTTTTATCTTGTTTTGAACTAGGCAAGGGCTTAGGGCCCCCAATTCTAAGGGGCCCCTCAATGCTAAACCTAATTCTAGTAGTGAAATTCATAAACGATTCCTACGCACGATGCAATAAAAAATTCAACAACCACATCAAAGCAGCCTTCTGGTCTTCTTCCTTCTTGTCTTCAACCTTTGTTCTTCTTCCTTATATCGATTGTACAAATCAATAGCGGCAGGCGGCTCAACCTCAACTGAAACGGTATGTGTTTTCTAGTTTAGAGATTTACATTATCTCCTTAACTGACTCTGGACAATAGCCGATTAGAATTAGTTTTTTTACACTACCCATTGTCCATTGATTATAGAATATAGAATTAGGTCCCAAGGTTTGAACATGGAATAAATTTTATTTTTCAAGTTTTATGTTTTCCATTATCTTCTATTCTCAAGGCTGTCAAGCATAATATGAGTAAGTTATATAGCTAACATTCTCTCATGAAACTTGAAAGGCAACAAACATATATTGAACTAGTTATTAAGTAATAAATCTTGATTGCCCTTTTAGGTATATTTGAAATTGTTGTGGTAAATTTATATTCCTTTGATAAAAAAGTCACTTCAACCAATGGAGTTACATTTGATGATGGAATTAAAAACATTGATATTTGTGGCCCTGCAATGATAAGAGTAGCAACAAAGGTTGTTAAAATCAATAGTTCAATAATAAATACTATGATATCAACAACAATGATTTCTTTATAAACTTACTTTTTTGTGAAACGGAATCACAAGGATGTCTTGGTTGTAGTTGATACACAAGATTACCCTTTGGTTCCGGAACTCCTTAAATCCAACAAAGATGACCAACAATTTAAAAGAAAACTCGCATGGAAAGCTTTCCAATAGGTTGCTTTTTATCATTCTATAGTTAATGAGTGGTTATGAAAACAAATAGATGGAGGTCATCTCTTATATTTCTTTCTTCAAATTGAATTGAATAATGTACCCTTTTTGGTGTCTTGTGGTGTTAA
Source organism: Lactuca sativa (assembly GCF_002870075.4). NCBI lineage: Eukaryota > Viridiplantae > Streptophyta > Magnoliopsida > Asterales > Asteraceae > Lactuca > Lactuca sativa. Next base: position 75,632,077 of record NC_056628.2, read on the forward strand.
AAAATAGATCACCCACATCAAAAAGTTTATATTTTTATATAATTCATCAAAAAAGTTAACTCCAACATTTATAAAGTTTTTAGTTTGTTATTATTGGTCCCAAGCCCGGATAAAAGAGGATGGTTTATAACAATAAGTATATTAAAGGCCAAAGGGCCCTAAAATTTTGGTTCGTTTAGAGCCCCCAATCCGATTGACCCGTCTCTAACAAAAGGTAGGAGCACCTAGCCAAACAATCAAGGCTTGTCCCACCTGTTTGCTTTGCAAGCCTCCAATTTTATACAAAGCGGCGTTCCTCTTTTTTCCTTCCCACAAAGGATGTGGGATAGGAAGAATGAGCAACTTTTCGCTTACACTCTTCTTATTCACATTCCATTTACATAATTCTTTTTGTAGTTGTCACTGGCTTTCATATAAACAAATATAAGTTGAAACATGTGTAATATTATAAATATATTATTCGTAGGTAGAAAAAATTAGGTAAATTTAATCACTTGGATTCCAACGAAACATGTTATTAAATATGAAGTTTGCTAGTGTAATATATATATATATATATATATATATATATATATATATATATATATATATATATATATATATATATATATATATATATATATATATATAGGGCTACGTTATAATGTGGATGATATCTAATGTGTGGCCGTAAGGACAATTATGGACCAATGGATGAAAAAAATTAATAACTATAATTTGAGGGTTTATGATATTACAGTGGATTAATATGTACCATATAATTACACAAATTTCTTTGTAAATGTGTTTTAGTCAATTAAGCTATATGTAATGACCCAATTTTACCAAGAAATTTTTTCATTTTTAAGTTAATCAAAACCAATCTCATAAACCATAGATTTCCAAACATATATTTTCAAATAACATTCATTACATCATTCTTTTCCCTTTTTAAACATCAGAGGTTCCCAATTATATTAAAAGAGAGAAATAGAGTGTGCGCCACGTCATCATGCCTTGCCCTTGTCCTTGGGCTCACAAGTACCTGAAACAAATCAACAACCTGTAAGCGAAATGCTTAGTGAGTTTCCCAAAGCATACCATACACATTCACATACAAATATCCTGTTAGTTAATAAAGCTATAACATGTCACAGAAACCATGCAATATAACCCAACAATAATGTCATGGGCTACTCCACATGGTCTTTACCTAAGACTGCCATAGGCTACCCCACATGGTCTTACATCCAATGACATGGGCTACCTCACATGGTCTTTACCTAGGAATGCCATGGGCTACCCCACAGGGTCTTATATCCAATGCCACGGGCTCCCCCCCCCCTCGGGTCTTCCATACAAACATAATATCACATAACATATCAATTCATAAACGAATAACACACGCATAACATGATCACATAATAGGCCGGCCTTTATGTCGTAGACCCACAGGTATGGTGAGAAGACTCACCTCCAACTGCCGAATACAATAGTTACTCTCTTAACAGATCGAAGCCACTAGTGTTGTACAATAACAATATTAACCCAAGATTAGGGTTTGATCATGGCTAAACTGAAAACTCAACCCCAAAGTCCTTCCCTGATGACCCAAAAGTCTTCCTTGGCTAATGGGCCCCAAATTCCATGCTCAAAATTTATTAATGGGCAACATGGCCCATCAAGGTCCAACTTTAAAATTTCTAGTCCAAGACTGATCAATTGATCTATTAACTCGAAATATGGTCAAGCCCAAAGATAGATTAAGGCCTAAAAGGCTTATGGGCCCAAAACAAGTCCAAGTCCACCAGGGGTGCGTACGCCATGCGTACCACCATGGTACGCACAGCGCACCGGGCTTCTACATATTACGTGTGGCGTTCTCTAAGCTACGCCCAACGTAGGAACAAATTAAGCACTTTTTTCATTAAGTGCTTATTTCTCGATAAATCCACGTCCCAAAGTCAGATCTGAGCACATCTTAACGTCCTAGGTCATAAAGTTGGCAACTTTGTGACCTTGCATGCTTTGAAGGACCTCAAAACCTCATTTCTCACTCAAGACCTTAAATAAGAGCTCTCAAATCATGCATGGAGTCTTAGCACCCACCAAGCTCATAACTTTATGCATTTAGCATGCATAAAAAGCTCAAATCTGGACATCTTCATCCCTGGAGTTGCTTCACATCCAAGAGAAGGTCTAAATTCAACATAAGGGGACAAAATGGAAACCCTAACTAGATCTAAAGAACAAGAAGGAAAGGTCACTACTTTATACCTCCAGAAGCCTCCCAAGGTGAACTAAGTGTAGAATCTTGAAGCTCCAAGCCACTCCAAACATGATTAGGATCTCCTTCTTCTTGAATGAACTTCACAAAGACCACACAACCGACTCCTTAGGATCAAACTCTTTCTCACAAAGATTTTTAGGTGATGAGGGATGAAAATAAGGCTCTAGGGGCGAATAATGTCGGGTCCAAAGGCTTAGAGTCGTTTAAATAGGGGACAAGTCCGCACATTAGGATTTTGCATCCATGGCGCAAACGCCCATCGTAAATCAAGGTACGCCCCACGTACCATGATTCCTCTGCGACCACAATCATGCAGTACACTAAGCATACTCTTAGGTACGCCCAACATACTTAAGGGACCAAATATGTAAAATTATCACTCCTTAGGGTTTTCAAGGCATACCATAATTTTGGATGTTACAACTCTCCCCTTCTTGAACTAGACTTTGCCTCGAAGTCCATGGCTGAAAACTGTTCGAGGTAATGCTCCCGCATCTCCTCCTCTGGCTCCTAAGTCCATTCAGAGCCCCTTCGGTGTTTCCATTGCACCTTTACCAACTTTACTTCCTTGTTTCGGAGTCGCTTCGTCTTCCTATCTAGTATGGAAATCGGTCTCTCGACATAGTTCAGGCCCCCATCCACCTGGATATCATCCAAGGATATAACTACGGACTCGTCAGCAACACACTTCCGAAGCTAAGAGACGTGGAAGGTGTTGTGAATCTGACTAAGCTCCTTTGGAAGCTCTAAACGATAGGCTACCTTGCCCACTCTGGCTATGATCTTGAACAGGCCTATGAACCGAGGCCCCAACTTGCCTCTCTTACAAAACCTAATAATCCCCTTCCAGGGTGACACCCTCAGCAAAACGAAATCCCCCACCTGAAACTCAAGCTACGATTTTCGTCGATCAGCATAACTCTTCTGACGGATCTGCACGACATGCAACCGATCACGCACTTGTTGGATCAACCCGGTGGTCTTGAGTACCACCTTCGTGCTTCCCATCACCCGATGTCCAACCTCATCCGAGCATACTGGGGTTCTGCACCTCCAAGCATATAACATCTCAAAAGGAGCTCTATCGATACTAGCATGATAACTATTATTGTACGAGAACTCTGCCAGTGGAAGGTACATATCCAAACTTCCGTCGAAATCCAGCACGTAGGCTCGCAGCATGTCCTCCAATGTCTGGATCATCCTCTCACTCTGACCGTCCGTCTGAGGGTGATGTGTTGTACTGAAGTATAGTTGTGTACCCAGTTCATGGTGGAACTTTCGCCAAAACGTGGATGTAAACCGAACATCCCTATCCGAAACCACCGACACCAGCACCCCATGCCTAGCCACCACTTCTCAAACATAGATGTCTGTCAACTTTTTTGCGGATAGACTCTCAGAGATCGGAATGAAGTGGGAACTCTTTGTCACTCTGTCCACGATGAACCATATGCCATCCACCCCTTGCCATCCTCGGTAGCTTTGTAATGAAGTCTATAGTGATCTCTTCCCACTTCCACATGGGAATAGGTAATGGTTGAACCTTGCCATGAGGCTGCTGGTGCTCGGCCTTGACCTTCCTGCAGGTCATGCACCACTCCACAAACCAAGCGATTTCTTGCTTCATGCAGGGCCACCAATAACTAAGTCTCAAGTCCCTATACATTTTTGTTGCACCGGGATGTATAGAAGACTTGGACTTATGAGCCTCCTCTAATAGTCTTTATCTCACTCCCCTGCCAATGGTACCCACACTCGGCCACACTGAGTCAAAAGGCCGCGACTATCCTTGACAAACAATGGATACTGACCCCGAATTTTCTCTGTTTTACAGTTCTCCTTCTTCACCCCCTCAACCTGAGCCCTTCTGATCATATCCAACAAAGGCGAAATCACCGTCATCCTCATACAAATGTCCCTAACTGGGGACCCTGCTGCCTTGCGACTCGAAGCATCGACCATCACGTTGGCCTTCCCTTGATGGTATAGGATCTCGCAATCATAATCCTTTAGTACATCTAACCATATCCTCTGTCGCATATTATGGTTCTGTTGATCCATGAAATACTTTAGACTCTTGTGATCTGTATAGATAATAAACCGCACCCCTTACAAATAATGCCTCCAAATCTTGAGGGTAAACACCACCGCCCCCAGCTCCAAATCATGCGTGGGGTAATTTGCCTCATGAGGCTTCAATTGCCTCGAGGGATAAGCCACCACATGCCCCCGCTGCATCAATACTGCACCCAATCCTGAAATCAATGCATCACAAATACCACTAAATCATCCAAGCCCTCAGGCAGTACTAGGACTGGAGCCTCACATAATCTCTGCCTCAGAGTCTCAAAAGCCCTCTGTTGATCCTCATCCCACCAGAAACTCACATTCTTTTTGGTCAAATGGGTCAATGGCATCACAATCTTAGAGAAATCTTGGATAAATCTCCGATAGTAACCCGTTAAACCCAAGCAACTACAAATCTACGAGGCGTTCCTCGGTACCTTCCATCACATCACAGCCTCCACCTTCGCTGGGTCAACCGAAATACCTTCTTGATTGATGACATTCCCCCAAAAATTGCACTTCCCGCAGCCAGAATCACATTTAGAGAACTTTGCATAAAGCTTCTCCGCCCTCAAGGTCTCCAGCACCTCTATCAAGTGTTGCTCTTGCTGCTCTCTGGTTTTGGAGTAAACCAGGATATCATCAATGAAAACGATCACCGACCGATCCAGCATCGGTCTGCATACCCAATTCATGAGATCCATGAATGTTGCCGGGGCATTGGTGAGCCCAAATGGCATCACCACAAACTCATAATGCCCATAACGAGTCCTGAAAGCTGTCTTCGGTATATCCTCATCCCTAATCCTTATCAAATTATATCTGGACCAAAGATCAATCTTGTAGAACCAAGATGCACCCTGAAGCTGATCAAATAAATCGTCGATCCTTGGCAAATGATAGCGGTTCTTCATCGGCAGCTTGTTCAACTCCCTATAATCAATGCACATCCTGTGTGATTCGTGTTTCTTTTTCATGAAAAGAATCGGTGCGCCCCACGGGGAACTACTCGGACGTATGAACCCCCAGTCTAGCAGCTCTGGAAGCTGCGTGGAAAACTCATTCATCTCGGGGTGGTGCTAACCGATATGGTGCCTTCGCGATCGGGGCGGCACCCGGTACCAAGTCAATATGAAACTCCACTTGCCTCTCTGGAGGCACTCCTGGAAATTCTTCGGGAAATACGTCCCGAAATTCTTACACAACCGGCACACTGCCCAAATCTGCTACAACCTCCGCTCTCATATCCGAAACATAAGCCTGAAATCCTGAGCAACCCTGCTATAGAAACCTCCTTGCCCTCGCAGCCGAATAGAGGGTCAGTCTTTGCGATGCCCTCTCACCATGAATAACCAGCTCTCCCCCACTTGGGGTTCGAACCCGGACCAACTGTCGCTCACAATCGATCATGGCCCCATTGGGCCCCAGCCAGTCCATCCCAGTGATCACTTTCAGTCCTCGCAACGGTATAGGGACTAAATCTACGTGAAACCTCTCACCATGCACATTCAGGACACAGTCCTGAAATACTCTCACAACACTCACAGTGCGGTCATCTGCAATCTCCACCTCAAGCGGGGTATCCAGAGTCCCCGACATGTCTCGGAACTTCTTGCTAAGCGCAAGAGACACGAATGATTGGGTAGCACCTGAATCAAACAAAACATGAGCCGACATACCATTGACCAAAAAGGTCCCTATGCAACACATAATACACACATATAAGCTATTTTCAAACACAAGATAGAGATGAATAAACAGATACCAGCCACGACGTCTGGTGCTGCCCAAGCCTCCTCGGTAGTCAGCTAAAAAGCGCGACTTCTCACTGCTGGAGCTTCCGTCTTGACAGGGCGGCCGTCGGTAATCCTCATAGTGGCGGGCACGGACACCACCACTGATCCTCCTCCTCCTCCCTCCCTGCAATCTCGGACAATCGGCCTTTTTTATGGCCTTTCTGATTGCAGTGAAAACATATCAAGCCCATCTTGGGGCAATCCTTACTCATGTGACCCTGTTGGACACAAGAGTAACATCTCGATATCCCGGCTGTCCGACAAGCACCACTATGAAACCTCCCGCACTTGGCACACCGGCCCCGACCCTGCTGGCCCCTACCTAAAGAATCATAGGTCTTAGGCTTCTTAGCCTGAGCCCCTGTTGCCTGTACCTTCTCAGTCTTCTACTTCGTGCGGGACTCCAACTCCATCTCCCTCTCACGGGCCTTCTCCGCTATCTCGTTCAGGGTTTTGCCCCCTGTAAAGCCCCCAAAGTCACGAATATCGTCCCTCAACATCGCATGATATCGGTTCTGCCTCATCTCCTCGTCTGTAGCATACTGAGGAATCAACAAAGCTCGCACTCGAAACCTGGCGGTGATCTCTGCTGCAGTCTCGGTGGTCTGCTGTAACCCATAGAACTCCCTCACCAACCGTTGCACCTCAATAGGTGGTGCAAACTCCGCTTTGAAACATCGAACAACTCAACCCACGACATATCTGCCACACCGGCTGCTACCACTTGGCTAGTAACCTCGCCCCACCAATCGTGGGCCCTGTCCCTCAACATACAGGAAGCAAATCCAACCTTTGGCTCCTCCAGGCAAGAACTCGTGCGCTGGGCATTCTCAATGTCCGCTACCCAGTGTCTACTCACAATGAGGTCCCTGACCCCGGAGAACTCTGGAGCTTCAGATGCCTTGAACTCCCAAAACGAGGGAGCTCGGGCTCTACCCTGGCCCGCAACAACATTAGCCCTTAGTGCCCTAAGTCTCTCCCTTATGATCTCCATCATACCCTCCTTGACCGTCCCAAAGATGACTGGGGTAGCGTTAAGAATGCCTCTCGTAACCTCGGCCGCAATCAACTCTCGCAGCCTCTCATCAATACCATCAGTAGTACCGCCTGACCTAGCCCCGGATCCAGATCTTGATCCTAATCCCCCTGTTCCCAGCCGTGTCACAACCATGCTGAACTGAAATACCATAAATTAAAATGATCAGGATTTATATATATAGGATCTTCCCGCACTGGTCCTCCTCGAGGTTGTCAGATCTAGCAATGCTTCGGATACTAGTCTTGTGCTTCCAATAGTACGGGCCCAATACTACCTTCCACACCTACCTGTACCTTTTCCCGCTGCTCTACCTGACAACTTCAATTCGTCCCACAACCCAACCATATCCCAAAATTACCAAATACATTAGCCTCAGGTTGTCCTAAGACTTGATCTACTCATATCAACCAAATCAATCATAACAAACTGATCTTATGCATGAAAATTATACACAGAAATGATCAAATAGACTTTCGAATAAGAGATTCTACCCTAAGACTATATCCAACGAGGAAAGGAAAATAAGGCCAAATCAATCATTTTGAGGCTATAAGCTCCTAACCGTATACAATTTTAAATACATACAATTAGCAGAGTCCATATAAAGCTCAATATTAGTATCACACGATTATTCAAATTGGGAAACTACTTACTTGGCTCGGCTGATAACGTGTGTCACACTCTCATCTTTTAGGTTTCTTTTAAATCCCTTTTATATTACTTTTGAAAACATTTTATCACCTCCTTAGTTTGATTCCTGACACACCAAACGATGTGCTCGAATCCCTCAAACCAAGGCTTTGATACCAACTTGAATTGACCCAATTTTACCAAGAAAATTTTCTTTTTTAAGTTAATCAAAACCAATCTCATAAACCATAGTTTTCCAAACATATGTTTTCAAATAACATTCATTACATCATTGTTTTCCCTTTTTAAACATCAGAGGGCCCCAATAACACTAAAATATAGAGATAGAGTGCGTGCCACGTCATCACGTTGTGTAAAATGCATTGGTTTTATTCCTACTCTAAAAAATATAAATTTAGCACACAAAGGTAATGAACCTGTCTTCTAGTGGTATAGTTAAATAACTAAGGTGTCGAACTCAGGGAACGGAAATTAAACTAATAACTAATTTTAACTAGACAAGTAATAAAAGTAAAGGGTTTTTCTCTAGTTTTACAAGACTAGAAACATAAATACACCTCCTAACACGTAATTAACTAAACAACTAAAACAAGTAAAAATTCACCAAATTTAATAAAAGGGTTTCTGTTTAGATCTAACTAATTCACTCCTATGGTTAATTTTATGATAAAGTATTATATTGATTGTTATTGGTTACCAACTATAGTGATTAGATTCACATTCGCTATTACCAACCCTTAGGAAATTAATCAATTCAAGCAGTGATCAAGTGTTTAACTAATTAACTCCCTAGTTCAATTATTTAGATTAAATAAGATTTGTAATTGGTTAATTAAATTGGTAGTTAAACTAACCTCTTGTTTGTTGGTTTACCAAACAAGCTCACACATTAATTTACCCATTCTCTAATTAATCCTAGATTCATATTCACTAACCCTAAGCATATAATGAAGTGTTCACATAAATCATACGAGGTTAACAATTAAAAGATGTTCATGCAGCCTAACTGTCTTCCAATTAGTAGAAAATAGTTCTAATTAATGCATAAGGTTCTTTAACAAACTTAGTTTAATAAATCACCAATAATCAGTCAATCAAAGTATAAATCACACCATAGGAGTAAATTAGTCTTTCCTAAACAGAAACTATGAAAATTCAGCTCATGAGTACAGTCAAAGAAAAGCTAAAAACAAATTTAATTGATCTAAACATGATTCACTTCTAGATTAAGTGGAAGATTTAACCTAATTCTGTGACATCCCCAAAATCTCGGCCAGAAAAGACCGATTTTCATTTATGCTTTTAAAATAATTTTAGAGTAAATCCTTTTGATTTGAAAGAGTTGCGGAATTTGTTCCCAAAAACAAAACATGATAAAATAATGTTTACCAAAGCATTTCATAAAAGAAATGTATTTTCAATATATAATCAAAACTCGGGGTGTCATGTTTCGATACAGACAAATAAGCATAAACGATAACATTACAAGTCTTTCAACAAATATATACATATACAGACTTGTAAACAAAACAACTTGATGGTTCATCCATCTTATGCCCTCGCGCCACTTCCTGTAATACAAATAAAACTGAGTGGGTCAGGCTTGGGAGCCTGGTGAGCATATAGGGTTTTCAACCCACAATAAATAATCATATTTATTTTTCACCAACCAACAATAACCCAATTACCCATTCCCATTATTCTCATTTTATGTCCCTAAGACAACTAACATAAGGGACCTAGTATAAGAATATTTCATCGGGGCGACAACACATGCTTCGGGGGTACCTCAACAATATAAGTCAAATAAGGCAACCATGAGGGGGATGGAGTACAACGAATGAACACCCAAGTTCATTAACACCTACAGGTGGCGAACCTGCTAATGTTCCACAAGATTATCTAGAAAAATCTATGGTCGTCATCTAAACTTCGCTAGATGACTAAATCAAACAACAACGAGGCCTCTCATCTGTTTATTACACACCAACTATCTACCCATGTTCTACCCAACATATTAGTAGATAAAAATATACATTTTTATACATAGTTTTAAAACCTGTATAGCATGCTTTAATCAACACATATTTCACATAAAAGATGAGGCACACACACACACATAACACGTATTTCATAGAGAATAAATAATATCTATGAGATAGAAGAAAGTGAATACACATTCACACATATAAACAACAATATACTTAATACACTCAAACCATACTTGTATTATTATCGTGTTTATGAAAGGTATTATACACTCACGTGATCAGAAGATGATCGGACAGCACTACGACTTGCAGAAGTAGTATTCTTCAGCAAATCTGGAAGATCTCTGCAAAAATCGAACTTCTCGCGGGCAGAACTTCGACTCAGGAACCGCACTTCTCGGGATCTTCGGGATCTCGGGACTTGCTTCGGGGCTTGAGAATAATACCGGGGCTTCGGGGTATTTCTGGCACGCAAATCGATGCAAAATGGGAGAGAGAGGAGAGAAAAATAGAAAAGGAGTCGGCTACCCTCGCATCCTATTTATAGGAGGCTGGAGCCTCGGAGTACGCGGGGCGTACTGGTCCGAAATCGTCACTGCTTACGTATCCGAAGTCCTTGAGTGCGAGTGTCGACATACCTCGGTGTACGCGGGGGGTACACGAGTACGCGGGGCGTACTTCGGATGAGTCTGATGACTCGTCCTCGGATAACACCAGAATTAAAGATTAAATTTAAATACAAATTATTTAATAAACTTCGGAAATTCATATCTTCTTCATACGAACTCCATTTTCGATGTCCTTTATATCCACGCGAAGGTGAGACTACGCTCTACAACTTTCGTTTAGACTTCGTCGGCTAATTTTAACTTTATTTTTATTATTTATTTTTAATAGGCCGGGAAAGAAAAACTTCGTTATAAATTCATAACTTCTTCGTTTGACGTCCGTTCTCGCCTAACTTTTCATCGCTTCGATACCAACAACGAGATCTTCGATTCTCGTTTAGATTGTTTCGGCAAAAAACCACTCGATCTCAAATCGAGTATTTCAGGCTGCATACCGCTAAGCCGAAACTTCGATAAATCATAACTTCCTCATACGAAGTCAGATTTGGGCGTTCTATATATATATTCGGAAACCTCGTTTCAACTACTACAACATTATCCAAAGATATCAAGTTTATTTTATACTTAAATTTTGACGCTTGTTTTTATTTTTAATTAATCAAACCATATAATTAAGCAATTAAGCACAAAACACATAATACTCAAATAATACACTCTTATTATTTCAAAACGGGTTACAAAGGTTAACCTAGACTATTACATTGCTAAAAATGGCAAGCTCGGAAACACAGGCGTTACAATTCTCTCCACCTTAGAATGATTTCGTCCCCGGAATCACACATTAACAAACAAATGCGGATAGCGACTCAACATGTCACTCTCCGTCTCCCAGGTGAGATTCGGCCCATTTATGTGTTTCCATCGGACAAGCACTAACCCAACCATTTTGCGTCGCAACTTCTTAGTCTTTCGGTCAACAATTGCCTTTGGTTCTTCAATCAACCTTTTGTTCTCATCAATTCTCAATTCAGAAACTGGAATTATATCGAGAACTTCTCCCGTGAACTTCCTCAAATAACACACATGAAAAGTGTTGTGAATTCCATTCAGTTCTTCGGGCAATTCAAGCTTGTAAGCCTGGTTCCCAATCCTCTAAAGAACTTTAAACGGTCCAATAAACCTTGGACTCAACTTTCCCCTTTTTAAGTCCCTTCCACGATGATACTTTAAGCAAAACCGAATCTCCAACCTCAAAAGTCATCGGTCTTCGCTTCTTGTCAGCATAGCTCTTTTGACGATCTTGAGCTGCTAACATTCTTTCCCTAATTATTCTCAACTTTTCAGCAGTTTGATGAACCATCTCCGGTCCCATAAACTGCTTTTCCCCAACCTCAAGCCAACAAGACGGCGTACGACACTTCTGTCCATACAAAGCTTGATAAGGTGCCATCTTAATGCTCGAGTGAAAACTATTATTATAGGAAAATTCTACCAATGGTAAATGTTCATCCCAATTACCTAGGAATTCCAAGGTACATGCTCTCAGCATATCTTCAAGTGTTTGTATCGTTCTTTCACTCTGACCATCAGTCTGCGGATGGTAAGTTGTACTTAAACATAACTTGGTACCCATTTCCTCTTATAGACTTTTCCAAAACCTTGAGGTGAAACGGCTATCACGATCCGATACAATCGTTAACGGAACACCGTGAAGCCTCACAATTTCATTCATGTAAGAATTTGCAAGCTTTTCCATAGACCATTTCTCCTTGGCTGCTATGAAATGCGCACTCTTAGTGAATCGATCAACGGCCACCCAAATCATGTCGTGACCACTTTTTGTTTGGGGTAGTTTAGTGACAAAATCCATAGAAATGTCTTCCCACTTACCCATAGGCACAGGCAATGGTTCTAAACTCCCATACAGTTTCTGATGTTGTGTCTTTACTCTCACACAAGTTACACACTCAGCCACATACTTTGCAACATCAAGCTTCATCGTCGGCCACCAGTAGTAGGGTTTCAGGTCCCTATACATTTTAGTGCTACCGGGATGAATCGAGTATATGGTCTTGTGAGTTTCTTCCATCAGAAGATCTCTGATTCCTCCTATCTTAGGTATCCAAATCCGATCTTGGAACACCTTCAATCCATGACTGTTTACACCGAACACCAATGTTTTGCCCAAACATTCCTCCTTTCGGTCATTCTTTTCAGAAGCTTCCCCTTGAGCTTTCTTTATACTTTCCACAATGGTCGATACAACTTCAATTCTCAACGCTCTTGGCCTTTTCCTTTCAAGATTGACTTTCCGACTGAGAGCATCAGCAAAAACATTAGCTTTACTGGGGTGGTAAAGTATCTCGCAATCGTAGTCTTTAAGTAATTCTAGCCAGCGTCGTTGCCTCATATTCAATTCCTTCTGATTAAAGAGATATTGGAGACTCTTATGATCAGTAAAAAGTTTGCACTTCGTGCCATAGAGGTAATGCCTCCATATTTTCAGAGCGAAAACTACCGCTGCCAACTCCAAATCATGAGTCGGGTAATTCTTTTCATGCTCCTTCAGCTGTCGAGATGCATATGCTATCACCTTTTCTCTTTGGGTCAAAACACAACCCAATCCAACACCAGACGCATTGCTATAAACAGCGAAGTCTTCAACTCCATCGGGTAGAGAAAGTATCGGTGCCTCGCATAGCTTCTTCTTTAGCTTCTCGAATGCTTCTTTATGCTTATCACTCCAAGCATAAGTAGCTCCTTTGTGGGTCAAAGTTGTTAATGGAGTAGCAATCAAAGAAAAGCCTTGGATAAACCTTCGGTAATATCCGGCTAATCCTAAAAAGCTTCGAATCTCCGTGGCACTTTTCGGTTGTTCCCACTTCATCACAGCTTCAATCTTTGTTGGATCAACCATTATCCCTTCTTGGTTGACCACGTGACCCAAGAATTGGACTTCACGAATCCAAAAATCACATTTGGAGAACTTCGCATACAGCTTCTCCATCTTCAAAACTTCTAACACTTCTAGAAAGTGTCTGCCATGCTCCTCATGGCTTTTCGAGTAAATCAGAATGTCGTCTATGAACACTATTACGGATTTATCAAGGAAAGGATTACAAACGCTATTCATTAAATCCATGAATGCTGCGGGAGCATTGGTTAGTCCAAAGGCCATAACCAAGAACTCGTAGTGTCCATATCTAGTTCTGAATGCAGTCTTCTCGATGTCTTGGTCTCTTACTTTAAGCTGATGATATCCTGACCTTAGATTGATCTTCGAGAAATAGCTCGAACATTGCATTTGATCAAACAGGTCATCAATCCTCGGCAACGGGTATCTATTATTTATTGTTACCTTGTTCAGCTCTCTGTAATCAATGCACATTCTCATACTTCCATCTTTCTTCTTCACAAATAACATCGGAGCTCCCTAGGGCGATGAACTAGGTCTAATGAAACCTTTGTCCAACAACTCCTGAAGTTGCATCATCAGCTCCTTCATCTCCGTCGGTGCTAATCGATAAGGTGCTTTTGCTATTGGCGTGGTTCCTGGTAACAAGTCAATTCTGAACTCCACTTGTCTATCCGGTGGTAATCCAGGAAGATCTTCGGGAAATACTTCCGGATAATCACACACCACTGGAATACTCTGCATCACCTTCTTTTTCTTCTTAGCCTCAATCATGAATGCTAAATATGATGTACATCCCTTGGTCAAACACTTTCTGGCTTTCATTAGAGAAATGATTCCAGAATTCACTCGCCGTTTGTCCCCATACACCATAAACGAATCTTCCCCAGGCGGGTTTACTTTAACTATCTTCTTCTTGCATAAAATTTCGGCATCATTGGCGCTAAGCCAATCCATTCCCAAAACGATGTCGAAACCATTAATTTTGATAGGCAATAATTCCTCGAGAAACTTATTCCCATTAAGGTCGATTAAGATGTTTTTCATACGATGGCTAACAGGTACAAACTTGCCACTAGCAACTTCGACTAATAAAGCATTATCTAGTCTATCAACAGGCAAGGCTAGTTTTCTACCAAACTCATGCGAAATAAAGGAGTAGTTGGCTCCAGAATCAAACAAAATTGGAGCAGATAATTCGTTTACGAGAAAGGTACCTGAAGCGACATCAGCTTCATCTTTCGCGGCCTCAAGTGTCATCTGGAAGGCTCTCGCCTTCGGCTTTGGTGGAATGTTGGGCCTAGTTGCCTCCTTCTTCTTCGGACAGTCTTTCAAAATATGCCCCTCTTCATTACAACCAAAACACATCCTTTTGTTGTTCGGACATTCATTGGCAAAATGTCCAACCTTTCCACACTTGTAGCATGTTACATCATCGGTACATTTCCCAAAGTGCTTTTTCTTACACTTATCACACCACTTCGCTTTGCCTCCTTTTCCTCCAAACTTTTTCGATTCAGATTTCGAAAATTTGCCTTTCTTACCGGAACCAGATGTTCCCTCAAACTTTCTTTTCTCACCAACCTCAACCTTGTCGGTGGTTCTCCCCTTAATCATGTTCTCAATAGACTTGGCAGCCCAAATAGCTGCCTCTAGAGTATGTGCCTGACGTACTGGCACCTCGTACTCCCATGGGAGTCCTTTTGCATACCGGTCCACCTTTTTCAGCTTGTATGGGATGATACGCAAGGCAAACTCCATCTTATCGGTGAAGTTACGGGTGTATTCATCAACTGACATGCTGCCTTGCGTCAATGTCAGAAACTTGTTCTCTAGTTCCAACAGATTTTGAGCCGAGCAGAACTTGCGCTTGAACTGCACCAAGAATTCTGCCCATGACAATTGTAGTGGCTCATTAGGGCTTAAAGTCTTCCCTAGAGTGTTCCACCAACGAACGGCTCCACCTCGGAACTGTCGCACTGCATAGATAGTCTGCAACTTGCCTCTGCAGCCACAAGTCATGAAGGCTAACTCCATTTCGGAGATCCAATCCATAACCCCAATCGGATCCTCCTTTCCATTGAAGGTTGATGGTTTGCAAGTTAGAAAGTCCTTGTACTTGCATCCCATTCCATCATTCCTTCCATCATGGTTATCTTGCCTAACTATCGGTGGGTTGGCTGGACCAACAGACCCACTGAAGTTTCCACCTTCCAAGTGCCCTTCATTTAATTCAGGCTCTTCCACACGAATTGACAGTTCTTCACGATTCTATTGAAGCAACCGTCTAGTTTCATCCATCTGACGATCCAACATCATCTGAATCATCATTTGCACACCAGACATGGTTATTGGCTCAGGTGCTGCTGCTACGACAGGTATTTGTTCAATCACTGGTGGTTGATTCCTGTTTTCATCAGCATTTCCAACTCCACTTCTTGTTCTCACCATTTTTGATCTACACACCGAATAAGTTGAAATTAGATCCTCAATCACGATAGATATTCAAATCATCCTTATCACTCCGAAACGTTTACATGCTAGTTCTAAATTCGTAGACGTACGCTTAGAATCCTACACACATAAGGTTTCTAGATCCGATCGGCAACAGACCATAGATCCGAACAACTAATATCATATATGGCAACATATAACATTTAGCACATAAAATCATTTTAGGCAACTTTCCTAAAATAAACTAGTGCTCGTGTCTAAAACATAACAGACACACATCTCAAAATTTCACTTAGCATTCTAAGTTTGAGTCTAGAAATCCTACAAATTCCTAGTTCGCTTAAACTAATGCTCTGATACCAACTGTGACATCCCCAAAATCTCGGCCAGAAAAGACCGATTTTCATTTATGCTTTTAAAATCATTTCAGAGTAAATCCTTTTGATTTGAAAGAGTTGCGGAATTTGTTCCCAAAAACAAAACATGATAAAACAATGTTTAACAAAGCATTTCATAAAAGAAATGTATTTTCATTATATAATCAAAACTCGGGGTGTCATGTTCCGATACAGACCAATAAGCATAAACGATAACATTACAAGTCATTCAACAAATATATACATATACAGACTTGTAAACAAAACAACTTGATGGTTCATCCATCTTATGCCCTCGCGCCACTTCCTGTAATACAAATAAAACTGAGTGGGTCAGGCTTGGGAGCCTGGTGAGCATATAGAGTTTTCAACCCACAATAAATATTCATATTTAATTTTCACCAACCAACAATAACCCAATTACCCATTCCCGTTATTCTCACTTTATGTCCCTAAGACAACTAACATAAGGGACCTAATCTAAGAATATTTCATCGGGGCGACAACACATGCTTCGGGGGTACCTCAACAATATAAGTCAAATAAGGCAACCATGAGGGGGATGGAGTACAGAGAATGAACACCCAAGTTCATTAACACCTACAGGTGGCGAACCTGCTAATGTTCCACAAGATTATCTAGAAAATCTGTGGTCGTCATCTAAACTCCGCTAGATGACTAAATCAAACAACAACGAGATCTCTCATCTGTTTATTACACACCAACTATCTACCCATGTTCTACCCAACATATTAGTAGATAAAAATATACATTTTTATACATAGTTTTAAAACCTGAATTGCATGCTTTAATCAACACATATTTGACATAACAGATGAGGCACACACACACATAACATGTATTTCATAGAGAATAAATAATATCTATGAGATAGAAGAAAGTGAATACACATTCACACATATAAACAACAATATACTTAATACACTCAAACCATACTTGTATTATTATCGTGTTGATGAAAGGTAGTATACACTCAATTTATCGGACAACACTACGACCTGCAGAAGTAGTATTCTTCAGCAGATCTGGAAGATCTCTACAAAAATCGAACTTCTCGCAGGTAGAGCTGCGGCTCGGGAACCGCACTTCTCGGGATCTTCGGGATCTCGGGACTTGCTTCGGGGCTCGAGAATAATACCGGGGCTTTGGGGTATTTATGGCAAGCAAATCGATGCAAAACGGGAGAGAGAGGAGAGAAAAATAGCAAAGGAGTCGGCTGCCCTCGAATCCTATTTATAGGAGGCTGAAGCCTCGGAGTACACGGGACGTGCTGCAGTACGCGGGGCGTACTGGTCCGAAATCGTCACTGCTTACGTATCCGAAGTCCTCGAGTGCGAGTATCGACATACCTCGGTGTACGCGGGGCATACACGAGTATGCGGGGCGTACTTCGGATGAGTCCGATGACTCGTCCTCAGATAATACCGGAATTAAAGATTAAATTTGATTACAAATTATTTAATAAACTTCGGAAATTCATATCTTCTTCATACCAACTCCGTTTTCGACGTTCTTTATATCCACGCGAAGGTGAGATTACGCTCTACAAATTTCGTTTAGACTTCGTCGGCTAATTTTAATATTATTTTGATTATTTATTTTTAATAGGCCGGGACAGAAAAACTTCGTTATAAATTCATAACTTCTTCGTTTGACGTCCGTTCTCGCCTAACTTTTCATCGCTTCGATACCAACAAAGAGATCTTCGATTCTCGTTTAGATTGTTTCGGCTAAAAACCGTTCCATCTCAAATCGAGTATTTCAGGCTGCATACCGCTAAGCCGAAACTTCGATAAATCATAACTTCCTCATAAGAAGTCAGATTTGGGCGTTCTATATATATTCGGAAACCTCGTTTCAACTACTACAACATTATCCAAAGATATCAAGTTTATTTTACACTTAAATTTTGACGCTTATTTTTATTCTTAATTAATCAAACCACATAATTAAGCAATTGAGCACAAAACACATAATACTCAAATAATACACTCTTATTATTTCAAAACGGGTTACAAAGGTTAACCTAGACAATTACATTGCTAAAAATGGCAAGCCCGGAAACACAGGTGTTACAAATTCGCCTTGAGTCTTCTAAGGATCAAAGATTAGGGTTCTTCAGGTCTCCAAGGGTCTCTTCAGTTGCAAGTTATTCTCCAAGGAAGCCAAAAAAAACTCCTCAATTTGGGATCTCATCCTCTATTTATAATTATCTCAAAACAGGGTCAAATCGGCGAGTAGGTGCCCAACTCGCCAAGTTCCTTTGAGAAATATGTGTACGGCAAGGTGTCTGGACATTACATCGCGAACATTCAATTGGACTCGCTGGGTAGCTTCTGGACTCGCCGAGTAGGGTCATGTTTGTTCTTCTTTCTTCATTCTCCAGCTTCTGATTGCTTCTCCTTCTTTCTTTTTGCTCTTAAGCTTGTTTTCTTGACTGAAAATATAATTTAGACATTATTAAGTACCTTTTTTCCATATTATGCAAATAATTAGCTAATAATTGATAAAATTCTATACTAAACACATGGTTAAATATGCACATATATATCAAAATACCCCACAATTGACTTTTGCTTGCCCCCAAGCAAAACCGAATTTTAGCATACTAGAATCACATAAGATAATTCCTATTCAACCCAACCATTATGCCAAGACCACAACGCATGCATTTGTGTCTAAAATTTTCCTAAGGCACCCCCCATACTCTAAATACTCACGGTCCTCATAAACATTCGCCTACTTTTTCCGAACAACGCTCATTTTATGCATCCCTCCGAATCCATCCGCAGAAAACCTCCTAACCTCAAGGTATTTTTGGTTGAGCAACCCAAGCATACATAATCTAGACAATTACCACTATGGAGCTCTTTTGGAATTCTTCACTTCTTTGATATTTGATCTTCAATTTTTGGGTATCTTCAACTATTGAATTTCTCCAGAATTTTTTCTATCTTTGATCTTCATACTTTGACTTTGATGCTCAAAAAATTCTTCAAACTTTTTCTTGTAATTCTCTCTCTTTTTTTAACATGTAACTCACTTTTTTTTTCACTCAAAACCCTACATGCTTAAGCAGTGACGCTCAACTTCAACCTTTATTGGTTAACGATAATAATTTTCATGGATACATTTATGGTACACGATGCCAAACGTATTGCATCCTTCAAACTAAGCGAGGTCGTGTTTTTGTCCCATGATTTCACTAGAATAAGGAGGCCACAAATGCACTAGAACGTATATAGGCTCAACTAAACATTTGGATCTTCATGCAATCTTCAACATAATTCTAACATGGAATCCTACTTACTTTTACCATAGTTTTCTAAGTTAAGTCCTAAGCAATGTTTTATGCAAGATTTTGTAAAAACAAAAAAGCCTAAATTAGGATTTGGATTCTAAATTGACTAAAATGTTACCAACCCCCTACCCCACACTTAATTTATGCAATGTCCCCATTGCATGTTATGCATGAAAAAGAAAAACACAAGTCAAAAGAAGGAATTGGAACAAACTCCCCTGAGATAGCAGTCGCGAGGTTGATATTCTTCATGTAAAACTCCAACTTCAAATGTCTTTAGACATGGAAACAAGTCATCCATGCCTTAGGTATCATGTCGCGTGTGGTAAACATTTAAATAGCTATAATTGTTTAGGACAAAGCTTCTCAGAAACCTTCCGGGAATGAATCTTACAAAAGTATGGATAAAGGCTGCAGTGAATGTGCCCAAAACAGGTCTTGAGAGTGAAACATTAAGGGACTCGGCGAGTAAGAAGGGAACTCAGCGAGTAGAATGGCCCCCAGCAGAAAATCGAGGAATTGCACATGAACTCGGCGAGTACCGTAGGTGCACTCGGCGAGTAGCAGCTGAGTCGAAAAATTGATTTTTCTGTTGCTTATCCTTGGTTGAAGTGTTGAAACAGGTCACTTCGGTGACTCTTCTTTCATTTTCTTCAATAATGATGAATCTTGTCACTCTCATTCCTAACAGACTCAACCTTAAATGTAACATTTGACATTCTTATCTACACCATCCCTCACTTTAGCCTTGACCAATGAGACTCCAAAACATACCATAATCTTCAAACCTGAAAAACAAAGTAACCACAAGTGAAAGAAAATGAACAAAGTCCTAATTAAGGTTCGGTTACATCAAATTCTAAGCACAAAACAAACGAAATAAAAACATCCAAATAAAAAAAAACAAATTCAAGCTTCTTGTTCCATGTATTCTCCTCCTGCTCCACTTCCACCTGCTTGGTTGTTTCTCCTCTACATATGCTCCTCCCAACTCATAATGTATGGATATCGGGGCCCAGGCCGTGAAGCAATGTGAATTTGTTCAAAGAGATAATTGAATGACTCATTGTTATAGTTAATGCCTCGGCCAATATCATCCAAATACCCACGATACTCCACGTTATTCCACCCCTGATTCTCATCTTCCACCGGGATAACCGGTGGGTCTTCTCGGACCCGTTCCCTCCTATGTCGAACTCTTCTTCTCGGCTCCTCGGGAAGAATCACCTCGTCTTCGTTTGGGATTGCAAAAGAATCCCCAAATTTTTCCACAATCCTCGCCCTCCGGAATAATGTAATGCTAAATGGAGGAGGAGAAATCAAGGTTAACGCCCTTGCCTCTTGCATATCCAAAATACCGTATGACCTTGTGAGTCTTGTTATAAACATACCCCCATCAATTTTGGAGGTAATCTTCTCCTTTACCGCTCCATCCACAAGGTATCTTATCAAACAATAAGGCATGTTGCAAAAACCGTCCGGGGTGATGATGCTCCACAAATAGAAGATGTCGAGGGTAGGAACTTTTTCATCATCCTTCCTCATGTTTATGGTACTACCAATGAGGCGGTGAATGAGACGATGGATTAGAGAACGAATATGGCCTTCTTGAGCAGAAGAGGGAATATAAACCCGGTTTGCAATACTGTTCCACCAAGTGGAGGCAACAACTTCCTTGGGAAGATCCTTGTGGCATTGCTCTAAAAATGCTTCAAAATCCTCTGACATGATGACATTTTGGTCATAGAGACCTACCCTATAGGCAAGTTCTGCTATGCTGCAATGGTGCAGCTCCCCTCTGAGGCAAAAAGTGATAATGTTTGTGTTATAATATTCACTACCACCCCGAAATGAGATAGTAGCAAAGAATTCCCTACACAGTTCTGTGAATATGGGTTCTTGTATTTTAAAAAGTTGCATCCACCCATCACATATTATTGTTGTGCCTTCCACTTCGAAAGATTTCACCAAATAAGGGGTTAACTCCTCTTCCAACCCGGTTTGACTTAGCTAGTCCTAATTAATTGCATTGGGGAGATAGATCTCTTTTTGTTTCAATGCCTCCAATCTATTTTTCGCCCGAGCTTGCGACGACCTTGAAGTGATTTGTGAGAAAGCAAGCCATGGAATGTCTCTATAACTTCCTCCCCGTGAAATCTGGCCCCTTCTAGACATGATTTCTCCAAAACAACATCAAGAAAATAGCAAAGAACAACCTAGATAATTAAAACTGATCATAACAGATTCAACAAAGCATGGACTCGCCGAGTCCAATGAACTACTCGGCGATTAGGATGAACTGCGATGGCAGTTCCTCTCTTTGTCCATATTGGGTCAACAAAACACATATATTTGCTATGGGGTTTGCTGTTCTAAGTCCCTTAAGCATAAATTCGCAAGAAATTTTGTCAAAATCCTCTTAATTTATCCTAAAATCAAAACCCTAGAATTTGAGAAATCCTCCAAATCCGAATTTAACAAAAATAAGTACTCAAAACTGTTAAAGTTGGGACCTTTAGCAAGAATCCAAAGGAAAAATCTTACCTTTTGCTTCGTAGATGAAGATTCAGCAAGAATTCAAAGGAGTTGTTTGACAGGAAAAAGAGTGCTCGGCGAGTATGAGGCGACTGATGAAAAGGATTGGGGTAAAAATAAACCCTTATTTACAGATTGTGAAAATTCAATTAAAAAAGTGAACTCGTCGAGTAGGGACAACTACTCGCCGAGTAGATGTGTGAATTAGCAATTTTTCGTGTATTTCAAGAAGTACTCGCCGAGTAGATGTATGAACTCGGCAAGTAGATCATTCAGTTTGAAAAAAAAACTCGATTTTTTTAAGCCGCCACCCCACACTTCGAGCATTGCTTTCCCTCAAGCAATCCTATTAAGCATAATTTCAGAAGAAGATTGAAAAAAAAAAGATCCTAAAAGTGAAAAGCAAAAAGAAAAATGAAAAGAAATGCAAACTCTAAACTCGGGTTGCCTCCTGGAAGCGCTTCTTTTTAAGGAGTCGTTAGTTGGACTCCTTCCCGCTCTATGTTTCTGCCACGCCTTCCAGCAGCAACGCTTCTTCAAGTCCTTCATTTCTCGAGATTCCTTCTTCATATTTTTCACCCGATGTCCATTAACCTTGAAAGGAGTGCCTTCTTTTGATAGTAACTCGATAGCTCCATGTGGAAAAACTTGCTTTACTGTAAATAGACCATCCCATCGTGACTTTAGCTTGCCCGAAAAGAGTTTGAGCCTTGAATTAAAAAACAACACTTTTCGTCCTTCATGAAAGTCCTTATTACCCTTGATTCTTTTGTCATACCAGTTCTTTGTTTTTTCTTTGTAAATCAAGGAGCTAGTGTAGGCCTCATTCCTAAGTTCTTCAAGAGCATTTAATTACATCAATCAGTTGGTTCTAAGTTCAGCTACATCAAAATTGCACATTTTTAAAGCCCAAAAAAATTTGTGCTCTATTTCTACCGGTAAATAACATTGCTTTCCATAAACTAGCCTATATGGTGTAGTACCAATAGGTGTTTTGAAAGCTGTTCAGAAGGCCCAAAGTGCATCATCTAACCTATCTGACCATTCCTTCTGATTTCTACCCACCGATCTCTCCTAAATTCTTTTTAATGCTTTATTTGTCACTTCAGTTTGCCCACTAGTTTGTGGATGGTAAGATGTAGAGAATTTATGGGTCACCCCATATTTTCTTAACACTTTTTCTAATTGATCATTGGCAAAGTGAGTGCCCCGGTAACTAATAAGATCTTTAGGAACTCCAAATCTTGAGAACAACTTTTTTAGAAAGCGCACCACCACCCAAGCATCATTAGTTGGTAAAGCTTGTGCCTCCGCCCATTTGGATACTTAATCAACCACCACCAAAATATATTTGTTCCCTTTTGACATTGGAAATGGTCCCATGAAATCGATCCCCCACACATCAAACACTTCACACACTTGAATACTATGCTGTGGCATCTCGTTTCGGGATGATATGTTTCCCACTCTTTGACATGCATCACACTCTTTAACATATTGGGTAGCATCTTTAAAAATTATGGGCCAATAAAACCCAATATCAAATATCTTCTTAGCCGTGTAATGTGCTCCATGATGTCCACCGGTGGGCCCGCTATGGCAATGCTCCAAAATTTCTAGGCTTTCCTTCTCAAATACACATCTCCTTATGATTCCATCCGCACAGCTTCGGAAAAGATATTACTCGTCCCAAAAGTAGTATTTTATTTCTGAAAAGAATTTCTTCTTTTGTTGATGGGTAAAATATTTTGGGATAAATTTGGTGCTAAATAATTAGCTATCCGCAAACCATGGCTCCTCCCCCGTAGTCACTAAAATGTACTCGTTCGGAAAGTTGTCTCCAATTTTATCCTCTTCCAATGCTTCCAAGTGCGGGTTTTCTAGTCTTGATAAATGGTCAGCAGCTACATTCTCGATTCCCTTTTTATCGCGTATTTCAATGTCAAATTCTTGTAAGAGTAGAGCCCAACGTATCAATCTTGGCTTTGCATCCTGCTTGACAAACAAGTACTTAATGGCAGAGTGGTCAGTAAAAACAATGGTTTTAGATAAAATAAGATAAGGGCGGAATTTGTCAAAAGCATACACCACGACTAGTAATTCTTTTTCAGTTGTGGTGTAATTTTCTTGGTCCGGATTGAAAGTCTTGCGTGCATAATAAATGGGTTGAAAGTGCTTATCAACCCTTTGGCCAAGTACAACTCCTAATGCAAAGTCGCTCGCATCACACATTATTTCAAAAGGTAGGTTCCAATTCGGGGCAAGAATGATCGGCACATTAGTTAATTTTTCTTTCAAAAATTCAAAGGCCTCTAGACACTCTTTAGTAAAATTAAATGGTGCATCTTTTAAAAGTAATTGTGTTAGAGGTCTAGTTATTTTAGAAAAATCTTTTATGAAACAACGGTAAAAACCCGTGTGACCCAAAAAACTCCTAATGCCTTTTACATTAGTTGGTGGAGGTAATTTAGCAATTGTATCTATTTTTGCCCGATTCACCTCAATCCCCGCTTTGGATACCTTGTTGCCTAAGACTATACCCTCTTTAACCATAAAGTGACATTTTTCCCAATTGAGGACTAAATCGGTTTTTTCACATCTTGCAAGCATTAAATCAAGGTTAGCAAGACAATCATGGAAGGAAGATCCAAAAATAGAAAAATCGCCCATAAATACTTCCGTGAATTTTTCCACCATGTCATGGAATATGGCCGTCATGCACCTTTGAAATGTCGCAGGTGCATTGCATAACCCAAAGGGCATGCGGTGATAGCCAAAAGGCCCACTCGGGCAAGTGAAAGTAGTCTTTTTTTGGTCAATTGGGCCTATGGGTATTTGGAAGTAACCTGAAAATCCGTCTAAGAAACAATAGTAGCCATGGACGGACAATCTTTCAAGCATTTGATCAATAAAAGTTAAAGGAAAATGGTCTTTACGAGTGGAATCATTTAGTTTTCAATAATTGATGCACACTCGCCAACCGGTTACCGTTCGGGTCGGAATAAGCTCGTTCTTCTCGTTTGTTATGACCGTCATCCCTCCTTTCTTGGGCACCACTTGAACAAGACTAACCCATGGACTGTCAAAAATAGAATAAATGATTCCCGCATCTAAAAACTTGACTACTTCCTTCTTGACCACTTCTTGCATGTCCGGGTTCAATCTTCTTTGGTATTGAACTACCGAGTTTGCTTCTCCTTACAGGTTGATCTTGTGAGAGCAATAAGCGGGGCTTATTCCATTGATATTGGTGATACTCCATGCAATAGCACTCTTTCTCTTCTTTAGGACATGGACTAATTCTTCTTTTTCAGATTAAGAGAGGTCAAAAGCTATTATAACAGGTTTTTGTTGACCATCTTCAAGGAATGCGTACTCCAAGTGATCTGGTAGCGATTTTAGCTCAATTTTCGTGTTCTGTATGGTGAACACGTCGAGTCCAGTGAAGGGACTCGTCGATTCCTAGGCAGAATACGCGATATCTTTGATTTCTTCATATGGACTCGGCGAGTAGAACGGGTCTACTCGGCGAGTAGGCTGCTCAGTGGTTTTTATTAGGTCATTATAATCAGCTTCTTCCAGCAATCTCTCTATTTCCAGTAGGTCTCTTTCAGCATCAAGTTCTTCATCAAAGGCGATGGTGGACTTGTTTGGTTCTTCATTGTTCCATTCCTCCATTGATTCATCCAACATATGAATTGAAAATGGTGTGTCATCACTGTTCCTTGCATGCTTCATGGCTTGATCAACCCCGAAAGTGACTGATTCATCTCCCACTCGTAGAGTAAGTTTTGAATCTCGCATGTCAACTATAGCGCTTGCGGTGTTAAGGAAAGGTCTTCCAAGGATGATCGGGACTTGAGGATCCGCTTCCATGTCCAAGATTATAAAATCCGTGGGAAACACGAACTTATCCACCTTTACCAAAAGATCTTCACAGATTCCTCGTGGGAATGTAACAATTTTATTTGCTAAGTGGATTGCCATTCGAATTGGCCTCGGTTCCGGGAGATCTTGTTTCTTGAAAAATGAATATGGCATGAGGTTTACACTTGCTCCTAAATCAGCCAAAGCATAAATGGTGGCCAAATTCCCAAATTGACAAGGCAATGTTAAGCTTCTTGGGTCACCCTTCTTCTTCGGTAGCTTATTCAACATGGCAACCGAGCAATTCTCATTGAGAACCACTTCACTCACTTCTTCCATCTTCCTTTTATTAGTTAGAAGCTCCTTGAGAAATTTGGCGTATTTTGGCATTTGGGCAACCGCTTCTATGAATGGTATGTTGATTTGAAGAGCCTTTATGTGTTCTAGAAACTTCTGGTAGTGTTCTTCATTCTTTTCTTTCTTAGCTCTGGCTTGATATGGCAATGGAGGCTGATATGGATTTGCAGGAGGTGGACTTTTCTGATCAGGTGGCGGACTCGCCGAGTCAATATCGGGGACTCGGCGAGTAGGGTCTAGGCTCAGCCGTTTTTGCTTTTGGCTCGGGTTCTCTACATCCTCCTTTTGTAACTTATTGGGATCTTCGTTCTGAACGGGAGCCAGGGGATTAATGATCTTCCCACTTCTAGTTCTCACAATATTTATATGCGCACCTCGTAGGTTGTTTTCAGTTTTACTAGGAAGTTCTCCCGGTGATTCCATCCGCACATTTGGTGGGCAAGTTGCCCCAGTTGTGTCTCAATGTTGTGGATAGATGCTTGTTGATTTCTATGTATTGTTCTTGTCTCTTGTATTCCAGCATCATGGTCATTGTGTCTCTTTTCTGAAGCAGCTACAAATCTAGTGAGCATGTCCTCCAAACTTGGTTTTCTTTCTTGCACCGGCTCCTCATTTTGGTAAAAACCTCTTCCTTTTTGTTTATATTTCTCCTCCTTAGCCTTCTTGTACTCATCATAAGGAAGCCATTCCTTCTTTCGTTTTCGCCAATCATCATCATATTTGTCACCATTGGAGTAGCATACTTGCGCCTTCTTGTTCCTATTCTCGTCCAAGTGAAAATCTCTAGTAAGATGAGGTCCATTGCAATTCTCACAACCCACTCAAATAGCATGTATTGTTTGATCCATTTTATCCATCCTTTTATCCATGGTTTTCAACATAGCCATAACTGCTGACAAATCTTCTGATGTTGCATAAGCTTCTCCCCTCCTCATATCATTCCTTGGGTTGTGGTATTCCCTAGAATGATTAGAGAATTCCTCAATTAGTTGCTTTATCAATGGGGGTGCTTTCTTTGTGAGTGGGCCTTGCGAGTCAAGTAATTGCCTTGTTGTGACATTTACTCCATCATAGAAAATGGAGACTTCTTGTTGACTATTGAGATCATGATGTGGGCAATTCCTTAGTAGACTTTTGTACCTCTCCCAAGCCTCATAAAGTGATTCTCCAGCTTGTTACTCAAAGTTGGCTATGGATTTCTTTAACTTAGATATTTTGGAAGGTGGGAAAAATTGATCAATAAACTCTTCTTTCATCTCGGCCCATGTGGTGATGGATCCGGGGGGAGGTGACTTGAGCCAATCCTTTGCAGCACCCTTCAATGTAACCGGAAGCATGCGAAGCAGCTGAGTCTCGCAAGGTATGTTTGGAACATTGAAATAATCAGCTACATCATTAACTTCATCCAAGTGTTTGTAAGCATCTTCATGGTCTTTTCCGTAGAAGGGGATCTCCTTGAGCTGGTCAAAGGTGACTTCGTAGGTGTATTCGAGCCTTCAACGTCCTTGCCTCTGTTTTTTCTCAACGCGGATTCTGGGTCTTCAAAGGGGGGAACCAAATGAGTGTTGGATCCTCTGGTCATGAAAATCCTGCAACCAGAACAAGAGAAAAAAACGCGTAAAAAGAACAAAGAATGAAATAGAACAAAATTAAAAACAAACTGCCAATCAGCAGTGGACTCGCCGAGTAGGGTCAACTGCACTCGGCGAGTTCACTGTATAAAAAGCTAAAATGGATAAATTTAATAAAAACGACTAAAAACTAATAATTACTAAAACTTAATCATAATTACTGAATTACTAAAAAAAATAACTTGGGGTGAGATAATCCAACACAAAGGATCGATAAAACTAGGAATTAGATTTAATTTTTGAACCGTTCCCCGGCAACAGCGCCAAAAACTTAATGTGTGTAAAATGCACTGGTTTTATTCCTACTCTAAAAATATAAATTTAGCACACAAAGGAATTGAACCTGTCTTTTAGCGGTATAGTTAAATAATAGGGCTGACAATTCTCGACACGACCTGCGACACGACCCACGACACGACACGAAATAAATGGGTTTGGGTTGAGTTTTTTGACCCGCCAACCCGCCAACCCATTTATTAAACGGGTCATATATGGGTTTCTCAAAAAATAAACGGGTTAACCCACCAACCCGTTTATATTTTTAATAAACAGTTATTTTATTGTTAAATGTATTTATGTATCAAGTATTAATATTTAATAAATATTATACAATATATACCATTGATTAATAGACCATTTGATTATTTTGACATTTTAACTCGTGGTGGATGGCCTAAGGGCATAAGTCGTAACCTGTAAGGCTAAATTTGTAACAAGTTTTTATGAATGTTTTTAACTTTTATTTGGATGTTTAAGAATTAAATGTCTAAAATTCGGATATGTTTGCATCGACCATCAAGAATTTATTTATGTTTAATTATCAATTTATTTATGGAATCTGACCCACGAACCCAAATCTGACCCACCAACCCACGACACGCCAACCCGAACACGACACGATTGTCAGGCCTATTAAATAAGTAGGGTGTCGAACTCAGGGAACGAAAATTAAACTAATAACTAATTTTAACTAGACAAGTAATAAAAGTAAAGAGTTTTTCTCTAGTTTTACAAGACTAGAAACTTAAATACACCTCCTAACACGTAATTAACTAAACAACTAAAACAAGTAAAAATTCACCAAATTTAATAAAAGGGTTTATGTTTAGGTCCAACTAATTCACTCCTATGTTTAAATTTATGATAAAGTATTATATTGATTGTTATTGGTTACCAACTATAATGATTAGATTCGCATTCACTATTACCAACCCTTAGGAAATTAATCAATTCAAGCAGTGATCAAGTGTTTAAACTAATTAACTCCCTACTTCAATTATTTGGATTAAATAAGATTTGTAATTGGTTAATTAAATTGGTAGTTCAACTAACCTCTTGTTTGTTGGTTTACCAAACAAGCTCACACATTAATTTACCCATTCTCTAATTAATCCTAATTTCATATTCACTAACCCTAAGCATATAATGAAGTGTTCATATAAATCATATGAGGTTAACAATTAAAAGATGATCATGCAGCCTAATTGTCTTCCAATTAAGAGAAAATAGTTCTAATTAATGCATAAGGTTCTTTAACAAACTTAGTTTAATAAAATCACCAATAATCAATCAATCAAAGTATAAATCACACCATAGGAGTAAATTAGTCTTTCCTAAACAGAAACTACGAAAATTCAGCTCATGATTAGAGTCAAAGAGAAGCTAAAAACAAATTTAATTGATCTAAACATGATTCACTTCTAGATTAAGTGGAATATTTAACCTAATTCAGCTTGAGTCTTCTAAGGATCAAAGATTAGGGTTCTTCAGGTCTCCAAGGGTCTCTTCAGTCACAGGTTATTCTCCAAGGAAGCCAAACAAGTCCTCAATTCGGGATCTCATCTGCTATTTATAATTATCTCAAAACAGGGTCAACTCAGCGAGTAGGTGCCCAAATTGTCGAGTTCCTTTGAGAAATACGTGTACGGCAAGGAGTCTGGACATTACTTCGCGAACATTCAATTGGACTCGCCGAGAAGCTTCTGGACTCGCCGAGTAGCTTCTAGACTCGCCGAGTAGGGTCAGGTTTGTTCTTCTTTCTTCATTCTCCAGCTTCTGATTGCTTCTCCTTCTTTCTTTTTGCTCCCAAGCTTGTTTTATAGACTGAAAATATAATTTAGACATTATTAAGTACCTTTTCCCTTGGGCTCAGAAGTATCTGAAACAAATCAACAACGTGTAAGCGAAATGCTTAGTGAGTTTCCTAGAGTATACCATACATATTCCCATACACATATTATGTTAGCTAATAAAGCTATAACATGTCATAGAAACCATTCAATATAACCCAGCAAGAATGCCATGGACTACCCCACATGGTCTTTACCTAGGACTGCCATGGGCTACCCCACATGGTCTTTACCTAGGAATGCCATTGGCTACCCCACATGGTCTTATATCCAATCCTCCGGGGTCTTCCATACCAACATAATATCACATAACATATCAATTCATAAACGAATAACACACACATAACATGATCACATAATGGGCCGACCATGGTGCCGTAGACCCATAGGTATGGTGAGAAGACTCACCTCCAACTGCTAAAAACAATAGTTGCTCTCTTAACAGACTGAAACCACTGGTGTTGTACAAGAACAATATTAACCCAAGATTAGGGTTTGATCATGGCTAAACTGAAAACTCAACCCCAAAGTCCTTCCCTAGTGGCCCAAAAGTCTTCCTTGTCTAATGGGCCCTAACATCCATTGTCAAAATTTATTAATGGGCCACATGGCCCATCAAGGTCCAACTATAATATTTCCAGTCCAAGACTGATCAATTGATCCATTAAATCGAAATATGGCCAGACCCAATTATAGATTAAGACCCAAAAGGCTTAGGGGCCTAAAACAAGTCCAAGTCCATCAGGGGTGCGTATGCCATGCGTACCACTATGGTACGCACAGCGTACCGGGCTTCTACACATTACACGCATCGTTCTCTAAGCTACGCCCAGTGTAGGAACAGATAAGCACTTTTTCCATTAAGTGCATATTTCTTGATAGATCCACATCCCAAAGACAGATCTGAGCACATGTTATTGTCCTAGGTCATAAAGTTGGCAACTTTATGACCTTCATGCTTTGAATGACCTCAAAACCTCATTTCTCACTCAAGACCTTGAATAAGAACTCTCAAATCATGCATGGAGTCTTAGCACCCACCAAGCTCATAAGTTTATGCATTTAGCATGCATATAAACCACATATTTGGACATCTCAGTCCCTGGAGTTGCTTCACATCCAAGAGAAGGCCTATATTCAACAAAAGGGGACAAAAAGGAAACCCTAACTAGATCTAAAGAACAATATGGAAAGGTCATGACTTTATACCTCCAGAAGCCTCCCAAGGTGAACTATGTAGAGAATCTTGAAGCTCCAAGCCACTTCAAGCTTGCTTAGGATCTCCTTCTTCTTGAATCAACATCACAATGACCACACAACGCACTCCTTAGGCTCAAAGTCTTTCTTACAAAGATTGTCAGGTGATGAGGGACGAAAATGAGGCTCTAGAGGCGAATAATGTCGGGTCCAAAGGCTTAGAGGCGTTTAAATAGGGGACAAGTCCACACATTAGGGTTTTTCATCCCTAGCGTGAACGCCCAACGTAAATCAAGGTACGCCCCGCATACCCTGATTCCTCCGCGACCACAATCATGCAGTACGCTAAGCGTACTCTTAGGTATGCCCAACGTACTTAAGGGACCAAATATGTAAAATTATCATTCTTTAGGGTTTTCAAGGCACACCGGAATTTTGGATGTTACACTATATATAGAAAAGGAGATTTTGGATTTTATGGGATAATTAGATTATCTTAATTTTAAATTCTAAATTTTTTGAATTCTAATTTTTTTAAAATTAGTTTAATTTTAATTTTATTCTGTTAGAATCACATTCTTATGCAATGCTATTCTATAAGAATATCAAATAGAAATTAATAGAGTTTAATCTTGAATGCTTAAGGTATTGTCAAATGAGAATGAATATCATAACATTATTTAATCATTCTTCAAAAATGAGCTGAATAACATAGAATTTAAATAGCAAAAATATTAATGTAAAATATATTTTTGCAAGATCTGTTTACATTTTCTCATAATGAATTTAAAATATAAGTAGAAACTGAAATACATCAAAAGTACAAAAAGTCTTGAAAACATTGTTAAAATTCTTAGAAGAATGTCTTCTCCTTCATGGTTCATTTCAAGAATGTATGTAACCACATACCAAAACAAAACTTCATTGTTCTCTAAACAGAATATGAGAAATTCTATAAGAATGATGTACAAATACTTTACACTGTAACTACAAAAAAAAAACAAATAGTAAATAAATCAAACTATACATTCATCATTCTAAATTTAATGTACTCTAAAAGAATAAAACTATACATGATGATAATTGAGAATGAGAAATAAATTTTATGAAAATAAACATGCTCATTCTATGATGTATACAATAATTACAAAATATTATATCAAACTTTCCTATAAAACATTTCTTATTTATAAAAGAAAACATATGAAATTTCTAGTCAAAAGTATAAAAGGATCTCGAAAACTAAACATTATTCCGAGGCGATTCCGCTTCCGAAAGCGGGTACCCGGCTCCGATGCTCATCCCAAATTTCGAAGATACAAACTCTTTCTTCTATTCATGTTTTCAAATGGATTCTCCGTTTTCTCGATTTTAACATAACCTAAATTTTAGATTAACACTTTTGATTCAACCTTTCCGTGTATGTAGATATCTCCCAAATCGGGCAGAGGCAGATTAGAAAGTTTTTGGTTTATATATATATATATATATATATATATATATATATATATATATATATATATATATATATATATATATATATATATATATATATATATATATATATATATATATATATATATATATATATATATATATATATATATATATATATATATATATATAAGCAAACTTTGTTCATATGACGATAACTTGATAAATATTATAAAAACAATAGAAACAAATGAAAGAAAATACAATATATAATCTTACATAGCTATACGAATCGCTAGGCTTTCGTTGCATTATTGGAAGCAAAATTGCTTCTCAACTCTTCATAATTTATATTCTCTACTATGTCATTCTCAATAACTATGATTGCCAATCCATCAACTATTTCTTATGACTTTTGTGGATTGTAAGTAGGACTTTAATAACCATAATTATGATCTCTATCAACACCTACATTATCAGCATTAATATTTTTGATTTTAAGAAGAAGTTTGAGGTATTTTTTGGATAAACCAATCACGAACTCTACTTTGATACCTTTTTCTTCTTTTTCTTCTTCTTCTTCTCTCTCTCTCTCTCTCTCTCTCTCTCTCTCTCTCCCCCCCCCCCCCCCCTCTAAAGTTTTCCACGACCCAATAGATGCTTAGGAGACAATTTTTTAAAATTATATATATGACATAACATTAATAATAATATGAAAATCATAAACATTGTTCTAATCAACTATGCATATGCCAGAAAACGAAATTGTAATTACAAAAACTAATGGGAACTAGTAACTAGAAAAATCATTCAAAACAGGTCTCATATTTTATTATTCGAAATGTGTTTTAGTGTGTTACATTCGTTAATCAACAAAAACAATCAAAATATAAAAGCACAAGCTCTTGTTAAGATGTTTGGAATTAGAACAAAACATAGGATCTTGTTTGTCATAAATTTAAATTATCCCAAAATGCAATATTTAATTTTAAGCTCAATTTTCCGATATATGAGTTATTGAAATTTTAATTGTAGTGTGAGCTATTGAAATTAAAAAAAAAAATGGGTTTTGGTGTTTTTAATTACGTGATTGTCGATTTCTAGACAACGAACTAAACCATACGTGAAGTTATGGGCCTGTTCGGTCGCACACCCTCAAAGACGCCCATGTCGTTGAGGAAAGAGATGGAAAGGAACGATGGTTGTGTGTGGCGCAAGTGGAACATCCACATATGTAGGCACTGGTTTAAAGATATAGACGATAGAGTAGGTGGTGTGGGGAAGGTGCATCAGTATTTATATTTAATGTTTCTATTACTAAAATTATAATTATCTAAAAATTAAGAAAAAAAATAGAAAATGTACAATATTCTATTTTTATATGCGTCAGTAACCAAGATATATAATTTCTTCATACCATAGACACACTCTATAAACATTACAAACTGTGATAAAGTATGAGATTTTGAGCAAACCATACAGACCAACATAAACCAAAACTGCAACTTACTCTTTATATTTTAAAGACAACACATGCCGTTAATCATAAATTATATTATATAAGATCATTTTTAATGTTCAAGTGTTCTTACATAAAATCGTTCGAAATTTTCATATCAATGATGGCTACTTTCTAACTAATTACATATTTCTAACATGAAAATGAATATATATATATATATATATATATATATATATATATATATATACACACACACACACACACTACCCGTTTACCCATGCCAAACAACGGATGTAAGTAGGTTTTTTTCAAAAATTAATTTCTAGAGACGATTCGGTGACTAAGTTTATTTCATGGATAGTTTCTTTTTTTCGATTAATTTTCTTTCGAAAGCTTGCGACCTTTATTTCTTGTTAAATAAGCCAGCATGTCTTAAGGCGATGGTGATGATGTAAAGGAAATGTAGGGAGATGAAGTGATGGTGATGGGGCATAGGGGAAGGCACTGCACTACTAGAAAACATGGCGTTTTCCTACGGAAAATAGCTACGGAAAATTTCTATAGCTAATTAGCTACGGAATCGCTACGGATCAACGACAGAATGGGATGCCCTAGTTTAGTAACGGAATAGCTACGAAATAGTTATGGATGCGGGTCTGTAGCTATTTCGTAGTTAATTAGCTACGGAATAGCTACAGATGCAAATCTGTAGCTAATTAGCTATGGAATGGCTATGGAATAACTACGCATACTAATTACCTACAGATTAGCTACGGATTATGTTTTTCGTCAGAATTCCGTAGCTAATTCGTAGCTAAGTAGCTATGGATTAGCTACGAATTTTTCTTATTTTGAATTTTTCGTGCTCTAAACGTCGTTTTTTTTCGCTTCGTTTTTTTCACACCTCTACGATACATGATTATCTTTATTTTCACCAACTTGTAGTTATTAATATCATTCATAAAGTCGTGTGTCCCTTTGGCATCAAGTTCTCGTTTCACAGTTTAACATTGTAATGCATATACTTTTCAACAACTTGTGATGGATTATGTTTGTATATGTATATTTATACACATGAATGAGTTATGGTATATGTGTACGTGTATATGTGTATGTATACATGTTTGTGAGATGTATGTGAACGTATTCATAAGCATTATAGTGTTAAACCACTTAACGAGTAATGGATCCCGTATGAGCACACAATTTTATGAATGATATTAATAGCTATAAGTTCGTGAAAATATAGATAATCATGTATAACAGAGGTGTAAAAAAATGGAGCAAAAAAACGAAGTTTGGTACCCGAAAATTCAAAAA